>NC_138087.1:6764934-7364934 GCF_964212035.1 Myotis nattereri
TCATAGGCACTTCTGAGGGCTGGGTGAACCTTCATCTAAGTGGATTAAGTAGCTTGAACAGGCTCAGACTCTTTCTGGAGCTGCCTCCAGGCTGAGCACCCACTGTGGCTAATGAGGGTTGGTCCCCTCAGCTCTGCTCTCAGATGCCCACATCCACTCTTATCCTATGTGGCTGTTGCGCCTTTCGTTTCTAGGAACCCTGGGCCTCAATTCTGCGGGATCTCACCTCCTAATTCTCCTTTTACTAAATTCCCCACCTCACAATACAGAGAAGCAAACTCAGAGCAGAAAGCATGAGGCCGTCATGGTTGGCCCTCTCCATCCTGGGAGAGGGGCTGGTTGGGTGTGCCAGCTCTCATTGGCCTGCCCTTGGTTTAGGTGGGTGGGAGTGAGTCCTGAGGGATGCTGGCACGGACTTCAGGAGCATGAGCTGAGGAAGGTCTGATGGGAGCTGAAGCTTGCATCCCTCCGGCTCTCCCTCCGGCCAAGTTCAGGGCCCCGCTGGAGCAAACTGAGAGCAAGCTGAGAGGACGCTCCCTCCCAATGCAGAGAGAGCAGGAGGCAGGGCCCGCTCCCCTCTGCAGAGCTCTCAAGGAGAAGAAAACGATGAAACAGCCTTAGAGCAACAATGCATGCTTGCAGTTAGCTAGCTCTCCTCTTCAGCTCTCTTAGCCAACGGGAAAGCATGCACTCACACATAATGGTTAGGCACTGCGCTGACCGAATATGATTTCTACTTTCCCCTCAATCTTCGTGTCCACTTTGATTTCCAAACCCCAGTTTTAGCACTGCTTTGTTAAGAAGGTTAAGTTAGTAAAAATTAAATAAGCAAAAGTTAAATAAGCAAAATGTAATTTTAGAAGTTGTAGCTTTATCATCATTGGGGGGTTACTGTGTCCTCATTGCTCCCCGGAGCCCTCCACCCCTGGACTCGAGGCAGGATTCCGGAGAGCTGCAAAAGCCAACTAGTAGTTTGATCCCCCTGGGCTTGGGCACAGGCTACAGAGCTGGACTCATGTTCCTATTCGTTTGCAGTTTACCTTTGAACAATGCCTGGGTTAGGGGAGCCGCCCCTGTGCAGTCAAAAATCCGTGGTTAACTTTTGACTCTCCCTTAAACGTAAGCACTATATGCTCCGATTTTTCTAGATCCTGAGTAGTATTGCATGTCCTGAAAACTGAAGTAGGCATTTAAAGATATTTTATCTTACACTTCATTTATGGTTCTGCTTCGGTTTTACAGGAGCATGGCTGGAAAAATCCCAGGACGGTAGGATTACAGCTCTGTAAGATCTGACTGCCCGCCCGCCAGGGCCTGAGGGGGCCCAGCAGAAATAAACCTGATTATGATGGGAGGGAGGATTGTTCCCACCCCCAGAAATTTACTTCAATGTCATTACATTGTCTTTAAAAAGATAAAAGTAGCATGGAAGACTTATATTTTAAATTTAGTGCAGCTTCTAATTTACTCAGCGTCTGCTAAATTCCACTGTACCCTGCAGTCTATAATGCTAATGGAAATTTCCCATTTAAAGATGAACTTGGAATGTCTTTGCTGGCTCTTAAATTGATAAATTACAAGAGTGCCTGAAAGGGCGCCAATTTTGATCTTGGAGGAGGACTTTGCAATGTATGCGCACATGATGTAAATGGGCTGAATTGGGGCAGACACACTTCCCTCCACTCCAGCTACGAGTCTACACTGAGGACCCCACGTGTCCTTGGGAACTGACACTGCACGGCTGAATGTTTTGGTGTGTGGGTGAGACATTTTCCTTCTCAAAGACGCATGGTCGCGAAGACCCTCTGTCTTTGGCCACGGCCCTGACCATTACTGGCTGTGGTACTCTGAGAAACCACTTGGCCCCTCTGGGCCGCAGGCTCCCCATCTGTGAAATGGGCTTCAAAAGCTCCTTACAGGGCTACCGTGGAGCTTATAGGACCTCATTTTGGCAAAGCTGCTAGATGAGCAGCGGACGTGCTGCGCTATTGCTTTTCTAGTAGCTATGTTCATTGGGGAACAGTGTTACCGAGTTTTGGGGAGCCTTGCTGATTTGTACTGCCTGTCAACGGTTGGTTTTCCAAGATGTGGGAAGAGCACTGATGGCACGTCTCGTTTCTTGTCTTGGGCCTGACAGATTATAGCGAATCACCACATGCAGTCCATCTCCTTCGCCTCTGGGGGCGACCCGGTAAGTGCCCTTGGCGTTGTTTTCTCTTCATCTTGCTGGGAGTGACTGGGAAGGGGCCCTACTTCTGAGGTGCACTTCTTAGGGTGCTATCAAGAAAGCTTAAACTTTCACTTCGTTAGCCAAGCACCGTTGACAACCCTTGAGGCACTGGTTTTCTTACCAGTAAGAGGTAATGAGAGTCGCCAAGTGTCAGCCTCCCGACTGTCTGCCCTGATTGGTTCCTGTTTCTCCCCTGGGCCTCCACCAGGTCCTCTGTTTTTAAATATAAGTCGACTCGAAGGCTATGAATTTACTTAGTCTAGTTCAGGGGTGGGCAACCTTTTTGTGAGTGCGTGCCAAAACCAGCAAAATCTCTGACTCAAAATTCTTCTGTGTGCCAACCCTAATTTTTTGAGAACATGTTACGCCTACTTGATATCTCTTAAGGTGTACGTATGTGAAGAACCGTGAAGAAATTATAAAATTCATTCAAGCGACAAAAACACAGCATATGATGATGAAAAATACATTTATTTTTTAATGTATACATGTACACTGATAGTCCGACAGAAACCTTTATGACTCCACTTGATATTATCAGTGGGACTTTTGCTGCTGCATCACTGATGACAGAGATTTTACATCAGGTTTATATTTCATGACCTTCAGAGATATGCACGAGCTACTACTTTCATCCGTCAGGCTACTCCTGTTACGAGACTTAACAAAATTCATCACTGAGAACAAAGATTCACAAGCATATGTGGATGAAACCAAAACACTGGTCTGATCTAGGGAGGCAGGGAGAGTTAAGGCAGAGGCATAGAAATTGCTCTTCCCCTCTCTCATTAATCCATTATCTTTAAGATAACTTGTTATGTAAAATTATTTATTTAGCTAAGATGCATCTACACTGAATTTATCTAAAAAATAAAAAAGTCAATATTAAGAAAAAAATTGTAAATGGAAGATTATAAGAGAGGGTTTCGCGTGCCAGCAAAAGTTACTGGCATGCCATGTTTGGCACGTGTGCCAGGGGTTGCCCACCCCTGGTCTAGTTTGTTCATAAATATTTGAAATTGGCATTTTTCTCTCCAAATCTAACACTGTAGCCCAGCCGTGGGCAAACTACGGCCCGCGGGCCAGATCCGGCCCGTTTGAAATGAATAAAACTAAAAAAAAAAAAAAAAAAGACCGTACCCTTTTATGTAATGATGTTTACTTTGAATTTATATTAGTTCACACAAACACTCCATCCATGCTTTTGCTCCGGCCCTCCGGTCCAGTTTAAGAACCCATTGTGGTCCTCGAGTAAAACGTTTGCCCACCCCTGCTGTAGCCTCTTAATGGTTTGTTTAGCCAACAGGGAAGGAGTTGCAGAGACCAGAGGGAGACAGGATCAAATGGGAATGTGCTGTTTTTGCATCATTTATTTTATGGAGAAGGTGCAATAACAAGGGGTTTGCTCCCCACGTGTGGTCAGGAACGTGACGCTCTGGTGTTAGCGGTCACTGTCAGTGTCAGGGAGGCAGGACGCAGGGCCACGCCTGCACACTCACTGCCGTCACCGTTCCCCGTGGACCGCCCAGCCCTTTGAAGAAGCCCGGGCAGGGGTGGGCCACGAGGAGGGAAGTGCAGAGGGAGCCAGCAGTGAGCGGAGAAAGGCTCCCCACATGTTCTCACTTACTTTTCATTGGTCGGCTTAAAGTTATCACCCCAGGGAAACATCTAAAAATTAGGACAAAAGAGTGAGTTTTTCTTGGAGCTAAGTTTAATCAATTAAATTGTTCAATATCTTGGGAAGATGTCCTTTTGCTGTTAAAATTTTTTTATAATAAAAGAATGGTGGCTTATAGTGGTATTTTTGCTATAATTGTTGTTTTGTACTATTTTGTCCAATTATCAGTAGGCAATGCTCAGATTTTAAATAAGATTTACTGGCCCAAGGTTGCCTGAGCCATTGGTGGATATATTACTCCTGTCCCCAGGCAGGGAATTCTTCCCAGCCCATGTTTACCAGACAGCCCTGTCCTCCCAGCCCCTTCCCCCTGGGCAGCCTGACTGCTGAACTGCTGTTGGCACATGGACAACTGAAGCAAGGGAGTGCTTTCCACTGCTGGCTCCAGTCTCTGCATCTCCAAAGGGCGTGTGATCACGGCGGAGTGTCTTCCTACAGGGGAACCAGCACCACCCCCCCCAGCTCCTGCAGCACCTGGGGGCATCACACATGCATCAGCATTGCTTTAAGTTTTACTATAAAGTATGTTTAGAAGGTGACGTCTTCCATAGTCGCACCCACCATTGGTGCACTCTTGCGGGTTATGCCCCAAGGCGCATGCGCACCTGCTCTCTGCCTGCACGGCCGCCCGCATCCGCACTGATGCCCGCACCTGTGCTGTGTCTGGCTCTACTGAACTGCCATGGCCTTCTACTGGGTTGCCGCATGTGACGCTTGGAACCACAGCTTCTTAAATTTGGCAGTTGGCCCAGTTTGAAAGATAAAAGGCAGAAACGCTGCCACCTGCACTGACAATCCTCTCCGGAGCCTGTCTCAGTCCTCATCCCGCGATGATGGAGCAACCGGGAAGCCAAACGCATTGTCCTGTGTGGGAACCAGTTATCCCTAGGGTGCACACAGGCCTGTGAGCTTTCCTCAGCTTCCCCATCACTTCTTTCTCAGAAAGGGAAGCCTTCAGGGACCCTTAAAGTAATTCATACGCTTTTATGTTCTTGCTGATTTTTTTCTGTCAGACAGACAGAGAGAGAAACATCTATCAGAAAAAATCGGCAAGAACATAAAAGCGTATGAATTACTTTCCGCTGCCCTTGTAACCAGTCCAAGTATACATCACATTGTCCATGAATTCCATACCAACTTGGTTGATAATTATTACAGTTGGTGGGTGTTTTAAACAAACCCAAAAGTTCTAGGTTCTAGTCATTGTTCTGTTGCCACGTGTATATCTACTAATTGCTCTGTGCCTCAGTTTACCAGGTTAGAAAATAATATTTTGAAATGTTAAATAAGACAAGTTGGAAAACACTGTTAATCCCTCCAAGAAAAAAGGGCACACATGCATTATAATCTGCATGATTAGCAGTGTTAAAAGACCATGAAAGAATGAATGCCGGCCAGGCTCAGAGACTCTCGGCGAGTGAGAGCAGAGATGGTAAACACTGAACACGTGCTGGGCCCACCTCTGGGACTCCATGTGCTCGCGGTGTGATGTCAGGAACATTGTTTTGAACAGTCATACACCCCCCCGCTGTGCTACAGAAATCGTATTGGATCAGGAAAGCTATGTCCTGGCTTGACCACTGGCCATTGGAGTGACAGGGACACCTCACATCTGAGCAGACTTTCTCAGGTTGGAATAAGAATTTCAAAAGAAGAATTTTCTTGTGTATTCCACTAGTGTTGACTCAAATTAAGTTTGTTACCCAAATATGTACAAAAATAAAATATAGACCCCCATGCTATACTTTTTATTTCTTGTTAATCCTCACTTGAGGGTATTTTTCCATTGATTTTTAGAGAGAGAGAGAGAGAGTGCAAGGGAGGGGGACAGACAGAGAGAGAAACATTGATGTGAGAGAGACATATCGATTGGTTGCCTCCTGCACACGACCAACCAGGGCTGGGATCTAGCCTGCAGCTGAGGTACATGCTCTTGACAGGGATTCACAGGCTGATGCTCTATCCATTGAGCCAAACTGGCGAGTGCAATGTTATACTTTTTATTGAGCTGCAAACCCCAATCAAACTGGGGAGATTACTAACAAACACAGGAAAAGCCAATAGCGTTAATTTACTGTGATGGATAACGTTTTGCTGACACGAAGTCTCTGCTCTCAGCGTGAAGCCAGACTGGCCACCGTGGCCCCTCAGAATCTTGAGGTCGGCATCTCTCCTCAGTACCAGAGACTCAGTTCTCCCACTAATTTCTTCTACTCAAGCAAACCCTTACTGGTACATCCTTGTGTATAAATGTGACAGTAATTTGCTTCGGGGGGGGGGGGGGCAAGGCATCTAGTCTTTATGATTAGATGATGTCCTTTTCTACCTAATTTTTTAAGAATGTGGTACCCATAATGTTGGAAACCCAACTAAAAATCTTGGCACTAAAACTGCATGCCGCACACGATGCCCTGGTGGTCATCCAGATGATCCCGAATATTCTTATATTAACTTGACGATTATCATGGGAATGAAAATACAAAATTAAAAGGAAATTCTGGTGACGTCTCAAATGCAGGGGGAGATACCTGCCCAGCCCTAGGTTTCGTGGATCTCAGTTTGAGAAACATGAATGCTCCCTGAGGAACCTCCTGACAGTGACTCTCCTGGATCCAGGAACAGGGTCTCTGATTGCAAGCGACAAGCCTTATTTTTGCCAGTGGCTTCAGAGTCTTACCAGGTCTTCCTAATGGAAATGACCGGAAGCAGGTGACTGGTTTGACTGTCTCTTACTCCCTTCCCCAGGTCAGTCTGTGAATATACCGATGGCCAGTGCTCTGAGTGGGAAGAGCACACGGCTGAGCTGGGCTGCATACTGGAGAAGGGCCCTGGTGTCACAGCCCATTGCTGGGGGAGCTCTTCTCCCCTGCGTGGTCGTACTGTGTCATTGTGAGCTCTGGGGCAAGGGTATGAGGCAATGTCTTCACCACCCACCACCCTGCAGGGAGTGCTCCATAGCCTTGTACGCCCACCCGCAGGCATGCTCCCTCTGCCACCCCCTCACTGAGGGTTTCCGGGAGCCCCATGGAAAGAGAAGGATCTAACAGTGAAGGCGCTCACCACAGACTCTCCCAGCTGCTAACAGGGCCCTGAGCCATGCCATGCAGCTCTGCGGAGCAGGAGCCCTGGGGAGCTGTCTGCACCAATGGTGGGAGCTGTCTTTCTGCACCGATAGTGGGAGCTGTCTGCACCGATGGTGGGAGCTGTCTGTACTAATGGGACAGACCTTTCCAGGCCCCCCACCCCTGCAGAGAAGTCTCCTCTGCTTGCATGAAATGAGAGGATTATTGGTCCCTGTGACTGTTTAGAAACTGAAATCCACGTGGCCACCAGGGCCCACTGCTGAGGCTGTAGAGCCTGTGCCCTGCTTAAATGGGAGGTAGGCAAGGAGGCACAGGTTTCATGCGTAGGGATCCAGCTCATATATTCAAAACAATTAAAATGACTACTTATAGAGAGAACCAAGATGGTGGCATAGGTAAGCACCTATACTTGCTGCCTCTCACAACCACATCAAAATAACAACTAAAAGGCAGAACAACTACCATCCAGAACCACAGGAAGGCTGGCTGAGTGGAAGTTCCACAACTAGAGCGGTGAAGAAAGCGCATTGAGGCTGGTAAGAGGTGTGGAGGCGCGGAAAGTGCTGGCACCTGGATGTGCTGCTTTTTTAATAGGGAGGGAGATACAAGCTCCCACTTGCTCTGAACTCCAGTTCCGGGTGAGACTCTGGGGGACTCAGACAGGGAGAAACTGGACTGTCTGGCATCAGGACAGGAACGCGAGGGCAGCTTTCTCTCAGAGGTGCTCAAAGCGATCATTGTTCCTGCATAGAAGTGCAGGACGCAGAGACCTGGGAACCTCTCCAGTGCAGGACTGACTGTCTGCCATTGCTGTTTGCTCTGCCCTGGTGATTCCCAGAGACCCTGCCCCACCCAATTTACAACCCCACCCAAGCTGTGCGCATTGGCTTTTGCATATGAATGGCCTGTCCTTACTCTGCCTAAAACCTGTCAAACTCCAGCTGGGTCAGAGAGCCCCAGAGCTTCCAAAAGGAGGCCCAAGGCCTGGCAACAACAGCCTGCCTTGCTTCCCAGCTGGGCACTTCCAAACCCCATACAAAGAGGAGGAATCTGCAGATGTCTCTGTAGCTCCTGCTGGGTGGCCCCAGACAGTGGCTGACCTTGCACCTCCTTGGAGATCCAAGGGCCAGTGTACCCAGTGGTCAGAGTGAGACCATACTGGATTACAACTCTTCACATCCAAAAGAGACATACTCAAGGGGCAGACTCAGTGAGCACCAAAGCCCCACTAAGCAAGTCCTGCTCCATAAAGGTGTCTCCTATGCAACAGATCTTCTAGTATAGACACAGTTGGTCATCATAGCCAATTGATCTGGAGGTCATTTCCTCCTAGTGATACCAACAGCAATCAAGGGTTAACTACAACAAGACTGTGCAAACAGCCCACAAAGGGGCGCACCAAGAGCATCCACCTCAGGTGACTGGGGAGGCTGAGCCACTGGGCCCTATAGGACACCTACCACACAAAGCCACTCTATCAATTCAAGGAGACTCAGCAGCTACCCAGTACCTAGAAACAAACACAGGGAAGCAGCCAAAATGTGGAGACAAAGAAAAAGTCACAAATGAAAGGAATGGATGGAAGCAAAATACTGGATAGAGAGTTAAAAAACCACGGTTATAAGATTACTCAAGAATCTTCTAGAAACATCCAAGAAATTTAGTGAGACCCTCAAGGATATGAAAAAGGACCAACAGAAATTAAGTATACACTGACTGAAATAAAAAATAATATACAGAGATTCAGCAGCAGACTAGAGGATCCCACAATCAAGTAAAAGATTTGAAATATGAAGGAGCAAAAAACACCCAACTGGAAAAGAAAAAAGAAAAAAGAATCCAAAAATAGAAAGATAGTGTAAGGAACCTCTGGGACAACTTCAAGCGTATCAACATCCGAATTATGGGGTTGCCAGAAGAAGAGAGAGAACAAGATATTGAAAACCTATTAAAAGAAATAATGACAGAAAACTTCCCCTATCTGGTGAAAGAAATTGACTTACAAGTACAGGAAGCACAGAGAACCACAAACAAGAGGAATCCAAAGAGGACCACACCAAGACACATCATAATTAAAATGCCAAGAGCAAAAGACAAAGAGAGAATCTTAAAAGCAGCAAGAGCAAAACAGTTAGTTACCTACAAGGGAGTACCCATACAACTATCAGCTGATTTCTCAACAGAAACTATGCAGGCCAGAAGGGAGTGGCAAGAAATATACAAAGTGATGAATAGCAAGAACCTACAACCAAGATTACTCTACCCAGCAAAGCTATCATTCAGAATTGAAGGTCAGATAAAGAGCTTCACAGACAAGAAAAAGCTAAAGGAGTTCATCACCACCAAACCAGCATTATATGAAATGCTGAAAGGTAGTCTCAAAGAAGAAAAAGGTAAAGAGAAAAAATTATGAACAACAAAGTGACAACAAATACATATCTATCAACAAGTGAACCTAAAAATCAAACGAATAAAAAACCTGATGAACAGAACAGACTGGTGAAGGTAATAGAATCAGGGGCATGGAAAGGGAGCAGACTGACAATTCTCAGGGGGAAGGGGAAGTGGGGGGTGCAGGAAGAGACTGGACAAAGAGCTTACCTATGAATGAGGTCAGTGGGTGGGGGAGGCCTGGAGTGGGGTGGGAACCGGGTGGAGGGGAGCTAGGGGGGATAACAGAGGAACATCTGTAATAATCTGAACAATAAAGATTTTTAAAAAAATAAATAAAATGACTACTTATGCCCCCCCCAAAAAGAACCATGGAACACCCCCTGCTGAGTGTCCCCTACCAGCAGCTCTCAGGGAGGCCCAGGCCAGCGGTGGCAGCAGCACCTGCGGACTTGCCTAAAGCACCCCTTTGTGGCCTCCCCTCGGGCCCAGCGCACGGAAGCCCTGGGCGGGACTGTGCAGTCTGTGTTCCAGCCCTGCAAGGGGTCTGACACCAGCTCCAGTGGCAGGGGGAAAATAAACATTTGCTGGGTAGCCACGAGTATGTAAGATTTGCATAAGGCCCTTGATCACAAAATCAGTAAGTGGCCTACCTGAACCTTAAACTGTCAGATGCTGATGCCATTGAGAAATAGGACAGTTTTGGAGTTGAACAACACTGTCACCAGGAGGTGTCATATCCCACAGTGGAGAGCAGGTAGGAGAGTGCAGGGCCCTGAGCCACTCAGCTTCCTGTTGGGGAGGAGTTCAGGGACAGCTGGTGCTTACACAGGCGAAGGGGCACTTGGCACGGGGTGGTCATGGTAACAGAGCTGCGGGCACTGTCGGACTGGAGGTAGAGGCTCGCTGAGCAGACGGAGCTGACGGAGTGCTCGCAGCCTCGGTTCACATTGGGATCATCCGGGCAGCTTTCAAACATCCCCATCCCCAGGCCTCACGCCCAATTCATAAATCAGGTTTCCTGGGAGCTGAGACTGTTCTTAAAGCTCCTCAGTGATCCGCTCCCTCCCCCACCCGAATCTGCAGTTCACAAGGTGCCCGCGATCCCCGCCATGCCATGGTGCGGTGTGAGAAAGGCCGCCCCAGGGGCTGTTTGGCCGGCTTGTCGCCCTGAGCTGGTCTGTGCACTGTAGTGACATGGATGTCTGACTTTTTTGACAGGACACAACGGACTACGTTGCGTACGTAGCGAAGGACCCTGTTAACCGCAGAGGTAAGCAATGCCTGACCCTTGGCATCTCCTCAAACACCCTGGAGGTTCACACAGACATGCCCCTCAGCTCAGCCCTTTCGCCGTGAGCCAGCGCACCTCGCACCGCTCATGGTCATTGAGGGTCGCAGGCGGTGATGCGCGCGGCACCCCTGGCTGGGCCTGTGAGCTCCAAACGCACACCTGTGCCGGCCAGCGTGCTCGCGGCACCTGCCCCCCAGGCTGCTGCCCTCAGACCTTGAAAGTGGCCCCGTTGCGCACAGAGGACTACAGATCAGCCGCCCGGACGGGCTGAGCTCCGGTGTCCTCTGCCGAGTCTCCCAGGAGCCGGGTGCTGCCCCGCACAGGGCCGGTGTCCAGGCTTAGGTGCTGTCACCCCCTGCCCCTCGGAGCTGCCCCGGTGGGGTGTGGGGCCCGAGGCATTCCAGTGCTTTCTCTCCTCACGGGCCCTTACTCCTAGACTCTCCTTGCACACCACCACCCCGATTTACCACTTAAAACCAAGCCCCACTCACCGAGGCTCACAAGCCTGGGGGTGGGCCGACGAAGGGTGCCGCCCTGAAGTACCAGGCGGGCACTGGTTCACCAGCAACTCCAATTCCGACCTCCCCCCACCATCACCAGAGGCGTCGACACAGCACAAAGCGATGCTTCCCTCGCCCACCCACTGGCTGCCTCTCTTCCCACCCAGCACCCGGTACCGACGTTTTTCTAGTGGGCAGCAGTTTATTCAGGTACTTACACACATACTTTCTTCTTCTTACATTTCATACAAATGAGATCTTAGCATTCCATTTTCAAGCCAGCCTAGAGAGACCAGGCTACCCGGTCCAGGACGCGGCTTCCCCGCCATCTGCCCTCAGGTCTACGGAGCCCCGGGGCTGCGTTTCCTTCCCGCACGTTCTGTGGCCCCTAATGAGGTGTGCGCAGGGGAAAGGCCGGGTGATTGACGCATCAGTGCACCTTGCAAATGACCACGCAGACTGGCGGGACGTTTGCGGTGCCTTGTAAGTGAGTGAGGGCGCTTTCCATTGGAGACTTTCCCAGCCCTGGGCTGGAAAGCAGTGGTTGGTGGGGCGGCCTTTTCTGTCTTGGGAATGAAGGTGCGATCTTACAGAGTGTTGGCTGTCATTCTTCTCCAGGTATGTTGGGGCTCCCCTAGAAGCTGGCATTGGGGTGTCTGGGGGTTCATAGATGAGGTATTTTAATGCAGATAGCGTCCTCTAATCACCACATTGTCACTCCTAACCCAGAGCCAGGATAAGGACAAAGATTTCAGGGTGGATGGAACAGGGACAAGAGGATCTGGGTGAGTTGAGGACTGTCCCCAGCACCCCTTGCTAACATGCTCTGGCTGACCACGTCTGAACTGAAGCAGCCCTTACATAACGGGTCTGAGGAGAGATGCCAAGGGCCTTACATAACATGCACGTGACTGTCTGAGAGGGCAGGCTAGGGCAGCTCAGCGCCAGCTCCTCCGCCCAGGTGGAGGCCGTGTTCTCGGTTTGCTGGGGCTGCTGTACAAACACCACAAGCCAGGAGCCTCACAGCACAGGGCCCCTGCCTCCCAGCTCCGGAGGCGGAACTCAGGTCAGCTGCCGACCTGGAGGCTGCAGGGCAGAGTCCTTGCTGCCTCTTCCAGCTTCCAGGGGGGTGCCTGCCCCCTGGGCACGCGAGTGTCTCCCCAAGCCCTCAGCCCTCGCGTGGCCGGAGCCTGAATGTGCCTCTGGCTTCCCGGGGCCACCTCACAGGGACCAGACGTGCTGGGTCAGACCCACCCGTCCAGCTGACCTCGCCCTAGCTAGTCAGTCTGCAGCAGCCCTGTTTCCGACGAAGGGCACATCTCCCACTGAGGACACTAACCCGTGACAGAGGCCAAGCCTTCAACCACCCCGAAGTCCCACGAGGTCGGGAGGGGGAGGGGCAGACTGCACCTCCCCGGCACAGAATTCCGTTTCCGCCCGGGGTTAACGGTCGTTGAAGTCAACTTCGATCAGTCCTATGCGCTTCTGACGTCCTCAGGGGCCCCTCGGTCAGTGGCTCTCAGTGAGCTACACTTTAGAGTCACCTAGGGGAGCTTTGGCAACTCAGGGCTCAGGCCTCCGAGAGCCGGCCCGCCAGGGAGCCTTTTCACAGCCCTCCAGGTGGCCCCACGCAGCGTGGCAGGAACCAGGCTCCGGAGGGAGCGGCTGGGCCCAGTGCAGTCGGACTTGGGGCCATGGAAGTGTGCAGGCTGCTGTCTCATTTCAGAGCCACGCCCAGGAGTGCCTTCGCCCACAGGGCCTTTTCAGTCATGGAAATCAGATTCCACTCCACATCCCATGGGCGCTGTGCCTGGCTCCCCCAGGGGCAGTGTGCGGTGCCAGTGAGGCGAATACTGGCCCTGCGCACGGCAGTGCTGGGGCACCCTGTCACGGGCCCTTTGAGATACTTGGCGGGGGACGCACACTCCTTCCTGCCAATTACCTGTCACCTGTCACTTCAGATTAAGTGCCAGGATCCCACAGGGCTCAGCCGGCCGACTCTCCTGCTCCGTGTGGCGCCAGTGGGGGCACGGGGCAGACTTGGGCTGGTGGCTGGCCTGGTCCAGAGAGTCCAAGTTTACTTCGCTTCCACGCCTGACACCTTGTAGGGATGACCAGACGGCCAAGGTGTCTGAGCCTTTCCTTCCCCAGGGAGCCCGAGGGGTTATCAGGGTGCAGGACTTCTCACCTGGCAGCTCTCGGCTCTGAGACACCAAAGGGGAAGCTTCCAGGCCTCCGAAAGGCCAGGCACAGCCCCAGTCCGGCCACGTGTACTGTCAGCAGCCACAGCTCCGGTCCAGGGAGGGGCCAGACCCACCCTCCGCGGGAGTTTGCAGCCTTCCCTGCACCAGGGCTCTGTCCCCACAGCAGGCCCAGCCTCGGTGCAGGGAGGGGCTCACGGTTTCGCCATGAACAAGATCTCGGAGCATGCTTTGCCTCAGCTCACGTGTCCATCCCAGTTACCCCCTCCTAGTGAGGAGCTGCTGTTCTCCAACCCCCACCCCCCAGCCAGCCCCCCGGGCCAGGCAGCGAGGTTAATGCAGCAAGAATGCCTCTGCCATTTGGAGTCAGATTAGCAAGACATTCTGGGACTAAGTAGTAAATGTCTTGTCTGGGCTCTTAGATAGCTCACTCCCCAGCAGAGCCCCAGTGCACGTGCCGGCGTGGTCCCGTGGCTGCAGGCACGGCTCCTCAAGGCGGGCAGCTGTCAAGATACACCTGGGTCCCAGAAAGCCTTCTGTCAAAATCCCATGATGATTCCTGCCTATGCATTTTTGCATGTCTTTGGGTTTAGCTAGAAGTTATTTACAGTGAGAACCTGGTGTTAAGAATCCATGCTTCTGTAGTTACTCTGGTGGAAGGCGAAAGGCCTCTGACCCACGCCATCGAGTTGTATGGGAACCTTGGTGAACGGCCTGGGCAGGAAACCCGCATGGGGATGCTGCCTCCAGTGGCCACGCCTGCCCACTCCCTGCTTCTCTAACAGCAGGGGATTATTTCAACAGAGTTCGGGCTGCTCTAGCCTTGGGCAGTGGTAGGGCCCAGGAGGTGACTTCCCGGGAAAGGCCTACACGCTCTGATGTCACCGGGGGCAAACAGCACAGCACCTGCTCTAACTCCCACTCCTGCGTAGACAGAACCTCACCTGCACGGGGTGGCGGGGTGGGAGAGGGGGAGCGATGGTGTGTTCGTTGTTTTTTAAGCTGGGAGGAGGTGGGTTTCCTGTGAGTGCACATTTAGGCTGCTCCACACTTGGCTGTTGTCAACAGTGACTGTACAAACAAGCCAGGCCCTGGGCTTTCGACATCCTGTGCCAGACACTCTGAATGCCCGTCCCGCTGGGCTCTGGCTGAGAGCTGGCGCCTGCAGGTCACCCCTCTGCACGCAGAAGTCTCACAGCCCCACACACCGACATGCCACAGGTCTGCCTTTCCTCCCTCCACGTGGTGCTAGTCTCATCACCGTGCACAGGGCCCGAGCGAGCTCAGTCCTGCTCTCTCCTGTCTCATTCCCCACCACTCCCGCCCGCCTCCAGCTCCTCAGGCTGCTGGCTCTTCCTTGAACAGCAAGGCAGCACCTGCCTCAGGGCCTTGGCACCTGCTGGGCCCTTGACTTTGACTTTCTTACCCCAGAGGGTCACATGGTCCCCTTCTGGTCTGTATTCTGGTTTTCCAAAGGACAGCCAGCCACTCCGGTGGCTGCTGCCGATGCTGGGGGTGGGGTGTGGGGCTGGAAATTGGGGTGTGGGGGGACCAGCTGTCTTTTCCTCACCAGCCTCGGCTCCTCCTTCCCTTCAGCTGGAAAGACATGGACGTTCCTGTCAGCCGGCCGGTAACTGGCACCCTAACAGCTGTGTCACAGGCGCTGCTTGTGCCCACGTGGGCTGATACTTAACAGCTAATCTCAATGATCAATAACAAAAATACAGCTGGGACGTGGTCTCCTGGGACCATACCTTGTCAGGCCTAGTTGTCCGAGGACTGCATGGCGGCCACAGTGCAGGGCAGGCCCTTTCCTCCTGGCAGAGCTCCCTGAGTCCTCAGGGCTGCGCCCCTCCAGCTGGGGGTGGCCTGGCAGCTGCCACCCAGGGGAGCGCCACTGGCTCTGTGCAGAGAAGGCAGCATCGCGCTGCAGGTCACCCAACTTCCAGGCGGTGCGGTCTCTGCCCACCTGCCCGTTTCCCACTCCTCCTGCGGCCGGAGCATGTGCGGGGCGGGGGTGGGGGTGGGGGTGGGGTGCTCTGTTGCTGAGAGCACCCTGCGGGAATGCCTCCTCCCCGCTGGGCACCTGCCGTGCTCCAGGACGAGCCTCCCTAAATGCATTTACATGCGAGCTGCCGCCCAGAGAAAGGTGAAGTGGGACACGCCTGTCTCCTCCAGGGAGAGCCCTGTCCCATCAGCCGCTGACTGCTGGCGACGGAGAGGCTGGCGCTCGGTGGGATGCCACGGGCAGTCACTACCTCGTAGAGCAGAGGCGGGGCCTTCTCTTGCCTTTCCCCACGCGACCCTCCTTTCTCTGAAGGTTCCACGTGGATGTGCCGCAGCCGGGTCACAGGACAGTGTGTCCTGGAGGGATGGCCGGCTCCTGTCACAAGGGATTGATTTTTAATGTTAGCGAGAACAGGCTGTTGAGGAATGCATCCGATGGTGGCCCTGGGGTTCAGCTGCAGGTGGAGCCCCGGGACACATTAAGAAGGACACATGCACCCCCGACCCCCTTTCCTCACTGGGGCTGACGGTCCCTCCCTCAGGAGGGCTGCTGGGCAGGGGCTGGCGCCCGTGTGCCTCTAACGGGCCTGCGCGCTGCTCCCACAGCCTGCCACATCCTGGAGTGCTGCGACGGGCTGGCCCAGGACGTCATCGGCGCCATCGGACAAGCCTTTGAGCTCCGGTTCAAGCAGTATTTGCGCTGTCCTTCCAAGGTCCCTGCCCTCCACGACCGGTGAGTACTGCTGCTCTTTGCAGTGGCCTTGCTGCAATGTAGCACCTTTCCTCCCTAAAAACAAAACTCTCAACAGGAGAAAACCACGCCGGCGCCCCGAGGTGCGCTCTCCGCGAGCCAGGGCTTCCTGAGCTTCGAGACACCCGGGGTGCGGGGGGAGGGGCGTGGGGTGCGGCGCGGAGGAAGCTGGCAGATGGAAGCGGACACACGGGCGATGCTCTGAAGGTTTAGAAAAACATTTTTTCTGGAAACTATAGTGATAGTAGCCAAGGTTACAAAAAAGCATTATAGTACGTTTTTGCTCTGCTTCTTGTGCAACCGTGTGATGTTTCCCCATGCCACCTCCTCTGGGTGCGCCCTCAGGCTCTGCATGTCCACTGTCCGTGGCATCGTGGTCCAGCAGCCTCCTGCCCAGAGGCTCTCTGTGAGGCCCGTGCCTGGAATGACCAGTGTCAGTCGGCTGTACTGGCCTTTGCAGCTCGGAAACTCAGTCTGGCCCTGGTCAAGTTCTTTACCCAGTCCGGGTCTCTTCATGTGGATATGTATTTCTCTGTAAAATAAGAATAGTGCCTTGGCAGTACTATTATTTTAAGTGTTAAATATAATAGTAAATGTGAACAGGAATTGTGAGAGATTTGATTTATTATAAAAAACTAGAGGCCCAGTGCACGACATTCGTGCACTGGAGGCGGAGAGGGGGTTCCCTTCAGCCCGGCCTGTGCCCTTTCACAGTCTGGGAGCCCTTGGGGGACGTCCGACTGATGGCTTAGGCCAGCTCCCCACAGAGAGCGGGACTAAGCCATCAGTTGGACATCCTAGTGCTGCCGCAGAGGTGGGAGAGGCTCCCGCCACCACCGCTGCGCTAGCCAGCCGTCAGCCCGGCTTTTGGCTGAGCGGCGCTCCCCCTGTGTGAGCACACTGACCACCAGGGGGCAGCTCCTGCATTGAGTGTCTGCCCCCTGGTGGTCAATGCGCCTCATAGCAACTGGTCGTTCTGCTGATTGGTCGATTTGCATATTAGCTTTTTATTAGATAGGATGTTCAGGATTGACCATTGAATACCTTAGGGACATAGGGATATTCCAAGCAGCATAAAAAAAGGTAACCCAGGGCATAGTGGTCACTCGGTAGGCTGTCCTTACTGACCTTTCATACTGAAGGCCTATCTATCACCGTGGTATCTAAGGTATCTTCCAACTATAACAATTTTCCATGATTGTCGGTATGAGGTAGTGCATGCAACTCTGGGATCTACTGGTGGCAATGTGAGGGGGATTCTCTCTCACTCTAATAAACTTGGCACTACTTGAGCATTTTCTCTTCAGGCTCTGGAGCACTGAGCAAGGTCCCAAACATGGACCCCCATGAGGCTTCCAGGCTACTTGACTCAGGTGTCATGAAAGACCAAGATGATGCCTCGACCATGATGTCTGTCAACTCTTGCTTTGTGACTCCAGAGAATTTAGGCATTTTATCTGCTTATTACGGCCTGAGAAGGAATTGATGGGTGATGAAAACCTACTCATAATTACCTTTTTCCTGAACCTTTAGGTACAGGCCAGTTGGGTGAATTTGGAAATCCTACTTAGGCCATTAATGAGTTTATATTTTCACTTGAATTATTGTGAAGTTGCCTTCCCAGTTGTTTCTTCCTGTTTGTGAAAAGCAGTACAATGCAATGGAAAGAGTCCTAGGACCCAGAGCAAGAGGCCCTTGCTCCAGTTGCCACGCTGCCATGGTCCAGCCTGTCCATGTCTCAGTCTACTTAAATGTGAGACACAACTTTGGACCGAGTAACTCTAAAGTCCCATTCAACGCTAAAAACACCCAACAAGCAAAACACCACTTTGTTTCTCCCAGGTCTACTTTGCATGCCTTTTCCAGCTCCTGCAGCCACATTCGGGACTTAGTCACGGAGGCGGTGTCCCTTTGCCTTCATTCTTTTGAAGATTTTTGTCATCTCTATGAAGCTTTCATCTTTTTCGAAAGAGACTTCTAATTTTTCTCTCTCATCCACTGGAACATTTCTCTAAGACGTTCCTTTTGGAGGTGCCTGTGAAGGCCCCACTTTCCCCATTGCCAGAAGCTCTCACAAGCTCAGGCGAGCTGCATGTGTAAGGAGAGTTAGAGTGAGAAAGTGACAGGGCCTCAGATGGCCTTGCAGGGGACGAATGAACAAACTTTCAGATTCTATATATAATGGGATATAGTCATTACAAAGAATACATTGGCATACGTGTATTATCAGAAAAAAATGGCAGAATTTTTTAATGGAGTGAAAAACATATGAACCATTTATGAAAAATTTAAAGACACAAACAGTTCTATACATAGTTTATGTATAAGTGCATGTATATAAAAACATGCAGAAATATTACACCAACTCTAGGACATGCAAGGATGGAGTGGGTGTGGAGTGGGTTTCACCTGGTCCAGTGCATTTCCTCCCTACCATTTCATAAAGAAAAGGTACCAATATACAAAAATAATGTGCAGTGAACACCTGTATGCCCATCATCTAGCTTCCTCATGAACATTTTACTGTTAATTTTACATATCTATTCATCCAAAGTCAGTTTGACAAATTCTTTTCCCTCTGAAATAAAAGGAAGCAAATACAGCAACATGTTCCCGCTGTTTAGTTTCAGTGGTGGATGTGTAAGTGTCTTTTACATTAATTATAATTTTCTGTACTTTTGAAGTGTTATGTAAAAGTCAAATAAACACTATTTAAACAATGTGTATAAAAATGGGTGCTCGGAGTTGATTGAACTACCATGCTTCCCTGGGAAAAAACGTAAGGCATGAAGTCCAATATGTGTTTCTATATATTAAAGTTTAAAGAAATTTAATTTTGTGCTACCATCCTCTGTTTCCTCATGTGGATATGTATTACCATCTGGTGTTCTTTCATTTCAGCCTGAAGTACTTCCTTTCATATTAATTGCGGGGCAGACCTAGTAGTGATGAATTTTTTCAGTTTTTATTTATCTGGAAATGTCTTATTTCTTGTTTCATTTTGGAAGGATAGTTTTACTGGGCATAGAGTAGTTGGTAGACAGTCTTTTTCCTTCAGTACTTGAATATACCACCCCACTGCTTGCTGGCCTTCATTGTTTCTGAAAATAAAGTCAGCTGTGAATATTATTGAAGATCCTTTGTCCAAAATCTGAGTTTCCGCAGGGGCAATTTCTACCGATTGCTTTTAATCCTTGTCTTTCTTTGCATGTCTCATAAAATGTTTGTTGTTGAAGCTAGAGATTTTAAATAATATAATGGGCTTACTCTGCAAACCAGATTTCTCCCCTCCTCAGGATTTGTTGCTGCTTTTTTAGTGGTTGTTTCTTTTCTAAACTTTTCTAAACTAAATCCATAACTCTGTACTCTTTGTCAGCTATGGCCACTGACAGCTCTGTTCAGTTCAATTATTAGAAAACTAATAATTAGAGATTTCCTTAAATTCCTAGAACTCTTTGAGTGTGGGGGCACCCTTCCAACACTCAAGCTAGGCAGTTGGCAATTCCGCTGTAACTTTCACTTCCTGTTTGCGCATAGCTTCAAGGTAAGCCAGAGGTGAGTCTAGGGCAGCCGTGGGCAAACTATGGCCCGCGGGCCGGATCCGGCCATTTGAAATGAATAAAACTAAAAAAAAACCAAAACCGTACCCTTTTATGTAATGATGTTTACTTTGGATTTATATTAGTTCACACAAACACTCCATCCATGCTTTTGTTCTGGCCTCCGGTCCAGTTTAAGAACCCATTGTGGCCCTCGAGTCAAAAAGTTTGCCCACCCCTGCTCTAGGGCCTTTTTGAATCTTTCCTGAGCAGGCATACATCCTTGGATAAGAACAGAGTCCTAAGAATGCACGTGGCCTTCTAGATTCCCGGAAATATGTTGAAATTTATCAAAGTTCTTACAGACATTCTATTTTCTAGCCTTTTTTTTTTTTTAAGCTTTTGATTAGCCTATTTTTTGCCCCAAATGTTATACTGCCTCAGGGTGACATGTTGTTAAACAATTGCCTCTAATTGTTTTTGACAAATGTCCCAGGGTAAGAGGCATTTTTTCCCTGGGCAAGCTCTGAACCCGCTCAAATAGACGGCCTTAGGAGTGACCTCTTCCAAGGAGTTAGACAGTGTACATGATGACTGTGCGCTGGGAAGGGGGCTTGGAAAGAGACTCAGTGCTGTTTTGCCCCCTCCTGTGGTTATCAGGCCACTGGTTTTCTCTGTGACTGTAAGCTGTTTGTTTTCAAGACTACTTTGGAGATGGGAATAAGGCAAGTTAAAATGCCCCAAAGCTGCTGTTCTTACAGCTTTTTTTCATTTGCTTAAAAAACAAAATAAACACTCCCTAGGTTGTTGCAAGCCTCTGGTTAATTTCTAGGGTTTAAAATAGTTATTATATATATAACTAGTTTAAATAATTATTATATATATAAAATTTTTATTTTATTTATTTATTTATTTATTTATTTATTTATTACCAGTTATGTTTTGCTTTCATGGAGGAGAAAATTTTCAGAGGTCTTACCCTGTCATTTTCCATGATGTCACTAAATGTTTAATTTTTAGTTGATTTTGCTTTGGGTAAATTTTATAATTTACTAAAATGTGTGTCTGTGCTTTGAGGAACTGGTTGTCTTTACATGTAAACTTTTTCTTTCCTAATTAAAATGTGCTTTAAAACAATGATTTTTTTCTTGTTTCAAATATGATTGGAATTTTCCAAAGGATAGATCTGTGAATAGGCAGAGATATTTGACTAAACCACTAATATGCTTTTCATATATATGCCTGAGACCTACATGGTTGAAGGGGCAGTGACTAAATTCACTTTTCTGGGGTGACAGGTGTTAATTAACATTAGATTTGATGGTTTTGACTAGAAGCTCAACTTCGGCTAACACTCTTGAAAATTCTCTTTTAACAGAATGCAGAGTCTGGATGAGCCCTGGACCGAGGAGGAGGGCGATGGCTCCGACCACCCGTACTACAACAGCATCCCAAACAAGGTGCCTCCCGCCGGGGGGTTTGTGGATGCCCGCCTGAAGGCCAGGCCGCATGGCCCTGACGCAGCCCCGGTTAGCTCTGTAACTTTTTCTTGGGATGCTGGCTAATTGAGCTTTATAGTAAACCCTTGATTTTGCAGACCTCGATTTAACAGACTTTGATTTAATGGACAAAATTTCCAGTCCATATCTCATATGTGAAAATTAACACCCTATTAATTTTAACATGCTTTAAAACAATATTTGCTTATAATTAAATTAACAGGTTATTTTTTGTTATCAATTCACTGTTATTTTAAACAAATTTCAGCAAATAGGACATATGTTGGAAAAAACACTGTAATAATCTCACCAACATAGATAAATATTGCATATCTACAACCATAGTCTACATATTTACATCCAAGAGTCACCGCTGGTAACGTGTTTGGCTAATGATTACCATGTAATCGCACCATGGCACACAGTAATCGGTTCTGTTGTCACCCGGCGTCACTCTGCAGCAGTTTTAAAGTGTGTGGGCCCATGTGCCCATGTGTGCTAAGCATTTGTTTACTCTCAGGGACCGGTGAATGCATGCATTTCCTATAATACATGTAGAAAACTTTCTGTGAAGTTAAACTTTTCGTACATACTTAATTTTAATTACAAATGTGTCTACGTAAGTAAAAACAGGTAAACTAATTTGTCAACTTTTAAAATATATATATTTTTATTGATTTCAGAGAGGAAGGGAGAGGGAGAGAGAGAGAGAAACATCAATAATGAGAGAGAATCATTGATTGGCTGCCTCCTGCACGCCCCCTACTGGGGATTGAGCCCACAACCTGGACATGTGCCCTGACCCCCAGAAATTGAACTGTGACCTCTTAGTTCATAGACACTCAACCACTGAGTCACAGTGGCTAGGCTAATTTATCATTTTTAAACATACACATTCAGAAAACCTACTTTATTATATGACGGATTTTTTTCTTTAACGCACACCCTCTCACCCAAATTAGTCCATTACATCAAGGTTTTACTGTATTTCCTTTTAGATTTCTCAGCTTTATTTTCAGGTTGCTGTTCTGTTCAGTCTTTGACAGAATAACACACATGCTTTCCCCCCTTGGATTTCACGAAGCAGACAAATAAGGGAGGCTTTTGTTTTAACATCACAGGGTCTTAGTCAAATACCTTGAGACTATACTGTGATTCCTGAGCTGGGAGGCTGGGTCCTTTACTCCCCCTCCGCCCCCTCCCCCTCCCCCAGGACACTGCAGTTTTCATGAGGAGAGGAGAGGATTCAGGCTTTTAAGAAGCCTGGGTGCTTTGGTTTCTCTGAAAAGACAGTGGACATAGGTGAGAATTTTATGATTTTTTTCTATTTTAGTCATTTCCCTGATTTTACCTCCAAATAAACATTCTAGGAAGGCAATTGTTTTGTAGAGGTAATGTATCTCTCTAGAGAGTTTTTGATGTCACCTACCTTAGTGAATAATAATGACACTAATAACAGTGTCAAAATAACATTGAAATGCAGTGCCCGTAGTTCTGCCACCGAGTGCGAATGGGCTGGGTGGAAGGGGACTTAGGGAATGAAAACGGGGGGGAATGTGTAGTTTTTTGAGATGCAGTCTCTTCCTCACACCCACACACATTTATTTCCTAATTCTTCGTGCCAAATGTGAGGCACGGAGGGAAGATGGTGTGCGATCGGGGATGCAGCTGCCTGGCCACTGCTGTCCCTTCTACTGGACCGTGGCTTTTGGAGGCGGGGACAGAAGAAGAGCATAATTTTTTTCTCTTTGTGCTGACAGTTTTCAGGAAAAGAGCAAACTTATTACCAGGGAAGGCACGGAGGAGAGCCGTTGGGCGAAGACTGGCAGCCGACACCTGCCAGGCAAGGTGAGAGGCAAGGCAATGAGGGCCGCAACACGGAAACACGCCCAAGTCACGCACTGCCTCCTGGTCCTCCCCGCCCCTCCTCCGCCCTGCTTTATATGTTTGTATAGATTCGTTTGCATTTTCTAGAGTTTTATGTACATATCATTTATGCATATGCGTTCTTTTTCATCTGGCTTCTTTCCACTCAACAGACTATTTATAGATTCACTCCTGTCGCTGCATGTATCCATAGTTTTCCCTTTTTCTTGATGACTGGCATTCCATTGTGTGAATATCCTACCCTGTGTTTACTTGTTGACTGATATTTGTTCCCAGTTTGTGGGCATTACATATAAAGTTGGTCTGCACTCCCCTGTTAAAAAAAACCCAAGACAAAAGTAACGTCTCCCTGGTGGCACTTCATCTCCCGTGGAGGGGCAGGAAAACGTACTGCAAAAGTCTGAGACTCCTGCCCAGGTCATAGGAAGATATAAAGTGAGGGCTGTGGGGGTGCCACACATCAGTGATGGCTCCCCTGGCAACAGGACGGGTTCCTATCCTTCAGCACGTACTTTCTCAAGCATTTGGAGACTCATCTGCCAGGAGGGCTGAGGAACTGACCTCTCCAAGGGCACCCCCACCCATTTCAAAAGGGAGTTGGCTGGGAGACTCAAGTGTTTCATGCTGTCCCTGAGCTCCCCAGCGGGGCTGAGCCCAGTGGTTCCACACAGGAGCTAGTAGCAGTGTTCTCCTCCTCCCTCCCCACACCCCACCTGCTCCAGGGTTAACTTCAGGAGGAGAGTGGCAGCTACTGGAGGCAGAGAGGGCTCCAGATGCATCCCTCCGGGCCTGGGCTACATGTAGAGAACACTGCCACCTCTTATCAAATCAGTGAGCGTGCTCCTGCACCCACATTAAAAATAATTCACTCACAACTGATAACTAATTGCTAATGTAAGTCCCCATTCTATAGACAGCTCTGTACACACACACACACACACACACACACACACAGATACATACATATATATATATATATATATATATATATATATATATATATATACACACATATACATACTAGAGGCCCAGTGCACGAAATTCATGCATTGGGGGGTTGCGGGGGGTGGGGGTGTTCCTCAGCCCGACCTGTTCCCTCTCACAGTCCGGAACCCCTCAGGTAGGGTCCCTAGGCCTGGCCAGTGATCAGGGCCTATCAGGGCTTTCCTTCCCCTGGCTGCAGTGTTATAGTGTGGTCTTCCGGAAGGTTGTCCAGATGGTCATTCTGTTGTTCAATCATTCAGTCAATTTGCATATTATACTTTTATTATTATAGTTTGTGTGTGTGTGTATTTTGTGTGTTTTAAAGGTTTCTTTTCATTTTAAACTTCTCCCCCTTCAGACACTTCTATAACTCCTTCACTAGCTCCAGGCCTCTGGCTACTCACTCTGTGGGGTCTAAAGGAGGTGGAGTGACAAATGAATTCAGATCCAATTTATGCTTCTATGTATATAAATTTAACCATTTCTTGGTTTAATGTTAAGGTTTTTTTCCTTGTAGCCATTTCTTCTGGGAGTAAATTACAATACACTTTAAAAATTATATTTTTCAATTGTGGTTCACATTCAGTGTTATTTTAAGTATATAGGATAGTGGTTAGACAAGTACATGATTTATAAAGTGTTTCCTTCGATAAATCTAGTACCTGCCTGGCACCATATGCTAGTTGTTATAACATTATTGACTGTGCTATGCTTAATATCCCCTTGGCTATTGCGTAACTACCAGTTTGTACTTAATCCCTTCCCCTCTTTCACCCAGCTCTCCAACTCCCATCTCCTCTGGCAACCAACAGTCTGTTCTCTGTACCTATGAGTCTGTCTCTGTTTTGTTCTTTAGATTCCACATATAAGTGAAATTATATGGTATTTGTCTTTCTCTGTCTGACTTATTTTACTCAGTATAATACTCTCTAGATCCATTCATGTGATTGCAAATGGTAGATTTCATTCTTTTTTATGGCTGAGTAATATTCCATTGGTAATAACTTTTTTATCCACTCATGTATTGGTGATTACTCGGGTGGCTTCCAATTCTTGGCTATTGTAAATTGTGCTGAAAATACATATGCTGCACATATATTTTTGAATTAGTGCCTTGGATTCTTCAGATAGCTACCCAGAAGTAGAATTGCTGGGTCATAAGGTAGTTCTATTTTTGATTTTTTGAGGAACATTCATACTGTTGTCCATAGTGACTGCACCAATTTGCAATCCCACCAATAGTACAATTTTCTCCTCATCCTTGCCAACACTTGTTTCTTGATTTATTGATGACAGCCATTCTGACAGATGTGAAGTGATAACTCATTTGGTTTTAATTTGCATTTCTATTATTGATGTTGAGCATCTATTCATTTGTCTGTTGACCATCTGTATATCTTCTTTGGAGAAGTGTCTATTTAGGTCCTCTGTCCATTTTTTAATTGAATTGTTTATTGTTTGGTGTTGAGTTGTATGAGTTCTTTATAAATTTTGGGCATTAACTCCTTATCAGATGTATCATTAGCAAATATCTTCTCCCATTCAGTAGGTTGCCTTTTTGTTTTGTTCATGAATTCCTTTCTGTGCAAAAACTTGTCCCATTTGTTTATTTTTTCTTTTGTTTTCCTAGCCTGAGGAGATATATCAGAAAAAATACTACTAAAGCAATGGCAATGTTTTCTTTAGGAGTTTTATGGTTTTGAGTCTTACATTTAAATCCCTAATTCATTTTGAGTTTATTCTTGTATACGGTATAAAAAGGGAGTCTCATTTCATTTTTTGCATGTATCGGTCCAACTTTCCCAACATCATTTATTGAGTAGATTGTCTTTACCTCTTTGTATGTTCTTGCCTCCTTTGTCATATATTTATTGACCATATAGGCATGGGTTTATTTTTGGGCTCTCTATTCTGTCCCATTGATCTGTATGGCTGATTTTATGCCAGTATAAAGCTTTTTTGGTTACTAAAGCCTTGTAGTATAGTTTGATACCAGGTAACATGATACTTCCAACTTCGTTCTTCTTTCTCAAGATTGCTGTGGCTATTCAGAGTCCTTTGTGATTCCATATAAATTTTAGGATTTTTTTGTTCTAGTTCTGTGAAAAATGTCATTAGAATTTTGATAGGGATTGCATTGAATCCATAGATTGCTTTGAGTAGTATGGACATTTTAACAATGTTAATTTTTTTCTATCCATGAGTATGGTACTTGCTTCTATATATTTGTATCCAATTCAAAAATCTTTCTTCAATGCCTTGTAATTTTCTAACTATAGGGTTTTTGTTTTTTTTTACCTCCTTGGTTAAATTTATTCCTAGGTATTTTATTTTATTTATTTTATTTTTTTAAATGTATTTTATTGATTTTTTACAGAGAGGAAGGGAGAGAGATAGAGAGTTAGAAACATCGATGAGAGAGAAACATTGATCAGCTGCCTCCTGCACATCTCCTACTGGGGATATGCCCGCAACCCAGGTACATGCCCTTGACCGGAATCGAACCTGGGACCTTTCAGTCCACAGGCCGACGCTCTATCCACTGAGCCAAACTGGTTTCGGCTATTCCTAGGTATTTTAAAATGCAACTGTAAGTGTGATTGTTTTCTTAGTTTCTTTGTCTGATAGTTCATTATTGTTATATAAAATACAACTTATTTCTGAATATTAATTTTGTATCCTGCTACTTTACTGAGTTTATTTATCAGCTCTAATAGCTTTTTGGTAGGATCTTTAGGGTTTTCTATATGTAGTAATATGTCATCTGCAAATAGTGACAGTTTTATTTCTTCCTTTCCAATTTGGACGCCTTTTATTTCTTTTTCTTATCCGATTGTTGTGGCTAGAACTTCTGATAGTATGTTGAATAAAAGTGGTGAAAGTGGACAACCCTGTCTTGTTCCTGATCTTAAGGAAGATACTTTTAGCTTTTTCCCATTGAGTATGATGTTAGTTATGGGTTTGTCATATATGGCCTTTATTATTTTGAGGTATACGCCCTTGATTTCCATTTTGCTGAGAGTTTTTGTCATAAATGGATGCCAGATTTTGTCAAATGTTTTTTCTGCATGTACTGATATGGTTTTATGATTTTTACCCTTCATTTTGTTTATGTGGTGTATTAAATTAATTGATTTGCAGATATTGAGCCAAACATTGTATCCCGGAAAAATCCCACTTGATCTTTTTATTGTATTGCTGAATTTGGTTTGCTAATATTTTATTGAGAATTTTTGCATCTATGTTCATCAGGGATATGGCTCTATAATTTTCTTCTTTTGTAATGTTTTTTGTCTGGTTTTAGAATCAGGATAATGGTGGCCTCATAAAATGAGCTTGGGAACCTTCCCTCCTTTTGAATTTTTTTGGGATAGTTTGAGAAAATTAGTTGTTAATTCTTCTTTGAATATTTGGTAACATTCATCATTGAAGCCATAGGTCTAGTACTTTTGTTTGTAGGGAGTATTTTTAATTACTGTTTTGATTTTGTTGGAAGTAGTTGGTCTGTTCAGATTTTCTGTTTCTTTTTTATTCAGTCTTGGAAATTGTATGTTTTTAGGAATTTATCCATTTCTTCCAGGTTGTCCAACTGTGGGCATATAATTGTTCATAATATTTTCTTATAATCCTTTTTTATTTCTATGTTGTCTGCTGTCACTTTTCCTCCTTTATTTCTGATTTTATGTATTTGGGTCCTCTCTCTTTTTTCTTTATGAGTCTGGCTTAAGGTTTATAAATCTTGTTTATCTTTGCAAAGAGCCAGCTCTTGGTTTCATTGATCTTTATTATTGTTTTTTTTAGACCCTATTTTGTTTATTTCTGATATGATCTTTATTATTTCCTTCCTTCTACTCACTTTGGGCTTTGTTTGTTGTTGTTCTTGTTCCTGTAGGTATAAGAGTAGATTGTTTATTTGAGATTGTTTGCTTCTTGAGTTAGGCCTGTATTACTATGAATTTCCATCTTAGGGCTGCTTTTGCTGCATTCCATGGATTTTGGGTTGTTATGTTTCCATTTTTATTTGTCGCCAGGTGTCTTTTGATTTCCTCCTTGATTTCACTGTTAACCCTTCATTGTTTAGTAACATGTTATTTAGCCTCCTTGTGTTTGTGTGTTTTTCAGTTTTTTTCTTTTAATTTATTTCTGATTTCTTACCATTGTGGTCAGAGAAGGTACTTGATAGGATTACAGTTTTCTTTTCTTTAAAAAAAAAAATACATTTATTGATTTTTTACAGAGAGGAACTGAGAGGGATAGAGAGTTAGAAACATCGATGAGAGAGAAACATTGATTCAGCTGCCTCCTGCACACTCCCTACCGGGGATGTGCCCGCAACCAAGGTACATGCCCTTGACCAGAATCGAACCTGGGACCCTTTAGTCAGCAGACCAACGCTCCATCCACTGAGCCAAACTGGTCAGGGCAGATTACAGTTTTCTTAAATTTACTGTGACTTATTTTGTTGCCTATCATGTGGCCTATCCTGGAAATTGTTTTATGTGCACTTGAAAAGAGTGTACATTCTGCTGCTTTGGAGTGAAATGCTCTAGAAAACATAATTTAAATCAATTTGATCTAATGTGTCAGTTAAGGCCACTGTTTCTTTGTTGGTTTTCCATATGGAAGACCTGTCCATTAATGTCAGTGGGGTGTTAAATTCTCCTACTATGACTGTATAACTGTCAATCTCTCCCTTCCTGTCCGCACCATTGAACCTCTTTGCCATCAGCTTAGATGTCCTCTTAATTCTCTCCTATTATTACTGTTATTTAGTTACCAGCACAATAACCTTCACTGCACGTTTTTAAAATGTTGGAGGAGGAGCTGTCCAGTGATCTCAAGGCATATGTTTTTTATTCTGATAAGATTATGGATACCAAAGAATAAAAATAGAAATCACTACTGCCAAGATATGACAGAAAGCTTGCATAGTAAAATAATTTAAACTAATATTTGGACCCAATAAGGCAAATGGAATATTTTTCCACATTTTTGGAAAATGCACTTTTTCTTCACATTAAGTGGTACCAATAAGAAATAATGATTAAAAGATATTTGCTTTATATTTTTAGGTACTCATGCATTGGGTGAATAATTGCTTACAAGGGTTATATCCTCTTGTTGGATTGATCCATTTATCATTGTGTAATGACAATAACGTTTTAAAATTCCCTACTTGTGAGAGAATTTCACATGTTGCATGCCCCAGCTGAAAGATGACCCATCGTGCTGGCCTGGTGAGTTGAACATGACACCTGTCGGAAGCCACCACATGGCTCTGTGTCAGAATAGGAAGGATATCGCAAATTAAAGTCATAATTTTGTCAGAGGCAGTTTTTTACTATGTTTTCATCTTTGTTCCACAGACATTTAAAATAAATAAGCCACTCAGAGAAAAACAAGTATCACATGATCTCACTCATATGTAGAATCTAATGAACTGAACTAAACTGATGAATAAAATAGATCCAGAGACATGGAAGCATAGAACAGACTGTAGAATCTCTGAGGGAAGGGAAGGCAGGAAGAGATTAACCAAAGAACTGATATGAACATATGCATAACCCATGGACATAGACTATAGTGCAGTAGGCCCGTGGGGGGTTGACAAGGACGGCTGGAGGTGGTCACTGGGGGAAGAGGGACATCTGTAATACTTTCAACAATAAAGACACATTTTTTTTGAAAGGCTTCTCCTCTTACAAAAAGTAAAGTAAAACAATAATTCGCTTGATAGTTTTTCAAAAAGCATTTACATAACATGTATACACCTAGACATGTAAGGAGACACATTATTTATGTTAGATATTTACTTTATTGAAAAAAGTTAGGTTTATTTAGAAAACGAGTTCTCTTTCTGTATGTTACTCTGGCCAGATCAAGAACAGACCACGCAAGAGGTTCATCAGGGCAGATCAGCCGTACATAAGTTCCTGGCCTACCATTTGAGACTCATTATTCTTAATAAATTTCAAGTTCTCATTTGAAAGCAATAAATACCTTTTTTCATGAAACAGTTAAGAATGTTTCCTGTTAGTTTGCTAGCAGCTATTCCCCTAAAATGACCTTTCGGTGCGCCATGGCGTGCGCGTCCACGGCCCCGGCTCCGCACCTGCCACCGTGTGAGTCGCAAAGGGTCGCGGTCAGGAAGGCTGTTCATTGGGCTTTTCATCTCCTCCTTTTAAAAATTAGTTTGTAAAATTCGTTTTACAGGCTGATCTGTTTGCCACGCCCACACACGTGTGAGCGGCAGAGAGCCCCGGCTGGAGCAGGACGTGCACCCAGGGCCAGCTGTGGGCGCGGGCGCCTGTGCAGGACAGGAGCAGACGAGGGGCAGTTCAGACTTCGCCGGGGCGCCCGCCCTGCGGGAAGCGGAGGGACGCCTGCCTTCTCAGCATGAGGCAGACGGCGAGGTGCTGCCGAAAGCCCAGCAGCAGGCTCCGGGGAGCGCTTCTCCCAGAGCCCTGAGCTGACCGCTGGCTGGGCTGACCGCCCCAGGCTGGGGAAGGTGACCTCTCCCAGGGGACGGGAGCGCCCAGAAGCCTCGGGAGAGCATGCGTGTAAAGGTGCTAGAGTCAGGATCCCGGAGGAAGAATCAGGCAGTGACCCAAGCGGGTGCGATCGGGCGGCGCCCTTCAGCTCTCCTCCGGTGCCCACAGCAGGGAGCTGGCCCAGCGCGGGCACAGTCGTGGGCACGCAGGAAGCACACGCCGGCCCTGCCTGCGGCGCGGGCTCCATCACACGCCCGCGCTGGGCTGTTCTGGAAGAACGCGCCTCAGTTCCTTAGGTAGTAACTTTCTAAAACGGTGGCAGCGCCTGCCTTGCCTAACCGGAATGGAGTTCATTTACAAAACATTCACTTACACTGAACAGGGAAAGGACAATTACAATGAAGCTTGTTGCTCGTCTGCTCAGTTGTTCGATCTCGGGCCTCGGTAACGGGATGAGCAGACCCACGCCGTGGGCTCCACTCCTCCCGTCACGGGCCAGCGGCGGGGGCAGGCGTGGGCATGGGCTGGCAGCTGGCATCCTGGCAGGCGGGTGCGGACGTGTCCTGGCCGGAGCACAGCAGTGCCTGTGACGGGCCAGAGGGGAGGTGTGAACTGTGGGAGCTGCGGGAGAATTCCCTGCGTTAACCTGGAGGACCTGCTGTGTGAGGCCGGGTGGCGTGACTGCCAGCGCGTGGGCAGCATTAGCGTCAGAAGAAAGAGGCTCGCTTTCTGTTGCAGGGTCCCTGGACACGGCCAGCATGGCGGGAGGGACGGCGCCGGCGGCCCCGACGGGAGACGCCCCCACCTACGTGAACGCCCCGCACTTCGCGCCGCAGGCCGGGCCGGCTGCGGGCAGCAGCGCCGAGAGCAGCCCGAGGAAGGACCTCTTCGACATGAGTGCGTTTCCATTCGCCTCGCTTTTCTTTTCTTCTGAGGTTGCTTTCTACTCGTTTATTGGAAATCGGTGCGGTCACGGGATTTGCTGCACTTTTCTGGGTATGACAGGCTTCTCAAGGCTTTCAACTTCCGCCAACCCCTGCTTTGGGGTCCATCCCTTTCTTTTGTCCAGAGACAAAGCAATTTCCCCCTCTTTTTGGCATTGACTTAGCACCTGAAGAACTGCACATGTATTGAGACAAGCAATATACATAAATAAATGCACTCATTTATGTATTCACTTCACTAGCCATTGGCTACTGTGTACCAAGTATTGCCTCAGTTGCTGAGGATGCCAGAGGTAACGGCATGGCCACGTCCTCACAGTTCTCCGTCTGGTGAGCAAGAAATTGCAGCAGACCCTTCTCGTCTGCAGGCACATGCCTGCCTTCCCTCTCATTTTCCTCTGTTCTCCCTCTTTCTCTACCACTACAAGCCTCCCCGCTGCTCTATTGGACACCTAACATGTGTCAAATGCCAGTCTACTCACTTTGCCTATATACACAAAACCAAAACAGGCCACGTCTCTATTCTGTGGAGCTGAAATCACCGCTGTGTATTAGCAGCTGGTAACAAGTGCACGGGTCACGCATAAGCCAGAGAGAGAGGCAGGAAACTACTCAGATAGCAGTGCGGTAGGGTGTGTGCCAAGGACTTTCTGTTTGTCATAAACATTGCGAAATTAAATCATCCATGAACCCATTAATGGAAGTGGAAGCCGTTTTTAAGGAATTTTGAAAGAACTTCCTTAGCTCACAAGTTTTATATCCCGCCCTAGCTGGTTTGGCTCAGTGGATAGAGCGTCGGCCTGCGAACTGAAGGGTCCCAGGTTCAATTCCGATCAAGGGCATATGCCCAGGTTGTGGGCTCGATCCCCAGTGGGGGCCTTGCAGGAGGCAGCCGATCAATGATTCTCTCTCATCGTGGATGTTTCTATCTCTCTCTCCCTCTTCCTTCCTCCCAGAAATCAATAAAAATATATTTAAAAAAGAAGTTTTGTATCCCAAAATTTCTTTTTCAAATTCCTTGAGGATTTAAAGGCTAAAGAGGGGAGGAGATTAACAGTTAATAACTTTCTACCACCGGCTATGCACTTATTATTTAATTTAATTTTGCAATGATACTACAGGCAGGTATTATTACTACAGTCACGTGCCACAGAATGACACTTGGATCAACTACCGGCTGCATTTGTGATGGTGGCCCCACAAGACTACAATGCAGTTGGAAAATTCCTGTCACCTAGTGATGTCATTGGTGTCCCATAGTGCAGCACATTACTTATGTGTTTGTGGTGATGCAGTGGGTTGGAAACAAAGCTACTGCACTGCCAGTTGTATGAAAGTACCAGCTGCATTGGCTGAGTGCCCTCTATGATATTCGTACCATGATAACATAGCCTCGTGACACACTTCTCAGAGTATCTCCATCATTCAGTGACACATGACTGTATTATCATCACTATTGCTGTTATTATCTTTACTGTACAGAGGAGAGAACAGAGAACCCTAGAGGTTAAGTGACTTTACCGCTTTAAGGCAACCTCGCTGGCTCGACACCTGCTGTCCGTGATGGTGCATGTGATGAGGACAGGACTGAGTGCGTTTATGATTAGGCGGCACCATGGAAACAGAAGTCTAATTCTCCCCGCCACTTTGGTTCCATAGATAGTGGACTCCCCTTCCGACTTACAAAGATGACCAGAACCAGAAGAACTGGAATCTCAGTGCTTGCGGCGCCTTCACAGTCACCTAGTCCGATCCCTTCACTTTAGTAACGCGAGGCGTGAGGTGGCTTTCCCCAGATGTAGAGCCAAGTGGAGCCGCTGAGCCCCCGCCCCAGGTTCACAATGCTCACAACTGCACTTTGGTGGCTGTACTTGTTTAATGGAGTCAGTTCACCAGTGATTCCTGGCCCCAGATCTGGGTAGTTAGGTTGGCCTGGGGTTTGAGATGAGGACTATGAGAACCAGAGCTAACGTTTTCGCATCCATCTATTTCTACTCCTGCTCCCAGCAAAAACAAGAGAGGGCCCTGGAAGGCTAGTATCTATTGAAAAGTGTGAAAAAATAAAGGCAGCACTCTGTTGTTTACTTTTAACCACTAGAGCTGAATAACAATGGCGATGATGGTGGTGATGGTGGTGGTGATGGTGATGATAAATGGTGATGATAATGGGATAATAGTGATGATGATGGTGATGATGATGGTAAATGGTGATGATAATGAGATAATGATGATGATGGTGATGGTGGAGATGATGATAAATGGTGATGATGACAATAGGATAATGGTGGTGATGGTGGTGATGGTGGTGGTGATGATGATAAATGGTGATAACAGGATAATGGTGATGGTGGTGGTGGTGGTGATGATGATGGTGTAGAAAGAGTATAATACAAATTTTCAACACTCCAGGTAATCAGGAAAAAGATAGGGTAAAAAATAAAAATTTAATCAATAGTTTTAACTTCTTTTCTGCTTCAAAAATATAAATGACTTAATGAGTGCCCAAATGACCTAATTTTGGTTTCATTTATTCACCTCACTCCTGCCCATCCTCTAAGTTGATCTTATTTTACAGCATTTGTTGAATGTTTGTGGAGCAGGAACCATGTCCCAGGAATAATGTTGGGCTTTGGGGTGTAGCTGTGCCCAGGAGGATGCTGTTCTTGCGGGGCTTGCATTGACTGGGTTGGCCATGTGGTCCCACAGTCATTATAACACCAAACATTCGTGTAGCACTCCCCTCATTTGTCCAATTACTTATTTGAAAATCAAACCCTGAGATTAACTTAGGCGTGCCTGCTGACTTGCTTGCTGCTGCTATTTGTTGATGTTAGAGCAGAAGTCTTGCCATTGATCGATGCCCTGCAGTGAGAGGTTTGTTCTGAAGGGCCCGAAGTCAGGCTCACTCTCAGACACTCACACAGAGCCTTTTCCCACAAGGACAAGTGAAGGTCAAGGGAAGGTAGGGCTCCTGGCCTGGGACAAGTCACACAAAAGGCACCCAATTAAACGTCAGTTTTATTTTTTTTAAAAAATTCACCCGATACAAAGATTTTGAAATAAACGTTTGATGGGTTGGGTTTAGGTCTCGCACAAAATAAAAATCTTGCAAATTGTCTTTTTCTTTGCGTATTTCCTTCGGTTTGGCAGGTTTCTATCCAGAAGAGAACATGTTTGTTGGAGGCTAGCCAACGTTCCAGAGAAAGTAGACGGCATGTAATATGCGTGGCTTCCTGTGGCGTGCAAAGCCAGGCATTCTAACCAGCTAGACCTGCGTGTGCTTGAACCCTTGGCACAAGGCACGGTGCCCAGCTGCCTTGGGAAAGCAGGCTTACCAGAGTCACGCCAGGATTTGGGCTGTACTTTCAAATGCTTGTTATGACTCGTCTCGTTAGATTATCAGCTGTCATGTGTCTCTGGTTCTTTCTTCCGGGGGCGTTGCCTTTGCCTTCTCAGCCCTCACATTGTATTGTTTATCCTTTGCTCTTCCTGGGTCCACCCGTTGCTGGCAAATGCTATTGGCAGAACCTTTTGAAGATGCTCTCAAGAACCAGTCCCTGGGGCCCGTGCTGAGCAAGGCGGCCTCCGTGGAGTGCATCAGCCCCGTCTCCCCCAGAGCCCCGGAGGCCAGGATGCTGGAGGAGCTGAACGCCGAGCTGTGGTACCAAGGCCAGATGAGCAGGAAGGAGGCGGAGGGGCTGCTGAAGCGAGACGGGGACTTCCTGGTCAGGAAGAGCACCACCAGCCCGGGCTCCTTCGTCCTCACTGGCATGCACGACGGCCAGGCCAAGCACCTGCTGCTCGTGGACCCGGAAGGCACGGTGAGCACGGGGTGGCTGCTTTCCCTCCTCCACCCACAGGCGCCCGCGGAAGCCCCGATGGCCACCCTCCGGGACCCCGAGCCAGGCCCAGGGCCAGAGCTTTCCCGCCCGAGAGGTAATGCTCCTGACAGCCCTTCTGTGGTCTCACTCCTATCCCATCGTCCAGCCAGTACTGGGAGGCAGGGACGAAGGCTTGGTCTTCAGCTGCATGCGGTGACCTCCTGGTTCATAGGTCAGTGCTCAACCACTGGGCCATGCTGGCCGGGCCTGGAGTTACTTTTGAAGATGATTTAAGGTAGAGACCCAACATTTTAAATATCTCCATGCAGTGAGCCAATCTTTTTGGTCACCGTTTGCCAAATAATTCCCCTGTTCTCTGTGGTGCTGGTGCTCTGCCTGTTAGCACTGAGTCCCTGTGTCCTGCACCGTCAGCTCCGTCCTACTGACCTCGCTGTTTAGTGTTTCTTGTATGAGAAACGGTGCTAGTCATCACGGCTTTGGAACTGCCCTAACCTCTGGTGGGGTGCGCCTTTCCTCCTGATGCTCCTCCTGGTCAGTTGCCTCCCCTATTCTCACAGCCTCACTCTTCTTTGTTCAGATTTTAGATTCACTTTATCAAGGAGGGAGGGAGGTAGGGAGGGAGGGAGAGAGAGAGAGAGAGAATATGCTGGGGTTTTGATAAGATTTGCATTGAATTTATAGATTAATTTGGGGAGAGCTGACATTTTTTAATATTAAGTCATCATATCCATGAGCATGGCATAAGGCTCCATTTACTTAGTTTTAAAGATGTCCTTGGTTAGAATTTTAAAATTCTCTTCAGAAAGCCCTTCTTTTTCCTGCATTAGGTTGCTTTCTAGTGTCTAGTTTTAGTTCCTGTTGTAAGTGGTATGTAACTTTTGGTTACTTTTTCTCTATAGTCATTGCTGCAGGGAGAGGAATGTGGTTGCAATCGTTTCACTGGAACTGCGTTGCAAACACTGGCAGTTTTGTTGCGTGCCTCCCAGTCCCTGTCCTCAGGGTTCTAATCCCACCTTGCTGGCTGGGCATCTTTGAGCATTGGCCAGGAGAGGGCGCCCTCGCCTTGTTCCCAACCTGAAAGGGAATGTTTGAGGGTTTGTTCCATTAAGGATGATGTAAGCTTTGGGTAGACTGCCCTTGTCAGTCTAAAGAATTTTCCTCCCCTCCCCTCCCCTCCCCTCCCCTCCCCTCCCCTCCCCTCCCCTCCCCTCCCCTCCCCTCCCCTCCCCTCCCCTCCCCTCCCTTCCCCTCCCTCCCTCCCTCCCTCCCTCCCTCCCTCCCTCCCTCCCTTCCTTCCTTCCTTCCTTCCTTCCTTCCTTCCTTCCTTCCTTCCTTCCTTCCTTCTGTTGTTCATTCACTAAGCAAATGTGTACCTAATGGCTACTAAATTCAGGCATTGTTTTTATCATCTAGGATATGTTCATGAATCAGTTAAAAGAACAAGCCTCTGCCCTATTGGAATTGGTGCATATTAATTACCTAATTACTTTTATCCTGTGTAGGTATTGAACTTTATCAAATGCTTCGTCAGTGTCTTTTGAGATAATTCTGTGGTTTTTTTCTTAAGTCCATTATTGTGGGGTAGTACATAGGCAGATGTTTCTGATGTTATGTCTTGGCATGAACCTTCTTTGGTCTTGACATGGGAATTGTGAAATGCGTTGTTGGATTTGGGCACCTAGTTTTTTTAGGGTTCTTCAGTCACTGTTCCTAAGTTAAGTGTCTTCGTTGTGTTTGCTGCTGTCATTTGTGTGTGCTCACCTGGTTCGGGTGTCAAGATTATAGGGTTACATTCATCCCTTCCAATGAGCTAGATTTACTCCAAATAAGACAACCTTCCCTCACCATTTTATCTCAGATAGAATCCCCTGGATATTCCCTGACTTATTTTTACTCCCAAGCACTTATCACACACAAGCACTCATTTACTTGCTAGTTTGTTTATTATTTGACCCCCTCCCCAACCTGGACTATAATCGCATGGAGGTAGCCGTTTTGCTCACTGCACTGTCCCTGAGCACCTAGATTTACTCATTGTTGCTACTTCACGATTTTTGACAAGATTTTGTTTTAGTTTTTCTAGAGTTTGTTTTGTGCCTGGCACACAGTAGGTATTCAACAAGCATGAGACTAGTAAATTCCTAAATTAACCTCAAGCTTTTTTAGGAATTGAGAGCCCAAGAAGGTGACGTGGGGAGCTAAGGGTCACCAGCTACTGGCAGTCATAGAATCACAAGTAAGGTTTTTCTCAACAGAATCAGTCCAGAGTTCTTCCCATTTGCATAGGCTGTCTGATAATTCATTTATTTTTATCCAAAGAAAACAGGAGAGAAAATGTCTCAGCAATTCAATGAGAATATAATATTTCAGTTGAAAATTTTAGGTATTTTAAAAAAATAAAAAGTTAGCCTGACCGGTGTGGCTCAGTGGTTGAATGTCAACCCATGAACCAAGAAGTCACAGTTCGATTCTGATCAGGTCACATGTCCAGGTTGTAGGCTCAGTCCCCAGTAGGGGGTGTGCAGAAGGCAGTTGATTGATGATGTTTCTCTTTCCATGATGTTTCTCTCTAAAAAAAAAAAAAATCAAAAAAATCAACAAAAACATTTTAAAAATCTAAAGTTAAAATTTAGCTAAATTATACCATCTTATAGTCCTATACATTTATGTCCAAAAACATAAACTAATAATTTTAATGGATTAGTCTCTTAAAGTATGTAGAAAACAACATTTAGAATTACAAACCAAATATTTAATAATAGTAGTTTTCATAATCACCTATATATTTAACTTTACTGTGATCTTTATTTCTTCATACAGCTTCTAGTTACTTTCTAATCTCCTTTCCTGTCAACCTGCAGAACCCCCTTTAGCAATTCTTATTGGGCAAGTCTAGTGGAAATGAACTCTCTCAGCTTTTGTTTACCTGGGATTGTCTTGATTTCTTCTTCACTTTTGAAGGACAGTTTTGTCAGATATAGGATTCTTAGTTGACATGTTTTTTCTCTCTTAGCTTTTTAAATGTATAAATCCACTGCCATCTAGCCTCTGAAGTTTCTGATGAGAAATCTGCTGATAATCTTACTAAGGATCTCTTGAATATGACAAGTCACTCTTTTTTACTGCGTTCAAACTTCTTTCTTTGTCATTGTCTTTTGACAGTTTGATTATAATGTGTCTTGGTGTGGGTGTCTTTGTATTCATCCTGCTTGACATTCATTGAGCTTCTTGGATATTTATACATTCATATCCTTCATAAAATTTGGAAATTTTCTGTTGTTTTTTCTTCAAACATTCTGTCTTCCCCGTTCTCTCTGTCTTCTCCCTCTAGGACTCTCACAATGTGTATGTTGTTCTGCTTAATGGTATCCCACAGATCCTGTAGGCTCTGTTCACTTTTCTTCAATCTTTTTTTTTTTCTGTTTCTCAGAACTTGATAACCAAATTCCCCAATTTTGTCTGCTTAAATATGCCTTTGAATTACTCTAGTGAATTTTTCATTTCAGTTATTGTCATTTTCAGCTTCAGGGTTTCTCTTCGGTTTCTATTTAGTAGGCTTTATTGATTTTCCATTTTGTTCATACATCTTTCTTATTTATTTATTTTTTTCAGTTCACATCTTTAGTTCTTGGCGGATCTGTAAGACAGTGTTTTAAAGCCTTTGTCTATTAGATGTGCTACTAGGTCCTTTTCAGAGACAATTTCTGCTGGTTTATTTTTGCCTTTGAATGGTACATACTTTTTTGTTTCTTTTATATGCCTTGTGATGTTTTCTGTTGAAAACTGAATAGTGAATCTAATATCTAATTGGACTTTGGGAATCGCATTTCCCCTCCCCCAGTCCTGAGGGTTTCCTTTTTATTTTGTTTTCTTAGTTGATGTAGGCCACGTCTGTGCCGAGAGTCAGCCTGAGGTTAAAGTTACGGGCTTTAGGGTATTTTCTGACTCCGCATAGTCCCTCAGCCTGTGCAATGACTTTCTAATTGTTCTTGTATATGAATTACTTTTGGATGTCCTAGTCTTTACTACTTGTCTACCTAAGGAGGGAAAAGAAATTAATGCAATGGAGGAAAAGAAAACAAACTAACCCCTTCAATTCCTTCTTTTTCAGATATATTTGTATTGATTTCAGAGAGAGAGATAGAGAGAGAGAGAGAGAGAGAGAGAGAGAGAGAGAGAGAGAAACATCAATGATGAGAGAGAGTCACCAATGGGCTGACTCCTGCACACCCCACACTGGGGATCAAGCCCACAACCCAGGCATATGCCCTGACCAAGAATGGAACTGTGACCGTAGGTCAATGTTCAATTTGTTTATGTGTTTTTTCCTTTTGTTGCTCAGGCTTTTGGTATTATATCTTAGAATTCTTTTTAAAAATCCATTAAGATTTAGCTGCATGCTTTTCTGGCAGCTTTATAGTTTTAGTGTTACATTTAAGTCTTTGATCCACCTTGTATATATAGAGTAAGGAAATGGTTCAACCTCATTTTTTTGCATGTGTATGTCCAGTTTTCACCGCATTATTTGTTGAAAACACAATTGTTTTCCCCATTGAATGAGTTTGACATCATTGTTAAAAACCAATTGACTATGTGTGTGTGTGTGCATGTGTGTGTGTGTGTGTGTGTGTGTTTCTGAATTCTCAATTCTTTTTCACGGATCTCAAAGTCTATCTTTGTGTCAGTACCACACTGTTTTGATTACTGTTGCTTTGTAGTAAGTTTCTAAGTAAGAAAGTGAGTCCTCGACTTTTTTTTTCCAGGATTGTTTTGGTCATTCAAGGCCCCTTGCAACTCCATATGAACTTTAGAATCAGCTTGTCAATTTCAAAAGAAAAGCCATTTGGGACTTTATAGGGATTGTGTTGGATGCAGACCAATTGGTGTTTAGATGGGGGGAATATAGCCCTCTTAACAATGTAAGTTTTCTGATTCATAAACACGCATGTTTTTCCACTTATTTATATTGTCTTTAATTTCTTTCAACAATGTTTTGTACTTTTCAGAGTAGGTTTTTCACTTCTGTTGAATTTATTTTAAAATATTTAATTTGTTGGATGCTCTTGTGAATGCAATTATTTTCTCAATTTCATTTTCATAGTGTGCATTGAAAGTGTAGATAAATACAATGGACTTTTGTATAGTGATTTTGTATCCTGCAAATTTGCTGAACTCTATTAGTTCTAATAGTTTTTTTAGTGGGTTCCTGGGGGTTTTCTATATATAGATTATGTTATCTGTGAATACAGTCAGTTTTACATTTCCTTTCAAATCTGATGGCTTTTATTTCTTTCTATTAACTAATTGCCTGGCTAGAAATGGCAAGAGTTAACATCCTTGTTACTGATTTTAAGGGAAATAATCCAGTCTTTTGAATTAAGTATGATGTTAACTGCGGGTTTTATGTGGATGTCCTTCATCAGGCTACAAAAATTTCCTTCTTCTCCTAATATTTTTTTAACATGAAAGGGTATTGGATTTTGTCAAGTGCTTTTTATCTATCTATTGAGATAATTTTAAAATTCTATTTACATGTATTACATTGATTTTCAGATGTTGAACTTACCTTGCATTCCTGGGAAAATTTCCACTTGGTCATGATGTATGATTCTTTTTATCTGTGGATAGATTTGTGTTGCTAGTGTTTTTTGTTGAGAATTTTTATATAATATTAATAAGAGATATTAATCTATAGATTTTTTTATGGCTCCTTTGTCTGGCTTTGGCATCAGGGTAATACTAGTCTTATAGAAGAGTTTGAAAGCATCAGTTTGGAAGCATTTTCTCCTCTTCTACTTTCTTGGAAGAGTTTCTGAACAATTGGTGTAATTCTATAAATATTTGGTAGGATTCAGGAGTCAAGTCATTTGGTCCTGGACTTTTCTGTATGAGTAGTCCCCCCCTCCCCTGCTTTGGTCAGCATAGCTAAATGTTTGTCAATGTTATTGATCTTTTTAAAGAACCAGCTTCTGGTTTCATTTATTTTTTTTTCATATTTTCTGTTTTGTTTTATCTCTGACCTAATCTTTATGATTTTCTTTCTTCTGCTTGTTTTAGGTTTATTTTGCTCTTCTTTTTTTTCAGTATCTTAAAGTGGGAGGTTAAGTTGTTGATTTGAGACCATTCTTTTTTCTTAATATAGGCTTTTATAGGTATAAACTTCTCAGCATTGGCTGCATCCCATAAGTTTGGTCTGTTGTGTCTTCATTTTCATTCATTTTAAATATTTTATAAGTTTTCTGATGAATTCTCCTTTGACCCATTGGTTATGTAGGAGCTTACTAGTATTGTTTAATTTTTACATATTTGCGAATTTTTTTCCTGCTTTTGATTCTTGATTTCATTCCATTTGGGTCAGAGAAAATAATTTGTATTAGTTCTATCATTTTAAATTTATTTTATTTATTTTATGGACCAGCATATGGTGTGCCCTGGTGATAGTCAATATACACTTGAGAAGACTGTATATTTTGATGTTTTTGAGTGGAGTGTTTTCTATAAATGTTTGTTAGGTTTGTAGTATTGAGCAAATCTTTTTTTTCCTTATTGATCTTCTGTCTTGTTGCTCTATCTACTATTAAAAGTGGGATATCTAGTTCTTTAACTGTTATTGTTGAATTTGTCTATTTCTCTCTTGATTTTTGTCAGTTTTGCTTGATGTATTTTGGTGCTCTGTTGTTATGTTTTATGTTTATAATTATACTAGAGGCCTGATGCACAAATTCATGCATGGGTAGGATCCCTCGGTCTGCCCAGTGATCGGGGCCAATTGGGGCCGGTCAGGGGGAAGGATAGCGAGAAGTTGGCCGGTCAGTGGGAGGGACCACTGGAGGTTGGCTGTGGGAGCACACTGACCACCAGGGGGCAGCTCCTTCCTTGAACATCTGCCCCTTAGTGGTCAGTGTGGGTCATAACAGTTGCTTAGGCATATATATATATATATATATATATATAAATATCACTAATCTTGTTGGTTTGACCTTTTATCTATATGAAATGTCCCTCTTTATCTCTAGTAACGTTTTGTTTGTTTGTTTTGAAGTCTATTTTCTGATATTTGTATAGCTTTCTTGTGATTGCTGTTTGCATGATATATATTTTTTCCGTTCTTTACTTTCAACTTACCTGGATGTCTGAATCTAAAGTGTGTCTTTTCTAGACAGCATTTAGGTAGATCATGTTTTATCTACTCTGACAGCCTATGCCTTTTGATTGAATTATTTAATTTGTTTATATTTGATGTTATAATTGATATAGTTGCATTTGCATCTGCATTTACTTTTTGTTTTATATATTACTCTTCATTTTTTACTGCTTTTTTTTACATTAGGTAGATTTTTATAAGGTAGTATTTTAATTTCTTTAATAACTTTTCAATATTTTTGACATTATTTTTAGTGGTTTACCATATACATCTGAATTTACCAGAATCAGCTTCAGATTTATACTATCTTATTTCCTGTGATAAATAGAAATGCTATCCTATCTAATAATAGACAAACATGGTAATTAACCATACCTCCGCTACGCTTCCCATTGGCTAATCAGCAGGATATGCAAATTAACTGCCAACCAAGATGGCGGCCAGCAGCCAGGCAGCTGAAGCAAACATGAGGCTTGCTTGCTCCAGTGATGGAGGAAACCAAGGTTCCCCACCTGCCGCAGCCCGGCTCTGAGCTCCAGATGCAACAATGTTGCAATTATAGAAGCTAAACAAAGAAACCTGCTTTCAGCCGGCAGTGGGTTCAGAGCTTAGAGCGCCAGTGATGGTAACAGAGTTTCAATTATAGAAGCTAAACAAACCCAGATATCTGCTTTCAGCCAGCCACAGCCTCAGAGCTGGAGCTGGCTCTCAGCTCCAGTGACAGCTATAGAAGGTAAATAAATGCCAGAATAAAAAAAAAAAGAGGCTGGGAGCTTCAGTCACCTGCCAGCTTGAAAACAGCCCTCAGCCCCTCACCCAGACTGGCCAGGCACCCCAGTGGGGACCCCCACCCTGAAGGGGGTGCGACCAGCTGCAAACAGCCATCAGCCTGTCATCCAGGCTGGCCAGGCACCCCAGTGGGGACCCCCACTCTGAAGGGGGTGTGACCAGCTGCAAACAGCCATCAGCCCCTCACCCAGGCTGACCAGGCACCCAAGCAGGACCCCCACCCTGATCCGGGACACCCTTCAGGGCAAACCAGCCGGCCCCCACCCATGTACCAGGCCTCTATCCTATATAGTAAAAGGGTAATATGCAAACTGACCCTAACAGCAGAAAGACTGGGAATGACTGGTCACTATGACACACACTGACCACCAGGGGGCAGACGCTCAATGCAGGAGCTGCCCTCTGGTGGTCAGTGTGCTCTCACAGGGGGGAGCTCTGCTCAGCCACAAGCCAGGCTGATAGCTGCCAGTACAGCGGTGGTGGTGGGAGCCTCTCCTGCCTCCTCAGCAGCGCTAAGGATGTCTGACTGCAGCTTAGGTCTGCTCCCCGCTGGCAAATGGACATCCCCTGAGGACTGCCGGGATGCCAGAGGGATGTCTGATTGCCATCTTAGGCCCAACTCCTCCCCCCCCCCCCGGGGAGCAGGCCTAAGCCAGCAAGTGTTCACCCCCGAGGGGTCCCAGACTGTGAGAGGGCACAGGCCGGGCTGAGGAACTCCCTACCCCTGAGTGCACAAATTTTTGTGCACCGGGCTTCTAGTTCCTATATAACTCTATTTCCTTCTCTCTTTGTGTGACATTATTGTTATACACACTACATGCACTGTTACAAACCCAACCATACGTTGTTATAATGATTTTTTTGCCATTTGAAATTATTTCCTCAGCCCAGTGCAACTTCGCTCCTTCCCACCTCCTTGGTGCAGTTATAGGCAAATTTGTTATCCTTATACTACATTTATATTTAGTCCCAAATTACATTGTATACATCCTATTTTATACATTGCTTTTAATGTTAACCTCAAAGTTTCCAATTGCCTTCTTCTGCTTTCCTCACCATTTCATTACTGTTATCTAGCTCATTCCATCTATTTTTGGAACACACCTGAAGACAGTCTTATTCCCTGACTAATAGCTTTCTAGAGCAAATCCATCACTCCAGGAAAATATTGTGATTGCACTCCTGGTAAGTTCCAGCCTGTTGTGTATACTGTATCTTCTTCCTTCTAGGTTTTTACTCAGTTTGCATTGGAGTGGTTCATCAGGCCTTCCTCAGAACAGGTTCATGGGCATGAACTCTCTCATCTATCTCTGTCTGGAAAATGCATTTGGAAGTCACTTTTGTTTCATAGTATGGTTGGTTGTAGTATGACTGGTCAGATTCCTGATCTTTTGTAGGTTACTTTTTTTCCTCTAGAAATGTTAGACTCTTTTTTCTCTTTTCTTTTCCTTCTGTAATGATATGATAATGAATGATGAGCTGTTTCAATCTGAAAACTTCTATTATTCATTTAAGTCAGAGCAATTTCCTTATAATATTTCTTTGCTAATTTCTCCCATATTCTGTCTTCTTTGAACACCTCATTGAGGGGCTAAGTCTCTTGCACTGACCTTCTTTCTCTTTTTTTTCTGTAGTTTCCAGTTCTTTGAAAATTTGCTCTATGTTCTAGAAGCTTTCTTTGACTGTCTTTCAAACTTTATGGATATAGAAACTACACATATGCTTTTCCAGATTGTATATTTAACTTCTAAAAGAAAACTTGTTCTTCTCTGATTGTTTTTCCCCCATGCATCTTCTTTTTAATGGCTCAAGTATCTTTTTGGCTTTTTGATGTTATTAATGAGTTTTTATCTGTTTTTCAGATTATCTTCTGGGGTCAGGTGTTTTATTTGCTCAGCACAGTTTTTCTCTTCATGATCTTGGTGTTCTTAAGATGCCCAGCACATTTCCCTGAGATACATGAGAGCGGGGGCTGGGTCTGCTGTAACGCACGCTGGCCTGTTTCCCTCTAGCCTTCCCCAGGCCGGGCATGGAAGACGGACTGAGGCTGTGTGTGTGGTAGGGCGTGGGGGAAAGAAGAGGATGGTGGCAATAGGTCTGGGGTGGGGAGCTGTTGCCTGACAGGTTAGAGGACTGAAGGAGAGGACAGGGCCTTGGCCCCTCAGGCTGGGGGCTCCCAGAAACACTTTGGTGCCACCATCACTCTCCTACAGCCTCGTCACCCCCCAGCCTGTTTTGTTTCTTTGGATAAACATTCTCTGGCTTCTTCCTGAAAGTAAATGCTAGTTTGGCCCTAAGGAGGTGAGCGGGAAGGAGGGGCTGTGGAGCTGCAGGAATCGCCCAGGGGCCCAGCTGCTCTTGCTCCCACTGTGGCCGGCATCCCCCTCGCCCACAGGCCCTGTCCCTCCTCCCCCACTCTAGGCTCTCCTCTTTCTTGCTGTTTAATTCAGCAGTCTCCTGTCTTTTCGTGCTGAGGCCATCATGTCCTCTGGCCGTCCATCTTCTCTTTTGTTTCAGACATCTCTTCCATTGCGGTTGGGGTAGGTGAGATGGGACAATGCTTACACTCGCCTCACGTTTTAACTTATAATTCCTTTTCTCATGCCTTTCCTATAAAAATAGAATTATTTAATCATATAAAGTATCAGCTGTTTACCAATCTCTACTTTCTATCAAGGATTGCAAAGTTAAGCCAAATTAAAGAAATAAAAACACATAGGTACATTTTAGCATCTCCCTCACTTGATAATTAGCAAGGAACTTCCATCCTTCTCTCTGTAAAATGCCACTGGCCGGAGCTCATGAGTCTTTCCCGGGGGAGTGGGCGCTCAGGTGCCCACAGCTTCCCTGCACATCTCCAGCGAAGAAACCCTGGTGGGCGCCCTTTTCCTATGAATTTCCTCTTGGCCACATGGTCAGCTTTCCATCTTGTTTTCATTTCTATTGTCAGAAATAAGACTTTCTGACTCTTGGGCAAACTTGGCGAAGACTGGGGCTCCTCAGACCCTTGGAACTAGGAGAGGAAGGGGAGTGAAACCCAGAAGGAGCAGGAGCCAGGGGGCACACGAGTGTCCTCCTCACTCTGACATGGTGGCCACAGGCTGACAGGCAGACGTGGCCACAGGACCCCAGCGTGCAGAGATTCAAGTTCAGTTTCACTCTTGGGAAGGGACTCGAGTGCTCATGTGCAGTAAGGCGTTGACTGGAGGAGTGTAAGCAATTGGTGTACAAGATCCCAAGCCTGACTCTTGGCTTAGCATTCTGGAGGCTGACATGGCCTGGCACGGTGGGCTTTGTGCCTATGGAAAGCCTGGATCTTGTCTGAATTTCAAACGTGGGAGAGGCCAGGCAACATGGCTGTGGTGGCTGCGTCCCGCTGGGGTGGGCTGTGCTGAGCACAAGCCTTCGGGGTGAGGTCTCCGTGGGTCCAGCCAGGGCTGAGACAGGAGCCGAAGGGCAGCGGCTCCACGCTCAGCCTGTTCCCACAGAGCCAGAGTTGTCATCTGGAAGCATCAGAATGAAGGCTTTGCCTGTTCCAGTCTGACCTTTGGAAGGGGTTGGGTGCAATCATTTTGTCATTGATCAAATGTCCTGGTTAATGCACAGTCTTTAAAGAGTATCTAACTCCCACAGGGCAACTCCACTTAAACATTCCCTAGGCAACACAAGCCCACCCGTCTAAGTGGAAGGCAGCTTGCCATCATCCCTCCTCCTCACCCACCTGCCCTCTGGATTCCTCCTACCACTGGCCCAGTCACCAAGCCTCAGCCTCCAGCACCTCCCCTCACACTGCCCTTTCCACGACTGACCACACCCCTCAATATCTGTGAAAGCACCCCTTTTCCCCACCCACCTGCACTGTCAGTAGCTAATCAAATGACCACAGCAGCTAGCGGTAGATTCGAACCCAAGACTCACGGTTTCTTGGCCAGTGGTGTTTCCCACCCGCAGCAGCACCTTCTGGTTCTGTTCTGTGTGCACAGCCCCTGAGACACAGAGGTAGTCACCGAGGAGCCTGGATGAATACATTTTGAGAAATTAATTTCCACTGAATTTCGGGAGGTGTACAAGAACAGACAGGCAGAAAGGGAGAACTAACCCAGAAGGGTGTCCACCTCCCCCCACCCCATGTCACTTGGGATTTCTGGAGGTTGTGGCAGAGAACAGACAAAGGGATTGTCACAGCCTCACTGCGATTGAGAAATCAGAACACGCTCTGTGTTTGTTACTTACTTTACTTTCCACCGCCTTTGAGCCGTTTCTCAGGCTCCCTAATGAGACCAGCCCTTCTGGAAGCCTGGAGCAGCATTCCTTCCCACCTTTGGGATCTCATTTTCTTCTACTTCCAGACTCTGTGTGAAATGATTAAAAATACTGTCAGCAACTCAAAGATACCTTACAGAGAAGCCTTATCAAGCTGGCCTCTGGGTTTATGCCTGGCTGCTGGCCCTGAGGCCTGTCAGTTTTCATGCTGTGATCAGCGTGGGCACCTGAGCCCCACGCACCTCAGTCTCTGGACACCTGAGCCCAGGGCACCTGAGCCCCTTCTCTTGCTGCAATGTGATCAGATGAAGAAAGCCAGTGCCTGCCCTCCCTCCTGCAGAGATCAAGGCCAGGAGGGGCCAACTCTCTGAAGCCGTCATGTGCCTTGGAAAACCCTTGAGGCCACAGATGACCTTGGCCAGGCCAGAAGCAGGCTGTGAGTGGAGGGGTGAGTGGAGGGAGCGCTCCCTGTTGTGTGGCTCAGGTCTGAGCAGGCAGTGGGGCAGGAGAGACCCTCCCTACACTGAAGACTCCCTGGCATCCCCCTTCAGGCTTCCAGAACTCGGGGGGAATGTCAAGGTGCTTGAGCAATGGCTGGCTTCAGCTAGGAACAAGGATTCTGCTGGGGTTTGGGGTGGGGGCAGAGGCCCCTGCTGAGGAGGGGACCTAGGCCTGCCCAGATTGCTAGATGACGTCCTCATCCCCATCATTGGCATTGTGCCTTCATTCTGTACACATTTGTTCAATAGAAATTACACTGCCAGTTTGGTCAAGGTCACCTGTGGTCTTGGGTAAGTCATGTGACCTGTTGCCTTGCCATCAAGTGAAGATGGTCTTCCAGGCCCTTCTCACAGCCCCTGGAACAAGACGGGGCCCTGGTGTGCTCTGGACCTGCCTCTTCCTGCCTCGTTCCTGGATGTGCGTTTTGGTGCTTTAGTCACAAGGTTGTTCCATGGCAACACCATGCTGTTGTGTTCTGTGGGCCACCAGAGGGCGCCGGAGGCACACACTTCCACCCTAGCCAGGGGAGGGCGTCCAGCCACTGCTTTCACCACGCTGCTTCTCTTCCGTTTCCTGTGTTCAGATTTTTTAAAAGGTATCAGGTTGCTTTGCCAGATGAATGTGTCCTCCTTGGGCTGGCATCCAGGGCCAGGCCCCTCGCTGTATGGGCCATTTGGGGTGTCCTCTAGTCTTGGAGGCCGTTGCCGGGGCAGGCAGCTTTGGGGACGAATTGAGTGCATGGGTCCAGCCCCGCTCCTTTAGCAGCTGAATTAGGACTTCCTGCAGTTTTCTGAGCAGTGACTTATCCTGCAGCCCGCGGAGGGGAGCCCCTAGCGGCCGACCAGCAGGCCCAGAACGGTTTTCCTGGGCCAAGAGTGCTGCACTTGGAGACACTACCTTCTGTTCTATCAGCGGCAGAGCTCCTAAAAAGTCATCTTGGAGCTGGATTCCTTGTGTTTGTTACACTTTCTTGACAGAACAAAAGGTTAAAGCCCGCCCCTGCTGGAGTTCCAAAGGGCTGGTCCAGCTGCCCCACGTCTGGGAGGGAATTGAGGTTCATATGTGATATGATTGTGTGAGGTCCAACCAGGCCTACAAGTCTGTTCTGCCCTGCTCTGCCCTCCTGGATAGCCAGCCCCTGCACCACCCAGACCTCACCACATCGTCGCGATGCTCCCGGGCGCCACTTCTTCCACCGCTGCGTGGAAAGCACAGACTGGACACCAGCCGCCCAGCGTCCCTTTCGACAGATGTCCATGCTCTACTTACTCAATCTTTTTAAAAAATATATATTTTATTGACTTTTTTTACAGAAAGGAAAGGAGAGGGATAGAGAGCTAGAAACATCGATGAGAGAGAAACATCAATCAGCCGCCCCCTCACACCCCCTACTGGGGATGTGCCTTCAATCAAAGTATATGCCTTAGCCGGAATCGAACCTGGGACCCTTGAGTCCGCAGGCCGACGCTCTATCCACTGAACCAAACCGGTTAGGGCATACTTACTCAATCTTGATGGAGGAAAAGTCCAGAATGAATGAGGGGGTAGAGGTGCGGGAAGCTCAGAGACTTCGCTTGGTCTCTTTTGGGCCCCCAACCTGGACATTCTACTCAAAACTGAGGTTGACTGCTGCCTCCCACCTCCGTCCCTGCCGCCCATTGTGGACACTGAGGGGATGATGCCAGCTGACCAGACACCTGTGAAGCTGCGCAGGCATTTCGGTCCCTGCCTGGAGAAGAGCTCCGTAGCTGCTGTAGGACCTTGGGGATCTCTGCCTTAACAAGGTAACACACTTTTAGGAAGAGTGGTTTCAACATCAAACCAAAGTGGAAACGCCTTACAATGAAGAGTTTCAGGAGCCCTAAGGTGCCTTGTTTAAAGATGGTGCCTTCCCTCCTTCGTGAAACTTTATTGTCTCCCAAGCTGCTCCCCTTGAAAGCCTTATCCCATCTGACACTATCAACCTGAATATTTAGTCTACTCTTTTAAAAAAGATACTTTAATTTTTAGAGAAGTTTTATGTTCACAGCAAAATTCAGAGGAAGGTACAGAGATTTCCCCCATGCACAGCCCCGCCACCACCAGCACTCCTGCTGATGAGCCTGCATTGGCGTGTCCTCCTCACCCGGAGCCCATAGTTTACATGAGGCTCATCTTGGTGTTGGACATTCTATGGGTTTGGATAATGTATAACGACACGTAGCCACCGTTACTGTATTATACAAAACAGTTTCACCGCCCTGAAAACCATCCTGGCTGCTCTGCCTATTCCCTCCCCTCACCCTCGAAACCACTGATCTTTTCCTGTCTCCGTAGTCTTACCTTTCCCAAGGATATAGTTGGAGTCACACAGTACGTAGACTTTTCAGATGGGCTCCTTTCACTTAGTGATATGCATTTAAGGCTCCTCCATCCTTTTCATAGCTTCATAGCTCATTTCTTTTTAGCACTGAATAATATTCTATTGTCTGGGGGGACCACAGATTATTTATCATTCATCTACTGAAGGACAACTTGGTTGCTTCCAAATTTTGGCAATTATTAATAAACTTGTTGTAAATATTCATGGACATACGTTTGCAACTCTTTGGGTAAATACCAAAGAGAGCTGTTGCTACATCATGTGATAAGATTGTATGTTTAGTTTTATAAAAAACCATCAAATGATCTTCCAAAGTGACTGTACGTTTTGCATTCCCACCAGCAATGGATGACAGGCTGCTGCTCCATGTCCTCGCCGGCTTTGTCAGTGCTCAGGAGTTGGGCCATTCTAATAGGTGTGTGGTGGTGTCTCATTGGCTTACTCACATTCCCTGTGACAGGGATGTGCAGCTTCTTTTCATGTTTATTTGCCATGCATACATCTTCTTTCCTGAGTTGTCTGGTAAGGTCTTTGGCCCATTTTTAAAACTGGTTGCTGTTTTTTATTGTTAGTTTTAAGAGATCTTCATAATTTTTGGATAAAAGTTCTTTATCAGATGTGCCTTTTGCAGATATTTTCTCCCAGTCTGTAGCTTGTCTTCTCATTCTCTTGACAGTGTGATTTGTAGAGCAGAAGTTTTTAATTTTAATGAAGTCCAGCCTATTATTCCTTTTATTAATTATGTCGTTGATGTCATATTTAAAATGTCATCACCAAACCCATTGTCATCTAGTTGTTTCCTATGTTATCTTGTAAGAGTTTTATAGTTTTGTGTCTTACATTTAAGTCCTTTATCCATTTTGAGTTTATTTTTGTGCATGGTGTAAGTTGGTAGTCTAGTTTCATTTTTTTGCATGTATCTGTCCAATTTTCCCACCACCATTTATTGAAGAGACTGTCTTGACTCCTTGTATGCTCTTGCCTCCTTTGTCAAATATTAATTGAGCATAGTGGCTTGGGTTGAACTCTGGGCTCTCTATTCTTTTCCATTGGTCTATATGTCTGTTCTTGTGCCAGTACCAGGCAGTTTTGAGAACAGTGGCTTTGTAATGTAGCTTGATAACTGGTATTGTGGTCCCTCCAACTTTGTTCTTCTTTCTCAGGATTGCAGCGGCTATTCGGGGTCTTTTTTTTATTCTATATCAATTGTTGGAGAGTTTGTTCTAAGTCTGTGAAATATTCTGTTGGTATCTTAATGAGGATTGCATTGAATCTATAGATTGCTTTGGGTAGTATGGACATTTTAATGATGTTGATTCTACCAATCCATGAACATGGTATATTCTTCCATTTGTTTATGTTTTCCTCTATCTCTTTTTTCAGTGCCCTGTAGTTTTCTGAGTGTAGGTCTTTTACGTCCTTAGTTAAGTTTATTCCTAGGTATCTTAATTTTTTTTGTTGCCATGGTAAATGGGATTTTTTTTTTTTAGTTTCTCTTTCTGTGAGTTCATTATCCTGCATAATAAATGCATAGTACGCAAATTGTCCCCTCAACTGGGAGTTGTCTGGGAGTTTGACCAGGGGGCGGGGCTGGCTGGGGGAAGGGAGGGAGGCCCCGGCTGGCAGCTGGCAGCCACTAGGGACCCTACCAGTGCATGAATTTCATGCACTGGGCCTCTAGTTGATGTATAAAAATGCCATAGATTTCTGGATGTTAATTTTGTATCCTGCTACATTACTGAATTCATGTATTAAATCTAGTAGTTTTTTAATGGATTCTTTGGGGTTTTCTAAGTACAATATCATGTCATCTGTGAATAAGGACAGTTTTACTTCTTCTTTTCCAATTTGGATGCTTTTTATTTCTTCTTCTTGTCTGATCACTATGATTAGCACTTCCAGTACTATGTTGAACAGGAGTGGTGAAAGTGGGCATCCCTGTCTTGTTCCTGTTCTTAGGGGAAATGGTTTTAGTTTTTGCCCATTGAGTATGATGTTGGCTGTAGATTTGTCATATATGGCCTTTATCATGTTGAGATATGCTCCTTCTATTCCTACTTTGCTGAGAGTTTTTATCAAAAATGGGTGTTGGATTTTGTTGAATGCTTTTTCTATATCTATTGATATGATCCTGTGATTTTTGTCTTTTAATTTGTTTATGTGATGTATCATGTTTATTGATTTGTGAATATTGTACCAGCCTTGCATCCCTGGAATAAATCCCACTTGATCATGGTGAATGATCTTTTTAATATATTGCTGGATGTGACTTGCTAATATTTTGTTGAGGATTTCAGCACCTGTGTTCATCAGGGATATTGGCCTAGAATTTTCTTTTTTTGCAGTGTCTTCATCTGGTTTGGAAATTAGGATAATGATGGCCTCATAAAAAGAGTTTGGAAGTGTTCCTTCCTCTTGGATTTTCTCAAATAGTTTGAGGAGTATAGGTGTTAGTTCTTTGAATGTTTGGTAAAACTCCCCTATAAAGCAGTCTGGACCTGGGCTTTTGTTTGCTGGGAGTTTTTTTTTCTTACTGCTTCTATTTCATCGATTGTTATTGGCCTATTCAGATTTTCTTATTTTTTCTGATTCCATTTTGGGAGATTGTATTTTTCTAGGAATTTGTCTATTTCATCCACATTGTCCAGTTTGTTGGCATATAGTTGTTCATAGTGTTTCCTTACAATTCTTTGTATTTCTGTGGTATCAGTGGTTACATCTCCACTTTCATTTTCTGATTTTATTTATTTGGTTTCTCTCTCTTTGTTTCTTGATGAGTCTGGCTAATGGTTCATCAATCTTGTTTATCCTTTCAAAGAACCAGCTCTTGGTTTCATTGATTTTTTTTTTTTGGTAATTTTTTTTTACTTGCTATGTCTTTTATTTCTGCTCTCATCTTTATTATTTCCTTCCTCCACTTACTCTGGGCTTTTTGGTTGCTCTCTTTCTAATCCCTTAAGTTGTAGGGTTAAATAGTTTATTGTTAATTTTTAAGGTAGACTTGTAGTACTATGAACTTCCCTCTCAGGACTGCTTTTTCTGTGTCCCAGAGATTTTGATTTGTTGTGTATTCATTTGTTTCCAGGATGTTTTTTTATTTCTCTCTTAATCTTGTTGGTAACCCATTCATTGTTTAATAACTTGTGTTGGAATGTTTTGGGGTGTTTTCACTGTAGTTGATTTCTAATTTCATTCAACTGTGATCAAAGAAGATGCTTGATATGATTTCACTCTTCTTGAACTTGTAGATACTTGTTTTGTGTCCTAACAAGTGGTCTATCTTTGTGAATGATCCATGTGGACTTGAGAAGAATGTATATTCTGCAGCTTTGGGGTGAAATGTTCTATAAATGTCAATTAAATCCATCTGATCCAGTGTGTCCTTTAGAGACACTGTGTTCTTGTTAATTTTTTGTCTGGAAGATCTATCCAGTGAAGTCAGAGGGGTCTTAAAGTCCCCTACTATGACTGTATTGTTGTCAATCTCTCCCTTAAAGTCCTCTAGAAGTTTTTTTATATATTTAGGTGCTCCTATATTGGGTGCATATATGTTTACCTGGGTTATATCTTCTTGTTGGATTAATCCTTTTAGTATTATGTAGTGAGCTTTGTTGTCTCTTGTTATGGCCTTCATTTTGAAGTCTATTTTGTCAGATATGAGCATTGCTACTCCAGCTTTTTTTTTTTCATTTGTATGGAAATTTTTTTTCTATCCTTTCATTCTCATCCTGTGTGTGTCTTTTGTTCTGAGGTTGGTCTCTTGTACGAAGCATATAGTTGGGTCATGTTTTTGTATCCATTTAGCTACCCTATGTCTTTTGACTGGAGAATTTAATCCATTTACACTTAAGGTTATTATTGATAGGTCCATAATTATTGCCTTTTTAATTTTGTATGCCTAGGCTTCTCTCTCTTTCTTCTCATTACAGCAGTCCCTTTAGCATTTCTTATAATGCTGACTTGGTGGTGATGTACTCCTGTATGTATTTTTGTCCAGGAATTTCTTTATTTTACCATCTATTTAGAATGACAGCCTTGCTGGATATAGTAATCTTGGTCTCAGATCCTTGTTTTCTATTATATTGAGTACTGCATGCCATTCCCTTCTGGCCTATAGAGTTTCTGATGAGAAATCAGGTGTCAGCCTTATGGGGACTCCTTTGTAGGTAACAGTTTGCTTTTCTCTTTGTCTTTAACTTTTGGCATTTTATTTATGATGTGTCTGGGTGTGTGCCTATTTGGGGTCTTCTTGCTGGGGGTTCTCTGTGCCTCCTAAACTTGTGTTACTTTTTCCTTTACCAGGTTAGGGAAGTTTTCTGCCATTATTTCTTCAAACATGTTCTCTATCCCTTTCAACCTTTCTGCCTCTCCTAGCACACCTGTTATTTGAATATTGTTATGTTTCATGCTGTCCCACAGCTCCCTTAAGCTGTCCTCCTGTTTTTAATTGTTTTTTTCTTTTTGGTTCTCTGGTTGAGTGTTTTTTTCAACCCTGTCTTCTAATTTACTGATTCGATCCTCAGCTTCCCCTAATCTGCTGTGTATTCCTTCTAATATGTTCTTTATTTATGCTATGTCATTCTTTATTTCTGCTTTCATAGTCACTATATTTTTTCTCATGCTGTTGAACATCTTTACCATCATTATTCTGAACTCTATGTCTGATAAATTTCTTATCTCCATTCTATTTATCTCTTTTTCTGGAGAATTCTCTTGTTCTTTCATTTGGGGGTTGTTTCTTTGCCTCCTCATTTTGGCTTTCTGTTTGGGTTTGTGACTATGTATTAGGTGGATCTGCTACCCCTCTCAATCTCTAGTGCAGGACAGTGTCAAATGCTGTTTCTGACTAATTAGCTCAGGTAAAGACTCATAGCCAGAGACCATCTCTGCCTACAAAATGATAGGATTCTGTTTTGAATTGCCCTCAGGCAATGATCCACAGGTGTGGTGACTGTTTTTTCAACAAGGTGGTGCAATTGCTTCTGCCCGGAGGCTAATTGTTATTCTCAGTCTCTTAATGGGCCTTGGAGACTACACTGTGGAGCAAGGCGTTTTCCAATAGGGTGGGTCAGCTGTCTCCCCCCACCCCCTTCCAGGTGAAGCCACCTGTATAATAAATGTCTGCATGAGAAAGATATCCTCAATGGCCTGAGGGAATGACTCAGCATAGGAAACTGATGTGTCTGCCTTCTGATCTCTAACCCCCAGTGCCCCAATCCTGGCTTCTGTTCACACAGCTCCAGTCCACACTGCTCTCCCTCTACCAGCGCACAAGAAGAGTGGCTACGCAGGGAATTTTGTGTGTTGGCCCTTTAAGAGGGCACCTGAATTTCCAGCTCTCTCCCGGGCAGACAGCAACCCTGCTGCTTTTCACAGCCAGATGTTATGTGGGCACCCTTCTCAGTTCTGGTGCTCTCTGTTGGGGGGCCCAGCTTGGGGATTAGATCCCAGAGTTCTCAGTGGCAACCCCCGACAGCTGAGATATCCTTCCAGAACTTCAGTTGCTGTCAGTGGGAGCCCAACCAGCCCTTTTGCACCTCTGCCCCTCCTGCCAGTCTCTGCAGTCTCCATTTTCCGTTCTTGGAAGCTTTTCTGTATTTTAGCTGTAATTCCAGTTTGGTTCTGGGAGCGTGTCCGCGCAGCATCCACTTACTCTGCCGTCATTTTTTAAATTTTATTATTATCCTTTTAATGCCCATGAGATCTATAGTGATGACCCTCTTTTCCATTTCTGACATTGATAATTTGTGTCCTCTCTTTTCCTTAGTTTGCCTGAAGGCTTGTTGAGTTTATCTCTTCTGAAAACTGACTTTATGGATCATTAGTTTTCTCTATTGGTTTCTCATTTCAATTTCATTGATTTCTGCTCTAACCTTTATTATTTGTTTTCTCTATTTACTTTGGACGTAATTTGCCTTTTTTTTTTTCTAGTTTCCCAGGGTGGAAGTTTAGATTATTGACTTCAGATCTTTCTTCTTCCAACATATGCATATTTATTCTGGTCTCCTATGGCCTTCATGTTTGCTTCCTGGTTGCTATGCAGAACTTCACGCAGCTGCCTGGGGTAACATTCCACATGGCATAGCTGCAGCAGAACCCTTCTAGGTACCTGGGGAAGTTTGCCTGGCTGGCTAAGTGCTCTTAACCAGCCCTTGCACTTCGGGCACATGGCAGTTGGGTCCACACAGATAGCTCTGTGGGTTCCAAGTTCTCTGGGCAGGAGCCAGACTCAGGTTTGGGTAACTATTCATGAGAATGAAGTGAACTGGCCTTTTTTTTTTTTTTAATGTGGTGAATTTATGACTTACCTCTTTTCTGTGCCTTTGTTTAAGTGTGCCTTTATATTAGCCAGGACATATATTCCAAAGCACTGATCAGTGGTCCTCAGTTTGGGTAGCAAGTTAGAATCATGGATGTAGCATAAAATACATCAGTGCTTGGGCCCCACCTCCAGTTCCTGATACAGTCGGTCTGGGTATGGAGTTAGCAAAGCTCCTTGGGTGATTTTGACATGAGCCCAGGTTGAGACCACTGTCTCAGACACTTCCTGTCATAATCCTCCTTAAACCACCCTCATTGCCCCAGACTTACATGAGTGTTAATTGTTAAGAAGTGGGAATAAGAAGTCAATGTCAAGGCAACATGCTGACAACACTAGCTTCAAGCTGAGCTCCTGAGCGCTCCTGGCTTCCAAGGAAGGGTCTGCCCACGTCACCCAGGTGGTCCCTCTGGGCGGGGAATTCTAGGAGCTCCAGGAGGACTGAACCTCAATGGAAAGATGCCAGAAGTCCTACAGAAAGGTCCCTTTCCGAATGTGTCCATGAGATTATATCTCTACTGAGACTAATGCCCAAGAGTCAGCTGACCCTGTGGCCTGGGAGGCCTCTGCCTCTGGTGATTACAGAGATGGGTGCGGAGGGGCCCGCCTCCGAATTGGATCCCAGGAGGTGAAAACATCCTAATTTAAAGTTCCTTTGACAGCTAATTGGTAGAGCTCGGAGCAGATGGCCTGGACAGGGGTGTCTGATGTGCATACCTGGAGCATAGATTTGGTGTGGAAGTGAGATGGGGGCTGAAAGCCAGAGAGCAATGTCCCGTTGGTGAGATGATGGAGGGGAGACAGTGGCTACCTAGGGAAGGGGAGAGATTAAGAACTTGGGGAAAGGAGAGGGGTGAGAGACAGCAGGTTGCCATCAGGAAGGGGTGGGCTCCCAGCAATAAGGTGGAGAGACAGGTTGGGCACCCAGGCCTCCCAGCCCCACCATGAGGGGGTGAATGGTGTAGACAGGTACCTGCTCCTTGCCCTATCTGCAACTCCCTCTCAGAGGAGCAGCCCCAGCGGGCTGTGTCCAAAGTATATGTTGAGAGATTGCTCTTGGCCAGGCCTCTTACGGCCTTCTTCCAGTGTGGTCTGTACCTGGAAGTGCCAGCTCAGTGTGTGTGTGGGAGGGGTGGGGGGGGGTAGGGGAGTGGTGGTGAGGGGTTGGGCCCAGGGACTGCCATGCAAAGGCCTGCAGGTGGGAGGGGCATGGAAGCCTGCAGACCTCAGTGAGCGGTGCAGTTAGACAGGTTTCTGTGATGGATCCTATGAGGGCAGGAGGGAGCAGGGAAGAGAAGGCTGGCAGGGGGCAGGGGAGCTCACCATGGCGCCTGGTTGCCAAAGGTGGGGGAGGCCATGGCTCAGTCCCGGAGGGGTGGATAGATGAGCAGACTGAATAGACTGGCCAGCAACAGTGACCAGGGACCTTGCAGACCATCTCTGAGAGGGAGGAAGTGACCCTCCAGTTCAGATGGCCTGGCTGACACCAAGCAGGGCCTGTTCTTTCATTTCTGCCTGTGGGTGATGCTGACTTCCCTCCATGCCCTTCACAGATCCGGACGAGGGACAGGATCTTTGACAGCATCAGCCACCTCATCAACCACCACCTGGCGAACAGGCTGCCCATCGTCTCCGCCGGGAGCGAGCTCTGCCTGCAGCAGCCGGTGGAGAGGAACCCGTGACCTGCCGGCTGCTTTCCTGACACTGAGCCGTGTTAGGGGGATCGGTTCTTCCCGGCAGATGGGTGCCCGGCGCAGGGACTCAGGCAGCTGCCTTTCCTGACACTGCACCATGGTCAGGGGGATCGGTTCTTCTCGGCAGACGGGTGCCCGGCACAGGGACTCAGGCAGCTGCCTTGGTCCAGAGTCCCAGGAGGAAAGCGTTTGTAAAGTGCAGGTTTTGTAAACTTGTCTGCTTTCTCACGTGCATAGTAAAGGTGTACATACCTATACATCCTGTACAAATGATCCCTCTAAATTTCTATTTTTTAAGATTAAGAAAGAGGTAAGACTAATGTTCTGTGCTGTATGTTTTTAATGAAAAAATGTTTGACTGTAGTTGTCTGGGCAAAATTTAATTCAACTGACCCATTCCCCTGGGCAAGTCCACCAGGAAAGTGCTACCGGAAGTCTACCCAGGAAGCACAACCTGGGGAGTAGACGCACGCAGGGGTGTGGGTAATGGACAGCGATGTAATAGAGTCAGGCAAGATGCCACCCCAAGAGGCCCAGGCCTGATAGAGAGCAGTGTGGGCGCTGGTTCTGATGGCGCCTCCTCCAGGTTCCGCTGGGCTGTCTGCCTCACGCCTGTGTGCCGGGTCCAGCACCCGGGGCTCCTGTGGCTGCCCTGAGCAGGTGTCACTTCTGCTGTGTCGGGCCACGCTGAGCTCAGGAATGCTGTCCCCCACGACCTCTGTGGTCCAGTTCTTGGGGATGCATTCTGCTGCCAAATAGGCACAAAACAAGCCGCACTAGTGAATATCTTCACTGGCAACTGCTTCCCTTGTTTCATTGAGTAATGACCAAGAGTGAGTGTGGAGGGGCAGTGGGACAAAGCCTTGGATGGATGTCCTTCGGGGCGCCCGGTTGATTCCAGGCTGCTCCGGGGCTGCCGGTGAACGGGCCCCGCCCCTCTGTTCAGTGGAGAAGCCACGTGGACGAGCTGTGCCAAAGGCAGTGGAACACGTGCCCACAGTCCTGTCCCAGGGACATCGGCAGCAGCCGTTCCCCTGGGTCCAGGCCGGCCTGACGCCGGGGACTTCTGAGAATCTGTGTGAGTTTCTGCTCCTGGAGCAACTGGTGTGTAAAGTGACTGGTTGTCTCTATAGCAGGTTTCCCAGTCGCTGCCGGGAAAGGCGTGTGCCCCACGCAGAGCCGAGCGTGGGGCCTTCTGTGGAGGGGAAGCACGCAGTTCCGGCTGGTTGTCTGGCGTTGGAAGCTGACAGTGTGTATGACGTTAGAACACATCTGGGATGAGACTGCGAGACTGGGGGGGTGTTTTAGAGACAGAGGACTCCTTGCGGTGCTGCGAGCCGCGGGGACCGGGGGGGGGGGGGGGCTCCTGAACGCGCCCACCTCCGCATCAGCGCACGCAAGACCCTCCCCACATACCTAGACTTAAATCGTGATAACTTCGGGGCTTCAGGACTGAGGAGCTAAGGAGAGATTTTTAAAATTCCAATAAGCACTAATTTGGCAAAATTCCTAAGTGTGTGAACCCCATTTCAACCTTTGGGGGTTCATGGCCAGGATGGGAGAGGGGGATATATCTGATGGGCTGAGGATGGGTCGGAGCAGGTCCAAGGGTTCGTGTGTAGCCTTCTTTGGAGTTTCTGTTCTTTGAGGGTCCAGTGAATCCAAGCTGACAGTGGCTTCAACCTTCTAGAATGTTCTGCACTGGATTGGAGCTAATCTAGGCCATCCTGCGCTCCCTGGCTTCAGGCGCAGTGCGGATGCCCCATTCTGAGTCAGCCAGCAGCTCGCCCTGCCCCCTGCCTGCACCAGGCGGTCTGGGGGTGGGGTGAGACTTCCCTGCGCCTGTCTCCTGGAGGCCTGCAGCCCGGGCACACGGGCACGCCTGCGCTGTGAGAGGCGTGTGCCCCCTCTGGGTGGTGTGACACACTAGACACAGACAGAATGGCTTTTCTTTCTGGGGCCTCCGGCCCTGCCTGCACTCTTTCCCTCTTGGGGACCTGCAGTCCGAGTTGCTCTCTGCTCTGAAGTCAGTGCTTCGCTCAGTGATAAGCTCTATACATATGATGTGTTTTTGCATGAGGATCAATTTAGAAAATTGAAAGTATTTGGGAATCAAATTTTGTTTCAATATGAATTCAAACTACACATTCTAAAGCTCAGGTCCCACGACCACATACAGTGGAACGGCCGCGGCTGGCGGTGGGCCGAGGTTTCCCGCCTGCGCTCCCTCCACTGGGAAGCCGGCCGAGCTCACAGGAGCCAGCTCGCCGCCCCCTTCAGCATGTGGTGGGCACAGCTGTGAGCCTCACTTACAGCGGCGGGAGCCCGAGGCGCCTCTTGCTGAAGGCCCCGCGCTGTGGGGCGGCAGGGCTGGTCTGCGCATCCCTCCTTCCCCCGCTCTGCTGCGCATGGAGCTCAGGGCTGGAGGCAGATCCATGGGGCCTCCTGGCTGCCCAGATGGCGCCCCTCTTCCAGCAGTTTCTCCCGCGGGTCCCAGCACTAGGCGTGGCTCCAGGGCCCCTGCTGCCCGGGACATACATGCTGTGGCCTCACAGAGCCACTTGGGCCCACGGAACACTCCAGGCCCACTGCCCTCTCCTGGGCCCCTGGCTGCTGGGCCCAGCCTCCGCGTGTGCAGGAGGCACTGGGCAGGCGGGCAGTCCTGCAGTGCCCAGGTGCGGAGTGGCTCTGGAGCCCACCCTCCCGCCTGCACCAGCCTAGGGTAGGAACTCACGGGCTTCAGATGGCATCCTGTCCTGCTGGGGGCCAGCAGCCTCCGCGAAGCCGCGCACCCCTGGCTTGTCAGCTTTGATGCTCATCTCCCAGGGAGACCCCGGGGCTCCGTGGACAGTCTGATAAACAGGCACTGAGACAACTGCCAGTGCACATCCTGGGCCTAAAGCCACCACTTCCGCCTTTTTAAAAACTATTGTCTGAGCGGCCAAAGCACTGGTTCGCACCCAGCCTCGAGCCGTGTCTCATTTCAGCACAATTCTGTTCCTGGCTGACTCGGTGTTGGGGTCGAGGGGCAAGGACCCAATGGGGCGCATGTGGTGTCCTGAGAGCTTCCTGTGGCGAAGGTTGCCACCCGTCATTCCCACTGAGGACAAAGTGACAAGCCAGGTGTGCGGCCAAGGCCTGTGGCGGAGGCAGGCTGGGGGAGGATGACAGAGCAGCACGCTGTGACCCAGCTCGGGACACTGTTGACACGTTTTCTGACCCCATGCCTGTCTGGGGTCCTAAGGACCCACTCCCCCCCTACTCAACCCCCCCTCCCCGCCCCCCGCTCCTAATATGAAACTTCCCCTGCAGTAGGGTCAGTGCTCGATGGCTCCCTCATGCCGGAATGCGTTAAAGCGAGTGGCCCTGCCCAGCGCCCTCATCAGCCACCACCCGGAGGCCAGCCAGGTTTCCCCCCACCGCAGTTCCAGCGAAGAGTCCCCCATCCAGCCTGGGCTGTGCACACGCAGAGCCCCCCGGCCTTGTGCTGGTCGCTGCGCTTCTGAGCCCTGGCTGCCTGCGCCCGGGGCTGTGCGGTCCCCGGGGCCTGTGGGGGTGGGGACTCCGTGTAGCGGGCAGGACAGTTTCCTCAGATGCTCCACCAGAATGTGCATGGCTCCTCTCACACGCCTCCACCTCCGGGAGTGCTGGCCGTGGGTGGGAGCGCAGAGGAGAGCTGGGGGAGATGGCCGGTAGGGCGCTGCAGGACACAGACGAATCTTGGCCTTGGGTTTCAGAATGATGCTCTGATTCTGTAGTGAAACTTACAAAATTGGTCCCCAGAAAGAGCAGCAGGAAAACTGCAGGGCTGTCCTGCTCCCCATGGCAGGGGTGCTCCCGGGGGTGCGGCCGGAGGAACCCATTTTCCAGTGAGCAACTGGAGCCAGGAGACTGCGGGAGGCGGCCACGGGCTGGATCTAGGACAGAGCACAGGACCCGCTAGGGTCCTTCAGGGCTGGAAAGGGAAGCTCACCCCCATGGAAGTGGACGTAGTTCCTCCCTCCTCGGGCTCACATTTGTCCAGCTTTTTTCCAAAATGCGTAATGGCAAGCGCGAGTCATTCACACGGACATGCTGCCCTGCTTCCGTGTCATTGGGGTGCCTTCCGAAGCAGACCCTCAGAGAGGAACTGGGTGTCTGTGGTTTCCCCGGGGGGTGACCCAGCGGTGCGGGAGGGAAGGAAGCTGACAAGAACACACAGGATCAGGCAGATCCTGGGAGGCAGATAACTGACCGCACGGGGACTGGACACACCTCAGACTGCCACGGGGCGGCCTGTGCCCCACGGAGTCCTCTGGCAGGGACAGGCCTCCCTCCGAAGCAGCGTGAGGAGGGATTTCAGCATCAGAGCCGCGGGCCACCCGGGAGCTCCTGACTCAGTGGGTCTGGACGGGCCTGAGAACTTGCATTTCTCATAAACCGCGAGTGAGCCGGCGGGCAGTGTAGACGCTGAGAACCACCCTCAGGTGTGAGTTGCCAGCCCTCAGATGCCCCTTATTGCCGGCTGCCCTCCTCTGTGATTGCACAGGGTGGGGCAAAGGCAGGTTTACAGTTGTTCCTATGGAAATTAATACAATAATCCATAAATAATGATACAAGAATAAACTGCTTTGCATACTCACAGCAGTAAACCTACTTTTGCCCACCCTGTGTTTTCATGCTCCTTCATGTCACGGGTCCTGGGGTGAGGTTAATAACATCTAGAACTCCGTGCAACCATCGCTGGAAGATGAACTGCCAGCGACCAGCCACCATTTATTCGAATGGGGTTTATACGTTTGCAAGCAACAGAGCGCACGGTTTTAAAACTGGCACATTTTTTTTTTAAAATATTTTTTTTTTATTATTGATTTCAGAGAGGAAAGGAGAGGGAGAGATAGAAACATCCATGATAAGAGAGAACCATGGATCGGTTGCCTCCTGCATGCCCCCTTACTGGGGATTGAGCCCGCAACCCGGGCATGTGCCCTGACCAGGAATTGAACCTGTGACCCCCTGGTTCATAGGTCGATGCTCAACCACGGAGCCACACCGGCCGGGCTAAAACTGGCACATTTTATAGCAGCCAGAAAACTTGGACGTCATGTAAGAACTTTCGAATGCCAGTGATGTGTCTGCACACACATGCGCCCGCACTGGTTATGATGCGTGTGCGTCTGTCCGTGTGCCAGGAGGCTGACTGTACAAATCGCACCTTGGACTCCTCCCTGGGTGTTGATATTTTGACTAATGAGGACAACTAGACAAAAAGGGAAACAAATGTTGAGAGTCTGGAGACGGATGCGTCCTGGCATCAGACATCTGGAGGAGGGTCCTGGATGCTGCAGACACAGACAGGAGGGCCTCAGGGTCCACGGTGGGGAATGGCAGAGGGACGCGAGGGCGGGCAGGCCAGCCGGGGCAGATGGGGGGAAGAGGAAAAGGGGGGATGGAGGAGCCTAAGGAGAGAAGGGGCGCCTGTCCTGTGGTCATCAGTGCGCAGTGTCTGCGAGAGGCCAGGCGTGGCAGAGGCCCACCCATCAGCTTCCATGGGGGGCGAGGCACGGTGCCCTCCCTCAGCCGCTGCGTCCCAGACACTTCCCAGCATCTAACCAGCCTTCTTGTGTTCTGGTCCGTACACTAGTTCCCCCGCGGCAGGTGCTGTCTGGGCTCCCGGGATAGAGACGTGCGGGATGGGGGAGCTGCCGGCCTGTGAGGAAACCCAGGAGGACCACAGGGTGTGGGTGTGATAAGCTGGATGGGGCTGTGGCCAAGAGCAAGAGGACGGTGGCGGCCGGAGCTCCTGGGTGGGTCTAAAGGCTTTGGCAACTGAAGGGCAGGAGACACGCAGACAGACGAGGCAGGAAGGCCCAGGAGGAGGCGGGAGGCACGAGCTGCTGCTAGCAGGGGTGCGGGGTGCAGGTGAGGCAGCTTCCTCACTTCTCTCTTCCTTCCCGCATTCACAGGGCCCCAAATAAGTGAGCCCCTGAGGCCCCTAAACACAGGGCTCCCTCACGTGGGAATTGAAATCTCAAAGTTCCCGTTTGGCCGAGTCACCTCGAGACGCTGTAGGTAGAAAAGTGTGCACGTGGGAGGGCCCGCCGTGGTCCTGAGGTTTGGTGGTTCAGTTAAGTGACAATTAACAAAGCCAAAAATAATGGGGAAACCCATCCTTAAAACAGAATTGCCTGTGACAACTATGTGTTGATTGCACATGGAATGTTCTCTGTTCCTTTGACTATGACTTGTTCTAGAATAAATATTGTAAATTATGTGAATGTTCTTTGTATTCAGATTTAAGCAAGAATTAAACAGTTCATCTTTAAAGCCAAGGATTAGGCAAGAACTCTACATAACTTTAATGTGTAACAATAAGATTTCCTTTTCTAAAAAGCATTTGGATGACAAATTATACATATTGAAAAATATTATTTTAAAATGTTGTGTTTGGTTTTCCATTAACTTTTGTGAAACAGGAAAGCTTTCCTGTGAAGTTCTGTGTCTGGGTTTATTGCCCACTCACCACTTCCGGCTGTGGCCCGCAGAGTGGGAATACAACCTGATGCAAGTTCTCTCCTCTCCGCTCCATGACAGGGTAACGCCACAGTCATTTGGCTGACAGCTGGGAGCTCTGGCAATGCGACAGGGAAGGAAATTGGCTTCAATGCCCTCCTCACCCTCTGAGAACCCACATTCCTCCGTCAGGAGATGCCGTGGCCCCAGCTGCAAGCCATTGGCTCACCTGGCACGTCCCTGTGCCTCTGGGGTGGCCAGTGCAGGGGCTGCTTGGCTCCCGAGGGTCACCACTGGCCCAGGAGGGAGGCTGTCACCCACGCAGGCAATGCTGCACTTCCCACTGGTTATCAGAAAACGTGCCTTCATTTTCAGAATAGTGCATTTCCGACTCTGGGCAAACCCTTTGATATCTGACTTGGCACTCAAACACTGGGTTGTGGTTTTGCCCTCCGAGAGACCATTTAAAGCATGGACTTGATAAGGTAGTTTTCTATAAAATGCACCTTGTTTTCTATTCCGTCCATTGTTTAAATGACTGTCGTTGTAACTCCGTGAGCAATAAAGAACATCATGAAAAGTCTCGCATTTGGATGGTGGATCTTGTGTTGCCTAACAGAGGGGAAGGGAGTTTGAAACCCTTCCAACGGAAGCAGGCTCTCTCAGTCACTCTCCACTCTCTACAGCACGAGCACAGCCACGCCTGCCCGTGGCCAAGGGTGTGGGTGAGCACGGCAGCTGGGCAGACGCCTTCTGAGGGGCCTGTGTCAGCTCACTGTTCCGTGCAGAAGCTAAGGCGGGGTGCTTGGCTGTGTTAGGGATTTCTTCATGCCTGTGGCCACCATCCTAGCATGCCAAATGCCAACCTTGTTCTCTGTAGAACATAACACACACACACACACACACACACACACACACACACACACACGAACTTACCGCTTGTAAAGGAGAAAGTCGGGAAAGGGCCAGTTCCGACCTCTTCTCTCCTTTTGCAAATGGAAAGAACCAAACATCCCGTCTCTTGGCCCCACCTTGACTGCCACGCTCTCACCGCCTTCTCTGTCAAAGGGCAGTCTACTGGCCTTCAAACAGCCTGGCCTAGCAACATGGGGACAGCCCACTGCACCCGGCTTCACGGAGCCCAAGAAGCACCAGAGGGAAGTGTAGGTGGGAAGGTTTCGGGGTTCTGCGTGGTTTCATTCCCGAAGACACACCGGGACCAGGGGAGAGGCCAGGCTGCCGTCTTGCATTCCTCCAGGCGTCGCCCCGGCGTGCACCCCCAGATGGACTCCCAACAGCGGTTTACACAAAGGCTTTTGGTTTTATTTTTTAACACACATACATGGGCCATAACGCGGGTTACTAACTGAAGGAGACCTCTGGGCAGGCTGTCTGTGGCTGAGCACTCCGACCTCTGGGCTGGCTAGTTAGGGGTGCACATGGCATGTTACAGCTGATTATTTTTTGCACATATCAAATGAACACAATTACTCTTGTGAGTACTTTTCATTCAGATTGTTTGAACGTCTTGTGTTATTTCAAAGGGAAGTTGTGGCTCTGGTGCAAAGTGTTACTATTATTAGCACCCGAGCCCTGGGCCCCAAACCAACTCGAACCATGACAGGCACGCCGTGACCTCAGCGAAAGGGAATGCCCACCGTTTTGGCTCTCTGATGCGTTTTCTGAACCCCGTACCTTAATGTTTAACTTTGCAAGAAATGCCCTGGGTTTTCTCATGTTACAAGGTAAAGGAATAAGTTCTTTTTCAGTGATGTAAGAAGGTAACAAAAAATGCCACTGAGGAACCTCTCCTTACGAACAGAATGTATGTCATCAGTAATAACATGAGGACAGTCTCTGGTCACTCCATAGAGATGCCCCAGGACCACAGAAATGTCCCTTAATGAGAGGAACTCGTGTCAGAAAAACAGGAGTCAGTTTCTCTGCAGAGAAGTTAACATGTTAATACTACTCTTTCCGTCTTTACTCAGGTAACATTCTCACCGAAACTAAAACTTCATGAGGGTTTCCTCAAGTAAGAATCCTTTTGAAGGTTGTTTGCTTTGATTTTTCAAGAACTCAACACATCAACCGTGTGCTTATGAGAGCTCTACAGGCGTGGCTCTGGTCTGTGCTCACGTCGAACCCCTGGGGACGAGCCGCACGAGAGCGCCTGGCGTCCCCCGTAAGGCAGACAGTGACACAGCCGGCCTGCGCCGGAAGGAAGGTTGTGATGGTACACTTCCTGGAAGAGGGCACAGCCCCCAGCTCACGTCTGCCCCCTGACAATGCAGCTGCTGGAACAGTGACCATCAGGGCAGCTCTCGGAAGTGGTGACAGGGCGGCTGGCCCAGCTCCTCAGCTGTGACAACACGGGGTTCTGACGTGGTGCTTTCCTGATACAGAACCAAACTTAACACAGGATCAAAGCGATGCCTCGTAACCTGTCCTAATTCAGTAGAAATTTCCCATTCAGCAGGTGGGTGCTGCCGGCAACTTGATGAGGCGGCCCCGGGGTCTGTCCTGGCTTCTCCGGGTAGGTGCCTTTCTTAGTTGGTCTGGGGCTCAGGCTCCTGAAGGACCCTGGTTGACTTTTTTGTGATTTGGGGAAACCCATGAATAATCATGTAATTTGGCTAATTTGGCTCCGGATGTCCTTAACACTGTGCAGGGACATGAGGCAGGTCCTCGGGGAACTTGGCTGTTCTTGCCAGGATCCTTCAAACACTGACCTGCTCCTGGGCACGTGTCAGGACTGTGTGAGGTCAGATCCAGGCTCCCGGGACAGCCTTGGACAGGGCTTTCTGAGAATTCTGGCATCAACACCTGCTCAACTCCAGACTTCACGCCTGTCTGAGGCTGGGACTGGCGTCACCTGCTCCCAGTCAGGTCCCAGCAGCGCGGTCAGAACATGTCCGTGTGCCCTGTGAACTGCCCTGAGTGCGGCAGCTCCTGCGCATGCCACGGCGGCCCCGTGAAGCCCGTGCAGCTTGGTACCCTTGGGAGGCTTTTGACCGGAAACGGACAAAGGGCACTGTCTACACTGAAATGGGTTGGCGAGCCCTTGAGTCCCAGCCTGGAGAGACAGCCTCACCCAGCAGGCTGCTGGCAAAACAGATTTCCCGAGTCTCAGCTCCGGTAAAGCCCTGGCGAGGCTGCTATGCATAAGTGGTTGCGTCAACGTATGACCCAGGAGGTCACGGTCCATTCCCGGTCAGGGCACATGCCTGGGCTGCAGGCTCCATCCCTAGTGGGGGTTGCGCAGGAGGCAGCTGATCAATGATTCTCAGGCAGCGATTCTCTCTCATCATTGATGTTTCTGTCTCGCTCCCTCCCCCTTCCTCTCTGAAATCAATAAAAACATATTTTTAAAAAATAAGCAGGTGCCACAGGGCTGGGTGCGGCTCCTCCCGTGAGCCCCGCCCTCACTTGCAGAGGAGCCCGTTCTGCAGGGTTCTGTTTCTGTCCGTTATGCAGGGTGAGGGGGCCGTTTGGGTGATGTCTTCCTTGCTCTTCGGGGAGGGGCTGCTGTTGCTGCCACTGGACTTGCTCTTGCTCGGGTCGAGAGTGAGCTGGATGGGCAAGGAGCGGGTGCCCTGGGCCCTGACCAGGCAGTTGCAGACCAGCCGGAAAAAGGCCCGCCGCATCTCCTTGCTGGCCAGCGTGTAGATGACGGGGTTCATGGCGGAGTTGAGCACTGCCAGCACAATGAACCACTTGTCCTTGAACAGGACGGCACACTCCTTCACTTTGCAGGCCACGTCGGCGAGGAAGAGGATGAAGAGTGGGGACCAACAGGCGATGAACACACTCACCACGATCACCACGGTGCGGAGCAGGGCCATGGACCGCTCCGAGTGCTGGGGGTTGGCCACCCTGCGGCTGCTGGACTTCACCAGGCAGTAGATGCGCGCGTACAGGATCACGATGGCCACCAGGATGGCGGTGAAGATGCTGATGCAGAACGCGATGTACTTCTTGGAATAGAGGGGCAGGATGGTGGAGCAGTCGGGGAGGTTTTGCAGGCAGTTCCAGCCCAGGATGGGCAGGGCCCCCAGCGAGAGCGCGATGAGCCAGCACATCCCGATGAGAAGGAAGACTCGGTACTTCTTGTTGGCATTGTACGGCCTCATTTTGATCATGGTCAGGTGCCGCTCGATGGCGATGGCCAGTAAGCTGCAGGTGGATGCCCCGAGGGCCACGAACATGCTGCCTTCTCGCAGGAACCAGACCGTGGGAGACAGGCTCAGCGTCCTCTTGCCTGACATCAGGATGTTGACCTTGTAGGCGATGCCGGCCAGCAGGTCGCAGAGAGCCAGGTTGCTGATGAAGAAGTACATGCGGTTGTGGAGTTTCTTGTTTTTCCAGATGGCAACCAGAACCATCAGGTTCTCCAGGACGATGAAGCTGCAGATGACCAGGAACAGCACGGTGGTGAGCGTGCTGCCCTCGGGGGCGTCCGTCAGCCGGCCGGCCAGCTTGCCCACGTAGTTGTAATGTTCGTACAGAGTCCCGTTTCCCGGGGAGGGGCTGGGCCGCGGCGTGAGGACTCTGGACATCACTCGGAATTTACAGACCGTCAGATCCACCAGAGGGCGCCTCAGGAACGTCCATTTCTAGCAAAGACCAGCTCAGGCTTCCGGCGTGATCCTGGCCAGACGCCTGCTGGGGTGTTGGGAATGGGCTCCTGCGAACAGAAAAAGGAGGGGCCCAGTGCAAGGGTGGCAGCAAAGCTGGAGGAAGGCACCAAAAATGCTGAAGCACCGGGACGGCTGGGCCTAGGGGCTCAGAGAGGGCCTCTCAAAGCAGGCCAAGTTCCCGGTGACGGAGGAGGGCTGGGGAGCGCTTGGTGTCTGGTTGCCAGGAAGGGCGTCCAGGGAGGAGCCCTGGTCATTCACAGACCCAAAGAGAACTTCCCTCTGGAAATGCTATCGGTTATTCCTCACCTACTGCACGGGAGCTGGCACACCATTATTCTCAGTTAGCAGGAGAAACTGAGGAGTATCTGAGGCCGAAAAAAATAGGATGGACTAGGGAAGGTGCCCACCTGGTTTCTGAGAGCTCTCTGGTGAGTCTTAGAGTGACATCACAGGACAGCCCACACTGCCCGACTGCCTTCCCTGGAGCCCAGCAGGGCCCAGGACAGAAGCCAGATCCTGATGGCCCTTAGGTCTGCAGGGCCCAGAGCCCTGACCTCAGACCACGCTGCCCCTAGGGAAGGACGGCGTGAGAACTCGAAGCTGCTTCGCTGGTGAGCAGCTGAGCTGGATTTTGAGCTGGTGGCCCTGGATTTTGAGCACGGAGCTGGGGAGGGAGGAATATACACCTGTCAAAGTGGAGTCAACTTCCACTGAGCTTAGAGGGAGAAAGAGAAAGCAAGGCCAAGCACACGGACTTGGAGTTTGACTTAAAATAGCAGCTGTAACTAACTCCCCCCCCCACCCCCCCGCCCAAACTAAATCAGATCAGTGCACGTGAGCCCAAAGACACAACCAACTTCGGAGGCTAGTGAGACAGTGAAGGTGGTGAGCCCACAAGCCAGGCCCTGGGTGGCCCTGGATTTTAATGCCTCCCCCACCCGACCTGGACACTCCCCACCCGGCCTGCGGCCTCCTGGGAAGTCCAGGGGGACCCAGCTACCAAGGAAGAAAGGGCTTTCAGTGGGCTCACTGACTTTACCTTTAAGTTATTTGAATAATAAATGCATAACTAAGATCAGATGGCGTTAATCTAAAACAGCCCACCGTGTGTATTTGGTGAAGTTTTTTTTGTACTTTTTAACATTTAATTCACAACCTTAGATTTGGATTGAGGGCAAATGGACTGCCCTCCAATGACGTGGGGCTCTGCATTTTGGGGTGTGATGGGCTCTGAAGGCCTCACCTACTCACTGAGCTCATCCCAGGCCCAGACAGGCCTTGGCACCTGGAAGGACACAGGGATCCGTGTGGGCAGCTGCTGTGAGGGGGAGGCAGAGGAGACCCCAGCAGGGCGCCCTGCCCACAGGACCCTGCTTTCCCGCCCTCAGGTGCTGGTCCCAGGGCCCTGCAAATAGGTCAGGCCCTCCCTCCCGCCCTTCGTTGGCCTGGGGGACCTTGTCCTCTGAACCTCGGCAGAGGGGCCCCACTGTGTCTTCCTGGGTTTCTCCCAGTGTCCAGGAGCCTCACTGTGCTGCTTGTTCTGGGAACCCCGCAGGTCCTGGCACCTGAGCTGCTGCCTGCGCTCAGCCTGGAACTGCCCCTGGCCCTTCCCTGGCCCCTCCATGACAGCTAAGGCCACGGAGGACTTGGAGGTCAGCTTGAAGGCCAAGTGTGGCGGAAACCTCTCCTAACTTCAAAAGGGAATCGTGGGCAGTTCTGTGGCTGGACTAGCAGTGGGGCCTGCAGGGGGGCCCGGGCGGGTCTCCTCCGTTGCTCAGCAGCCCAGGCTGCCTCCCTGGCCGTGGCCCACTCAGGCCAGGGGCCTTGCTGCCTTGGGCAGAAGGCAAAGCTGCCCGGTGCCCCAAGCCCCGGAACCCCGCCCCCATCGGACAACAGACCTGTATTGCTTCTTCCAGAGTTAACAGGGCAAGTCACCTGGTGTCACCTCCTTTCCTGTCCCTCCCTCATTTTCACTTAAATCTTGTCAGTCCTTCAAGCCTGAGTCAAATGCTCCCTGCTCTGCGGCATTTTCTAGAATCAGCCCAGCCCGTGCTGACTTTTTTCTGAGGCTGTGCACCACTTTTTAAAACAAATCCCAAGCTGTGTTTTTAAAAGTAGAAATGGTAGCAGCTGGCAGGCTCCGAGCCCTCTGCCTGCAGGGCCTGACCTGATCCTCACTGGCATCCTGAAGCTCACAGCGTCCCCCACAGCACCTGGCACGTTCAGGGGCGCCCAACAATGTGTGCACCCTCTTCACGGCTTCTCTTTATCTGTGAGCGGTGAACGCGGCGTCCCACGCCCCCTCGCTGGACCCCACGACCAGGAGAACTCGGCCCCAAGGATGCCCCTGAGTGAGCGCTCACGCAGCCCGCACAGAGGAAGGTGCAGCCAAGGACACCACCAATAGAGGTCCTTGTTCATGGGAAAGGCCCAGCATCAGGGCAGGGGAGAGAAACCGTTGACTGGTTTTCAGAGAGAGAGGAAGGGGAAAGGAGAGGGAGAAACATCGATGTGAGAGCCTAAAATCCATCGGCTGCCTTCTACTTGCCCCAGGCCTGGGATTGAGCCCACACCGCATGTGCCCTGACCAGGAATCGAACTGGCAACCCCCGGTGCCTGGGACAACCAGCTGAGCCCACAGGTCAGGGTGAGGAGCATATTTTATCAAGAACACTTTTTGGTTAAATGTGAGTCTCCACATTTTGTGTAACTGGAAGACATCCAGTTGTCCTTGGAGTTTAGAAGCATATTTTCTTTGGATTATCAACATTAGAGAGTAGACCCAGCCTGAGAGTTGAGTGCCAGCTAAGGGCCAGCCTGATTTTATATGCATCTGAACATTGCTGTGCCTGCTCAACGGCATCTTGTGGGAGGCCAGCTACCTCACCCCAGAAACGGGTCCCAACCCAGCGCCCCTGAGGCTGGCCCTCGGGGCCCCAAGCCCCTCCCAAATGGGACCACTGTCTGGGCTTCTCATCCTGTAGTTCAGCCTGTGGCTGGCCTTCACATGAAGGATCCCAGCAGGAAGCAGCCGTGCTGGGGGAGGGGTGCTCCTGCCAGCCATGGGGGTGGATGCTGATCGGACAGACGCACTGTTTGTTGCCTGTGGACATGGGTGGTCTTCTGTGTTCTGCATGCCCACGTCCTGTGTGAGGACGTGCCTGGATGCCGCGGTACCACTGATGCGTGAGCATGTGGTGTTGGTGCCGAGTGTGGGCTCTGACGCCGGGGGTCCCTGGAGAGGCTTCCTGGGCTCGGCCAGCGCCCAGCAGTGAGTGTGTGTGCGGAGCAGGGGAGAGCCCCCAGAGGGCGAGATTTACACATTTCACATTTTGTCTTATTTTAAAAATTAGTGTCTGGGGCTGGCAGAGACAATGTACGAGTCTGATCGCTGCTTAAATTCCACCTGAACACGCAAAGCCCAGCGCTGAGAACTGTGTGCTGGCTGGTCCCGTACATCCTTAGGAAGCTGGGCGTGTTGTATAGGGACACGGCTCGTCAGCAGAGGTCTTCCACGGAATCTATGTTCCCATGGCGCTGCGGCCTGGAGCAGGCCTGGTGACGCCCACTGGAGAGCCTGGGTCCCTCAGGCTCCTCCTCACCTGGAGGAGGCACCCTGCCCAGGCCTGAGTCCCTCACCTACTCACAGAGGCGGTTCCCAGGGGTCTCACTGCGAACTCGTCGGCTGGGATCTTCTGGGCCACCTCCAGGTGTTTCAATACCAACACTTTTCACAGAGAAGGAATAAATTGCCGCTGGTCACCCAGGTTAGACCTGTCAAGCCAGGGGTGCTCCCCTTCCCTGCATTCCCAAGGGGCACATCCACGGGGGAGCGGAGGAGAGAGCACGGGCGGCCAATGGGCTCCAGATGTGGTTTCTACGCTAATGAGTCACTTTCTCTACGGGTCAATTTGAAAAATAAACAAACTATAAGAAGAAGAAAGAGAAAAAAGTTCAGGAAAATACGTCCACAGGGTCCGGGGTCTCTTCTTCTCACGGCGGAAAAGGAAAGCACGACAGGACAGTGAGGAGTTTCTCCCGGTCAGAGAGAGGTCTCCCAGGGTGCAGTGCTTCCCATAGGCGTGTCTCCCAGGGAATCAGCTAGCTCAGTGGTCGGCAAACTGCGGCTCAGCAAACTGTGGCCTGAGAGCCACATGCGGCTTTTTGGCCCCTTGAGTGTGGCTCTTCCACAAAATACCGACTTCTGCGCATGGGCCACGAAGTTTCAATCGCACTGTACGAGCGCGCCCGCTCGTGGTATTTTGTGGAAGAGCCACACTCAAGGGGCCAAAGAGCCGCATGTGGCTCGCGAGCCGCGGTTTGCCAACCACTGAACTAGCTCATCCTCCAAACGAAATGAAAACACCACGCGTTTGCCAACAAGCAAAATTCCTTGGAAAGCAAGACTTTTTTCTTTCAAAAGGAAAGAATGAGTTGGCCGTTCATGGCCCCAGAAAAATCCCTTTGCTGGTGAGTATTCCCCTCGCTCTGGATTTCTCAGGCGGCCCCCCTCTGCTTTCAGAAGTAGCTCACAGCAGGGGCTTTGCGCACACCGCCTCGCAGGCTGCACTGTGCTCCCGGCCAACAGGGAGCTTCCGTCGAGAAAACCACTGCTGTCCAGGATCCAGGTGAGGGTTTCCCGGTCAGTGCTCATTCCCCTGGGCACCTAGGCCTGTCCCTCGGGGGACAAATGCTTTTGATGCAAGAGGTCTTACTCTCTTTGTTTCTCAACTAAGCTTTCCAAACTTTCTCTCCCCTGCTTGCTCTAAGTAAGACACAGGACTGAATTCCTACCAAGATCGTCACAGGACCAATTGGGGTGTGGACCTGAGCTCCTCAACGCAGCTAAAGGTATATGCAAACAAGAGGTGTTCTGCCTAAGAAGTCCTAAGGGTGGGGTCCCTCCCATCCTTTCCCCAAACCGTGCTCTCACTCGGTGACATGGCCTGTGCAATGCACACTGCACCTCGCAGGGACGACGTCTGGTCTCCCATCTGCCTTCTGAATGCACACAGGGGGAAACTGAGGCTGGGGGGTGGGGAGGAGGCGGAGACTTGGAAGAGGCCGAGCTGGGCTGGATGTCTGTGACCAGAGCACCACATTAATCATAAGCTTTTCTGGAGGTGCCCACCTTTCCACGTGTCCTTCACCTCCATGGTGATAAGAGCATCCCTAGCATGCTTCCGAGCCGAATCGCCTCTAGCTACTGTGCTAGCGAGTCCTGGAATGCCGGCTTTACTGGAGTAGATGGAAAACTCTGCCTCCAGGAAATGGAGCAGCAGCATCAGGGCCAAAGAGCCCCATCAGCTGCCCAGGACTCCCACTCCAGCTCACTGTGCCGATGGGACGCCAGATGCACCACCAGGTGCCACACTCTCCACCAAGCAATCTTGTCACTGATTTGACCCCACTGGCCTGATGTCTGGTCTCTCACAGACAAAGCTTCAATTCCTCAAAATTGGGATAAAGCAAAAAACAAACAAAAGAGGCAACTTTATGTCCAGTAACTGTAACAGTAATAACTGAAATGTACTATTAATTGACACTAGATAGGATTCCACACAGTATTATCTCCAAAAGCTTATGGAAAACCTCTTAAGGCAATTAATTACTTGAGCAGAAAATATGTGGCAAAGAAATAATAGGAAATAACTCCAAAACTGGCGAAAGGGTTAGGGAGCCGAGTGCGAGGCAATGGGCTCCTGCAGGCCCAGCGCGAAGGTGAAGTCCTGGCTCGCGGCGCCCAGGCCCGAGGTGCCTCGTCAGCTGTGTCAGCACTCAGGTCATGTCCTAAGTCCTGGCAGACAAAATGGGGTTCCACAAGATGGCACCCCTAACTTTTCAAGATTATGACATGCTCAAATTCTCAATTTTTTTGTAATAAAAATATATGCATACACTGCAGATTCTGAATCATCTTTAGGGGATGGAAGAAATACAATGGAATCAAAAGTGTGTCATAGCCCTGGCCGGTTTGGCTCAGTGGATGGAGCGTCGGCCTGGGGACTGAAAGGTCCCAGGTTCGATTCCGGTAGAGGGCATGTACCTTGGTTGCAAGCACATCCCCAGGGGGTGTGCAGGAGGCAGCTGGTTGATGCTTCTCTCTCATCAATGTTTCTAACTCTCTATCCCTCTCCCTTCCTCTCTGTAAAAAATCAATACAATACATATTTTTTTAAAAAAAAGTGTGTCATAATTCCCAGAGAAAGGAAAATCAATTCCGCATTTTGAGAAAGAAAGCCATTAGTCAATACGTAAAGCTCCTTCCGCAGCAGGCATGGGGGACGTCCCGCCCACAGGCTGTGTAAGGCCCACGGGGTCACTTGGTTTGGCCCTGCCAAGGCATTAGAGGTGAGTTAATTAATGTTTGACAAGCTATAGCATGCTAATTTTTAAGTTGGTAATTTGGTATGGCCCACAAATGATGTTATAAATATCCAAATGGCCCTGGGCAGAAAAAAGGTTCCCCACCCCCGATCTACAGGAAAACGGGAGTTTCATCTATCCACTGCGTATAAAATTAGGAGTGTCGTGCACTTAAGGAAATTCACAAACATTAAAGAAGAAGGGCCTTTTCAAAAATGAAAACTGGATGAGAAATCGTTGGGCCTATATCTTAGAGGAGGCTCTTAAGGGCTGACTTTGCATTTTAGATCTTGTCCCCGTGCCCAGTGACAAGAGCGGCCGGACTAGCAGGCCCAGTGTGAACGTCTGCTGACGAGAACATACAATGTGTGGCTCCTCTATGACAACAAAAACTATTCCTACTGGCATCGAGCTCTGCATCCATTAGGTGAGAAATTGCACAGATCCAGGCACTCCCACAACTGGAGCACCACACACCCCAGCCACCACCTCCTGCACCACCTCCTGCCACAGGCACGGCCACCTTGTCAGGCGCAGCCCCGCAGAACCAAATCCTGCCCCTGCATTTCTAGGAGCTACATTTTTCTTCCTCATGCCTGCACGATGCTCACCAGCGAAGAAAGGAATGCTGGAAAGGTGAAGTATGAACATGTGACTGAGGGAAAGGTCTCAGCCCCTGATGTCCAGAAATTCCCGGTTCTGGAAGCGCCCAGAACTCCAGCTGGGAGGGCACTGCCTGCAGGGTGGACTCCGCATTTTTTAAATAATCTCCCAAAAGAGCCTCTGTCATGCTGCTGTCCCTCCTTTATCTCCAAAGCAAATCGTGTTCTTCTGAAAAAAAAAAAAAAGTCTAGCAAGAAGTCCCTCTTTTACATCTAAATATAAAAACACCACAAAGAATATGTCATTGGTAGTGTCCGGTGTCGGGAAGGGAGAGAGGGAGAGTCAGGGCGGGAGAGAGCGAGCTTTCAGAGGCTGGCGGCGAACAGTGGGAAGCCGGCCAGGCTCCGCAGCAGAGCCCTCCGGCCCCTTCCCCGGCTTATCTGCCCGTGTGCAGCGCACGGACTTCTGTGGGCGCCTCCCGACCGCACCCGGACTTGACCCTCAGGCCCTAAACTGACAGCCCTGATTGCCTTGTTTGAGAACCAAAAAGAAAAAAGGAATTTTGGGGCGAACATAACTTTAGAAAATGATTTTACCAGAAGGACCACAGCCACACACTTTCAGAGTCCCCCGGTCCTCTTTCTGGGAGCGCACCTAACGCTTTAATTGTCCAAGTTAAACGACCGGTGGAATTTCTCCAAGAAAAGCCGCTTCTCCTTCATTCGGGTTGTGGAGAAGCGGCTGAGTTTAAAGGCTCCAAATGTAGTGTATAGGGAAGCGCCCCCTCCCCCTGCCGCGGCTCGGTCGCCGGATGGATGGTTTGGGGGAGGGGGTGCTGTCGTGGAGTGCACGTCCGCCCAGGTCCCTGTTGCGCCCGGAATCGGCTGGGATTTCATGAGAAAAGTGGACCCAGCGGCCCCCACCCGCCCGGAGTCCGCGACCCCGGCCCCGCCGGCTCACCTTCGTCAGGGTAGGGCGCGTGGGCCCCTGGCATCCTGGAGCGCCCTCCGCTCAGACGCAAGCTGGGTTGGCCCACCGGGATAGTCTTGGGGCTCAGGGGCTCGCCCCCAGGCCTGGAGGTTTCGCTTGGGCTCGTCCTGCCACCACGTTCAGCTCCAGATCCCAGTCGCGCGTCCCCGGACCGGCTCCCTCGGCCTCTGCGCGCGCGAGCCGAGCGCAAACTTGCCCAGCTCCCCGGGGGCGGGGCCCGGCCGCATCCCGCCTCCATGCCCACCTCCAGCTCCCAGCGCCGCGCCCCCGGCTCCTCCGTTCCTCCTCCACCCCCTACCCTTCCCCGCAGCCGCCCGCCGTCTCCCCGCCACCCTGGCCCCCAGCGCCCCGCCGCAGGGCTCTAGGGGCCGCCCGCCTCCCGCCCCGGCCCCAGGGCGGCCTCCAGACCTCGCGCCTGCCAGGCTAGCTCCCGGATCCACCGGGCCCAAGACCCAGCGGGGACCCGTCCGAACTGGACCCGGGGCTGGGAACGGGGGATCGCACCGACTGCGAGTTTGGGCCAATGATGACTATTAACGACCATTATTGCGACCACGGCCATTTCCGTTCGAAACGGACAAACCCTAGCTGGTAGGGGAGCGCCTGGCAGGCTGCGCCTGGGGCTCGACGCGCGGCTCCCCTTCGGAGTCCGGGTGCAAGGCGGGCGCCTGGCCCACGCGCCCCGCGTCTGCATCCTGCGCTGGACACGGGGGCCGCGGGGCCGCGAACCGCCGCGGGGACCTCAGCGACCCCCGCCCACGCACGCACGGGTCGTCTTTGGTGATTGAATAAGATGCTCCTGGCGAAGCGCTCCGGAAAGGAGAAGGCCAGCAGGCGACTGCGAATCTTCTCTTGGAAACGGAACGCGGCGGCCCCGGAGTGAGCGAGCGCCGCAGCCGGCCCTGGACCTTCCGGCGGCGGAGCGGGAGGAGAGGCGTGAAGGAGCCGGGCACCCGGCCGCCGGCCGCCCGCGCGGCTGTGCAGTCCCGGGCGGAAGGACTGGAGCCGCAGGCGGCGCGGAGCGAGGTGGGGACCCTGGGGAGGGGCCGCCCTCAGATGCCTGCCCGTCGCGTGCGCTCTGCTCCAGAGGAGGCGCCCAGAGCAGCCTCTTCCTGGCGCCGGGGGCTGGGCGCTGAGGGCACGTGCCATGCCCGGCACCGAGTCCCGGCTGGGCTCCGCACGGCTCGCCGCGCCCAGAAACCCGAGCCTGGGCAGGTCGGCTGGAGGGCGGAGCGGCGCCAGCCCCGGCCTGCCCCCAGGGCTCAGGGGAGGCGGCCCCTGCCCTGCCCTGCCCCTTAGTCCACCTGCCTGTCCGCCCCCAGCACTGGCCTTCTGGACTCACTCATGGTGTCTTGTACAAGCTCCGAGAAGCCGTATCCGTCCCCAATGGCAAGTGAGACCGAAAGTGTCTCCATTTTCCACTCCCACAGCATCAAGTCAGGAAAAGGCGGGGGGGGGGGGGGGGGGGGGGGGGGGGGGGGGGACTGTGGCTTGGGCCACTTGCCATCATCAGGGCAACAAGATACTGTACTAGCCCCGGTGTCTGCGACCCCAGAAGCCCTAGAAAATAAAGGGGCTCCTCGCCGCAGGTGGCCCAAGGGCCCCCGGGAGCGGACACAGCGGCCTTGCTGAAACTCCTCTCTGACAAGGCTGTTGTTTCCCTAAAGATTCCCAGTCCTGGGGACCCTCCCCTCACAAGTCCCCCCCCCCCCCCCCACACACACACACACACTCACTCCCTGCTCCCTGGCCTAAAGCTCAGTCACTGGAGCCTGACAGGGGCCCCTCTGAGCTCCCACACCGCCCTCAGACCAGGTTCCCAGGTTCCCAGACTTTCCTCAGGAGGCCAGCCCTCATGGGAAGTCTCTCCGCCGCACCCCTGCTCAGCAGGCAGCGCTCTGCACAGCACAATGCCCGCCTGTACCTGTAGACAGGGTGGGGGTTAGCCAGTTCCCAGCCTGCAGCCCTGGAGGACAGTCAGACCAAGTGACTTCCGTGCCTGCCGCGTGGAGAACTGGCGAACCGCACCGTGCTAACTGGTGAGAGAAAACGTTTCCCAGTTGCAATGGCCACGCCTGGCTTGCAGCACCTTACCGGGATCAGGTCTGTAGTGGGATCCAGTACGTAACAGGAACAGGTATGTAAGTGTGTAACGAGGGCCGCGCATGCTGGACCAAGCTGGCGGCGCGGGGTGGTGCGGATCCAGCGCTAAAATGCTTAACCTGAATCAGAGGCCAGGCGAGGAGCCTGCACCGCCTTTACGGGATGGAGAAGGGAGCGAGCAGCAAGGGAATGACACCAGGCGGAGCGGTTCTGAGAGTGGCCGTCCTAGCGTCAGTCATTGGCCTGGGCTCCTCACACAGGTCAGTGTCAGAAAAGGGGTGACAGTGGTCCTGGTACAAACACAGCTAACGTGATGCACCATTCATAACCTCAAGCTGGAGCCTGACAGCGCCTGCACCAACTGACCGTCACGGAAGACAAGTGTCTGACGGGTATTGAATGCTGTCACAGGGCTCTGTTGATGTTACTGGGTGCCATAATAGCACACTGCTTCTCTAGGAGAATAGCCTTATTTGGGGGATATTTCACCCTGTTAAAGGGTGACATGGGTTGATGTCTGAAACTTGCTTATAAATTATTCTGCAAAAACAATACATACACATAAAGCTGATACAACAAAGTGTTAGCAATCTTGTTGGTGGAAATGGGGAGGGAGTTGTGGAATGTGTTCCCTTTCCTTATATGTTTAAAAAATGTCATAGTAAAAGTTGGAGAAAACTCAAATATTTCTCCACCTCTGAACTCAGGCTATCAAACCAAATCTAGGCTTATGGGATAAAATAAAAAGATGGTATGATTTATATCTGTATACTCTTGAAAGCCACATGGTCCCAACATTGAATAACATTTGAACAAATATATTGTTTATTTGTAATTTTAAAAATAATATGTATTTTATTGATTTTTTTACAGAGAGGAAGGGAGAGGAACAGAGAGCCAGAAACATAAATGAGAGAGAAACATCGATTAGCTGCCTCCTGCACACCTCCCTCTGGGGATGTGCCTGCAACCAAGGTACATGCCCCTGACCAGAACTGAACCCGGGACCCTTCAGTCCACAGGCTGATGCTCCATCCACTGAGCCAAACCGGTCGGGACTATTTGTAATTTTTAAAAAGGAAATGGATTCACTTTCCCTGCACGAGCGCCTGCAGCCTGGCACACAGGGGCAGCGTGATGAAGACCCTCAGCACAGGAAAGAGGCCGGCGCCGAGACGGGGACTGCAGGGCTGAGGACTGAGGGCTGGGACGGCAGACCCTCCTCCTGTAAATGTCCTTGTTGCCCCCATCCTCCTCCCTCCGGGCCTCTGCCTCCTGCTCCCAGGACACCCTTCTCGGTCCCTCGGTCAGAATTAATCTGCTGTGTCCATTCTTAGCTCTGTTTTAGCTCTCATCTTGAGTAAATGTGCGTGCTGTCTTTTTATTTCAGAGGCAGCGCTTCTAGGGTGCACTCAGGACAATGTGGGGTGAGCCACAGCCAGGAGGGAGCTCTGGAGCCGGGGGCGGGCGGGGGCAGGGGAGGGCACCGGGTGGAAAGGGCACCTGGGCGGGGTTGGGACGCGGTGTGGCTCTCTGACGGATCACAGTGAGTGAGGTCGCTCACACAGGGCCGGGGAGAGATGACCTGGGTATGGATTTGCGAAGGGAAACTTGGCCCTGTGTGCAGTGACCCCGTCTGGACTCGAAGCCCCTGACTGGCCGCCAGAACTCTTTCACAGGAAATACTCATTCGTTCACAGACACCGCCAAAGCTGAACTTCGCAGCTTTAATAGTGACTTCATTACTACAGCGCCTGTGCCATCTTCATGCCTCATGCACCCCTTTCTCCACCCTGAATGGCAGCCAGGAACCAACAGAGATTCCGAGAATTATTCTATTTACATTTCATATTTTGTGAGGATATTTATGATATTCAGACACCTAACTAGTGAGTGTGTGTTCATGTAAGGATGTAACTGTGTGCATGTGTGTATGTATGTACACAAGTGCACATGTGTGCTTGTGTGTATATGAGTCTACATGTGTGTAGATATGGACATGTGTGTGCATGTGTGCTTATGGGCATGTGTGTGGGTGTATGTGGGTGTTTGGGTACGCATGCGTGCTGCCCGGGAACTGTACTTTTGTGAGGGTGGTAATGTGCCCGCCCCTTCATGGAACATGAGCACCTGGACCCTGTGGCATAAGACAAAAATAAATGTTTGGTCTCCTGTTCCTAGTCCTTGGCCCAGATCTCCTAAAACCAGTCAGGACTGAGGCTGAAGCAGGAAGGGCTGGAGATGGAGCTAATCACCAATGGCCAATGATTTCATCAATGCAGCCTGCATCATGAAACCTCCACGGAACTCCTACACAGCAGTGTCGGGGCGATTGCAGGTTGGGGCACACCTCCGCGTGCTGGAGGGCGGCGCACCCAGAGAGGGCGCGGAGCTCCATGGCCCTCTTCCCCATACCTTGCCCGCCGCAGGCCTTCCAGCTGACTGTTCCAAGTGGTGGCCTTTACAATAACCCAGTAACATCAGTGAGGGGCTCCCCGAGTTCTGTGAGCTTCTAGCACACGACCCAGTGGGGAAGGGCAGGAGCCTCTGAGTGTGTAGTCGGCCTGGCAGCAGACCCAGCGGAAAACAGGCGGGAAAACGTGAACTCAGCCCGGGGCCAGGGGACCGCCGTGTTTGTGAGCGCGCAGGGTGTGTTCTCTGGGGAAACCGCGTGCTCTGAAAGCTGGAGGAGAAAGGACGGCACTCCTGAGCCTCTCCATTACGTTGGCAGACGAGGGTTGCCAGGGCTTATGGTGATGCCTGCATCTGAATCCCACAGGCCGGGCGGGTAGCTCAGTCTTCAGCAGCCCCCATGCTGTGAGTTAAGTTAGCCCCCAAGGTGCCTGCCTTGATGGCTGCCACGGCTGGGAAATTGGGGGTGGGGGGAGACGGGGCGGGTGTGGAGGGTTGGCGGGTGGGCCAGTGCCCCCTGTCTCCAGAGGACGTTGATACACACTGTGCGGTGTGATTCCAGGGGCTGCCGCGGCGGGCGTGGCGCAGGCCTGCCTGCACTCTGCTGGGACCTGCTCTGTGTGCTCCGCCGCCTCGGCTTTTTGAACGAGCGTCCGCAGCATTGTTGGAGTCCGGCTTTTTCTTGGCTGCAGAAGGGTTTCCTGGGCGCGGGGTGGAGTTAAACATAATAGCACTTGTGGATGTTCTCACGCCTCCAGCGTCAAAGGCCTGTGGGTTTTACGCAGAAAAGGCTGAGGCGTCTTGATGGGAAAGAAAGCAAATCTCAGGCCTGACGGGTGCATGCCCAGGAGCTTCACACACACACTCCCGGAGCCTCACAGCAACCCGCGACCAACAGCAGCAGCAGCCCATTCCGCAGAGAGAAGTCTCAGGCCCAGCGATGACTGCACATCCGCCCAGTGTCACACAGCTGGCAAGCGCAGGCTGGAGAGCTTAGCCCACTTGGAGTTTGTTGGTTTTAGCTCTTTGGAAACTGCACCCCCCTGGAAGACATTGGACTAAACTTTATGTGTGGATCCCTGGACCCCCTTGGCTGGCACCGAGGGCGGAAAGGGGAGGAGGATGACCATCCGCTGACCCTCACTCCTGCCAGTCCCCACATCTGCTCTTGGTTCTGGACTGTGTGTGGCTGGTTTGGGGGGCTGGATGGAAGTTGCCCGGATCCTACGAACAGTCCCTGTCAAACCCATTAGGACCACTAGCCAGGCTAGAACGCTGTGGTGAGGAGAAGTATGGGACTCTGAGTCCACCATCACGCCTATTTTATAAAGAAACTGTTGACCTTCTGAGCTTCAGTGTCTATGGTATATTGTACCATGTTCAATGGGTAAAATGTTAAGTACCCTGGCATTTGAGTGGGTCACAGAAATTCTGCAACGTTACACAATACAGACAGTCCGCGGGTTACAACGTACATCGTTTCTTGGTCACGTGGCCATCTCCATTTATTTATAAAAAAAAAAAAAGTTCCGTCATTTCGATGTATATACATATGTGCTTTATGTTTTTTATTATTTATTTACCACAAGTAAAGGTCAGGACTTGTTATCTTTCCTTTAATTTTTTTTTTTACTGTTTCACTTCATTACCGCTGTGTATGTGCTCCATGTGAGTGCCGTAGGTGCTTGTGTAGGTGGGTTCCAACTTACGGCAAATATCGAGTTACCCTGCGCTGAAGAAACGGATCTCCGACGTAGCCCAAGGACCTACTGTATGCACACATGTGAAGCTTTCCACACTCATTGAATGGAATCCACCCACAAGCCTTTCTTCTTCTTCCTTTTTTTACAGTGAAAATATTTTTATTTTATTATTTTTTATTATATTTTAGTGGCTCTGGGATTTTTAAAAAAATCTTTATTGTTAAAAGTATTATGTAGATCCTCCTTCCCCCCCCCCCCCCATTAACCTCTTCCAGCCCCTCCCCTCCTCCCCTCCCACCAGGCCCTCACTACCCCCCTGCCTGTGTCCACAGGTTATGCATATGGGCATACAAGTTCATTGGTTGATCTCTTCCCACCCACCCTCCCCCTGCCTTCCCTCTGAGGTTCAACAGTCTGTTCATGCTTCTATAATGCTGGGTCTATTTTTGATCATCAGTTCATTTTGTTCATTAGATTCCACATGTGAGTGAGATCATGTGATACTTACCTTTCTCTGACTGGCTTATTTCACTTAGCATAATACTCTACAGGTCCCTCGATGCTGTTGCAAATGATGAGAGTTCTTTCTTTTATTATTGCTGTGTAGTATTCCATTGTGTAAATGTATCATAGTTTTTTTAAAAAAAATCTTTATTGTTGTGATTATTACAGATGTCCCTCTTTCTCCCCCCATTGCCCTCCTCCACCCAGTTCCTGCCCTGCCCCTGGCCTTTGACACCCTAATGTCTGTGTCCATAGGTAATGCATATATGCATATAAGATTTTTGTTTAATTTCTCCCTGTCCCCTCCCACCCTCCTTTTCTCTGAGAATCATCATTCTGTTCCATTTCCATGACGTTGATTCTATTTGATTCACCAGTTTATTCTGTTCATTAGATTTCTTATCTGTTTACTTTGATTTTTAGATTCAATTGTTGATAGGTATGTATTTGTGGCCATTTTGTTGTTTATATTTTTTATCTTTTTCTCCTTCTTCCTATTCTTAAAGAATACCCTTCAACATTTCATATAATACTGGTTTGGTGGCGATGAACTCCTTTAGCTTTTTCTTATCTGTGAAGCTCTTTATCTGACCTTCAATTCTAAATGATAGCTTTGCTGGGTAGAGTAATCTTGATTGTAGATCCTTGCTATTCATCACTTTGAATATTTCTTGCCACTCCCTTTTGGCCTTCATAGTTTCTGTTGAGAAATCAGCTGACAGTCATATGGGTACTCCCTTGTAGGTAACCAACTGCTTTTCTCTTGCTGCTTTTAAGATTCTCTCTTTATCTTTAGCCCTTGGCATTTTAATTATGTTGTGTCTTGGTGTGGTCTTCTTTAGGTTCCTCTTATTTGGGACTCTGTGGGCTTCCTGGACTTGTAAGTCAATTTCTTTCACCAGGTAGGGGAAGTTTTCTGTCATTATTTCTTCGAATAGGTTTTCAATATCTTGCTCTCTCTCTTATTCTGGCACCCCCATAATGCAAATGTTGGTATGCTTGAAGTTGTCCCAAAGGCTCCTTACACTATCTTCATATTTTTAGATTCTTTTTTCTTTTTGTTTTTCTGGTTGTGTGCTTTTTGCTTCCTCAAATTTCACATCATTGATTTGATTCTCAGAATCCTCTACTCTACTGTTGAATCCCTGTAAATTATTCTTTATTTAGTTAGTGTATGCTTAATTTCTGACTGGCCCTTTTCCATGTGTTTGGCATGCTCATTAAGGTCCTTGAAAGTCTCATTAAGTCGCTTAGAGGTTTCTAGAAGATTCTTGAGTGACCTTATAACTGTGGTTTTGAATTCTATATTCAATAGTTTGCTTTCTTCCATTTCTTTTATTTGTGACACTAGAGGCCCAATGCATGTAGATTCGTGCAAGAATAGGCCTTCCTTCCCCTGGCTGCCAGTACCACCTTCACTCTGGCCCAGAGCTGCCTTCCGCCTCCATGTGCTGCCCAGACGCCCGGAGCAGCCGGGGTGGGGTGGAACACCTGTGTCTATGCAAGCATCCTGGCCTGGCCACCGCCATCTTTGTCACATCAATTTTCATATTCCTTCCTTATTGGCTGTGGGCACTGCCATCTTTGTAGTGAAGTGATGGTCAATTTGCATATGGGAGTTTAATTTTTAATGTTTTGAGGAAACTCCATACTGTTTTCCACAGTGGCTGCACCAGTCTGCATTCCCACCAGCAGTGTACTAGGGTTCCCATTTCTCTATGACCTCACCAATACTTGTCATTGGTTAATTTGTTGATGATAGCCATTCCGACAAGTGTGAGGTGATATCTCCTTGTTGTTTTGATTTGCATCTCTCGGATGATTAGTGACTTTGAGCCTTTTTTCATATGTCTCTTTGCTTTCTGCGTGTCCACTTTGGAGAAGTGTCTATTTAGGTTTTTTGCCTTTTTTTAAAAAAAATATATATTTTATTGATTTTTTACAGAGAGGAAGGGAGAGGGCTAGAGAGTTAGAAACATCGATGAGAGAAACATCGATCAGCTGCCTCCTGCACATTCCCTACTGGGGATGTGCCCGCAACCAAGGTACATGCCCCTGACCAGAATCGAACTTGGGACCCTTGAGTCCGCAGGCTGATGCTCTAGCCACGTGAGCCAAACCAGTTAAGGTGCCCATTTTTAAAAATTGGATTGTTTGTCTTCCTTTTGTTAAGTTGTATTAGTTCCCCGTATATTTTGCAGGTTAACCTCCTGTCAGATGCAACATTGGCAAATATGTTCTCCTATAGGTGGGCTCTCTTGTTATTTTGTTGATGGTTTCTTTTGCTGTGCAGAAGCTTTTTATTTTGATGTAGTCACATTTGTTTATTTTCTCCTTAGTTTCCATTGTCCTAGGAGATGTATTAGTAAACATATTGCTATGAGGGATGTCTGAGATTTGGATGTATATGGTTTGTTTGAGGACTTTTATGGTTTCACATTTTACATTTAAGTCTTTTATACATTTTGAGTTTATTCTTCTGTATGGTGTAAGTTGGTGGTCTAGTTTTATTTTTTGCATGTATTTGTCCAATTTTCCCAACACCATTTATTGAAGAGACTGTCTTGACTCCACTGTATGCTCTTGCCTCCTTTGAAAAATATTAATTAAGAATAGTGGGTTGGGTTGATTTCGGGGTTCTCTGTTCTGTTCCATTGGTCTAAATGACTGTTCTTGTGCCAGTACCACATTGTTTTGAGTACAGTGGCTTTGTAGTATAATTTAATATCTGGCATTGTGATTCCTCCAACTTCGTTCTTCTTTCTCAAGATTGCTACAGCTATTCAAGGTCTTATTTTGTTCCATATAAATTTTTGGAGTATTTGTTCTAGGTCTGTGAAATATGAGATTGGTATTTTAATAGGAATTGCACTGAATCTGTAGATTGCTTTGGGTAGTATGGACATTTTAATGATGTTAATTCTATCAATCCATGAACATGGTATATTCTTCCACTTGTTTATAGCCTCTTCAATCTCCTTTTTCAATGTCCTGTAGTTTTCAGAGTACGGGTCTTTGACCTCCTTGGTTAAGTTTATTCCTAAGTATCTTAATTTTTTGTTGCAGTGGTAAATGGGTTTTGTTTTGTTTTGTTTTAGTTTCTCTTTCTGAGAGATCACTATTGGTGTATAAAAATGCCATGGATTTGGGGGTGTTAATTTTGTATCCTGCTACATTTCTGAATTTATTTCTTAAGTCCAGAAGTTTTTTGATGGAGTTTTAGGATTTTCTATGTACAGTATCATGACATCTGCGAAAAAGAGAGTTTTACTTTCTCCTTTCCAATTTGGATGCCTGTTATTTCTTTTTCTTATCTAATTGCTGTGGCTAGTACTTCCAGTACTATGTTGAACAGGAGTGGTGAGAATGGGCATCCCTGTCTTGTTCCTGTTCTTAGGGGAAATGATTTTAGTTTTTGTCCATTGAGTATGATGTTGGCTGTAGGTTTGTCACATATGGTCTTTATTACGTTGAGGTATGTTCCTTCTACTCCTACTTTGCTGAGAGTTTTTATCAAAAAAGGGTGTTGGATTTTGTTGAATGCTTTTTCTGCATCAATTGTGATCATGTGATTTTTGTCTTGCAACTGTTTATGTGATGTGTTACATTAATTGAATATTGGACCAGCCTTGAATTCCTGGAATAAATCCCACTTGGTCATGATGTATAATCTTTTTAATGTATTACTGGATCCAGTTTGTTAGAATGTTGTTGAGGATTTTAGCATCTATATTCATCAGGGATATTGGCCTGTAGTTCTCTTTCTTTGTTATGTCTTTATCTGGTTTTGGAATTAGGGAGATGCTGGTCTCATAGAAAGAGTTTGGAAGTATTCCTTCCTCTTGAACTTTTTGGAATAGTTTGAGGAGTACAGGCGTTAGTTCTTTGAATATTTGGTAGACTCCCCTGTGAATCCTTCTTGCCCAGTGATTTTGTTTGCTGTGAGTTTTATTACTGCTTCAATTTCATCACTAGTTATCAGCCTATTCAGGTTTTCTGATTCATCCTGCTTGAGTTTTGGAAGATTGTATTTTTCTAGGAATATGTCCATTTCATCCAGATTGTCCCGTTTCTTGGAAAAAAAGTCATTCATAATATTTTATTATACTCCTTTGTATTTCCGAGGGGTCGGTTGTTACTTTACCTCTTTGTTTCTGATTTTGTTTACTTTCTAGCTCTTTAAGTTGTAGTGTTAGATAACTTATTGCCAGTTTTTGTTTTTGTTTTTGAGGTAGGCCTGTATTGCTAAGAACTTCCCTCTCAGGACTGCTTTCACTGTATCCCATAGGGTTTGGATAGTTGTGTGCTCATTTTCATTTGTTTCCAGGATGTTTTTTATTTCTTCTTTGATCTCTTTGGTAACCCATTCATTCTATAATAACATGCTATTTAGCCTCCATGTATTTGATTGCTTTTGAGCGTTTTTATTGCAGCTGATTTCTAATTTCATGCTATTGTGGTCGGAGAAGATGCTTGATATGATTTCAATCTTCTTGAATTTGTAGACTTAGCTTGTGTCCTAACATGTGGTCTATCTTTGAAAACATCCCATGTGGACTTGAGAAGAATGTATATTTCATAGCTTTGTGGTGGAATGTTCTGAAGATGTCAATCAGTTCCATCTGTTCTAGAGTGTCATTTAGGATTGCTGTTTCCTTGTTGATTTTTTGTCTAAAGCAGTAGTTCTCAACCTTCCTAATGCCACGACCCTTTAATACAGTTCCTCATGTTGTGGTGACCCCCAATTTCATTGTTACAAATTGAACATAATTAAAGCATAGTGATTAATCACAAAAACAGTATGCCATTATATATGTGTTTTCCGATGGTCTTAGGCGACCCCTGTGGGGTCGCGACCCACAGGTTGAGAACCGCTGGTCTAAAGGATTTATCCAGTGACGTCAGTGGGGTATTAAAGTCCCCTACTATGATTGTATTGCTGTTGATCTCTCCCTTGACATCCTCCAGACGTTTTTTTTTTTTATATCATTAGATGCTCCTGTATTGGGTGCACATATGTGTACCAGAGTTATAGCCTTTTGTTGTGTCAATCTCTTTAGTATTATGAAGTGGCCTTCCTTATCTCTTGTTATGGCCTTCATTTTGAGGTCTATTTTGTCAGATATAAATATTGCTACCCCAGCTTTTTTTTTTTTTATTTCCATTTGCCTGAAAAAAGAATTTCAGTCTATGTGAATCCTTTGTTCTAATGTGGGACTACTAGACAGAATATATATGGGTCATGTTTTCTTATCCATTCAGCAATGCTATGTCTTTTGATTGGAGCACCTAATCCATTTACGTTTAAGGTTATTATTGACTAGAAGCCCGGTGCACAAAATTCGTGCACTTGGAGGGTCCCTTAGCCCAGTCTGCACCTTCTCACAGTCCGGGAGCCCTAAGGGATATCCAACTGATGGCAGTCATACATCCTTATTGCTGCTACGGAGGCGGGAGAGGCTCCCGCCACTGCCGCTGTGCCCAACAGCCATGAGCCTGGCTTCTGGCTGAGCGGCACTCCCCCTGTGGGAGTGCACTGACCACCTGGGAAGGCTCCTGCATTGAGCGTCTGTCCCCTGGTGGTCAGTGCATATCATAGTGATTGGTCGTTCTGGCATTCAGTCAATTTGCATATTAGCCTTTTATTATATAGGATTGCTACTTGTTTATTGCCATTTTTATTCTTTATGCTTTTGTTCCTTCTTCATTTCTATTCTTTTTACAACAGTCCCTTTAGCATTTCTTGCATTGCTGGCTTGGTGGTAACAAACTCTCTCAGCCTTTTATTTGTCTGTGAAGCTCCTGATTTCACCTTCATTTTGAATGATAGCCTTGCTGGATAGAGTATTCTTGGATTCAGTCCCTTACTTTGCATCACTTTGTATACTTCATTCCATTCCCTTCTGGACTGTTGTATTTCTATTGAGAAATTAGTTGATAGTTTAGTGGGAGATCTCTTGTAGGTAACTTTCTGTCCCTCTCTGGCAGACTTTAAGATTCTTACTTTGTCATTGACATTTGCCAATTTAATTATGATGTGTATTGGTGTCGATCTTTTTGGGTTCATCTTGTTTGGCACTCTCTGTACTTCTTGGACTTGTGACTTTTTTCTTCCCTAAATCAGGGAAGTTTTCTGTCATTATTTCTTCTGACAGGTTTTCTATTCCTTGCTCAGCTTTCTCTCCTTCTGGCACCCCTATTATGCGGATGTTGTTTTGTTTCGTGTTGTCCCGAAGCTCCCTTAGACTCTCCTACTTTTTAATGTTTTTTTCCAGTTGCTGCTCTCCTGGGTGTTGGTTTTTTTTTTCTACCTTGTGTTATAACTCACTGATGTGGTCCTCAGCTTCTTCTAGTCTACTGTTGTAACCTTCCATTGTGTTCTTTATTTCAGCTATGCCATTCTTCATTTCTTCTTGATTCTTACACATGGTGAATTTCTCATCCAGATGTTTGAGCATCCTTATAACCATTACTTTGAATTCTTTCTCTGACAAATTGCTTGCCTGCATTTAATTTAGTTCCTTTTCTGGTGTTTCCCCCTTTCCTTCCATTGGGGGCTTGTTTCTTTGTCTCCCTATTTTTGCGGTTCCTTTGTAATTGTTTTTATGTATTAGATGAAACTGCTATGCTGCCCAGATTTGTTTAATTGGCCATATTTAATAGGTATTTTGTGGGATCCAGTGGTCAGTCTCTCAGGCCTCCTGAGCTGGGTGTTCTAGGGAGGCTCCCTAACTTAGATATTTGGGTTCTCCTGATGTAGTTGGGTCTTGAATGTTATTGTCCCATTCGTGGACAGCATCTCCTCTCAGGGAGTCTGATTACGTGGCTTGCTCCCTGCCACATCGTGCCAGCTGTTGTGGAGGTGCTGATTGAACAGCACAAAATACAACATAACAAGACACAACACAGAAGGAACAGAACACAAATGTACACAAGACACCTATATCCCAAGAAAAGTGACCACAAGAGAAAAGAGAACAAGAATGATAGTGAGGGAGAAAAGAAAAGAAAGAACATGGGACGAAAACACAACATAATGAACAAATAAACCAAAAAGCACAAACAAAAAACACCCAGAAAAAAAGGGAGGGGGCAGAATCTAAGCTGAAATAGAGAAAGTAAGGTTAAGGAATTGGATGAATGGAGGAAGTACCATGGTTTGGAATAGAGAAAGGAGAAAAGAAATGAGAAGACAAAAAGAAAATTTTTTAAAAAATCTTTTTTTGGAAAGGAGAATAAGAGAGAGCAGATAGGCCTACATTTAGGAAGCGAACCAAGTTAAAAAATTAGAAGAAAAGAGCAAGAGAAGAGTTTTAAAAAATGGTAGTGAAGAAAAAAAAAGAGAAGGGGAAATGTTGTCAGAGCAAGGAAGAGGAACTTAGATATATGAATAAACCAACAGAGACTAGAATAATAACACATCAATAAATCAGCTAAAGAAGATCAATTTTTAAAAAGGGGGGAAAAGAAAGGAAAGAGAAAAATTGAAATAGGGAAAGGAGAAGAAAAATAGGAGGAAAAAAGAGAATAGAGGAAGAAAATGGTGCAAAAAATTAATTAAAAAATAAAAATGAAGCTTTGTTTACTGCAGCCCAGTTTTAATGCCCCAGGGGAGCTGGTTTAGGACCCCGCTCTTCTGTTCTGTCTGCCAATTCTGGGCATCCTGCGAGGTACTTAGGTGCTGGCCACTGTCAGGCACTGTCTTTGGCTTTTAGCACCTGCTTGGAGCTCCAGGTGACCCACCGGTCCACTGCTCGTGTCTGCCTCCACAGGCCTCGGCTGCCAGCAGGGGGGTCAGTCTGCCCTCTTTGCCTGCTTGCCAGCTGTCAATCTTAGTCACTTAAGCGTCTGTTTCTGACAGGGCTTTAGGGGAGGTTGGTGCTGTTTCCTTTCAGGGAATAAGATGGGTGTTTTTTTCCTGACCCATAATGGGTGAGTGACCCAAACTGTTACTCTGGCCTTGGTTGGTCAGAGGTCCTTGTATGGAGACCAATGAGCTTGGCTGCCCACCTGGAGTTTTTATCAGTCTGGCTCCCAGATAGCAGGGTGGATGGCCCCTCTCCCAATTCAGTCACTGAAGGGTCCTGGAGACTGTTCGGACCCGCGAGCTTGGCCTCCGCCTGTTTCCTCACTGAAGCTCAAAGGCAGGGCTTGGCAGCTGTATCACCTGTCCGAGGCTCCTGGGAGGGGCTAGCTCTTCTGGGGAGAAATGGCCGCTTAGGTTTAGAAGCTTAAGAATGCCCCAGTGCTGGACGCCTGCCACACCCCCCTGCCCTGCTTCCCATCCCAGCCTCTCCTCAGGCACCTCAAGTCCAAGCCTCCCTCCCTGCGCCAAAGCCTGGGATGGGTGATGGCAATGAAAGTCCTTTGTTCTGGGTTTAGAGACTAAAAACAACAACAAAACAAAACAAAACAACAACAACAACAACAACAAACCTGTGGCTTTCTGTCCCGCCAGCACCAGCTGCTTTCCCCTCGCAGGGCTACCTTTCACGGCTGTGGTCTCGGTCCAGACTGCCCTGTGGCTTTTCCTGTTCTCAGTTGGATGTTATGCTTGCTGCCAAGGGGCGAGGCTTTGGTGCAGCTTCCTCCTCTCCCTCTTAGCCCTCCGGCCCATCGCCACCATCCCTAGAGGTCTCCAGGTGTTTCCTGCCCTTCCTTATTGTAAGTTGTCTCCTCATCTGTGCCTGCTTGTTAATTCCAGGTGGATGTTCTCCGATTAGTTGTATTTCCAGTCTGGCCCCGGGTCGACGTGCACAACACATCTGCCTACTCGGCCGCCATTTTTTCTCCTCGAAGACTTTCTTCTTGATTAAAAATCCTTTAAAAGTTGAGTTTAGAAAAGGGAAAATGTCTCAAATTAATTATCTAAGTTCTCGCCTCAAGGAACAAGGAAAAGAAGAACAAAATAAACCCAAAGCAGGTAGAAGGAAGGATACAAGAAACATAAGAACAGAAATTGATTAAATTAAATGAGAAAATAATCAATGAAATAAAAGGTGGTTCTTTGAAAGATCAATAAATTGGTAGACCTCTAGCCAGACTGACAAAGAAAAAAGGGGAGAAGAAAGAAATTACTACCGTCTGGCATGGAACAGAGGCTGGCATTGCACGCCCTGAAGCCAGCAGAAGGGCAATAAAAAATTAGGATCAACTCCACACACATACACTTGACAACTCAACTTAGATGTAACAGCCCAATCCCGGAAGGACACGAACTACAACAACTCTTTCAATATGAAGTAAGCATTTTGAATGGGAAGTGGGGTTTATGAGTTCATAAACAATAAATCTCCAGGCCCAGATGGTTTCACTGGAAAATTCTACCAAGCCATTTAAAAAAGATTAGCAGCAATTCTACATGATCTCTTTCAGAAAAATAGAAATGCTTCCCAAATCATTTTATAAAGCAAGTATTATTCTTATACCAAAACCAGACAAAGAGGATACAAGAAAAAAGAAGATTACAGACCAATATTTCTCATAAATATCGACACATACATTCCTAACAAGACATTAACAAGTAGAATTCAACAGTACATGAGAATAAATATTACCATGACCAAGTTGGGTTTATTCCAGTAATGAAATGCTGGTTTAATTTTAAAAAATTAAGCAATGTAATCCATAATACTAATAGCCTATGAAAGGAGAGCCATATAATCATATCAGTTGATGTAAAAAATGTATTTGACAAAATTAACATTCATTCAGGGTACAATTCTCAGCAAACTAGGAACAGAGTGGACTTTCCTCAACTTGTCAAATAGCATCTGCAAAAATTCTACAACTAACATCTTACTTGGTGGTGAAAGGCTGGATGCTTTCTCCTAAGCTTGGGTGCAAGACAAGGATGCCCTCTTTTACCACTTCTGTTCAGCACAGTACTGAAAGTCCTATCTAGCACAATGCAGAAAAGAAAGGAAATAAAAGGCATATATGTATGGAAGGAATAAAACTGTTCTTATTTACAGATGGTATGATGGTCCTCGTAAAAATCCTAAGGAATTAAAAAAAAAAAAAGTAAAAACACCCAGAACTAATATGAAACTTGCAGGATATAATACAAATTAATACAAAATCAATTGTATTTCTATATACTTATAAAAAACACTTTGGTGGAAACCTAACAAATATGCACAGGACTCGCATGCTGAAAACTAAAAAGTATTAAAAAGAGAAATCAAAGATCTCAATAAACAGAGAGACATACCATGTTCATGGATTAGAAGAGTCAATATATTAAAGTGGTTAATTCTCTAAAATTGACATATATGTAGTTTTAACAGAATTTCTAACAAAATCCCAGCAAATTTTTGATAGAAATAGACAAAATTATTCTAAATTTATATGAAAAACCAAAGTAAATAGCATCACTAGAACAATTATAAAAACAAAGAATAAAATAGGAAGAGTCACTTTACCAAATGTCAAGATTTATAATGTAACTACCTTAATCAATGGTGTTCTTGGCAGAAAGAGAGACACAAAGATCAATGGAACAGAATAGAAGACGCAGAAATAGCCTCACATGGGCATCAACAGATATTTGATATAAGTGCAAAGCAGTGCAGTGAAGGGACGATGGCCTTTTCAAAAAAATGGTGCTGAAGTAATCGATATCTAAAAGCAAAAAAAACAAAAAACAAAGGTCTTGACCTTATACAAACACTAAATCCAAGTGGATCACACATTTAAATGTAAAGTGTAAAACTATAAACTATTTAAAAGATACCGTAGGAGCCCTCCTTTGGGACCTGGGGCTTGGTGAAGAGTTCTTAGACATGACAGGAGAGCATGATCTATAAAAGCAAAAGGTCAATAAATAGACCTCATTAAAATTAAAACTTTTGCTCTGCAAATGACCCAGCAATGCGGGTGAAAAGACACACTATACACTGGAAGCAAATATTTGCAAACTATTCATCTGGTAAAGGACTCATATCTAGAGCACACAAAGAACTCTGAAAACTCAATATTTTAAAAAATCAAATAGAAAATGGGCAGAAGGCATGAAAAAGAATGTGGATGGAAAACAGGCACATGACTAGCCATTAGGAACAAGAAAATTAAGGCCACAATGAATTTTCCTTACATACCTATGGGAACAACTGAAAGAAAATGCTGGTGAGGGTGGTGGAGAACGGGATCGCTCTAGTGGGAATGTAAAATGCATAACCACTGTGGGAAACAGTTTGACAGTTTCCTAAAAAGTTAAACACGCAATACCATGTGACCTGGCAACCACTCCTAGGCATTCATCCCACTGGGATGAAAGTTTTGTCCACAGAAAACTTGGCTATGATTGTTCACGGCAGCTTTACTTGTGATTGACAAAACCTGGGAACAACCCTAGCATTCCTGGATGAATTGTGAATTGTTAAACTACAGCACATCTGTACCAAAGAGGTTCACTCCGCAATTGAAAGGAATCACTGTTCATGCTGCTGAATGAAATAAGTCTCTAAAGGTCACGCTGTGTGGCTCCATTTATATTCCATAAACGGAGATAGAGGACAGGTTAGGGAGGCCAGGGGTTAGGCATTGGGAGGGGGCTGGTGAGTGGGGGGCGGGTGTGGGTATAAAGGAGTGTCATGAGAGAGATCTTCTTGGAGAGGAAACAGATCTTTGAGGTCATAAAAATATCAAAACAAATTTCACAGCTACACAGAAAATATTTTATCAATCAAAGAAGAACAGAATCTATGGAAAAGGAGCAATCTTAGGAAGAGCCTGGGTGGGAGTGGGAGAGAAGATGGATCTATAAAACTTTTAAAACTGCATCGGATGGGCTTGGGAGATAAAGAAAAATTAAAATCATTACAAAAATTAGAGTAAAAAGACAAAGAGGAGTAGAGAGTATATAAGGAATAAAAAAGAATACAATTATAGAATAAATCTGAGGAATTTGACATTCAGAATGAGGACAGAGAAAGCGAAGGAAGGAGCCCTCCCTGGCCTCCCTCCCTGACTCTCTTGCTCCCGTCTCTGTGACAAAGGACAGGGAAGCAACTCGTCCCCAGCCTGGACTGTGAAGGCCTCAGAACACTTGCTTCAGGGCTGCAGGCCTCTAAGTAGTAACAGCAACCAGAGGGCCCTGGGCCCCCAGCTCCATGGGCTGTGTGGCCTTAGGATCTTGCAAAGTCGGATAAAAGCAGAGGTAAGCCACACAGCAGGAGAGAAACCTGCCTGCAAGGAGCCCACAGGTAGTCAAGAGTCCTCGCTAACTGACTCATGGAGAGCACAGCTAATTCCACTCAATTAAAGGCGTGGGAAATGTGCCAGGCCCTCACAGACTATCATGCCGCTCAGGTACTTGAAGAGAAATAAAGGGGACAGAAGAGGGGAACGTGTTTGGACTTGGGGCATTCTGATGTGCAATCTGGAGGCTCAGGTTCAGCCGGAGGGGAGTTGTAGGTCAGCAGGAAAACACACTGGGCTGTGAGTGACGGGTGATCCGAAAAGCTGAGTCAAGGCGGTGAGTAACTTGAGAACCTGCAGGAAGGCAGGGCTGGCTTTGGGCACTTCTCCCCGAGCACCAGGCCTGCAGCCCACGGCCTTCCTCCCGCCTCCCCATTAGCCTGGGGCCCCGGACGCGCGGGCTAAGGGTTTTTCGTGCTGTGAACCCTGTGGCGTTGTCCAGAAAGAGGCTATCTCGGAAAAAACCCACTCCCCATTCAGACCACAGCTCGAGGGGTAACAAGTCCCCGGGCCTTCCAGGTGGGGTCTTTCTTCATGACAGAGTAACCTGCTCTTCCTCACAGGGGTCCACACCCCAGTTCTTGTCGTGGTCATTAGAACACACCACCCTTCACTTTCCCACTGGAACACAGCATCACGTGTTAAATCTTTTACCAGAAAAAAAAAAAGGACTTGCTGATTTTTAGTTATTTAAAATGTTGATTTTATTTTGAAATAATTATAGATTCGTGGGAATCTGCAAAGTTGGCGCAGAGTCCCATGGAGCCTTCACGCACCCTCCTGCTGGTTACATCTTACCTCGCTGTGGAGCACAGCTCAGACCAGAGGCTGGCAGGCACAGCGCGTGTGCGGTTCTGGGCCATTGCATGACGCGTGTAGGTTCTGGAACCAGCCCCAGGCTGTGCTCCGAGAGCAGGTGGGAGGGGGAACGGGCCCTCGCTCCCTGGGGCTCCCCGGTTTCAGCCCAGCCCGCAGACTCAAGGGCTCCCAGGGTCCCCACGGTCCGCACCCGCCGCAGGTCCAGGGTGCAGCCCCTCCCAGGTTGCTCAGGCAGCATCCGCCTCTCCCCCAGGCTTCCTCTCTAGAAAGTTTCCTGAAGGTCTTTCCCTGAGTCTCCAGTCCATTCCTTTGTCCCTTGGCCTCCAAACCTGTGCACTGATTGCCACTCTAGTGGGTTTTCAGGAAGGAGACTGTGTCCATGCAATGTCTCAGCTGGAGAGCACCGGCATTTAAACACGGAAAGCATTCTCCGTTTAAACAGTAACGGCAGCAAAGCCAACCCTTCCTCGAACACTTCCTCCTCCCCACCTGCCTTTTTCCTCTTTCCTAAAGTTTCTATTTCCTCTCTCTCCCCAGTCCACTCCCATTTGGCGTGAATCCACTGCTCCAGCCAAAACGTCTCTGGCTACCGTCACCAAGGCCTCCAGGTTGCTAAGCCACCGCCCTTTGCTCTCACTGTGGCCCCTCTGCCAACTGAGCGTGCTGACCACACCGCCTGGAGGGCCTTCCCTGGCCGCCGTCCCTCCTCTGCATGCTCCCTCGCTCCCCTTTGTAGGCGCCCCTGGCTCTCAAGCGACTCACCTTCCCCTGGACACAGACAGCGGTGGGGTGATGGCCAGAGGGAAGGGGCGGGGCGGGTGGAAGTGGGCACAGGGAGGGAAAACGGGGAATCTGTAATAGAGTCAACAATAAAACTAAAGTTAGAAAAAGAGAGAGGCTGGCCCTTGGCTTCCCCATGGCTGGTCGGGGCCTTCTCCATCTTAATTTCCATGACGATAGCACACAAACGCCCCTCCCCCTCCCTTCACACTGCGGCCTGGAGGACCTTTTCAAAGTACAAACATGACTGCATCTCTTCCCCCTTCCTGGCTCCTCAGCTCCGGGGCAGAGCGCACTCTTTCGTGGCCTCGTGCCCTGCGGATCCTGGCTCTAGCTCACACCCAGCTCACACCCAGCTCACACCCAGCTCACACCCAGGTCGCTCAGCTCTCTCCTCTTCACAGGGCAGCCTCTTCCTGCCATGCTGCTGCCTCCCCCAGGGCCTGAGCACATGCACGACCCCCGCGGTGTCCACCGTCCTCCCCGTCTCATGAGACCCTACATACCCCTTGGCTTCCACGAAGGGGCCCTTCCTGCAAGACGCCCTCCTTGCGCACCTCATTCACCCCTCCTGGCAATCGAAGGGATAAACGCTCCTCTAATTCCTCCGCTGCCCCTCCCCCCTCCCTCCTCACCCCCCCGGACTCTGCACCTGCCCCCCCCCTCCCCTAGCCTGGCCATCCAGAGGCTTGGACCTCTGGGGATCGAGCAGCATGTCCTGAGGTTCTGCCCCGGAGCGGAGGTGCTCTCTTCTCCGGCGGAGCAGAGGCACAATCTACAGTCCCTCTTGCAGCTGCTTGGAGCGGAGGCAGTTTCTCACCCCTTTGGGGGATTTCTTTTTTTTCCAAGAAGTGATATTTTTATTTTTCATTTTGCATAAGTCAGACGCACATGTCATGGCAGTGCACGCTCAGGATGAGTGCTGTGGATCTACCCTGGCTGCCACGGCCACTCCCACGCTGGGGCCTGGCACCCCACAGCTGGGCCTGACACTCACCTGGGGCGAAGCAGGGGGGAACAGAGGAGCTCTGCTTGAATTTACAGCCTTTCAGGGGCGGGAGGGTTTTACTCACCAAGTTGGAGTGCTGGGCAGCTGACTGCCAGTATAGGCGATGTGGGGAAGGGATTGCAGAGGAGGGGTGGGCGCCTGGAAGCCCCCTGGACGCTGGGGAAATGCTGGCTCAGCAACTCTGTGGTCCTGAAGCTCAGTGTCACCCTGAGAGAGGCATGGAGTGTGCACGCATGCATGTGCGTCTGCATGCGTATAACTGTGTGTACCTGTGTTCATGCATGTGCATATGTCTGCGTGTGTATCTGTGTGTGTTTGCATATGTGTCAAGCATGCATGGAGTAGAGTTCCCAGGTGCAGACCACTCTGCCCTCCACGGGCTGAGTTTGAAGAGCCGCCCCGTTGCCCTCCTTGGTTAGCAGTTGTCTCAGGCGCCGGGGAGGCCTGACAATGATTTCTGAATGGCTTATGCCCATTACCACTTTGGTCTCTAATACGTTCACCCCATTTTCTGTTAACTGTGTTGTAAGACAATTTGAGAGGAAACCTGTCTTATCTTCCTCACTTTCAATCTCACCTGGTTTGGTTCAAGGAAGCACAGTATTCTCTGTTGACCTAGAGTTTTTCAGTATTCCCGTCGGCATTTGTATGGCACAGCCTGAGCTTGCGGGGCAGTGACCGGGCTCACCAGGCTGAAGACTGGGCCCCCTGGGCACTGAGGAGCATCGGTTTCCACTCCAGCCCCTGCGCCAGTCCCCGCGAGCTGACTCTCTTAAAGACACACCCCGCCTTACAGACACACCCCGCCTTACAGACACACCCCGCCTTACAGACACACCCCGCCTTACAGACACCCCCCGCCTTACAGACACACACCGCCATAGCCTCCAGGCCTGGTTTGCTGCACCGTCAGGGCCCTAGAAAGAACCAGTAGAAAGGTCTCGGACAAAATGCGCCCGCTCACTCCATTTCTCCCTCCCACTCATCTGTAGTGGTGCCAAGCCCAGAACTGGCACTGGGGACCCAGAGAATAGAACCCAGCAGTGTCCCCTCACCTAGTGGGGAGGCTCAGAGAGGAGGCCCCGGAGAGCTGCCTCAGGGGGAGCTCAGCAGGCCCAGGGGGGAGGCTGCCAGCAGCCTGGGACTTTGGGCTCCAAAGGGTCCTTGCAGGATGGTAAGAAGGGCAGACATTTAGTAAATGGAAAGTTTCCCTGCCCTACAGATGGCAGTTAAAGGGAGGAGCCACGTTTCTCCCTGAAGCTGAAATTGCTTTTAGCTCAGAGTAGCCTGCACCCCACTGAGGCACAGCTCATTCTGAACCCCAAAGTTCCCTCCTCCGAAACCTCCCTGGCAGCTTCCTATTCCAAAAACTGGCCGGTGGAGTTTTCTATCATCAACCCAGTCTCAGCCTTGAGAAAAGTTCGGTGCGATGAAACAGTTGTCTCTCCCGGCGGGAGGCAATGACGCTGGATATGGCCAGGGAGCAGGCACCCACGTGTTTCCCGGGAGGCGAAGAGACCGAAGTCCCCCCCCCCCCCCCACGCTGCCTCTAGGAGGTATTGACTTTAAGCTGTTGTTTAGAAACGAGGCTCAGAGATAAATGTTGACCCTTCCCCCTTCCTGCCCAAGAGACTCAGGAAGAGAAATCTGTTTCAGGAAGGAGGTCCTAGGGTGGACGCTGCCTTCCCCGAATTTGCAGTAAGTCTGGTAAAAGGAGAGAAGGCTCCAGGCAGGCCCGGGAGCTGACACCCACTGTGTCCCATTGCTTCTAAGTGTCCTGCAGGGCTTTCCTGCCTGTGTGCCATTCTCCCTTCTGAAGTCTGATACCCCACCCTCCTTCTTCTTTGTCCGAAAATGCCTTCTGTACCCAATTTTGCCTTGTCTTTGGCATTTTCATGGATGTATCGTATCTTTGTGAATTCTCGCATACAGGTATTAAACTTTGATTTTTCTCCTGCTAATCTGTCTCTGTTAATTTGATAATTAGCCCAGCAAGAGGACTTAGAAGGTAGGAGAGAAAGTATTAATATGTTTTTAGCCCCCACATGGAGGCATCTCTAGGGAAAAAAATTAGAACAGAGGTGACCATTATTGCAGTGTTTGAGCTCTGAAGGCAGGCAGTCAAGGAGATTGCTAGATGTCTGCCCATCGCCTTCTGAGGGAGTGCGGCAGGCAGTGCAGCCTTCAGTCCTCCTGGCCTGCGGTGTGACTGTCTCTGCAGCTGCATGAGGAGTGGCCACCAGGAGCTGCTAGGGCGACTTCTGAGGTCGCAAATAGAACATTTACTTGGCAGCTCAGGAGCCACTTTAGCTTGCCTGGGCATGGGGAATAGTCCGTGTAGTTCCCAATGACTTCAAGTCCATGGGTGATAACATACAAATGTTAGTTTGGAGGGTTCAGCCACATATTGAAGAAAACTAGAAACATTCAGGATACAGTCCAGCTTATAGGTAGAAAATTAAAACACACACAAAACTTAAAAGACGATGAACCTAATATCCCCAATGTATTGTGGGGCTAAAAAATAGTAGTAATTTTCCTCCCACCTTCTAAGTTCTTCAGCTGAGCCAATCATCAAATTAACAGAGACTGATTAACAGGAGAAAGTCAAAGTTTTAATACAGGTGCATGGGGAAATCACATAAGCATGAAAATTCCAAAGACAGTGAGGCGAAGTTGGGTACATAAAATATTTTTGGACAAAGGAGAAAAGGAAGGGAGAGGTATCAGATTCAAGAAGCGAGAATGGGAATTCGCAGGGAGTTGACAAAGAGCAGGACACGCGTGGCAGGAATGCTTTTGCCAGGCAACTCAGAAACGTGGGACCCGGCTTATCCAGCTACTGAAGGAGTCTTCCCGCTGGGGGGCAGGTGCTTACGCCAAAGCTCTCTGTTACAGCAGGTTTCTCCTCTGAGTCCCTGAGGCAGGAAAGAAGAGAGGGTCAAAGGTTCTTTCTGAGTCTTGTTTCTTAAAAAGCAGCTTGAAATCAGTATCCCAAAGGACAGCTTCAGGGTGGCAAAACTTGGGTTCCCTTCAGTCCTACCTTTGAAACTTAAGTAAGTTTTACATTTCAGAAGCTGAATTGGCGGACTGCTCCGTATTTCATTGATTCAGTCATTCAGTGCTGAGAGTAAGTCAGTTCAGCTCATCTGTAGAGTCTCATTTCAGGAGGCATTGGACTGAGGTCTGTAATGTGTAGGCAAGCAGGCAGGTGTTGCATAAGAGATCTGACTATGAAAACAGAAATAAGCAGAGGTTAGTGGTCAGAGCAAAGTAGAAACCAGCTTCTGAGCCTGTAAGGCCGTCCGTGGAGGAGATTTCTAGATGTAAAGCTGAGCTTCCTTTGCTGGAACGAAGGAGGCGGGCGTGACAATCAGCTTCTCCTGGTCTGTGGCTTTCATCTCTCTGATGATGTCATCGGGTGCCAGGTAAATTCTCCGTGTGGCTTACCCAGCATCACCCTGAGATTGTTTAAGCATAAGCTGTTGTGACTTCTTTGAAGTTTATATTATGTTGATTCAGAAAAAAAAAGTGCTAGTTCTCAATAATTTCAAGTCAAAGGATGGGAGAAAAATGAAACATTCGTTTGAAGGGTTATAGCCAAATATGTAAGAAAACTAGAAATATTCAAGACCCAGTCCAGTTTCTAGATTAAAAAAAAAAAGCTTTACAAACAATTGATAACTGGAATCTAATATCCACAACTGCACATTACAATTTCTCCCTAAAGTCACCCTCAGTTTTAGCAAGGATAGCTAAATTAACACTAACTTACTTAATTTACTGTAGAAGTCTAGTTCCAATAAATTTGGCCTGATTACCTGCATAAATACAAGAACAGCAATGCATCATATAGGCTTCTTCAAATCTGCTTTGCTGGAATTCTGTAAGGAACCTCCGATTGAGCTTTAATTAGCTTCGTGAGGCTAAGAAGCCAAGCACCGCGTTGCCATCAGCCTTTGTCTGCAAGGCGATAGGCTTGGGTGGGTTCCTCAGGGTCTCAAGCTCCCCAGGATGCGCTGAGGTCCTTTCTTTGCCGTCTTCCGGGAAGCAGCTTGGGTTCCTCACCTGGAACGACTTCTGTGAACCATGTAAGCGAGGCATCAGGCTGTTTTCCAAGGGCTTTTACTGGCTTCCAAAACCAGTCTTTTTTTAAAATTTTTTAAATTGATTTTAGAGAGGATGGGAGAGGGAGAAAGAGACAGAAACATCAATGATGAGAGAAAATCATTGCTTGGCTGCCTCCTGCACGCCTTCTACTGGGGATTGAGCCCGCAACCTGGGCATGTGCCCTTGACCGGATCGAACCCGGGACCCTTCAGTCCACAGGCCAATGCTCTATCCACTGAGTCAAACGGTCTAAGCCCAAAGTCAATGTTAATTCCTTCAAGCTTTTTGGCGACATCAAAGTCTATGCATGTCTCTTTCAACATTATATTTAATCAAACCTTTTAAAATAATGTCAGTTTCCAATTCTGTCCTGTTATAATGAGAACAGATTCGTATTGAATTTATGCAAATAACCATATTGACATGACAATAATAATATTCATTAAGAATTTCCAAATTCTATAGAGATCAGGTACGGAGAAAAATGTAAATGTTTCAATAGTGCCCACAAAGATATAATTTATCAAATTTCTCTACAATTAACAAGTTTTCTTATATTTGAAAACAAAACAAAAAATTTCAAATCAGCAATAGTTCAAATAAAAGTTATAAAGATTAAAATCATCCTCAGTTTGTTCAGTCCCATAGAGTTCTTGTTTGTCTTGATCATCGGCCAGCATTTCCATGAATCCAGCTATTCCTTAGAGTTCTATAAATCTTCATATACTTTAAAGTTATGATCTGAAAGTTTATTCTCAGAAAATTCTATTTTAGAATAAGACAGAGTCCTTTCCATGAATCTTTCTGAAGACAAATCATTTTCAAAACATCAGAGTAAAACAATAACTGTCTGTAAATGATAAAACTTAAAATGACACAGTTATAGATATGATTATCATACAATTAGCAGAGAACTTTGCTTTTTTATAACATTTTAAGATAACAATCAGAATTACAAATGAAAACATATCATGACTTTGTAGACTCTTAAAGATCTTTATATAATCTCTAGATCATTTTAGTATTAATATGTGCATACAAATACAACATAAGCGTTATTTTTTTATTTGACAAATCTTTTCATGTAATTTAAGCACATCAAATAGGCCTTGTTAGTTTAAATTTTCTCTTCTATAAGGAGAGAGAACAAATCTTTGAGATATTCCATAAGCTCATTGGAATAGCTCAAAGACATTTACAGGTTACAAAAATGTCTCCTTTTAATGAACGCTGGGAAGGTTATCAAACATATTTGACCAAAAAGATCTGATATCATCATGAAACAATATTTAATTATCTCACACAAAGTGAAACAAAACGTATCAAACATAAACACTGGTTTGCTACTGTCAGTCCAGCCTCAGTTCCCAGGATTGAGAAGACGGTTCCCTTAGGAAATGAAGGAACTCATTAGGACAATGAGACAGTCTATTTTAATAAAACACAATCTTCACTTTCTGAGTAGAAAACTTCTCATACTGTCTTTTTTAAATAGAATTTTTAAAAATATCTATTTTTTTTAACTGATTTTAGAGAGGAAGTGAGAGGGAGAGACAGAAACATCAGTGATGAGAGCGATTCATTGATCAGCCGCCTCCTGCTTGCCCCCTACTGGGGATCGAGCCTGCAACCCAGGCATGTGCCCTTGACTGAGATCAAACGCGGGACCCTTCAGTCCGTAGGTGGATGCTCCACCCACTGAGCCAAACCAGCCAGGGCTCACAATATCTTATCTGGAGAAGGACAATACATACGGGAAAAGCTCTCCTCTTAACAGAGTGGGAAAGAACCAAACTCTGGTTTTGCATTAGCTTCCTTTTGATATTTAAATTCAATTATTTAGCCTTGGCCAGTCTTACTCAGTGGTTAGAGCAACAGACTGAGCACCAAAAGGTCGCAGGTTCAATTCCTGGTCAAGGGCACCCACCTCTGCTCCAGTCTGGGTGCACGCAGGAGGCAACCAATTGCTGTGTCTCTCTCACATTGATGTTTCTCTCTCCTCCTTCTTTTCTCTCCCTCACCCTCCTTTTCAATTTCTCTGAAAAGCAATGGGAAAAATATCCTCAAGTGAGGACTAACAAAATAAATAAATAAATAAATAGATAAATAAAATTCATTAATTTTATTATAATTGTTCCCACATTATTCTGCATAACCATATATAAAATCTTCTTTTTAAAGATTGCTGTTCACAGACTTTCTGCAACCTTCCTTGTCCCTTTTAGTTTGCTCCTTAACTCATTCAGAAATAACCAACTTCAGGACTAATTATTTTCCTTTAATTTCCTTCAAATAGTATCTTCATGCCTTATACCTCCTATTACCAAAAACATAGTATTTTTGTAATTTAATTAAAATTCTTAACTACTTGAAACCCTACTTTCTAGTGACAATTAAAGATAAGCATTATTTCATTGTCAAATACATTTATACTTTTAAAGAAACATATATATATATATATATATTAATAAATTACAAGACATTTATTTACAGATCCAAATTTATCTTTTAATCTTTCTGTAATATGGAGCCAAAAGGAGGTAAACTTAGACTAATCTAATAATGTTTCAGATTTTTATTTTATTTTGAAATATCTAGATAGTCAATAATTTATTTCATTTAACTTAACTCAGTAAAACTCTAAATGTTAAATTTGGAAAACTGTGGTTAAGTATATATATGCTTAAATATGTTATATATGTAATATAATAGGTACTAGAGGCCAGGTGCACGGGACTTGGGCACTGGTGGGGGCGTGGCCTGCGGGGATTCGCCTGCTGTGGGAGCAGCTGCTCATCCCTCCCATTGTGGGAGTGCACTGATCACCAGGGGGCAGCTCCTGCGTTAAGCGCCTGCCCCCTAGGTGGTCAGTGTGCGTTATAGCAATTGGTCTTCCGGTCGTTCTGGTCGTTCCGCTGTTTGATTGATGGGCTTTTATTATATAGGCTTATATATGCTTATATCATATAATATATTGTATATCAAATATAATATAATATGTATTGTTATATATCATATAACAATTATTGTTGAAAAGTTTTATCTGAGACCTTTTATTTTAGTTGAACTCTGATATTTCAAAGTTTATTATTACCCAAGCTATTTTCTTGACACATTTTGTAACAAATATAACAGGAACTTATTATTGTAAATCCAGCTTGCACTCAAGGGAGGGGAAGGAAGCTCCGCCTCCTGGAGGCTGACCACGACTTTGCGGAAATACGTTAAAACCAGCATGGGAACTGATAAACATGGGCGGCAGATGCGTTGTGGCCACACTAGTATCCTGCACCTGTTCGGTCTCCCACTGATGCAGTACAGCGTCCCCCTGGGCCGCGCCTGCAGCAGCTATGACCATGGCGGTGTGCCCTGGCCCCCAGGCCTCCGCACTGGCGGCTTGGAATTCTTGAAGGGAGACTTCTCCTGTTTCCCCATTTATTTATTTATTTCTCAGCCACCTATTTATACCCGGACTCACAGATAATTTATTTTCTCTGGGTTGCAATCTGGTATTCTCCTGATTTACTCTGTTGCTCAATTTGTTCCAGTTTTGGCGGCTGGGGGTGTTTCCCGGTTGGATCCTGATGCTCTTTCAAAATGCCCCCAACTTGTTATCGTTTCCTTCCTTTCGTGAGTACTTTTTAAATTTCTGGCACAATAAGATGTCCCTGGCTCATCTTGTATTTTCCTTGCCCCTGTCCCAGAACCAGCCATTTCCCTGGGGAGCTGTGGTCCCCTTGCTTTTGGAAATCGCATTTAGAAACGGAGATACGGAGCTGGATCTGCCTGGTGCTCCCTGGCTGTCACTTCTGAGGCCGCGTGTGCGACGCTAACCCGTGTATGCACACAATCGACATGTAGGGCAGCGGTTCTCAACCTTCTGGCCCTTTAAATTCAGTTCCTCATGTGGTGACCCAACCATAACATTATTTTCGTTGCTCCTTCATAACTGTCATGTTGCTACTGTGATGAATCATCATGTAAATATCTGATACGTGGGATGGTCTTAGGCGACCCGTGAAAGGGTCGTTCGACAGCCACAGGGGTCGCGACCCACAGGTTGAGAACCGCTGATGTAGGGGAATCTACATTAAACGCGGGTTCATACCGATGTGCTCGGTTTTATTCCATCATCAGTCTATTGGTTTTGTACTTAGATTAGAATAGGGAATTAAAAAATACAATTTTAATGTATTATTACTGTTTCTCACAAATCCTCCTGTTTCAGCCTCTGATTTCTAAAGCCTCACCAACACCAGACCACCACGGTAATGCAAGTGCGGGCCATGGCCGCAGCAGGAGCCTCACGCCGCCGGCGCACACAGGCACAGCACCCAGTTCCGCCCTGCACCCAGTTCCGCCCTGCCCGGACGCCTGACTCTGTCTGTGCTGCGAGGCTGATGGAGACGTGGACCCCAGACAACCGTGGGCTCTCGTGACCTGCCAGGTGGCCCTGCTGGGGCGGCGCCCCTGATGGCAGGGCTTCTGAGCTGACATCCATCCCGGTGGCTGCAGTACCCCATTTTCTCAGTGGCCATGGCCCAGTGAGCCCGGGAGCTCTCTGCTCCAGCGGGAAACAGCTGCAGGGCGTGGGGCCAGCTCTCTCAGTCTCCCCTCCTCTGGGTCCCTTCTTCCTCCTCCCAGTCCTCCCACCTGCTTTCCACAAAGGCTCTTAGGACAGTGTCTTTAACGCACTCGGGCCGGAGACAGACAAAGGCTAGCACGTGGAGCCCTGCTGGCCCTCAGCCCTGACAGCCTGGCTGCCTCCCAGAAAGGGACAGTGAGGAACAGGCAGGGAAGAGAGAGAAAAATGGTGCCAACACTCTGTACATCTGAAATCGCTCCGTCCCAGACGTTGCTGGTGTACCCAGGCTTGTCCCCATCCGCTCTTCGGCAGTTTCTCCTGCGTCACGGGGGACTGACCGGGAGTATCTGTGTGTCTGGTTTTTGTCCCCTGAATGGCTGAGCTTCCAGATGTCCTGGTGACCTGTCCACTGGTCCCCATAATGAAGTACCATTTTTTTGAGATTGTTCTTTTAGTATTCACATTCTGGCCTGCTCACATTTAAATTTTGTGCAGATTTTTAAAGTTTATATTCTTGGTTTTTCATATTACCCTAACATATCCTTTTCATGACAGCATTGCTATTGCTTCATTAGTTTAAAACTCAGCTGGTTGCATGCAAAACTTTTGCAGCTTTTGCATACGAAAGTTGTTTTAGGGAGAAATCTATTGTTAATTTCTGCTAGAAGAATTAATCTAGTGGAGGTAATGTAGGGGAGGAAAAGGAAAGTTGGAAACAAAGAAATTATTCTTGTGTAATAGCTCCTGTATCTGTTGGGATGGTTTGAGCTGCAAATCACAGAGAACGCAAATCACCTGCCTGAAACAGTAGGGATGGGGTTCAGGTAAGGGTTGATCCAGAAGCTCTGTGATGGCATCAAGAGCGCAGACCATAGCGGGTGGCGTTTCTCTTACCTGTTATTCTTGATGATGCTTTCTGAAGGTGTGGGTCCTCAGGAATAATATTATAAGAGAAACAGCTTGATGATCTTCATCTTGCTTTTGGATTTTGAATTAATTCCACATTAAACATAATTCTCCCACCAGTCCGGGACACTCCTGCCAGCATCTTGGATCACTCAGGCGTCTGTGAACAGCCAGTACTCAAAGGAAATGGGTTGTTCTCCAACAACCTTCACCCCTGCGGCATCTATGCGACATGGCCATCTTGTCATTGTCTGAGCATCTCCCCTTCCAACTCCCTGAGCATAGCCCTCCCTATGTGCCCCTCTGGGAGGGTTCCCGGACTGCAGGGGTTTCCGGGGCCACTGACCCCCTGCCCAAGCTCCCCTCCGACACTATTCTACCTCCTTCTGCACCTCTACACCTCTCCCTGCCCTCTGTCCCTCGCCACCGCTGTCCCCCCGGGATCCGTCCAGCCCCCGGCCTTCTCTCTCTGCAGGGCTGCATCCTGCAGGTGGGCCCTCCCACACCTGGGCCCTCAGAGCTGTGAGCTGTGCATTTCTCCCTCTTCTACATCCCTCCCCTTCCCCTACATGCCCCCACAGGCCTCTCTCAAGATGCCTGCCCTTGCACTGCCTGACGCACGCCCCTGCCCTCTGACGCACTTTCTCAAGGATCTTCACCTTGCATTTCCACGCCCTGTCCGACCAGCCTCCTCCCTCCCATCCTCTCCGCTGGCTCCTTCTCACCCCGTGCGCCTCGTCTCATAGGAAAGCGGTCCTGGGAACCCACTGGCGAGGGCCCGCCTGCTGCCCTCACTGCCCAGAGCCCACCCCAGAGGCTCCGCTCACCCCACTCCTCGGCCCCCCTCGGCCAGGCTCCTGCACCCCCGCCTCTGCCAAGACATCCCCCGCCCCCTGGCCTCTCCTCCTTCCACTCCGGTCTCCTTTCTGCAAAAGAGAGCAGGGAGGAGGGGCCGCTGCTCTGCCCTGTGCGCTCTTCCCAGGGGCGTGGGTAAGGCAGCCCTGGCTGAGGAAAAGGTCCTCCTGGGCCAGGTCCTCAGTTAGGGCTGGAATTCCTCCCTCCCGAGGCTGGGGGCGCTCAGCAGCCGCCTGCTCCTGTGTCGGTGAGAACTCACCAGGACGCGTGTCATGCCCGCTACACGGGTACATCTCAACGCTGCGGGGAGGCGCTGCGTGTGCAGCTGGGGCGCAGTAACTTCTCAAGGCACAAGGGGTGGCCTGTGAGGCCTTCTCTTCAGCCGGCACTGAGAGTCGGGGTCACTATAACGGAAGAACCCCCTCAGACTGTGACACATGGAGCCACAGCCAGGAGGCCCCTCCCCACGCGGGGGCCCGAGCAGACCCCTCTCACCCACCCCCAGCCCCCATCCATGCCTATCCCCCTCGGGTAGCATCCCCCATGGAGACGGGCTCTCCGAGAAAGGACAGAATGGCTCGCCTGGGTGTTGTGGCCAAAAGAAAGAGAAAGCGATCCCCTGTTCAATAGCCTTGAGAAGAAAATACCCATCGCCGTGTACAAGACGTGCCCACGCCACAACTCCCCCAATCCCACATCCCACACCCAGGACACGCTGGTCTCAAAGGTGCCCGCCAGCAAATAAAAGCGGAAATGACACGTTTCTTTGTGGAGAAACATGCCTGGGGCAAGGCACTGCCTACACTGCCCTTTGCTGCTGCCGCGGGACCCCTGAGGAGCACCCCCAGAGGTCCACCCCCTGGAGGATCATCCCCTGGAGGACCATCCCCTGGAGGACCCACACCCTGGAGGAGCACCACCAGAGGACCACTCCCCAGAGGAGCACCCCCCAAGGAGCACCCCGTGGAGGACCACCCCCCCGGAGGAGCACCCCCTGGAGGACCACCCCCCGGAGGACCACCCCCTGGAGGACCACCCCCCAAGGAGCACCCCTGGAGGAGCACGCCCCGGAGGACCACCCTCTGGAGGACCACCCCCAAGGAGCACCCCCTGGAGGACCACCCCCTGGAGGACCACCCCCTGGAGGACCACCCCCAGAGGAGCATCCCCTGGAGGAGTACTCCCTGGAGGACCACCCCCAAGGAGCACCCCCCGGAGGACCACCCCCTGGAGGACCACCCCCTGGAGGAGCACCCCCAAGGAGCACCCCCCGGAGGACCACCCCCTGGAGGACCACCCCCTGGAGGACCACCCCCTGGAGGACCACCCCCAGAGGAGCATCCCCTGGAGGAGTACCCCCTGGAGGAGCACCCCCAGAGGAGCATCCCCTGGAGGAGTACTCCCTGGAGGACCACCCCCAAGGAGCACCCCCCGGAGGACCACCCCCTGGAGGAGCACCCCCAGGGTAGCATCCCCTGGAGGAGTACCCTCTGGAGGAGCACCCCCTGGAGGAGCACCCCCAGAGGAGCATCCCCTGGAGGACCACCCCCTGGAGGACCACCCCCTGGAGGACCACCCCCCGGAGGATCACCCCCTGGAGGAGCACCCCCTGGAGGAGCACCCCCCAGAGGAGCACCCCCCAGAGGAGCACCCCCTGGAGGAGCACCCCCCGGAGGAGCACCCCCTGGAGGAGCACCCCCCGGAGGAGCACCGAGGCGGGTGAAGGGGCAGCGGCGTTGGCTCCTTCAAGAACTGCGTTTACTGTCGTGGACTTTGTGCTGATCAGGCCTCGCTTCCCGCCAAGTGTTCCCAGCACCTGGCGTCACTGCGCCATTTTACAGATGGGAGACTGGAGGCTCAGAAAGACCAAGCGTCGCCCAGAGGTCACACCACTGGGAAGAGGCTGGGCTCCCGGAGGAAACCCACAGTGAGTAAGAGCCCCTTCAGATCGCTGCACAGCCCAGCGGTTTCCAGCTCTGCCCTGGGCACCAGCCCGGGTCAGCCTGGCATTGCCTGGCTTGGCTGCAGCCGTGCTGCTGCTGGGCCTGAACCGTGCAGCTGCTCCGTCAGTGCCCGTGTGAGCTCCCCTGAGAAGCCGTTCCTCCTGCCGTCCTCTCCATGGCTCCTCCTGGCCCGCAGCCTCGCCCGCACCGCCCCACGGCGTGGTCCTCACAGGCCCACCGAGCACAGGGCTCTGCTGTCTTCCTCGCATCCCCAGCCCAGGGGCTGGTGAGAGCGCGTGCAGCACAAGCCCGCAGAGGGAGAGCTGCAGAAATGAGCGCGTTTCTGCCTCCCGGGGACCAGCCCAGCTGCCACAGAGCAGGCCCAGCCAATGCCCTGGCGCAGGCCCCAGATGCAATGCGGTCCCTATTGACATTCCAGTGCATCTCACAGACCCAAACAGCCAGCGGCTCCGCTCCTCGCGACCGCGCCCTTCTATCATCCCCAGGTGTCCTCTGTCCTTCCTTGATCTGTCTCCTCAGCTGGGTCTCCTGGTAATTCCAAGTGAATGTTCTCTCACTTAGTTCTATGCCCAGTCTGGCCCTCGGATGAGGTGCACGACAGGTCTGCCTATTGGGCCGCCACTTCTCTCTCCCCTGATGAATTATTTATGTGCCTGAATTGCTATTGTTTCATGTTGCTCATGTCTGAACTTTACGAGGACTCCACACTGCATCATCCCATCCTCCTGGCCTTGCTTGCCGTATGTCGTGCAGAGTGGTGGCCCAGGCGTTCATGGCTGTCTGACACCCCATTTCCAACAGAGATAGTGCATCCTCTCTTTCTAGGATGGGCTGCCCGTTGCCTCGGAGTGGGAGCTGAGGCCTGCGAAGGGCCTTCCCCTGGATACGCACTCAGGAGCAGAGGTGCTGAGTCATGTACATGGTTTAAGAGACAGTGGCCAGTTCGCTTCCAAAGTGGTCACTCTGATTGGCATCCCGGGACTGAGTCTGAGAACTGGTCCATCCACAGCCTTCTCCACTGTGGGGGTTCCCAGGATCCTTACCTTTTTGCCAATCAAATGTGAGTGTATTGGTATCACATTGTGGTCTTAATTTTCATTTTATAAGTGACAACCTCTAATTTTCTGATACCATCTGGGTGTCCCACCATTAATTCAGCTCAAACCTGACATCTCCCCCGAATGAGCGCAGACCTCGCAGGTTAAGGGCCCAGTCCCACAAGAGGTCCCCACTTCTGACACCAGCTGTAGGGGGCCAGGCCATCCATACTTTTCCCAGCCAACTGCAAATGTGGGGGCTCCCACAGCCCTTTAAGTTTGATAATTTGTTAGAATGACTCACAGGACTCAGGAAAGCAGCTTACTTACGGGTTTACCGGAAAGGGTATAAATGAAAAGCCAAATGGAAGAGGCTGAGGGCAAGGTATGCGGGGGGAGGGAGCGTGCTCGCCCGCTCCAGGCACCCCATCCTTCCAGCACCTCCGTGTCGTCACCAGCCCCAAGGTCCCCACGCCCCATTGCTTTGAGGGTTTTATCAAGGTCTCATGACATAAACGTGATTGATTAAATCGTGGTCTTTGCTAATTGACATCAATCTCCAATCTCCAGCTCTGCTGCTGCCAGGAGGTGGGGAGCGGGACTGGGGATCCCAGCCGTCTGATCAGGCCGTGGTCCTCTGGACAGCAGCCCCTTCCTGACGCGCCCATCACATACAAGAGGCACTAATCTTCAGGGGGCCAGGACTTCGGGAGCTGAGTGCCAGGGGCTGGGAGCGAACCCGTCTCTTTTCTGACTCTCCCTCAGACAGTAAGTTCACTTGCTTATCCACTGTATCTCTGAAGTGTCTCTTCCTTTATTTCGCCCATTTTCCTGTCAGATTGTCATTAGGCCACATTTTCTTCATTCCTATTCTTACACTTTCATGTTGGAATTTTTATAAAATACTTTTCAATCCCACTTCCTGATTTCAACATTTATAATTGAATCTCTGTGTATTAGGAACCATAAAAGCATTAAATAATTGTTTCCCCAAAATGTTTCAGGCACCAATTTTCTCTTCCCACGTATCAGTATGAAACTGTCAAAACATCACCCTCTCCTCCATTTATCCCTACTGCCCCCGACTCCCAGTTTGCCAAGAGTTTAAAACTTGTAGCTCTAGCCACCACTGGATTTTAAAATACAGTATGGCTCTTCCTTTCAAACCATTCCCAGTGCCTACACCCCCAAACTCACCCACAGTATCGCCATCACTGGCCTCGACTTAGCAGAGTCACTGTGAACTGTCTGAGCACACCCTCACTGTGCCTGGGTCTGAGACACATCCTCCCATCAGACTACTTCCTCAGGCTTTCCGCAGCAGGGCCACGTGCACGGACACAGAGGGCCACATGCATGGACACAGAGAGCCACATGCATGGACACAGAGGGCCACATGTACGGACACAGAGGGCCACATGCACGGTCACAGAGGGCCATATGCATGGACACAGAGGGCCATATGCATGGACACAGAGCGCCACGTGCACGGACACAGAGAGCCACATGCATGGACACAGAGGGCCACATGCATGGACACAGAGGACCACATGCACGGACACAGAGGACCACCTGCATGGACACAGAGGACCACATGCATGGACACAGAGGACCACATGCATGGACACAGAGGACCACATGCATGGACACAGAGAGCCACATGCGAGACACAGAGGGCCACCTGCACGGACACAGAGGGCCACCTGCATGGACACAGAGGACCACATGCATGGACACAGAGGACCACATGCATGGACACAGAGAGCCACATGCGAGACACAGAGGGCCACATGCACGGACACAGAGGACCACATGCACGGACACAGAGGACCACATGCTGGGACACAGAGGGCCACATGCATGGACACAGAGGGCCACATGCATGGACACAGAGGCCACATGCGAGACACAGAGGGTCACGTGCGCGGACACAGAGGGCCACATGCAAGACACAGAGGACCACATGCTGGGACACAGAGGACCACATGCACGGACACAGAGGGCCACGTGCACGGACACAGAGGGCCACATGGGAGACACAGAGGGTCACGTGCGCGGACACAGAGGGCCACATGCATGGACACAGAGGGCCACATGCAAGACACAGAGGACCACAGGCATGGACACAGAGGACCACATACACGGACACAGAGGACCACGTGCATGGACTCAGAGGGCCACGTGCGCAGACACAGAGGGCCACATGTACGGAAACAGAGGGCCACATACATGGACACAGAGGGCCACGTGCATGGACACAGAGGGCCACATGCACGGACACAGAGGGCCACTTGCATGGACACAGAGGGCCACATGCATGGACACAGAGAGCCACATGTGAGACACAGAGGGCCACATGCACAGACACAGAGGACCACATGCACGGACACAGAGGACCACATGCTGGGACACAGAGGGCCACATGCATGGACACAGTGGGCCACATGCGAGACACAGAGGGCCACGTGCACGGACACAGAGGGCCACATGGGAGACACAGAGGGTCACGTGCGCGGACACAGAGGGCCACATGCAAGACACAGAGGACCACATGCATGGACACAGAGGACCACATACACGGACACAGAGGACCATGTGCACGGACACAGAGGGCCACATGGGAGACACAGAGGGTCACGTGTGCGGACACAGAGGGCCACATGCAAGACACAGAGGACCACATGCATGGACACAGAGGACCACATGCACGGACACAGATGGCCACATGGGAGACACAGAGGGTCACGTGCGCGGACACAGAGGGCCACATGCAAGACACAGAGGACCACATGCATGGACACAGAGGACCACATACACGGACACAGAGGACCATGTGCACGGACACAGAGGGCCACATGGGAGACACAGAGGGTCACGTGTGCGGACACAGAGGGCCACATGCAAGACACAGAGGACCACATGCATGGACACAGAGGGCCACATGCACGGACACAGAGGGCCACATGCACGACACAGAGGACCACATGCATGGACACAGAGGACCACATACATGGACACAGAGGACCACGTGCACGGACACAGAGGGCCACATGGGAGACACAGAGGGTCACGTGCGCGGACACAGAGGGCCACATGCATGGACACAGAGGACCATGTGCACGGACACAGAGGGCCACATGCAAGACACAGAGGACCACATGCATGGACACAGAGGACCACATACACGGACACAGAGGACCATGTGCACGGACACAGAGGGCCACATGGGAGACACAGAGGGCCACATGCAAGACACAGAGGACCACATGCATGGACACAGAGGACCACATGCACGGACACAGATGGCCACATGGGAGACACAGAGGGTCACGTGTGCGGACACAGAGGGCCACATGCAAGACACAGAGGACCACATACACGGACACAGAGGACCACATGGGAGACACAGAGGGTCACGTGCGCGGACACAGAGGGCCACATGCAAGACACAGAGGACCACATACACGGACACAGAGGGCCACATGGGAGACACAGAGGGTCACGTGCGCGGACACAGAGGGCCACATGGGAGACACAGAGGGTCACGTGCGTGGACACAGAGGGCCACATGCAAGACACAGAGGACCACATACACGGACTCAGAGGGCAACATGGGAGACACAGAGGGTCACGTGCGCGGACACAGAGGGCCACATGCAAGACACAGAGGACCACATACACGGACTCAGAGGGCAACATGGGAGACACAGAGGGTCACGTGCGCGGACACAGAGGGCCACATGCAAGACACAGAGGACCACATGCATGGACACAAAGGACCACATACATGGACACAGAGGACCACGTGCACGGACACAGAGGGCCACATGGGAGACACAGAGGGTCACGTGCGCGGACACAGAGGGCCACATGCATGGACACAGAGGACCATGTGCACGGACACAGAGGGCCACATGCAAGACACAGAGGACCACATGCATGGACACAGAGGACCACATACACGGACACAGAGGACCATGTGCACGGACACAGAGGGCCACATGGGAGACACAGAGGGTCACGTGTGCGGACACAGAGGGCCACATGCAAGACACAGAGGACCACATGCATGGACACAGAGGACCACATGCACGGACACAGATGGCCACATGGGAGACACAGAGGGTCACGTGCGCGGACACAGAGGGCCACATGCAAGACACAGAGGACCACATACACGGACACAGAGGGCCACATGGGAGACACAGAGGGTCACGTGCGCGGACACAGAGGGCCACATGCAAGACACAGAGGACCACATGCATGGACACAGAGGACCATGTGCACGGACACAGAGGGCCACATGGGAGACACAGAGGGTCACGTGCGCGGACACAGAGGGCCACATGCAAGACACAGAGGACCACATGCATGGACACAGAGGACCACATGCATGGACACAGAGGACCACATGCACGGACACAGAGGCCACATGGGAGACACAGAGGGTCACGTGCGCGGACACAGAGGGCCACATGCAAGACACAGAGGACCACATGCATGGACACAGAGGACCACATGCATGGACACAGAGGACCACATGCACGGACACAGAGGCCACATGGGAGACACAGAGGGTCACGTGCGCGGACACAGAGGGCCACATGCAAGACACAGAGGACCACATGCATGGACACAGAGGACCACATGCACGGACACAGAGGCCACATGGGAGACACAGAGGGTCACGTGCGCGGACACAGAGGGCCACATGCAAGACACAGAGGACCACATGCATGGACACAGAGGACCATGTGCACGGACACAGAGGGCCACATGGGAGACACAGAGGGTCACGTGCGCGGACACAGAGGGCCACATGCAAGACACAGAGGACCACATGCATGGACACAGAGGACCACATACACGGACACAGAGGACCATGTGCACGGACACAGAGGGCCACATGAGAGACACAGAGGTCCACATGCGAGACAGAGGGCCACATGGGAGACACAGAGGGCCACGTGCACGGACACAGTGACCCTGTCAGTCTTGGCTGGAGGCAGAAGAAGGAGCAGTGGTTTTTCTGGTTTTGGTGGAAGGGGGAAGAAGGCTGTTTTCTCCTGCCCTTGAGGACACAGAGCCATCAGCCTCAGCATGCCTCCTGAAGGTCAGCCATGGCACGAAGTTCTCTAGGGCCCAGGCCTCAGTGGGATGGGCTGCACTTCCATCTGGAAATCCCACCAGCGCTAAGGCAGAGTCTAACACAGAGTCGGCCGGAGGCGAAGCCACTCAACTGGCTGGAGGGCTTTTTCCCAGGGAGGACATCGCTGCTGGTTCTGGATTTGATGTCAGCCCAGCTCCCTGAAGCAGCAGCTAGAAGGGAAAGGTGAGAAGGAAGTCCTTCACCTGTGACCCAGTCTTACCTGGCTTGGGGCCATAATTCTTCAATAACAGTTTTTCTCTTTGATAATAAATATTATATATTATATATGATATTCATTCACTATAAAAACTAGAAAGTACAAATAAGTACAATGAAGAAAATTGAAACACCTATTGCCCAGCTACCCCAAATAAATGCTGGCTTGTTTGAAAGTTTATTTTCTGTGTAATTTACCAAATTCTGGGAGGCTGTGCAGCCTGAGGTCCCCAGTTCCCAGGCATCACTTTACCTGCATTTGAATTCTGTCACCACAGTTATTAACTGTTAAGCCTTAGGTAGTCTTAATCCTACTGATTCTAATCGTCTTGATGTATCGAATAGGGATACATTTATCTTGCATGAATTTCCTGGGGCTGCTCTAACAAAGGACCACTAAACAGATGGCTTAAAACAACAGAAATGTATTCTTTCACAATTCTGGATGCAGGCAGCAAATCAAGGTGCTGTCAGGGCCTCCCTCCCTCTGAAGGCACTAAGACGTCCTTTCCTGCTTTCCTTGGCTTCAGTGGTTGCTGACGATCCTTGCCTTGTAAGCACATCACTCCAGTCTCTGCCTCTGCCTTCACACAGCCTTTCCCACCCACCCCCAGGGTGTCCCAACTTGCCTGCTTTTTCTAAGGACACTGGTTATTGGATTTAAGACCACCCTAATCCAATACGAGTTCATTTCAATGTGATTCCATCTGTAAAGACCCTGTTTCTGAATAATATCACATCCACAAATTCCAGGTGTGTATACATTTTGGGGGACACTACTCAACTCAGTATATATATCCCTCAGTTGTAGCAATGAAGAAATGAGATGATGTTTCTAAAGCACTTAGCATGGAAGGGCACATGGTAGGCCCTCATGTAGTACATGTGTGTAGTGTAATATATATATATATATATATATATATATATATATATATATATATATATACTGTGTCACGTATCCAATACCTAGGCATGCAATGTGTAGGAAGAACAATGTACTCTCTGTGTTTGTGTGTGCGATATATATGTGTGTGTGTGAAATCTACAGGGAGCTACTATATATTATATAGTAACATTAGGGTTGTATGACATAGTCTCTGCCCTACTTGCCAGAATAACTGGTATTTTCCCCTTGTGCCATTTAAACATGACAAAGTGTCAAAAGCATGATTTCCAATGGCTATTTCCCACCATTTGGATGCGGAATCACTTATTGAAGTTACGCTCCGCTCCCCTGACGTCTAATGTGTCCTGACTCTTCACGGTGTCCACGCTCCTGTGCTCTGGGCCTGGTCGGGGCCTTGACTCCGTTTCCTCCCATCGCCTGTGATGTCTGCTTCACCTGAAGGGCTAGGTCACATCACCTCTCCAGAGCCCGCTGCTTCCTCCCGAAGGTGGACAGCTGCAGTTCACGGGCTTGCCTGTTGGCACATGACAGTCCCTAGAAAGAAGGTTGCATAACTCTTTTCCGGTGGTTGGGTTACTGGTCAGAAGTAATCTGCCTCTGATCAAAGGAGGTCAGAGTTGCCTCAGGGCAGATGCTGGGCCATGGCGCTCTCCAGCCCTCCTGTGCTCTGAGCAGGAGGAAGGGGAAGCCCTGCGCTCTCGGGGCCCCTGCCGCACCTGTGCTGAACCCCACCCCCTGGCTTACCAGCAAAGGGCGGGGCACCAGGGATGCAGGCCCTCAGCCTCTCTGCTCCCGGGTGGTGGCCGGGACGGGGGAAATCTTCAGGGGAGACATTTTTTTCTACACTTTCCTGCAGCTGCTTTTCCATTTTCAATAGAATGGCAATCAGGCCCACCTCTAAAGTGGGGGTGTTACTCCCAGAGAAGCGGGGGAGGCCCCAGCTCTGTTGCAGTGATGCAGAGGTTTTGTCCAGAGAACAGGCAGACCAAAGGGTAGCTCTGTATCTCTGCATCACCCTGAAGTATGGGACAGACAGAATCCATGCTTGAGGGTGTTGGGGGAATGGTTCGCATCTGGGTGAAGATAAATTGAGAGGAGGGTGGTAACTCTAAGATACAGCAAAATGAATAGAACTGCAGAGAAATGTGGGATAGCAATGCTAGTATACAGATAAAGAGAGCACAAGAAAGAGGAGGAAACGGAGCAGACAAAAATATGAAGAGCCAATGGCTGTAAACTCCCCAAAGTTGATGAAAAACATTTTTTATGTGTCCAATAAACAAAAAAATAAAACTGTAAGTAGGATAAACACAAAGAGACGCACACTCAGACACACACATGATAGTAAAAAATGTTGAAAAAAGAAAAATCTTGAAAGTAGTAAGAGAAAAATGACTCGTTGCGTATAAGGGAACCCCAAAACAGTTAATAGCTGACTTCTCAGCAGAAACCAGGTGGGAAGAAAGCAGTGGGATAGCTACCTAAACGCCAAAAGAAAACACTCAAACCATCAAACCAGAATCTCATGTCCAGCAAAACGTACCCTTCAAAACGAAGGCGAAATTAAGACATTACCGGAGAAGCAGAACAGAACATTTACGGCTTAAAGACTCATCTTATAAAAAATACTAAAGGAAATTCTTTAGGCTGAAAACAAGAGATACCAGATAATAATTCAAATTCTCATAAAAACGAAGTGTGTCATGAGAGGTAAACATGCAGGTAATTATAAAAGACAGTAAATTTTCTATTTTTTCTCCTGTCTCAAAACTAATTTAAAAAGCAATTGTATAAATTACTGCATATATATATATATATATATATATATATATATATTACTGTATACATATTATACAAGTACATATAACTTGTAAGGTTGGATCTGTAACATATAAAATGCAATTTATTTAAAAATAACAGCAAAAAAGAGGTGGTTGAACCAACATTGCACTAGAATTTATAGAAATATAAACTTGCTCATTTTTTTCTAAACTTTTAAAAAGATACAAAAATATTTAAAATAATAATTATAGCAATGTATTGTTGAGTTTGTAACATGTACAGATATAATATGCATAATAACAACAAAATACATATTTGATATATATAAATATATCTACTAATATTTTACTGGAATTAAGTTGATGTCACTCTGAAGTAGGTTATGATATGTTAGGATGTATATTGTAAACCCTAGAGCTACCACTAAGAAAATAACTTTAATAATAGTGGAAAATCATTAAAAGGATTAAAAATGTTACATTAGAAAATATTCACTAACTGCAAAGAAAGTAAAGAAGGAAGAGAAGAACAAAAAAATGAGACATATAGAAAACAAAAAATAAAACTTCAGATGCATTAAACAATCAATCATAGGCAGAGATTGTTCAGGAGAATTAGAAAAGATCAAATGATATGCTGTCTACTAGAGACACACTTTAGATTCAAAAGTTTAAATTGGCTCAATATAAAAGAATGGGAAAGCATGTATCTTAAAAACAGTAACTATAAGAGAAGTGGAATATCTCCAAAATAAACTCTAAATTAAAAAAAATATTGCTAAGATAAAGTGGGACATTTTATAACGATAAAAAGGTCAATCCATCAAGAAGATATAACAATTAAAAACATAATGCATATGACAATAGAACTCTAAAACACATGAAGCAGAAATTGAAATAATTGAAGGGAGAAGTAGTCAATTCAACAATAAAAGTTGGAGACTTTAATATTCCATTTTCACTAATGGGTAGAAACTTGGGCATGATCGTAAGGTGAACAGAAGACTTGAACACGCTCTAGTCAGTGAGGCCTAATGGACACATGGAGAGGATTCCACCCACGAGCGTGAGGTGCACGTTCTCCTCACGCAGCATGAAGTATCCTCCTGGATGGACCATGTGCTGGGCCATAACACAAGCCTCAATAAATTAAAAGAACTGAAATCATACAAAGTATGTTTTTTGACCACAGTGCATGCAATGGAATAAAGTTAAAATAAAATTATGGGTAATTCATAAATAATGTAGAAATAAACAATACATTCCTAAATAACCAATGATACAAAGAAGAAAATCACCAGGGATATTAGGAAAGTCTTTGAAATGAATGAAAATGAAGACAAAATATACTAAAACTTATGGGGATTCAACTAAGGTAAGGCTTAGAGGAATTTATACTTTTAAATGTTTATATTTAAAAAAGAATAACAATCTCTAATAAATAACCTAAACTTCTCCTTTAAGACAGGGGAAAAATATGAGCAAACTAAAATAAACCTAAAGTGAACAAGAGGAAAAAAGTAAAGATTAGAGCAGAAATTAATGAAATAGAGAAAAGTAAAACAATTAATAAAATCAACAAAATGACAAAACTTTGTCTACACTGATAGAGAAAAAAAAAAGAAAAATCAAATAGTGTAATGCAGTATATAATAGAATAAAAAAATGATCATCTCAATAGATGCAGAAAAATTACTTTACAAAAACTAAAAACTATTTTATACTAAAACCACTCAACAAACAAGAAGTAGAAGGAAACTTCTTAAGTCTGATTAAAAAAACATTTATTTTAAAAAACAGTAAAACCCCACAACTAACATAACCTTAATAGTGAAAATCTGAATGCTTTCTCTCAAAGATCAGGCACAAGACAGGGATGTTTCCTCTTGCCACCTTTACTCAGTCTTGCACTGGAAGTTCTAGCCAGGACAATGAGGCAAGAAAATAAAATAAAAGACATCCAGATTGGAGAAGAGATAAAACTATAATCACAGATGCCATGACAAGAGGTATATAAAAAATCCTAAGGAATCTACCATAAAATTCACCATTAGAACTAATAAACGAGTTTAGCAACATCTCAGAACATAAGACCATTATACAAAAGGCAATTGTACCTCTATATACTGGCAATGAACATTTTGGAAAAGAAATAAGCAAACAATTCCATTTTCAATAGCATCAAAAAGAATAAGATAACTAGGAATAAATTTACCAAAAGAAGTACAAAACTTTTATACTGAAAAACTATAAAACATTGTTGAAAGTCAATTAAGTAGATCAAAATAAATGAAAAGACATTCCATGTTCATGGTTTATAAGAGTTAACAGTGTTAAGATGATCATACTCCCCCAAATCATCTACAAATTCAACATGTTCCCTGTTAAAATCCCAGCTGGAATTGACAAGCAGATACAATTCGCATAAAAATGCAAGAGACCCAGAAAAGCCAAAGCAATCTTGAAAATGAAGAGCAAAGTTGGAGGACTCATATATCCCAATTTTAAAACTTAATATAAAGCTGCAGTAGTCAAGGTACAAGGATAGACAAACAGATCAACAGAATAGAATTGAGAGCTTAAAAAAATCTTTACATTTATGGTCAATTGATTTTTTATAAAGGTGCCAAGATAATTCAATAGTCTTTTCAACAAATAGTGTTGGGGCAACTGGCTGTCCACATGCTAAATAATGAAACTGGTTCCATACCTCACTCCACACACAAACATGAATGCAAAATGAATTATCATCCTAAATGTAAAAGCTAACTCTTTAAAGCTCTTAGAACAAAGTGTAGGAGTCAATCTTCATGATGTTGGCCTCGCCAATGACTTCTTAGATGACACCTGCAGCACAAATGACAAAATAAAAAAAAATAGACTATTAAAATTAAAAACTTTTGTACTGCAGGTGATACATCAGAAAGGTGAAAAGACAACCTACAGCGTGGGAGAAGGTATTTGAAAATCATATATCTGGAAAGAGACTTCTACCTAGAACATATAAAGACTCTTACAATTCAGGCTTAAAGAGACAACCCAATTAAAAATGGGCAAAGGATTTGAACAGATATTTCTCTCTCGTAACAACTGGCATATCACACAGCATGTTAATGGCAGTCGTCATGCTGAACACCACATCTCTAGTACTTATTTATGTTGAAACTGAAAATGTGTATCTTTCCACCACCTTTCTCCTAATCTCCCTCCCCAGAGCCCCAACCTCTGGTAAATCTAATCCCTTTTTCTATGAGTTTTTATTATTTTATTTTTAGACTAGGGACCTGGCTCATGAAATTCATGCACTGGAGGGGTGGGGGGGGGGGGTGGGGGGGGCTCCCCTCAGCCCAGCCTGCCCCCTCTCACATACTGGGAGCCCTCAGGGGATGTTCTACTGACGGCTTAGGCCCGCTTCCTGCTCCCCTTGGGGAGCGGGCCTAAGCCACAGTCTGGCCTCCCTTTGTGGGAGGTGACCAGGCTGATCAGGGGAAGGCACCAGCCCCATCACCCCGCTGCTGCAGCCACTGTCAGTCACCGCAGCCAGCAAGATTTTTTCATCAACATGGACTCCGGTCCCTTCACCATGAAAAAATGACAACTTTCTTTAGGCATTTTCAAGATGTGTCTTTCATAGGATATGACATTTCTTTTTTTCTTTTTTTTTTTAAAATATATTTTATTGATTTTTTACAGAGAGGAAGGGAGAGAGATAGAGAGTCAGAAACATTGATGAGAGAGAATCATCGATCAGCTGCCTCCTGCACATCTCCTACTGGGGATGTGCCCGCAACCCAGGTACATGCCCTTGACCGGAATCGAACCTGGGACCTTTCAGTCCACAGGCCGACACTCTATCCACTGAGCCAAACCGGTTTCGGCAAGGATATGACATTTCTTTATTATTATTTTTTATCCTCACCTGAGGATATGTTTCCATTGATTTTTAGAGAATGTGAAAGAGAAAGGGAAAGACAGAGAGAAACATCAAAGTGAGAGAAACACTTTGATTGGTTGCCTCCTGCATGAGCCCTGACCTGGGCCCCAGCTAGGGAAGAGCCTGCAACCTAGGTACATTCCCTTGGTCAGAATTGAACCCAGACCCTGCCATTGGCAGGCTGAGGCATTATCTACTGAGCCAAACCAGCTAGGGCAGGATATGACATTTCTTAGCCCTCCAGCAGCAGACCTTTGTTTTTTTCGCCAGGAGTGTGGTGAAAAACCCTAGATCACCTTTTTGGATTCTTATTACCCAAGTTACTAAGAATATTACCAGTGGCATACAGGGAGCTTAACCAATGAGCGGTCAGAAAAGGTGTTTCCTCTGTAGTTCACACCAATCCCTGGCTCGGCCCCTGCCCAGGCCTAAGGCCTCTGGCTGGGGCGTTAGGCCTGAGCAGGGGACCCCCAGCCCCGGGTAATCACCAGCTCCACCTCTGCCCAGGCCTCAGGCCTCTGGCTGGGGCGTTAGGCCTGAGCAGGGGGCCCCCAGCCTGCTCTGATCAAAGGCGCCGCGCCTGCCCAGGCCAGAGGGGCAGGGGACCCCCAGCCCTGTGCAATTGCAGGCTCCACCCCTGCCCAGGCCTCAGGCCTCTGGCCGGGGCTTTAGGCCTGGGCAGGGGACCCCCAGCCCTGTGCGATTGTCAGCTCCATCCTGCCCAGGCCTCAGGCTTCTGGCCGGGGCTTTAGGCCCGGGCAGGGGACCCCCAGCCCTGTGTGATTGTCGGCTCCACCCTTGCCCAGGCCTCAGGCTTCTGGCTGGGTGATCGCCAGCTCCACTTCCCCGGGTGGTGTCTGGCACTGCCCGCTCCACCTTCCCAGTCCCTGATCTGCGGCCTGGATCCTGTGGGCGGCATCTGGCACTGCCTGCCCCACCTGCAGTATGCAAATTTAACAGCCATATTTGTTGGTTAATTTGCATACTCTTCTGATTGGCTGGTGGGCGTAATGAAGGTAAGGTCAATTAACATCTTTGTCTTTTATTAGTGTAGATTCCACATATAAGTGAGAGCATATGGTATTTGTCTTTTTCTGTTAGACTTATTTCACTTAGCATTATGCCATCAAGGTGTATCCATGTTGTTGCAAATGGCAGGATTTCCCTTTTTTTTATGGCTGAATAATCAGCTTCTTTTTCCATTCATATGTTGATGGATACTTAGGTTGTTACTATGGCTATTATAAATAACTAGAGGCCTGGTGCACAAAATTCGTGCACTGGGGGGTGGTCCCTCAGCCTGGCCTGTGCCCTCTCGCAGCCCAGGGCCCCTCACTCCTTACCGTCCACCTGCTCACTGTTCCTTACCACCTTGGCCCACTGCTCCTTAGCGCTGCCGTGGAGGCGGGAGAGGCTCCCGCCACTGCTGCTGCACTTGCCAGCCATGAGCCTGACTTCTGGATGAGCGGTGCTCCCCCTGTGGGAGCACACTGACCACCAGCAGGCAGTTCCTGCGGTGAGTGTCTGTTCCCTGGTGGTCAGTGAGCATCATAGCAACAGGTCATTCTGGTCATTCGTGATAATGCTCACTTAGGCTTTTATTATATAGATGCTGCAATGAACATGGGGGTACAGATATCTTTTCAAGTAGCATTTTTGCTTCTCTTGAATATATTCCCAGAAGTGGAATTACTGAGTCATATTACAGTTCATTTTTTTCATTTTTTGAGGAACCTCCATACTGTTTTCCATAGTAACTATACCAATTTAAATTCCTACCAACAGCATATAAGAGTTACCTTTTCCCAACATCCTTTCTAGCACTTGCTATTTTTTGTCTTTTTGATGATGTACATTATAACTGTCATGAAGTATTATCTCATTGTGGTTTGGAGTTACATTTCCTTAATGACTAATGATGCTGAGCCTTTTCCTGTACCTTTTGTATATCTTCTTTGGGGAAATGTTTATTTAAGTCTTTTGCCCTTTTTTAAAATTATTTAGTTTTGTGCTATTGAGTTGTATGAGTTCTTTATATACTTTGGATATTAACCCTTTATCAAATATATGATTTGCAAATATTTTTCCCATTCCACAAATTGTCTTTTCACTTCGTTGGTGTTTTCCTTTGTTGTGTAGAAGTCATGTATTTATTTTTTTATTTATTTATTTATTTATTTATTTATTTATTTACTAGTGGCCCGGTGCACGAAATTCATGCAGGGGGAGAGTGTGTTCCTCAGCCTGGCCTGCAACCTCTCCAATTTGGGGCCCCTCGAAAAATGTCCTACCAGTTTACAGGAATTGGGCCTAAACCAGCAGTCGGACATCCCTCTCATAATCCGGGACTGCTGGCTCCTAACCGCTCACCTGCCTGCCTGCCTGCCTGATTGCCTCTAACCACTCTGCCTGCCGGCCTGTTTGCCCCCAACTGCCCTCCTCCCCGCTGTTGACCTGCTTGCCTCCAAATACCCCCCCGCCAGCCTGATCACCCCAAACTGCACCCCCTCCTGGCCTGCTCACCCCTACCTTCCATCCCCACTGGCCTGCTCATCTCCAACTGTCCCACTGCTGGCCTGCTCACTCCAAACTACCCCCCCCCCCCGCTATCCTGATCACCTCCAACTGAACCCCACTGATGGCCTGCTTGCCCCCAGCTGGCCCCCGTGCTGGTCTGCTTACCCCCAACGGCCCCAGCCCCCGCCAGCCTGATCACCCACAACTGCCATCCCCTCTTGGCCTCTAACTGCCTCTACCTCGGCCCCACCACCATGGCTTTGTCCAGAAGAACATCTGGAAGGTCTCCTGAAAGGTCTCCCAGTCTAATTAGCATATTACTCTTTTATTAGTATAGATATATTTGTCTTTAAATATGATTAAGATTGTAGATATGAGTAGGACCAGGTAAATTTTATAGAATGGGCCTTTTATTACAGATGGTTTGCCATGTATGCATTTTTTCTAAAGAAGTAAAAATTACTTTAAAAAATGTTTCAGGAAGACTTTGAGAAATTTACAGTATCTGCTTTTCTTCCAAGAAAGTTGTCACTTTTATGCCAGAGTGAGAATTATTTGTATGCTTTGTATGTCAGCATTGGGCCACTGTGACTGGGGGGCACTTAGCTTGACTTGAGAGTAATTATCTTGCTCACTGGCTGGGAGGAAGGGTTGTGGCAGAGGAGATAAATACTGGGTTCTGGATTATTCATAGATTGCTGACTTTCTGGATTGATTGTGCAAGCACCTCCTTTTATTGATGTCCACCTTCTGTTGACAGACATCTACTCTGGGAGAGAAATGAGATGAAACTCTCTTTCTTTTCATTGTAAAAAGCATTTGAATTCCTAAGGTGTGATAAGGCCTCCCAGCCATCCACAGTCAAGGTATACATTTTCATGGAGGATGTTCCCACTCTTGAATAAATTAAAACAATTTATTTCTTTTAATTTAAACTTTCTTCTATAACTGTTTTCTTGTTACTTAAAAGCTAGGTTTTTTTTAAAAACTACTTCCAAAGCTTTTCAAGCTGTATCTGTCCTTGGAATGAATTTATAAATAAGAATTGAGCCCGGCCAGTGTGACTCAGTGGTTTAGCATAGACCTATGAACCAGGAAGTCACAGTTTGATTCCAGGTCAGGCCACATGCCCAGGTTTTGGCCTGATCCCCAGTACGGGGTGTGTAGGAGGCAGCCGATCAATGATTCTCTCTCATCATTGATGTTTCTATCTCTCTCCCTCTCCCTTCCTCTCTGAATCAGTAAGAATATATTTTAAAGAGAGAGAAAGAGAGAGAGAAGAGTGTATATGTTTGTAAATAAGAAAACATGTATTTGATCTCTTAGAAAGTCTTATTTTCTTTCATTAAAACTTGTGCAGTATAGGGAACTCCATAGATTCTCTCAATTTGAAGAAAGTTAGAGGGAAAGGTACTAATTCAGAGTTCCTTGGGAAAATGTATCACTTATATTTTTTTATGTTTTTCTTTTAAATCAAAAACTGAAATATTTTCTATTCAGAAAATATATTTGGATCTAAATATCTTCTATAATTTTAACCCTAAAATATCAATTTAAATATTTTAAAAATGGTTGGGATGTTTGTCTGTTTTTAAATAAGTTAGCTTACTGGAGTTCTACATGTTACTGGATCACCTGGGGTAATTTTCTGATTGGAAAACTAAGAATTATAGTCAGAGGAAAGGACATTAGAATTTTAAAAGAACATATTCAATTTACTTTAGAAGCCGAACCTCTCTTATCATGTGACTTGTTTTGTATGTTTGTTATCACATAAGCATTGCTGCCATTGGGACAAACAGTGACAGTTGATTCAGGTCATTTGAATGTCCACTGTCTGTTTTAATTTGTATGTTCGTTTTGACTCTGTCATATGCTCAAACTTCAGCGGAAGTCATGAGAACCTATTATTTTTGTCTGCTCCCTCCTTTACGTTGGAAATATTCTTTTTTACCCAGAGGCACCTTAACTTTGATGTAAGGGATTGTTTCCATTGCCAACTTTTTTCTTCCTTGCCAAGTAAGAGAGTTGTGAACTCTTCAGTGATGCCTTTACCAGGATATTTGCAGATGTGGTTGGGAAAAGTCATTCCATCCCCGACCTTTGCATGTCAGGTGCTGGGGTGCCTGGGTGCCACCTGGCCCGCGCCCCGGCTCTCCCGCCCTTCGATCACCATGGCGATCACAGGGCCACAGAGTTTTATTTTTTTTTTTTTAGAGGAGTATAAATTATTTAAGAATTAAAGCTATGTGCACATGGCCAAAAAAAAAATTGGCTCCACCAGCCCCACCTGTCCCACCTGTCCCACCAGCCCCGGCAGGGACTGACAGCTAAGCCCCTCTCCATCCCGAGCCCTCCAGCCCCGTGCAGACGGAGCAGAGCCGCGTGGGCCTGAGGGCTGTGCACCTGGAGCGACTGCAGAGGGAGAGGGGCAGGCAGGAGCAGCGAGCCAAGGAGGGCCCACGGGCCGCAGAAGTTACCAGAAAAGAAAAAGAAGAAAGATGCAAAAGGACCCACGGCCCTGGATCTGCCCTCCACGGAGGACTTCGATGCCCTGGTCTCGGCCGCCATGAAGGCTGATAACACCTGTGGCCTCACCAAGTGCCGGGCCAGCGTCGTGGCTCTGGGCCAGCTCTGCCCACACGGCAGCCACCGCTACTGCCTCAGCCGCTGCCTGCCCGAGACCCATGGCTCAGCCGGAGGGAGTGCCGGAGGGTGGGGCCAAGGACCGGTCCCTGGACCCAGCCAAGAGGGCCCAGCTGCAGAGGAGCCTGGATAAGAAGCTGGGCGAGCTGAGCAGCCAGAGGAGGAGCACAAGGAGGGAGAAGGAGATGTGAGCGGCCCTCACACCCTCCGGCCTTGTCTTTGCAAATGCGGGTGGGGGCAAGCGGCCGTCCCTGGCGCTGTCTGTGCCTTATAGCTGCTCCGGTGACGTGACCAGGGCTGCATGAGCGAGTGAGGGGCCCCTGGGAGGGGGTGGGTCCTCGGGCCCAGCGCGCCCTGCCTTGCGCTGGGGTGGGGGCGGGCTGCAGTGGCTGTTCCTTAGACCTTCCTGGGGAGAGCCGCCCCAGGTCTCAGCTTTGCTGGCACCAGGGCCCCCTGGGGCTCTCCGAGGTCCCTCGCCAACTGCTTTAAGAGAGGTTCTGGCGCCCCGGCTCTCCCGCCCTCTGATCGCCATGGCGATCATGGGGCCGCAGGCCAGGCGCAACCCCGGGCCCCCGAGGTTTCGGGGTTGCCGCGAGCTTTCTGATGGCGATCACCGGCTGGGGGGTAGGGAAAGGCGGCCTTTGCCCACCCCCCAAGCTCTTGCCTGCTGCCTGGGTTGCCGATCACCATTCTTCCTCTTTCCCCTTTGGCCTCCCATCATTGCACGTATGCAAATTAACCGCCATCTTTCTTGGCAGTTAATTTGCATATCGCCCTGATTAGCCAATGAAAAGAGTAGCGGAGGTATGGTTAATTACCCTTTTTGTCCTTTATTAGATAGGATTTCTCTTTTGTTACTCCTCACCCGAGGATATTCTTCCTGTTGATTTTTCAGAGAGAGTGGAAGGGAGAGAGGAAAAGAACGAGGAAGGGAAAGAGAAAGAGAAAGAGAGAGAGATCAGTTGTTTGCCTCCCAAGCGTGCCCCAACCCGGTGATCAAACCTGCAACCCAGGTACGTGCCCTTGACCAGACCCCACACCAGCCAGGGCTGTGCAGAAGCCTTCTGGTTTGGTGTCTTACCACTTGTTTATTTTTTACTTTTACTTTGTTGCTTGTGCTTTAAGTGTCATATCCAAAAAATAAAGGTTCATGTCAAGTAGCTTTTTTGCTGTTTTCTTCTAGGAGTTTTATGGTTTTAGGTCTTACTTTTAAGCCTTCAATCCATTTCTAGTTAATTTTTTGGAATAGCGTAAGATAGAGGTCCAATTTCATTCCTTTACATGTGAACATAAAATTACCCCAACCCCATTTACTGAAGAAACTGTCTGTCCTCCATTGAGTAACCTTGGCTCTAATATCAGGTCGCCGTGTATGTCTGGGTTTACTTCTGGGCTCTTGGCTCTGTTCCATTGATTGCTTTGTTTTTATGTCAGCACCGCGCTCTGATTACTGCAGCGTTATGTATGGCTTAGCATCAGAGAGGGTGATGCCTCCTCCTTGCTCTTCTTTCTCAGGGTAGCTCAGGCCCTCCGTGGTCTCCCATGGAGCCCCTCAGGCACTTGACACGCGGCAGTCTGCCTCGCCAAGGATAGCAGTAGTGTCCCAGTTGTGCGCACAGCATGCCGGTCTGACCACCGTATATAGCCTACTCAGGGCAGTGACAGCCAGCACCTCTGCTGTCCCTCTTGGTTAGAAGCAACAGCCACCTACACTCACAGAGCAGGAGGCAGAAGCGGAGGAGCATGGGAGGGGGGGTGGGCATCTCCACATGCCACCTGTCCCACAGGCCGGCCTTCTCTCCCCTGACAGATGCCCATTCCACAGAGGTATTTTTTTTCCTGAACTGAGCAATTTATGTTTGAACTGGATTTTCAGTCCAAAACATGTGAAAAGGCCGTTTATACCTCGCTTTCCCCCACCCTCTCCCTTTCCTCATTAGCTCTTACGTTCTACATTTAACCCTTCAGTAAGGTAGACTAGCCTTAAGAGCTGCATCCCAAGGCCTCCGCTCAGCCAAGTGAGCATGCGTAGAGCAGTATGCGGATTGCAGTGAAGGCACTGCTGAGAGACAGGGGCGTTCAAAGTGTTAAGAGCTGCCGGGAACCAGGTATCCATGAAGAACTCCCGTCTTCGCTCCTGGAAACTATCCCCAAAGCCTTTTAACAACTCCTTGTAATTAATTTGGAAATGCTTTTATGGGAGTCATTTCAAGTGTATGACGCCATGAAATGGCTGTGTTGGTTTCGGGAGAATTATAGGAATGCCTTGTTTTGTGCCTTTTCTCATCACACACTGGCACGCTGCCTACAGCACCTCCTCACCCCACCCACATCCACACCTCCCTCCGACACACCTCTCCTGAACACTCCCTTACACACGCCCTTGCACCCCCTCTACACACTCCCTCTACACACACCCTCTAATGCTGTCTCTACACACACCCTCTACACGCTTTCTTTATACACACTCTCTACCCAAACCCTCTACACACTCTCTCTACACACACCTTTACACACTCCCTTACACAACCTCCACACACCCTCTACATACTCCTACACACTTCCTGTGTACACACCTTTACACTTCCTGCACACACTCCCTTATACACACCCTCTCCACACTCCCTGTACACACCCCTTCTGCAGACACCTTTTACACACAGCTTTCTACACACGCCTTCTGTGAACATTCTCTGTGTGCCCCTATCGCCCTGCGCATATGCTTTCCCTTCGAGCATCTGCAGCTGACCCGCACGCCCTGGGTCAGCAGTTTTTGTCTTGGCCCCTGCTGTCTTTGGGAGGGCGAGCTTCCAGAATTCGCAGCTTTAGATCCGCGCAGCCTCTGCTTTGAGCTGTGTTAGGTCAGTGTGTGGCTGGAGTGAGCCCGGGAGGATAGGCCCTCTGAACCTCCTGTCCCGCCCTCTGCCTCTGCCTCTGCTTCTGCTTCTGCTGGGCAGGACCGAGAGCCTGCGGCCTGCTCCCGGTGCTGGCACGGGCAGCATCTCTCCTCCTGTCTGGCTCACAGCAGTTCCCCCCCACCCACCCTCCTGGCCCTGAGCACATCTGGGGAAGGACTGGAAGCTGGGTTCGGGTGGCTCCAGGAACAAAGCTCTCACTTGGAGGCTGCAGCCCTTTGGCCAAGGGCCCCGCAGGTGCAAGGGCCGGAGTTTCTGCAGGAGGAGCCACTCCTGGTCCCACGCCTCCCACCAAGAAAACAGCTGAGCTGCGGGGGCGGGGGGCGGGGAGGGGCCATGGGGAGCGGTCTGTGTGCCAGGACTGGGTGCTGCTCAGATGCAGTTATGCCGCCTGGGGGTTGCTAAATAAACAGTCTCATCTTCAGAGAGCCAGTCAGCTGGCTGCCCTCCTCCCAATGGAAGACTTACGTGCACGTGGCCGTGTGACTGAAGATGTTGGCTTCAAATACAGGACAGACAGGGCAGGCCAGCTGCAGGGCACCCGGCTGGGTGGTGGTGGGGGGGGAGCAAGGTGTCCCTGGAGCGGGTTTTCAGAAATACAAGCCTCCTGCTCCCAGGTGATGACTCAGCCAGGAGGCGCCAGCGGACAGCTGCGTGGGAACTTCTTGTCTAACTAGAAGCTCGTTGCACAAAGATTCGCTCAATAGGCCTTCCTTTCCCCGGCTGCTGGCACTGGTTTTCCTCTGGCACCTGGGACCCAGGCCTTTGGTCCCGCCGGCCGCAGTGAAGAAGCCAAGCCTCGATGCGAGGCTCCTCCCCTCCAGCCGCAGTGAGGCTTGGCTTCTCTGCTGCTGTTGCTTCAGTCTTCAGTCTTCAGTCTTCAGTCTTCACTCTGTGCCTCCATATGCAAATTAACCACCATCTTTGTTGGGATAATTTGCATAGTAGCTCTGATTGGCTGGTGGGCGTAGCGGAGTGACACCAATTTCTGCATGTTTCTCTTTTATTAGTGTAGATAATGGAACAACCAGCGAGTGACCCAGCCTGGTCCCTGGAAGGGTGAGCCTGCTGTCCAAATGGTCACCTTGCTTCCCTGTCTGCTCTCACCTGCACCAGCGGGGACACCATGTGACCAGAGGGTGGCTTCCAAAGCCACGGGCCAGGTCCCGCAGCGCAGAGCACAGCACAGCCACGCAGCACCGCCCGGAGCCACACTGTGCTGGGGGAGGGCACAACTGCGGTGCAGGGAGCAGAGCGGGAGGAGCCGCACAGAGGCTGCCTGGCGCTTGCTCCTCATCAGCGAGAAGGGTCCGGGTTCAGACTCGGACGATGCTGACATTCCTGCGGATGAACTGTCTTCTGCAAATGACCAAAGTGTGGAAGAGGGAGGAGTGACGGTCCCAGGGGAGGGGAAAGCAACACGCCTGCTTTGAAGCTCTGGGTTGGTAAGTGAGACGCAACCTGCGTGTAAAACCACCAGGAACGTGGAGCGGAGAGCCTCCTCGTGAGCCAGGCCTCGGGACTGGGCATCCCGTGGCGCTGAGCAGGGCGACCACCGCGAGTGTGAGCACCGCATGCAGACGGGAGGGACTTAGCTCAGCCCATCTCCACGCGTCACCTTGTCACCGTGAGTGCCCTGTGCCTAGTCACCACACCCAGTATGTCCGCGTTCATAATTCCGTGAGGGCGACAGGCAAAGTAACCAAAAGGAGGAAGGGAACAGCCCGCCCTGCTCTGAGTGTTGACAGCCAGTGCTTCGTCAGAACAGGTAAACACTGAAGTTAAGAATCAAGGAAGTCCTAGCTGGTGTGGCTCAATGGATAGAGCGTCGGCCTGTGGACTGAAAGTCCTGGGTTGATTCTGATCAGGGCACATGGCCGGGTTTGTGGGCTCGATCCCCAGTAGGGGGCGTGCAGGAGGCAGCTGATCAATGATTCTCTCTCATCATTGATGTTTCTATCTCTCTCTCCCTCTCCCTTCCGCTCTGAAATCAATTTTTTAAAAAAGAATCAAGGGAAAGAAAAAGGGAGACATAAAGGACAAAAAAGGCTCTGACCATTAAAAAAAATTCCCAGGAATCGCAGCGAGGTCTCATGTGTACATACAAAAACATCAATGAGCCACATCTAACCATGTGTACTTGAAAAAAATGTCAGTTTTCAGTTCTTCTATTGGGCAAATTAAGTTAGGGGTTCTCAGAGTTCCACCCTACAATCTGAGGTATAAGATTGAAAAAACTCTGTATGATTTTGCTTAGGGATTAATTAGATTCAAGTGAGACAGCTGGTCAGAAGATTAAGGTTTTAATATTTTAATAAATCTCCCAGGTAAAAGGTGGTGAAACAGGTGTGAGATGGATAAAAAGCAGGAAGTGAAAGTGAATGGGTCCTGAAGAGGAAGCTTGCTCGTGAATTGTCGAGGCCCGTGGTCTGCAAACTGCGGCTCACAAGCCACATGCGGCTCTTTGGGCCCTTGAGTGCGGCTCTTCCTAAGCCTTAGGAGTACCCTAATTAAGTTAATAACAATGTACCTACCTATATAGTTTAAGGTTAAAAAATTTGGCTCTCAAAAGAAATTTCAATCGTTGTACTGTTGATATTGGCTCTGTTGACTAATGGGTTTGCCGACCACTGGTCTAAGCTATAATGTCACAGGTCAACGTCAAAGGTCAAGGTGCAGCCCTGTCTGGTTTGGCTCAGTGGATAGAGCGTCGGCCTGCGGACTGAAAGGTCCCAGGTTCGATTCCGGCCAAGGGCATGTACCTGGGTTGCAGGCACATCCCCAGTAGGAGATGTGCAGGAGGCAGCTGATCGATGTTTCTCTCTCATCGATGTTTCTAACTCTCTATCTCTCTCCCTTCCTCTCTGTAAAAAATAAAATATATTAAAAAAATAATAATAATTCTCTCTCATCATTGATGTATCTATCTCTCTCTCCCTTTCCCTTCCTCTCTGAAAGCAATAAAAATATATTTAAAAAAAAAAAAAAAAGGTCAAGGTGCAGGGCCCATAAAATGTTTGCCCCCAGAAAGTTATTGAGAGGCTCAGGTCTGAGTAAGGCTTGTGGTTCACTTGTTCCAGGGCAGCAGTGGAGAAAGATGGGGTCTGGTTCTGCAAAGGGTCCAGGGCGCACAGGGCAGATCTGCCCCTGTCTTTTAGCGCTGGTGGCCTGCGATGTCTCCAGTGCCCTGGATACCACTTCCTGGGGCTGTGGGCCAAACAGTGTCCCCTGCCCCAGTTCATGTGCTGAGGGACTCCAGCTTGAGTTGGAAGGTGGGCCTCGTCTTACTCATGACATCCCTGTACGTGTGGCTACTTTCCGTAGCTGGACCACATACGTGGTCATTTTGTTGATTTCCTCTCCATGGTGCAATTGTAAAAAAGTTTGTGGGCTCGTCTGGAAGCCACCTGCCCCTTGCAAGGCAGTTCACATGAGACCAGAGGTTGTGTGGTTCCCTTCGTGGGGACAGGAGGCAGCATCTCACACAGCGCCCCCCCCTCCTCCCACCCGTGGGGACAGCAGGCAACATCTCACACAGTGCTCCCCCTCCTCCCACCCGTGGGGATAGCAGGCAGCATCTCACACAGCGCTCCCCCTCCTCCCACCCGTGGGGACAGCAGGCAGCATCTCACACAGCGCTCCCCCTCCTCCCACCCGTGGGGACAGCAGGCAGCATCTCACACAGCGCCCCCCCCTCCTCCCACCCGTGGGGACAGCAGGCAGCATCTCACACAGTGCTCCCCCTCCTCCCACCCATGGGGATAGCAGGCAGCATCTCACACAGCGCTCCCCCTCCTCCCACCCGTGGGGATAGCAGGCAGCATCTCACACAGCGCCCCCCCTCCTCCCACCCGTGGGGACAGCAGGCAGCATCTCACACAGTGCTCCCCCTCCTCCCACCCATGGGGATAGCAGGCAGCATCTCACACAGCGCTCCCCCTCCTCCCACCCGTGGGGACAGCAGGCAGCATCTCACACAGCGCCCCCCCTCCTCCCACCCGTGGGGACAGCAGGCAGCATCTCACACAGCGCCCCCCCTCCTCCCACCTGTAGGGACAGCAGGCAGCATCTCACACAGTGCTCCCCTCCTCCCACCCGTGGGGACAGCAGGCAGCATCTCACACAGCGCCCCCCGCTCCTCCCACCCGTGGGGACAGCAGGCAGCATCTCACACAGTGCTCCCCTCCTCCCACCTGTAGGGACAGCAGGCAGCATCTCACACAGTGCTCCCCTCCTCCCACCCGTGGGGGCAGCAGGCAGCATCTCACAGAGCGCCCCCCGCTCCTCCCACCCGTGGAGACAGCAGGCAGCATCTCACACAGTGCTCCCCTCCTCCCACCCGTGGGGACAGCAGGCAGCATCTCACACAGCGCCCCCCTCCTCCCACCCGTGGAGACAGCAGGCAGCATCTCACACAGTGCTCCCCTCCTCCCACCCGTGGGGACAGCAGGCAGCATCTCACACAGTGCTCCCCTCCTCCCACCTGTGGGGACAGCAGGCAGCATCTCACACAGCGCCCCCCTTCCTCCCACCCATGGGGATAGCAGGCAGCATCTCACACAGCGCCCCCCTTCCTCCCACCCATGGGGACAGCAGGCAGCATCTCACACAGCGCCCCCCTTCCTCCCACCCATGGGGACAGCAGGCAGCATCTCACACAGCGCCCCCCCCTCCTCCCACCCGTGGGGACAGCAGGCAGCATCTCACACAGCGCCCCCCGCTCCTCCCACCCGTGGGGACAGCAGGCAGCATCTCACACAGTGCTCCCCTCCTCCCACCCGTGGGGACAGCAGGCAGCATCTCACACAGCGCCCCCCTTCCTCCCACCCATGGGGACAGCAGGCAGCATCTCACACAGCGCCCCCCTTCCTCCCACCCATGGGGATAGCAGGCAGCATCTCACACAGCGCCCCCCGCTCCTCCCACCCGTGGGGACAGCAGGCAGCATCTCACACAGCGCCCCCCCCCACCACCTGTGGGGACAGCAGGCAGCATCTCACACAGCGCCCCCCCTCCTCCCACCCGTGGGGACAGGAGGCAGCATCTCACACAGCGCCTCCCCCCCCCTCCTCCCACCCGTGGGGACAGGAGGCAGCATCTCACACAGCGCCCCCCCCTTCCTCCCACCCGTGGGGACAGCAGGCAGCATCTCACAGAGCGCCCCCCTCCTCCCACCCGTGGGGAGAGCAGGCAGCATCTCACACAGCACCCCCCTCCTCCCACCCGTGGGGACAGCAGGCAGCATCTCACACAGCGCCCCCCGCTCCTCCCACCCGTGGGGACAGCAGGCAGCATCTCACAGAGCGCTCCCCCTCCTCCCACCCGTGGGGACAGCAGGCAGCATCTCACACAGCGCCCCCTGCTCCCACCCGTGGGGACAGCAGGCAGCATCTCACACAGCGCCCCCCCCTCCTCCCACCCGTGGGGACAGCAGGCAGCATCTCACAGAGCGCCCCCCTCCTCCCACCCGTGGGGACAGCAGGCAGCATCTCACACAGCGCCCCCTGCTCCCACCCGTGGGGGCAGCAGGCAGCATCTCACACAGCGCCCCCCCCTCCTCCCACCCGTGGGGACAGCAGGCAGCATCTCACAGAGCGCCCCCCTCCTCCCACCCGTGGGGACAGCAGGCAGCATCTCACAGAGCGCCCCCGTCCTCCCACCCGTGGAGACAGCAGGCAGCATCTCACACAGCGCCCCCGTCCTCCCACCCGTGGGGACAGCAGGCAGCATCTCACACAGCGCCCCCCGCTCCCACCCGTGGGGGCAGCAGGCAGCATCTCACACAGCGCCCCCCCCTCCTCCCACCCGTGGGGACAGCAGGCAGCATCTCACACAGCGCCCCCCCTTCCTCCCACCCGTGGGGACAGCAGGCAGCATCTCACACAGCGCCCCCCTCCTCCCACCCGTGGGGACAGCAGGCAGCATCTCACACAGTGCCCCCCCTCCTTCCACCCGTGGGGACAGCAGGCAGCATCTCACACAGCGCCCCCCTCCTCCCACCCGTGGGGACAGCAGGCAGCATCTCACAGAGCGCCCCCCTCCTCCCACCCGTGGGGACAGCAGGCAGCATCTCACAGAGCGCCCCCGTCCTCCCACCCGTGGAGACAGCAGGCAGCATCTCACACAGCGCCCCCGTCCTCCCACCCGTGGGGACAGCAGGCAGCATCTCACACAGCGCCCCCCGCTCCCACCCGTGGGGGCAGCAGGCAGCATCTCACACAGCGCCCCCCCCTCCTCCCACCCGTGGGGACAGCAGGCAGCACCTCACACAGCGACCCCCCCTCCTCCCACCCGTGGGGACAGCAGGCTGCATCTCACACAGCGCCCCCCCTCCTCCCACCCGTGGGGACAGCAGGCAGCATCTCACACAGCGCCCCCCCTTCCTCCCACCCGTGGGGACAGCAGGCAGCATCTCACACAGCGACCGCACCCCCCCCCCTCTTCCCGCCCGTGCTCACTGGCTTTCCGTGGGCTGGGCCCGGCAGGCGTGGACTTGAAGTCTGCCTTGGCCTCCTTCCCCAGCGCCTTTGAGCCTCCCTCTCCCCGTAAGCGGCGGGGAACAAGGAAACAGAGGGCTTCCCAGGCCTCCTCCTGGGAGAGCATCTTGCGGCCGGGGGTGGGGGTGGGCCTGCTTCTCCACCTGAGGAAGCCAGCCCTCTGGCCAACGTCCTTCAGACTCTTGGGGTTTTATTCGCCCCCAGGGCCTGCGGGGGGACTGGGGTGTCCACTGTGCCGAGCGTGGCTCAGTCCAGATCTCTCAGGCTGTGTCTGAAACTTGGCATCACTGCGAACTCTGACTGCCCAGTGGAGTGAAAGTGCGAATTCCCCAGGCTTTGTCTCCTCAAACTGAATTATTTGAAGTCTTTTTTTAAGGTGTGAAAATTACTGATCACTGAGGGTTTTTACATTAAAATCAGTTATATATGCCCAAAGCAGAATATACCCAGCTCCATGTGCACGTGACATGCCCCCTGCCTCCCTACTCCTCCCCCGACACACACACATATTTGGCAGCGCTCATGGTGGAAATACTTTTTCTTCACTATATTTGATAATTTTTCAACAAAGCACGTGTGTACCTGTCATTTCAAGTAAACAACAATCTCGTGCAGAACAAAGTAGGGCTTTTGCCACCTGGAGGGGGAACGTAAGCCAACTCCGGCCTCCCCTCCGTGAGGATCGCAGTATCTGCCGGAAAAGGGACTTTATGTGCTAGAGTGTAAGCATTTTTAGATAATCAAAACTGCGGAAAGTAAATTATTCTGAGATCGCCAACTTCTTTATTTTTTTATTACCTTTGTTGTTGAAAATATTACAGAAGTCCCCCCTCCCCCTTTTTTTACCCCATTGGCTCCCCTCCTCCCCCCTCCTGCCCCACCCTAGGCTTCACAGCACTATTGTCTGTGTTCCTGGGTCATGCATGTATGCATATAAGCTCTTTGGTTGATCTCTTCCCACCCACGCCTCCCCCACCTTCCCGCTGAGATTCCACAGTCCATGCCATGCTCCCATGCCTCTGAATCTATTTTGTTTGTCGGTTTATCCTATACAATAAAAGCCTAATCTGCTCATTGTCCGGCCATTCCTTTGACCATTCAACCAGTCGCTATGATGCTCACTGACCACTAGGGGGAAGATGCTCCAACCTGTAGGTTAGCTTGCTGCTGGGGTCCGGCTGATGGGGTCTGGGCGAGTCGGGCAGGACACGCCCTGGAGGAATCCGTGCACCAGGCCTCTAGGCTTGTTTGTAAGATTCCACATATGAGTGAGATCATGTGATATTTCCTTTCTCCCACCAGCTTACTTGGCTTAGCATAACGCTCTCACTTTGGATGGAGGCGAGATGGAAACTTGCGCTTGCTTTTCCCACAGGCCGACCAGGAGGCCTGTCTCTGCCCCCAGCATCAAGCACTGGGGTTCTCGCTTCTTTGGCTTGGGAGTCCGGGATTCGCGTCCTGCTGGCTCTGCCGACGGCCACGGTGGCTCTCGGCTCGCGTTGTTCTGCACAGGGCAGCAGGCCTCACAAGAGACTTGAGTGGGTGGTTGGGCCTGGCGTGCAGCTGGGTCCTGAGGGTTTGGTGGGTCCACAACGTCAGGGAGGCAGGGAGGCCTTTCGCGAGGCTCTCTGCGGGCCACGCTCCGCGGAGGGCTGGCCTCTCCTGCACACCGTCCCGGCCGCCAGCTCCCCGGCAGGAGCGGCCCCTGACAGTGACATTGATGGCCTTCAGCGGATACACAAACTGTGGTACATTCCCATGCGGGATATTTATTATTCGGCAATAAAAGAAGAGAGATTAAAACATGGAAAGCCGCGGAGGGAACTTACGTGCACATTGCTGTGTGAATGAAGCCCATCTATTCCGTCAAGAGGCTGGATAGCGTATGTCCCAACGGAAAGGTTCTGGAAAAGGCTGCTGTGGAGATGGTGCCGGTGAGCGGCTGGTGGGGCCGGATGGGGAGGGATTACCAGGTGAGCATCGGCCTTTTTAGGGCAGGGAAACGGCTCTGTGGATACTACAATGGCGGGAACAGGCCATCACACAGCTGTCCAGACCACGGAAGGCCCAACACCAAGAGGGGACGCATGTGAACTACGGGCTCCGTGAGGATGTTGGGTCAGTGTAGGTTCGCTGATGGGAACAAAGTTCCACTCGGGAGGGATGTGGGCGGTGGGTGGGACTGTGGGTGCTTGGGGCAGGCGTATATGGGAAGCCTCCGACCTGCCCTCCGCTTTGCTCTGAATCTGAATCTGTTCTAAAATAAAGCCTACTTATGGGAAAAGGGATTGGGAAAGATTCGTGGGAATGGGAGGCCCTCTGCACCTGACCGGCTTCCTCTGGTGGAAACAAGGATGTGTCCAAGTCCCTGAGCATCTGCAGCGCTGCAGGGGCTGGCTGCCAGTGACAGGGAGGCGGGCGGCACCCCTGGGCCAGCCGCCCCCCCCAACCCTCCAACCCTCCCCCCTCCCCTGCGAGGGGCTGGAGCTGCCCCCTTTCCTGTGCAGGCAGGTCGGTGCGGCTCCGCAAGGCCTGTTCTTCTCTGTAGGCAGCAGTCTGTTTACTTCACAACAGTGTCTTGTTTGCCAGGTTGCTGTGAACAGAAACAAAATAGTCGCGATGAAATGTCTTTAGATCTTCAGAAGAAACCACCCTGTAAACCCAAGGCATTATTCCTGACGGAATGGTTCGGGACTTCCATCTCCTCCTGGCCCACCTCATCAATTAAAACACCTCCTCTTTCCTCGCCAACACTCGCCCACACCTCTCTCCTGCCAGCTTCCCCAGAGAAAACAAATCTCTGGCTTGGGTTATTTATGGGACACGGTTTCCATTTGCGCCGACAGGACCGGAGTCCCTCATTGTAAAAGGGGAGTCCCACACTCCCCTCTCCTGCACGTTCAGCCACGGCACTCAGAGCCGTGAAGGGCATGCATTTTCTGACGGCTCTCCATACAACTGCAGTGTTTCCCCCAAATACTGAACCAGGTTTTTTATCTAGTCATTATCATTTTATAACTCTTAAACAGTCGGGCTAGGAAGTGATTTCTAATATTTCAGGGTATATGGTGGGGCCTTGGAAATTGTGGCGTGGGATCTGGGGGTGCTTAGAGACCGCCCGTGACTGCTGTGGGGGGGGGCGAGGGGGCCAAGTCCTGGCTCCGCGTGCCCGTGGCTCAGCCGTGCTGTGCTCTTCACCGCAGAGGCTGGCGGACCCTGTGATCAGGGGACCCTCCCCGAGGGCTGCAGCTGCTGGGGGTTCCCTGGGCCGCGCGGGGCGTGAGGCTGCTTCTAGGCAGACGGTTCGTGGTAAAACGGGGAGAAGAGCCCCTTCCTTTGGAACTTGGCTAGTGAACCAGCTAGCTGTTAGGAGTGCATGGCGTCTGAGGCCATTCCTGAAATACAGATTGTGCCAGGAACAGGGTGGCTGAAAGCAGGTGCCAGCGCTCCCTGCCGTCCTGCCCGACCTCCCGGTGAGCCCAGGCCACGCTCTGCGGGGGGCTCTGCGGGCGCGCGGCATGTGCGCTGCTGAACGGAGGAGCGTCTGCAGACCCTTCGGAAAGCGAGCTGTGAGGCCTGGGTCATGCCCACATGGTCACAGCTTTCCCGCCGTTTTATCAACAACCCTCAACCGAACTGCCCTCAGTTCCGGCAGTTCTTCGAATCTTGATAAACCACAAGCCTCCCGTTTCCCTTGCATATTTATGACATCTGATACAAACCTCGGAAAATAGTTATTTTGAAACTGAAGCCTTTTTATCTTTTTAGTATCACTCCTCTGTGTTTCTCCTTTATTTATGGCAACCTCATAGCGCCAGGTTGCCTTGGTAGCTAATGATCCTTTCTACCCCACATTCTGGCCATCATTTTGCTTTAAAGGGAAATTTATCTCCATTTGTAATATCGCAACAGGTTACCAAAAAAACACCCCAAAGCTCAAGTCATCTTGTTAAGTATAGCTAGTCAATTGTTGCAGCACCTTGTAATGGAAAGACTATCATTTCTCCATCAAGTTGCATTTGAAAGTTGGTTAAAATCAATTGTCCATAGAGTGTGGGTACATTTCTGGACTCTCTATTCCATTCCGTTGATATTTTGGGTCTATATTTTCAACAAAATTATACTGTCTTGATTACTGTAAGTTTATTGTAATCTGGAAATCAGATAGTGTTAGCTTCCTAAATTTGTTCTTATTTTTAAATGTTGTTTTGGGTATTGTAAGTATTTGCATTTCTGTATAAGTTTTAGATTTAATTATAACACTTTATAAAAGACTGCCGGAGTTCCTACAGGGATTGCATTGATTCTATAGAGCGATTTGTGGCGAATTGACATCTTAACAATATCAAGTCTTTCAACCCATGACACACAGCATATTTATTCATTTATTTAGGTCTTCTTCAATTTTGTCAATGATATTTTGTAGTTTTTAGTGTGTAGTTCTTTCATTTCTTTTGACAGATTAACCACTAAATATCTCATGTTTTTATGTGAATGCAAATGGTATTGTTAAATTCCAATGTCCTATTGTTTGACGCGAGTACATAAACATAAAATGATTTCTGTCTATTGAACGTGTATTCTGGAACCTTGCTAAACTCATTTGCTAGTTCTATTAGCTTTTAGATTTCTGCATAGATGGTCATGTCATATGCAAATAAAGACAATCTTGCTGTTTTCTTTCCAGTCTGAATGCCTATAGCTTCCTTTTCCTGTCTGTTTGCAGGCCGGAGCCCACAGCGCCATGTGGAGTAGAAGTATATTGTTGTGATCTCAGGAGGAAAGCATCGTTCTTTACTAGTAAGTTTCATGTCATCTGTGGATTTTGGGTAGAAACCTTTCTAATCTTTGTTTCCTAAGGGCTTTCATCTTAAGCATGTGTTGGATTTTATCAAATGCATTTTCTGTGTGTATTGAGATGATGTGACTTTTCTTTTCCAGTTACATTGATTAATTTCTGAATGTTAATCCAAGCAGGCATTCTGGGGATACATCCCACTTACGCAAAATGTCTTTTGCTTTTTATACATTGACAGATAAATTAGTATAAAAAAATTTGAGAATTTGTCCATCATGTCCATGAGAGATATTGGTCTATACTGTCTTTTATTTAATATTATGTCTAGTTCTTGAGTCAGCATGAGTAGCAGGTCTCAGAATGAGTAGGGAAGAGTCTTTCCTTTTAAGTTTCTGGAAAATTTCTTGTAGAACTGTACTTTTTTTCTTCTTTAAATTTTTCATAGAATTCACCAGGGAAGCTATCTGGGAGTAGAGTTTGTGTGTGTGTAATAAGACTTTTAATTACAAATTAAATTTACTTATTTTAGGATTATTAAGTTTATCTGTCTTCTTGAGTGAACATTAGTAGTTTGTATCTTTCAAAGACTTTACCCATTTCATCTAGTCACCAAATTAAGTGGCACAAAATTGTTCATAATATTCCCTTATTGTCCTATTGTCTTTTGATTCTGAGGTGATATCACTTTTATCCCTTTTGATTTTGATGGCTTGTGACTTCTCTCTTTCCTTTCTCCTGAACAATCTAACTTAATGTCTGTCAATTTAACAATCTTCTTTAAAAACACAACAGTTTTTGATGTTATTGATTTTTGTCTATTGTCTTCGCACTTTCTGTTTCATTAATTCCCACTCTGATCTTTGTTACTTCGTTTTTTCTACTTACTTTGGGGTTTAACTTGCTATTTTTCTACTCTTAATGTGGAAGCTGAGATTCTAAGTTTGAGACTTGTTTTCCAATATTGATGCTTAGTGCTCCGTATTTCTCCTTGGGTGCTGCGGTGGCAGCTCATAAACTTTGGTTTGTTGTGTTTCTACTTTCATTCAGCTCAAATCATTGTCTAGTTTAATTTCTTCTCTGAGCCATGGCTTATGTAGAAATGTGCTGCTAAGGTTTCCACATGTTTGAAGGATTTTCTGGAGGTCTTTTTGTTATTGATTTTAAATTTAACTCCTCTTGGAGTAGAACAGAGACTCTGTATGGCTTGGAACACTGTACATTCTTTGAGACTTGTTTTATGGTCCCAGTGTGACCTATCCTGGTACACAGTATGTGTACACCTGCAAATACTGTGTCTTACGCTGTTGTTGGGTGGAGTGTCCCATAAATGCTGGTTAGGTCAAGCCAGGTGACAGTGTTGTTCAAATATCCTATATCCTTCCTGAGTTTCTGTCTACCTGTTCTGTCAATTATTGAGAGGGTTACTGAATTCTCTAACCATAACTGTGAATCTATATATTTTTCCTTGCAGTTATATCAGTTTCTGCATCAGTTATTTTGATTTTCTCTTGTTAGATGATATTTAGGATTATTATGTCCTCCTGATGAACTGACCCCACTGTCATTATAAAATCTCTTTCTTTGTGAGTATTAAATGCTGTTAACTCCTGGAGACCCTATGAATGAGCGACATCCCATTGTCTTATTCAAACAGCCCTGCTCAGCTCTGGTAGAATTAATGTTTTCGTTCTCTTTGATTTGTTGACTTTATTTGCTATAACTTTTTTGTTATTTAGTGGTTGCTTTAACTTTTTGTATACATCTTTTAATTATTGTAGACTAGGTTTTAGTGCTATTATACCACCTCACATACTGTATAAGAACCTAGCAATTGTATAGTTCTATTTTTCTTATCCCAAACTTTATTCTATTATTGTCATACATTTTTTAAAATTAAGTACAGAATTAATAAACCTCATAGAACATTGTTATTCTAGTCAATTTCTTTTAAATATACGGGTGCCCCAAAAATGTATACACACTTGAACAGCCGATAGCTCCATTTTGAAAATGAAATGTATTTTAATAAACACTTGCTTTTATAATGATTCAAAGTGTGTATATACATTTTGGGGAATGACCTATATTTAAATAATAAGAACAAAATATTTTATCTCTACCTATTTAGTTCTGGTACTTTTCATCCCTTTGTACAGATGCATATTTCCTCTGGTGTCATGTTCCTTCAACCTGAACCATTTTACTGTTCCTTATAGGGCAGGGCTGCTGTGGGTGAATTCTTTAAGCTTTTGTGTGTCTGAAAATGTCTTTATTTTGTCTTACTTTTTGAAAGGCATTCTCATGAAGCATAGAATTTTGAGTTGACAGATTTTTTTCTTTCAGTTCTTTAAAGATGTTACTTTCTTGATTTCTCACTTGCATTATTTCTGACAAGAAATGCTGTTATTCTTATTTTAGTTATTCTTTACATAATGCATCTCTTTTTCCCTGGCTGATTTTAATATATTCCTTTTATAACTGGTTTTGAGCTATTTCATATTAATGTAACTTTGCCAAAGGCTAAGACCAAGAAGTAGTTAGCATAATTATGTGAGAAGTCCTTAGAAGGCTAATGGACTTTGATATTCAGCAAGGGCTGAAAATCAGCACTGTATTACCCTGCTGCTGGCTGAATGGCTGAAGGCAACCCCCCTAACATGATAATCCTTTTTCATTTACCAAACCTTACCATTGATATGTCTGTTTGCTTTGCTAAAGGGCAAATGTGTATTCTAGTAAATAAAAAGCTAATAGGTCCGGGCATTTGGGGGAACCTCTCGGCTAGAGAGTAAGGTCTCCGCCTGGCTCCCCCCATGCCTTCTAAATTTATATTTCTTGTCTAGTGTATCCATTTGTGCGTCAGCCCCTTCTCCGGAGCTTGAACCCTAGCCCTGCTGGTCATGGCTTCACATGGCTTGCATTCTATGTTTCTTGTGATGGGGCTTCAATCAGCTTCTTGAATCCATGAGTTTATAGGTTTCATCAAATTTGGTAAATTTTTGGTCATTATGTCATCAAATTTTTTTTGTGTCCCTACCCTGTTTTACAATGACTCCATTTACCTATATTTTTGCAGCTCGAACTTTTCCTACAGAACTGATGATCTGTTCGTTTAACATTATCTGTTCTCTGTGTTTCAGTCTTCATGAGAAATAAGACTGTCCAGCAGTGCTGACAGAAGCAGGCTCTGCTCTTCGACATGATGAGAGCTCTGGGTCCTGTTCCCTCTAACCCTCTCTGGTGGCTCTTCCCTTCTTCCCTGACCTCAGGCAGCTTTCCCCGCATCCCTGGAAATGAGCCCTCAGCTGAACCTGGAGGGAAGCCAGGGTTCTCTCTCTGTGCACTTCTCCTCCAGGACTCTGTCCCCTCAGCCCCATCTCCTCAACTGGGGAGCTTGTGGGGTTCTCCCTGGATTGCTCCTTCCTGAGCCCAGCCTGGAAACTATTCCATCAATACGCTGGGCGATGTTGGACTTGCTTCATTTGTTCCCTGACTCTTGGGGATTACCGTCCTTTGCTACCTCATGTCCAGTGTCTGAAAAACAATTGTTTCATATATTGTTTTAGTTCGGGGGGGGGGGGGTAAAATATGGTATCTATTATTTTATCTTGATTAGAAACTTTGTCTTCTCAACACTTTTATTTAAATACCTGGATAAAATATGTAATTTTAAGAAATACATAATTTTCTTAAATAGACGTGAAAAATATAAAGAGACTGACTACCAGAGAGGAAATAGAAAAGGTTTCCAGCTAAATCTCCAGAAATCACTAAGTTCAGTTGTTTTTGCAAGGGATTCTACCAAACCTATACAGAATAACAATCCCAATGCTATTAAATGGTTCTATTCTAGAACTTACCAAAAGGACTGCTTCCAGTCATTTATGTGAAAACAAAGATGACACAAAAGAATATTATAGACCACGCTACATAGAAATATTGATTTAAAATTAATAAATAAAATATTACTAAATAAAACCCGCAGCAAATAAAAATGGTTATTCACCATGACCAAGCATGTTTACTCCAGGAATCTAAGAGTGACCCAAGGGTCGAAGTTATTGATATGGTTAATATGTTAGTGAAGCTAAGTTGGAAAGTGTGTGCTTATTTTCAAGGATGTTTTTAAGGCATTCAATAAAATGTACTATTCATTCATGATAAAAACTGCTTAAAAATAGAAATATGGGTATATATGCTACATTAGTAAAATATAATATAGCTATTTTATCCTCAAGGCAAAAATTTATTTTTATTGGAAAGTACTTCTGTTAAATTTAAAAAGACAAGAATGCCCATTGTTATCATTATTATTTGGATTTGTTTTGGAAGTACCAGTCAACACAATTAGAACTACTAATAAAAATTGGAGGTAAAAAAATTGAAAACGTGGAAGTAAAATTATGAGTAGTTTTACATACCATATAAATTTTATTTTATGTATTAATTGATTATACCTGGGAAAATCAGAATATTTTCTGGAGAAAATTATTATAAACAATAAGAGAATTCAATAACATGCTTAGTACAAAAAGAATACATACAGTTTTATAACCTTTGTGTGTAAAAGCATCAAATTAATTGGAAGAGCTAAATGGAAGGAAAGAACCCACCTAAAATATAAGGAAAAATAATGACTCTATTAGAAGTGTAGAGAATCTATAAGAAAAACTGTAAAATCCTTTTGAAGGTCATTAACAAAAAACACCCACCTGTACAAGTGGAAAGACTGCCTACATACCCGACCAAAAGGCTCAACATGACAAAGATTAATTCCCCCAGTAAGTTAAATGTTAACATTATTAGGAGCCCAATAAAAATATTGTTAAAATATGTTTTTTAAACTAGCTGAAGTTCTTAAGGAAAAATGAACAGTAGAAAAGGAAATGATATGAAAAACTAAAATATGAATAAGGACTAACCTCTTAGAAGTTCAAACATAGTATGAAGCTTCAATAATTAAAAGGGCTCAATATTGATGCCTGGATTTATGTATCAATACCACAGAATAGAATGTCCAGAGATAGTTTCATGGACTAGAGAAAATTCATTAGATTGTAGACTGGCATTTCATTGGTGGAGGAAGAGGATGGATTATTTAAGAAAAGCTTTTGGACATATGGAGGGGCCTTGGGAAGCATAAAGCTCTATCCATACCTCACAGTTTACACTAGGAGTCTAGGTAGATCAAATCTTTTAATTTCTTATATTGTTAAAAATGCTAGAAGAGATGGCCTCACATGTAAGGAGCTTGGAAGTCACTATTCCCATCCCCACACCAAGAAAAAAGCTGAAAAACTGAAAACCAACAACCTTTGTAAAATCCAGCAGAGAGTTAAGGTCACAGGACAAAACACCACCTACAAGCCAGAGGGGCAGGCACATACAAAGAATGACAGCTCGCGTGGCGCAGATACAAGCCAGCAACCACGCTGGAGCTGGCACGGGTACAAATGTGTTATTCAAGTGTGATTGCCTAATGGTTGGGGCTGCTGAAGGACTAGCTTGAGAGATAAAAGCTCCTGGCACTGAACCTGCGGCAGGAGGGCGGGGTCCGGGGAGGGAGGGGGTACACAGTTTCCTGAGTTGTAACTCTAGGAGCCTCATGGGGTTCTCGGGTGGAGATCAGAGGAAAGTCCCCTCATGTTTCCAGCAGGAGGAATGGGAAAGTAACCATTTTGAAATAGCCCAGAGCATTCTGTTCTTCACAAAGGAACGATTTCATCAGAGCCTAACCCATTGGGTTTTTCCTGAGCCTCACAACCAAGGGAAAGGAAATACCCAACTTCAGCCCCTCCAGCCTTCCCAGTGGGAGAAGGGGAATACCAGCCCAGCTCCTCGAGCTGTCCTGACTCACTGAACAGGGAGGGGTCGGGAAACGAAGCAACATGAGGTTGCAGCCAGGGACACCCGCTCACAAGAGACTGTGGAACTCAAGAACACTGCCCCTCGCCCCATATCTCACCGTCACATACTAAGTGCCTGTTTACCACAGTTCCTGTTACCTAGTACGGTGGACGGCAAACTGCGGCTCGCAAGCCACATGCGGCTCTTTGGCCCCTTGAGTGTGGCTCTTCCACAAAATACCACGTGCGGGCGTGCACATACAGTGCGACTGAAACTTTGTGGCCCATGTGCAGAAGTCGGTATTTTGTGGAAGAGCCACACTCAAGGGGCCAAAGAGCCGCATGTGGCTCGCGAGCTGCAGTTTGCCAACCACTGACCTAGTACATCATGCCCTGCTTCCAACAAAAAATTACAAGGCATACTAACAAGCAGAAGACACTTTGAAGAGATAAGTAGGCCATTAGAACCAGGTTCAGACATGGCAGGGAGGCTGGGACTATCAGGGATTCATTAGAGATTTAAGAGAAATATAATGAATACACTGTGGGCTTTCATAGAACAAGTAAACAACATGTAAAACAGAGGGATAATGTAAATAGAGAGAAGGAAATCCTAAGAAAGACTCAAAAATAAATGATAGGAAAAAAAACTATAATGAAGATTGCCTTTGATGGGGACATAAGGTGACTGGACACAGCTGAGGAAAGAATCTGTGAACTTGAGGATATGTCAATGATAATTTTCCAAACTAAAAAAAAAGAAAAGGGACTGGAAAAAAAAAGAGCAAAATACCCAAGAACTGTGTAACAGTTACCAGAAAGAAAAGAGAGAAAAGAAAACAGAAGAAATACTTAAAGCAGTAATGACTATTTTCCAAAATCAATTTCAGACATCAATTCACAGATCCAGGAAGCTCAGAAGGATATATGCTTTTAAAAAGCCTACACTTGATGGGGAAAATGAGACATTTTGGGGGGGCTAGCAATCTGAATCTAGTCACTGCCCCTTTAATTATCTGGCCCTGCAAGACCTGTTTACCCAAAGTACTACTCCCGTTTTAGAGAGGCCATAAACCATCCCTAAGACGGAGTTATCAGTGCTAGCGCCAGGCCAGGCCTTGAGATGTGGTCCCAGTGCCCCCATCTCAGCAGATGGGGCTTTTTGTAAAGCCAGTGAAAGGTCCGGAAGTATAATCCATATTTGGGGGACAAAGAAACCAAAGTGGTATAAAGGGAAAGCTTACTCCATATTGGGGGGGTGGGGGGCTCAGGATTTGGAGAGAGACAGACTCCCCTAAGTCACTGTACCGGTACATGTGAAATGCCTGGAAATAAATGGGTTTTTCCTGTGCCTCCAGCACTCCTGCGTATTTCTTCGATTGCCTGGTAAATTCTGTAACACACACATATCGTAATTGAAAACAAAGACAAAAACTTGTAAAAAAGAGAACACCTCCTTACAGAGGAGCAGGGATAAGAATTACATTAGACTTCTCTTCAAAAAGCATGCAGGCAAGAGGAGAACGCGGTGCAGTATTTATAGAGTCGAACAACAAAAATCTTAGTGGCCTAAATTTTTGTATCCAGTGAAATTACCTTTCAAAAGTGAAGGATGAATAAACAAAATTTGAAGAAATGTATTTCCAGGCCACCTGCTTTGTAAGAAATACATAAAAGAAGTTCTTCGGGGAGAAGGAAAATGATGTGGGCCAGAAACTTGGATCTATACAAAGTTTTATTAATTTCAGGCCAAGCTGACTTCGGAAGGAGGAAACGTACCAGGTATGCAGAGGAGCATTACCTAATAATAAAGGGGCCAGTTCTCCAAGAAGACATCATAGTCCTCAAAGTGTAAGTGCTCAACAACAGAGTTTCAAAATACATGAGACAAAAACGAGTAGAACTTCAAGAAGAAATAGTTGAATTCACTCCTATAGTTGGAAACTTTAAGCCCGTGTACCTGACAGAGCCAGCAGGCAGACAATCAGTAAAGGCAACACTGAACTGGACACTGTGATCAATCAATGGTATCTAGTTGACATTTATAGACTATTTCATCCAACAACAGCATACACATTCTTCTAAAGCTCATAAAACATCCACCAAGACAGATATCAGTCTGGGCCATAAACCACACATCAATGGACCTGGAAGAATTGAAATCATACAATGTCTGCAATAAAATTAAACTAGAATTCAAGAACAGAAAGGTAGCTGAAAAATTCCCCAAATATTTGGCTTTAAACAACACACTTCTAAATAAAACACCAGGAAATAAAAAATCTCAAGAGAAATTTTATAATATTTTGAATTAAATGAAAATAAAAATACAACTTCCCATAATTAATGGAATGCAGCAAAATTGGCACTTAGAAAGTATTGCATTGAATACACATATATTTAAAAATATATATTTAAACCCCACAAACACCTAAGCTTCCATATTAAGAAACATGAAAAAGTGGAGCAAATCATATCCAAAACAAGCAAAAGAAAAGAAATAATGACATTTAGAGCAGAAATTAGTAAAAGAAAAAATTGAGATCAACAAAATAACAAAATTAAAAGTTGGTTCTTTGTACTGACCAATAAAATAAATTGATAAACAGCTAGCCAATCTAAAGAAAAGAGAAAACACAAATAACTATTATCACAAATGAAAGAGGGGCCATCACCATTGATCATATGGACTTTAAAAGAACAAAAGAATAGTATGAACATTCTATGTCCATAAATTTGATAACCTAGATGAAATGGACCAATTCCTTGAAAGACATAACCTTCCAAAATACATACAAGAAGAAATAGATATCTGAATAGGTCTATGTCTATTAAAGAAATGGAATCAATAACAAATCATCTCCAAAGAGATTCACTAGTAAATTCTGCTAAACACTCAAGGAAGCAATTTTACCTGTTCCCTATAATCTATTCCAGACATTAGAAGCAGGGAGAATACTTCCTCATTCATTCTAGGAGGCCAGAATTACCTTAATATTAAACCCAGACAAAGACATTACAACAACAACAAAACTACAGAGCAATATTTCCCATGAACATAGATACCAAAAATCCTCAACTAAATAATATCAAGTTGAATTCAACAATGTATAAAGAGAATTAAACATTGTGACCAAGTGGAATTTATTCCAGGTATGCAAGGCAGGTTTGATATTTGCACATCAATCACATCAACAAGCTAAGCAAGAAAAATTTCCTGATCAAAGAAATATATGGCAAACTTCCACACCCATTTATGATCAAAATTCTCAGCAAAAGGAGAAGAAGAATTCAACTTGATAAAGAACATCTGTTAAAAAGAAAACACCATACAGCTAACATACTTAATAAGAAGAAACTAGATGCTTTCCCCCTAAAATCAGGAACAAAACAAGAATGTTCCCTTTCACCACTCCTATTCAATATTGTACTGGAAGACACAGATAATGCAATAAGACAAAAAATAAAAAGGAGATAAAAGTTATACAGATTGGGAGAAGGAGGATATAAAACTGTCATTCCTAGATTATATGAAGATTGTTGTAAAAAATTCCACAGGTACAAATAAACAAATAAAAAAACAAAAACATTTTGGAACTAATAAGAGACTATAGCAAGATTGTAGGGTCCAAGGTTAAACTACAAAAGTCAATTGTTTTCCTATATACCAGCAATGAACAATTGAAATTTGAAATAAAAACATACCATTGGCATTAACATTGAAAAAATAAAAGTTATTATAAATCTAAGAAAATATATACAAGATTTGCATGATGAATACTACAAAACTTTGATGAAAGAAATCAAAAAGTAAATAAATGAAGAGATAATTCATATTCATGGATAGGAAGACTTAAAATTGTTAAGATAATTCTTTCCAAATTGATCTACAGATTCAATGCAATCCAAATCAAGATCCCAATGAGTTACTTTGTGGATATCAATAAACTCATTGTAATTTTTTTATGTAAAGGCAAGAGACCTAGCATAGACAATACAATGTTGAAGGAGAAGGAAGTTGGAGGACTGACAGACTGACTTTAAGTCTTACTTTAAAGCTATAACAGGAAGACAGTGTGTACTGGTGAAAGGACTAATAGTCAATGAGTCAGAATAGAAAGCCCAGAAATAGACCCACACACACACAGTCATCTGTTCTTTGATAAGCGGCAAAGGCCAGGAGAAAGGAGAGGCTTTAAACAAACCTTCTTGGAACCACTGGCCATACACATGTGAAAATGACCTGGACACAGGCCTTCAATCCTTCACAAAAAATTTATTCAAAATCGGCCAGAGATCTAAATGTAAAATGCAAAACTATAAAACTCCTAGAATATAACATAGGAGGAAATCTAGGTAAATCTGGTTTTGGTGTCTTTTTATACACAATCCCAAAGGCACGATCCATGAAAAAAATTTGATATAAAAGAAAAAACTGCTTTGCCCAAGACACTGCTAAGAAAATGAGATGACTAGAAGACTGGGAGAAAATCTTTGTAAAACACATATGTGATCAAGATTAGTTATACAAAATATGAAAGAACTCTAAAATTCAACAGTAAGAAAATAATTAAAAAATTAAAAACAGGCAAAAGATGTGAACAGACACCCCACTAAAGAAGATATACAGCCCTGACCGGTTTGGCTCAGTGGATAGAGCATCGACCTGCGAACTGAAAACAGAAGATATACAGGTGGCAACTAAGCAGATGAAAATATGCTCCACACCACATATCACTAGGGGATTACAAATTAAAGCAATAATAAGCCCCCACCGCACCCATCAGGATGCTGAAATCCTGAACTCAGCATCCAGTGCGCGGCAGCAGGGACTCACACTCACTGCTGACGGGATGCACAGTGGTGCAGCCACTTGGGAAAACAATTTGCACTCGCTGGTGTTTAGTCAAATAAGTTGAAAATATGTCCACACAAAAACCTGCACCCAGATGTTTGTAGTAGCTTTAGTCATAACTGCCCATACTTGGAAGCACCAAGATGTCCTTCAGTAGGTGATGGAGAAATAAACTCGGGTCCATCCAGACAATGGAATATTATTCAGCGCTGAAAAGAAATGAGCTGCCCTAGCTGGTGTGGCTCAGTGAATAGAGCACCGGCCTGCGGATTGAAGGGCCCTGGGTTCGATTCCGGTCAAGGGCACAAGCCGGGTTGTGGGCTCGGTCCCCAGTAGGAGGCGTGCAGGAGGCAGCCAATCAATGATTCTCTCTCATCATTGATGTTTCTATTTCTCCCTCTTCCTTCCGCTCTGAGATCAATAAAAATATATTTTAAAGAAAGAAGTGAGCTATGAAGCCATGAAAGCACATGAAGGAAACTTAAATGTACACCACTGAGTGAAAGAAGCCGATCTGGAAAGCCTTCCTCCTGTGGGGCTCCAACTATGCGGCATTCTGGAAAGGCCAACCTACGCATTCAGCAGAGATGAGTGGATCCAGGGCCCATCGAGGGAGGGATGAATGGTCAGAGCACAGAGGGTTTTCAGGGCAGCGGAACTGCTCTGTGTAACACTGCAGTGGCAGCTCACATGTCCTTTTTCCTTTGTCCAAACGCATGGAATGCACATGCCAAGAGTTACTCTAACGCACACTGTGGACTTTGGATAATTGATTGTAACAAATGTACCACCTGGTGAGGGATGTTGATGGGCAGGGAGGGTCGGTGCGGGGAGGGTCGGTGAGGGTCGGCCAGGGGGTGTGGTGTGTGCAGACAGTGTATGGAAAACCTCTCTAGTTTCCTCCCAAATTTTCTGTGAACCTAAAAGTGTTTCTAAAATATAAAGTCTACTAATTAAACAAAAATACTGGAAGGAGAATTGAGGAATTTTCGAAAAGTTATTGTAGGATACAGAAAGTGTGACCAAAGATTCCAGAGGTCATAACCAATAAATCTGACATTTTAAAAATGACATATGACACCTGAGAAGGGAGTTGAGGATACTGTGGCTTTTAATAGCACAGGATCAATGAAAACATTAGTTGGTGGGTGTGGTATGCACAGTCATGGAGTATTACTTGGTCTGTTAAAAGAATAAGGAAATTCTTTGCTTCCCTTTGTGGAACAATCTTGAGGGCATATTTTTTAAAAAGCAAAATCCAGAGCATTTCTATTAAATCATGAAATCTTCTATGTCAAATTAACCAGCACCTGCCCTGTTAGCCATCTCTCAGCCCCGCTGCGACAGGCAGGCTGTAATTTGCCTGCCTGATCGCTACTGACATAACGCTGGACCTGCTTCTCATTGATGTCTTGGTGTGGATCTGACCCTGCTTTTCTCTTTCATACAACCACCGGTGCATTTTTAAATAACTGAATTACTTTAAAAGTTATCACCTGGAACCACCTCTTTAAACCAACATAATATTATCCTTTTTAAGTTAAAATAATTATTTTTTCATGTCGGACATCAGTGTAGTTTAATGTGATTATTGTTCAGTTTCTCAAACAAGAGCTACAAGATATCATACGTGCAACATCAAGGTTTAAGATCATTTGCAAAATAAAATACTGTTGACTGACAGCTATTAATGTGAATCAGAATTCATGTTCAGGGATGAATATTCTTTTTTTTTAATCCTCACTCAAGGGTATGTTTTTATTGATTTTTACAGAGAGAAAAAGGGAAAGAGAGAAACATCGATGTGAGAGAGGACCCATTGGTTGACTCCCATATGCTCCCTGATTGGGGATGGAACCCACAACCTAGGTATGTGCACTGACTGGGAACTGAACCTCTGACCTTTTTGGTGCTCTTAACAGAGCCACCCGGCCAGGGCGAAGAATAATCTTGTAAACTTCCAGATTTGCTGGCACATTTCTTACCGCTGAGTTTTTACGGAAAAACCTTTTTCTTTCTAATGATGACCCTGATTTTCCAAAGCCTGCCTCTTGGACGCGAGGTCAGAATGCTTCAGAGAACGCATAAAGGTTACTGTTTCTTGACACATGCGTAGCCGCTGCCTGCGGGATGTGGAGGTTAACGCTTCCCGGTACGTCTTGTGGCCTGAGGCCGAGGGAGGAATGTCAAGAAGCCTCAGCAGTTTTGTAACCAAGATCTGTCCAGGGGCCTGTGAAGTATTCACACAGGAAAATCAAAATCTGATGTGTGTCTGGCCCCGGGATCATCCCAGCATCATGGCTCTGTGAACGCTAACAGTGCCGGGAGCTACCCCAGCGCAGCCGTACTGAGAGGGGTCCGGGCACGGGTCTGCCCCTCACAGGCCCACTGGGAACGGGGCTGGGCAGTGGTGCGGGGTTTTCCACAGTAATGGTGCACTCATTCGTGGTACAAAGTGCTCCCACACTTTTCAGAAATAATAGGATTTGCTACTAGAGAATAACTCAATGGACAAAACAAAATACCAAGATGTCAGCTGTTAAGACAGGGATGTTTTTTCACCGAGAAAGGAAATTATCTCCTGGTGAATCTGGTGCTACCCCCGCATTGGTCCGGAGGGAGACCTTCTTCCTGCTGCGCTTGGCACACTGTCCTTGTCTTGGAAAGGGGCTCCAGCAACACGTGACTTGCAGCTGCTTCACACCCTCGCCAACACTTGGTATAGTCAGTCTTCAGTCTTAGCCATTGAGTGGGTTTGCAGTGGTTGCTTGTGGTAACGACTTTCCATGTCTTTACTGGCCATTCATACACACGGCTTCCTGACTGAAACATTTGACAGGAAAGCATATACCCTCACTTCTGAGAAACTACGGGTAAAATTATTTCTTGATTCTTTTTCTGTAGTCTTAAAAAAATAAGAGAGAGAAGAGAATGGGCTTCACTCGATGAGGCAGAGCAAATGCCAACAAATTGGCAGAATGGGCTTCAAACATTGTGGGATTTTCTTTTTTGTCCATTTTGATTATCTGCCCCTCAGGGTGGGTGTCGTAGACCTCGTGGCGATGTTTATCCTTATCCACCTCCCTCACCAGAGACAAACTCTGCCCTCCACGACTTTCAAGACTTGGCAACCTGTCTACATTTCTCTCACGGCCTTGCCAAAATAGCTGTCTGTCAAATGCAGTCACAAATTTGGGCCAAGATAATGACAAGTTATGAAGGATCACACTGGTAACTCTACACCGACTTTCCTGCGGGGTACATGCACGCCCACATACACACACACAAACCATGTGTTCACCAAGAAAATTCATATAAAGTGAACACACTCAGATCAAAGTATAAATCATTTTAATACTATGAAAATTTCCTTCCACTCCCTCTCAATCATTACAACCACAAGGATAATTGCTATTCTGGTTTTCATTAAAACAGATTGGTTTCCTCTTGTTTTTCAAGTATAAAAATCTGATTATCCAATAGAAGTCTTTGTGACTGGCTTCTTTCCCTCAACATTATGTCTATGAGCCTGACCCATGTTGCTGCAGAACAGCCGTAGCTTATTTTTCTCCCTGTGTAGTATGTCAGCACACAAATATACTTCACTTATCCATGCTATACTTGGGCAGTAGGGTTATTTTTGACTTTTGGCTTTTACAAATAATGCATTATTAAATTCACATACATGCTTCAGGTGCACATACATGTATGTGTGCGTCTCGGGTGGGTGTGTATTGGTGTGTGTGGGTTCTGCTTTAGTAAAGCTGCTGTTTACTAACGTGGTTGCACCGGCTGGGCCTCTCCAGCTGCGTGCTCCCTTTCTGGTTGCTCTGCATCTGCACGGACACCTGGTATGCTGGGGGGAAGAGAGGTGGTATGTTAGCCACCCTGGTGGGCGTAGTGCTATCTTACTGTGGTTTTAACTTGCATATTCCTGGTGACCGATGGGGTGGAGAGCAGATGCGTTATCATTAACTAAAGTCCATAGTTGGCACTCTCGGTGGCATGCATCCTATGGGCTTTGACTAACGCCAGGGGCGTGTCTCCACTGTGGCATCTAATACGGAACAGTGTCACTGCCTAAGGACCCTCCGTGCCCTGTCTACTCATCCCCCCGCCCCCAAGCCCCAGCCGCTGGAGACCATGGATCTTCCCACTGTCTCCATAGTTTTGCCTTTTCCAGAATGACGAGGTTGCAGTCATACAAAATGAAGCTTCAAACACTCTGTTACAGACCCACCCTCTCTTTCATCAATAGCACATTTTTTTCTGGTTATGAAAGCAATGCATGCTTATCGAAGAACATTTAGACTACAAGAGAAAGGGTAAAGTAAAGCCATGACCTCAGAACAAGAGAAAGCATCCAAGACTGAGTGTAAAGAACCCCAACTCTGTAGCAGAACCAGAGCAGTCCTGTGAGTGGAAGGGAGAATGGAATGGCCTGTGCCCACCTCACCAGCCGGGCGGAGAGTGAGGTGCTCAGGGCTCTCCTTTCACCTAGCGAAGGTGGCTCGGGGCCCTCACTGTGGAGGGGGTATCGGACCGATGGCCTCATTCCCCCTGGTTGTGGGCGTGTCCATGAAGCACTAGTGTGTCCGCAGGAAGGCGGTTCGCAGTTCCCTGGCCTGCTCGAGGCCTTGCACCACTCCCCACCCCTGAACGCCCACCCGGCAGCACCCTGGAGGGTGCGGACAGGGGCCTGCGGTCCCGGCACTTGTGGCCAGAGCAGAGCAGTGTCTGGGCTTGTTGGAAGGGAGGCCCATCCTTCCATTCTTTCCCACCCCTAACAGGGCCCGACTCCTCCCCGGACCAAATGCAGCCCTCCTGCACGTGGTCCCGCACATGGTCCCGCCCGTGCCCTGCAAATAAATGCCCAGAGGCCACAGTGCAACGCTATGCAAAGGGAGAGTGAGGGACCCCCCACCCCCGTGGGTGCTGAGAGTACGCTGATCACTGCGTTCCTCTTTTCTCTCTCTCAGCGTTTCCTAAGCGTTCTACAACCCACATTTAAAATCACAATAAAAAACAAATCAAGAACCAACGCGTCTTAGCAGGCTGCATTCATTTGGTGGGGTGGTTGGTGAAAAGCTGCATTCCAGAAATGTCCTATTCATGCAGCTCTGTCAGAACCCCGCGGAGGCTCAGGAAATGAGGTTTATAAAACTTGGATGCGCCCCGGCCCGGCTCTCAGAAGCTGTCTGGGTGGCGTGGGCCGAGGCCCTGCCCGCTGCCCTGCAGAGCCCAGGCACCACAGGGGGCTCTCCGCTCCTGCCCTCCATCTCTCCCGGTGCCTGGTGATGGCGACGCCAGCGCGGGGTCCAAGGGGGAGTGGAGGCTGCTTGTCTCTGTTCCTGCCAGAGACCTGACTTTGGGGGTGATGGTGGCGCCCGCTCTGCCTCAGAGTCCCAGGGACAGGGCGTGGGCACCGTCCCATCCTTAGACTCTGTCCGTGCCACTGCCACCGCCTCTTCCAGGACTTTCCAACCGGCCCACAGAGTAAGCGCTTTGGCTCTGGGCAGCCTTCGCCAGGCGGGTGCCAGCTGGGCTCATTTCCTTTTCACACAGGAAACCCCGAGGCTTTGTCGGGTTCAGTGACTGGGGAGTCCTGGCAATGCCGGTGGGGACGGCAGCGGGCTCCATGCGGCCCTGACCCCGGGCGGACCGTGTGCCCGCTGTGCAGAGGGGCTGGCGGCTGCTGTCGCCGCGTGGGGACTGTCCAGCAGTGACTGCCACACGCGGGGAGAGGGCGCCTGCGGCCGGGGCGGGGAGCCCCACGCCTCCCCCCACATCCTGCTCGGCCATCAGGGGCCGTTGTCCAGCTCACGGCCGCGCACTCTCGCGGCTTTGGCTCCCTGGCTCCTTCCCAGCTGTGACCTGCTTGGCCGTCAGCTGTGGGGCAGCCGTTGCGTGCGTCCCAGAAAGTCCCGGGCCGTCCTCCCCACGAGGGGCGGCCGCCCCCTTTTGTAGTTGAGCCGCAGGACACTCATCCCCGCAGCGGGCTTCCTTCTCAGGGGCGCCCCCATCCTCCCAGGACCTGCATGATGTGTGGGCAGGAAGCCCGCGTCGCGGCGCCTCGCCCCTTGCCCTGGGGACCTCACTGAAGCGCAGGGTTCTGCAGGGAGATGAGCCGCAGGAAGCAGCCCACAGGGAGGCCCGGAGCCTGACTGGCAGGAGACCTCTGCTCCGGGGCATCGGCCAGCACCGGGGCTCCTGGGCCTGTGCAGGGCGAGTCCCGTCCGCCCTTCGATGCCGAGACACGTGAGGAGCAGGCATGGAGGCATCCGCATCTTTCACGGATGTAGCCATACTTCCTGGGAAACATTAAAAAACAATTCTCAGCGGAAGGCCCAGCTTCTCAAAGCCCTTCGAACGCCTTAGCAGTGAAGTGGTTCCCTCATAACTGTGGGCGGGTGGCCACGGGGCCTGGAGAGACCCCCCTCCCACAGGAGCGCCCTTCCCGGTAGGAGCAGCCAAAATGGGGCAGAGGGGAGGGGGGGCAGGAGGCTGTGCTCTGGGCAGGAGCGGGCTGCAGCCAGCAGCATACTTGGAGGGCATAGGGAAGGGGGCACAGGGAAGGGGGCATAGGGAAGGGGGCACAGGGAAGGGGGCACAGGGAAGGGGGCAGAGGGAAGGGGCACAGGGAGGGGGCACAGGGAAGCGGGCACAGGGAAGGGGACACAGGGAGGGGGGCACAGGGAAGGGGGCACAGGGAAGGGGGCACAGGGAAGGGGGGCACAGGGAAGGGGGCACAGGGAGGGGGGCACAGGGAAGGGGGCACAGGGAAGGGGGGCACAGGGAAGGGGGCACAGGGAGGGGCAGTGGAAAGGCACTGGATCAGGTGGGCCTCCCAGCTGGAGGGCCAGTGTACACCCTGATTTGCAGCCTATTCGGTTGCCGCTTGGGTTGGTGGCTTCATCTTCCTAATAATCAGTGCCCCTGTCTGTAGAGCTGCAACAACAAAAGAGTGATTTCATGCTCAGCAGGCCCCCGGGAGGATGCCATGGTGGTGTCATAGATCCCGCGACGCAGTGGCTGGTGGCGAGGGAATAGGAACTGGAACCTGTGACTGGCCTTGACGGGTTGGCTCTTCCAACTTCCTGAGCCTGTCGCCTCAACTGTGAGGCAGGAGTCGCCATTGGAAACACACCAGACCCTCGTCTGTGACAGAGATCTCTGGTGCCCCTCGTCTATGGGACGAGGAGACTCGGGGTTTAGAAGGTCCTGGTGAGGGGGCTCCCCATGTTCTGTCAGAGGCACTTCTGATTCTCACCACATCCCCCAACTCCAGGGCCCCTTCCAACCACATTCACTCCCAAAGCAGTGACCCTGCTTCTGACTGTCCGGCCACCGCAGGCTGGATTCCTGCCCTCAGGTAGTTCGAGGGAGGTGGCACGTTCTGTGAAGACCTCTCAGAAGACGGTTGGAGCAGTGGTAGCCTTCTCGACACAAGCATGGCCTCTAGGTGAGCACTTAGAAGGTGGCACCACTTACTAAGATCCAGGAATGGTTTCCTTCGTGGGAGTAGGTCATAACTTATTTTCCTGCTGAGGAAACAGCGGAGGAAATAGATGAGTTGGGGTGACCCAGGAGGTAAGGAAAGAGGATGTGAGCCCTGAGAGGGGCCTTTTCAGCGAGAGGTAGGGGAGTAGCCTGGGCAGGAGGCTGGTGCTGGGTAGGCCTGGGGGCAAACCTCGGGGTGAGGACCAGTGGCTAAAGCTCATGCTTGGGAAGATGTATCAGTCAGCTCAGGCTGCCATAACACACGGGCCACACACACGGGCATCTTAGACAATAAGAATTTACTGTCTCACAGCCTGGAGGCTGGAAGTCCGAGAGCAGCGTGCTGCCGTGTAGGTCTCCTCTGAAGCGCTCTCCTGGCTTGTAGATGGCCATCTTCCCCCTGTGTCCTTCAGAGGTCATCTCTAATCTGTCTGTGTCTTAACTCCTTTCTTGTGAGGACTCCAGTCATGTTGGATTAGGGCCCACTCTGATAACCTCATCTACAACTCCAGTCCCATTCTGAGGCGCTGGGGTTAGAACTTCAACAGACAGATTTTGGGGAACACAGCTCAGCCCATAATAGAAGGCAAGCTTGAGCCACGGGCCTGCAGCTTTCTGGGACAGGGAGGTGAATGGGGAAGGACTGGGGAAAAAGGCAGACACCTTTGCCACAGTTCCGCTTGTTGCCACGCCATGACACCCTGATTCCTGCTGCCCTGACCCATCCTGGTCGGGGCTAGTGCAGGAGGCAGCCAATCGATGTGTCTCTCTCACATCGATGTTTCTCTGTGTATCTCTCCCCCTTCCGTTCCCTCTAAAAATCAATGGAAAAATAACCTCGGGTGAGGATTAACAAAAGTCCCCACAACTTTCTTTTTGAAAATTAAAACATTTCATTTGTTTTTCTATAATGAAAGGATGTATCTCTTGAACGTACCCATTGATTAAATCACCCAGCATGGGCCAGGCTGTGGGGTTTGTTTACAAAATTGACCAGGAATTTTGCTTCTTTATGGTGGATTGAACTCTCAACGAACTGAAACTCTTGCAGAAAACTATACACTTTGTATAAAATATAAACAAACAAGCAAGAAAACAACAACAAAAAAAAACACCCCACACTTACCTGAAGTGTCTGAGGGGGAATCAGGAGACAAATAACCTATTTTTAAAAAATCAGGAAAAAAATCTGAGCAAACATTTATCAAAAGCAGAGATGGCCGTAACTGGTTTGGCTCAGTGGATAGAGCATCGGCCTGCAGACTGAAAGGTCCCAGGTTCGATTCCGGTCAAGGGCATGTACCTGGGTTGCGGGCACATCTCCAGTGGGGAGTGTGCAGGAGACGGCTGATCGATGTTTCTCTCTCATCAATGTTTCTAACTCTCTATCTCTCTCCTTTCCTCTCTGTAAAAAATCAATAAAATATATTTAAAAAAAAAAAAAAAGCAGAGATGTGGTGGCCAACAGGCACGTGAAGAGATGCTCAAGGTTATTAATCACGGGAGATGCAGATCAAAATCAGGGTGATGAGGAGGAAAGGTGACACACCGAGTCCTGGCAACGATGGAGGCCGGCTGGACTGCGCAGCGCGCTGGGCAACAGGGGCCTTATGGGAATGTAACTGAACGGTGACATGTAACCCAGCCATTCCATTAGTAGGTGTCTCGCCATGAAAAATGTCTACACAACCTCATACACAGATGTTCATAGCAGCTTTATTCATAATATCCTAAAACTGGGGCCACCCCATGTCCATCCACAGGCGGGTGGATAAACAAATGAGGTTTGCCCACATGATGGGTAATGCTCACCATCAAAAGGTCAAACCGCTTCCTGATAGATGCCCAAGTGCAGGTGGCTCAGTCATTGTGCTGAGCGCGAGCAGCCAGTTCACCGGAGGCTGACACTGTGCGCCCTTTCCTTATATAGAACCCGAGGAAGGGCAGACTGAGTCGGTGACAAAGCAGATCAGCAGTGGCCTGGGCAGGGAGCAGGTGGAGGGCACAGAGAGGGGAGGGGTCCGCAGGAGGGGCGCGGGGAGCGCTGTCTTGCTCACTCCGAGTGCAGCTGTCAAACTCACTGGCCTGTGACTCACTGCGCGCAGGACGCTGTCAGTGATCGCACCTCCCTCCATTAAGTGGGTTTAAGTGTCCTGGGCTCCTGCTTAACCCAAAGAACCAAAGGCGTGAGGAGACCTGTTCCTGTTTCGGTGGAAGTGGAGCCGGGAGGCTTCTGAGTCACTGAGTTGTGAGCAGTGGAACCGGTGACGTCATTGTCAGGGCGTCCCGGATCCAGAGTAAAACTCCCCCCGGGACTTTTAGGGTACAGACAGGACCTCAGGCCGCCTCAGGCGCAGTCTCTGTGTGGGCTGAGACAGGAGACAGATTCCAGTCTAAAAAGTAAGCTCTTTCCCCAAAAAGAGAATAGGGCCTTGAAACAGCCTATAGCCTCAGAGGAGACGCCCCTGTTGGCAGATGGCACCCACAGACATCTGGGCTCTCCGTCACCATGGCAACGTCCCCTCCTCACCAGCAATGCCGGCACTCACAGGCAGTCTCCAACTTGCACGTCTGGTTGCTCCTGCCCGGAAAGAGAGGGCATCGCGGGTGATCCTTCCACCTGCTCTACATCCGGCCCTTTGTGGTGGCAAAGCAGGCCCCTTGCAAGAGAAACTGTCCGAGCCTGGGAAAGCGGTGCCACTGGCGACCGCGGGACTGTAGTTGCCCATCAGCTCCTGGCCTTGTGCCCACCCTGAAGGCCCCTCACGGCTCCTGAGTCAGCGCCGAAAACAATCAGCACATTAATTAGAAAACTATTATCCGGTTCATCATAAACTACAGTAAGGACAGACTGGGGTTCATACCTTCTACTGCATTCCTGAGCGCCTCTACTACCCACAAGGTGAGAGCAGCAACGCATATTTATCATTAAAGAATGAAAATCATAACGGGCCTCCCAGAGCAGCATAGAAAGAGAACAAAGAGCTCTTCAGCCATGAACCAGCCATCCTGAATGGCTAAGGACGTCCTGAATGGGCTCTGTTCTGCTCCTGCGGGGCCCTCTCCACCCCCCCCCCGACCCCCCACCCCCGGCCCCTCCACTTCCCCCCTCCCTCCCCTCTGTCTCACTCTCTGGGAGCTCAGACAAGGGTGGGGAGGAGAGTAATGAAAGGTCACTGAGGACTGGGGAGCAGGACCAGCTCCAAAGACCACATTCCAGGCCCTGAGGACGCCACATTGTGTCAGATCAAGGTTGGGGACAAGAATTGGGCTGACGTTTGAAAGGGTCGATGGGGTGAGACTGGGGAAAGGAAAGTGCAGAGAGGCAGTTTTCATACTTTTTGCTTATTTGCTTGACTCAACGTATTATCTGTAAAAAAGAATAAAATGAAAGCTCAGATGTACGGTCACCGACTTCTGATTCCCTTGAACGTGTGCAGAGGAGGCGGGCCAGCGCTCTAATGCCCGGTCGGCTCTGGAATGCTGGCGGGGCAAAGGCGGGAGGAATGCATTTTCCACATCAGAGTAGAATTTACGCTCAGTTCAGGAGCCCTCGGAGGAATTTCCTGCCTCATTTGGCCTCATGACTTTTCTGGCTGAGAATACCTCTGAGCACATGCAAATGTCAACAGTGAGGACATCTGGATGAGGAAGAAAAGCCGCCTTTGTATCTACTGCAGTTTAAAAAAGTCAAATTCCTAGTTTCATGGGCAAGACTGCACTTTAATCAAAATCTGGGCTTGGGGTCAGGCTGGGGGTTGAGTGGAGTGGGATCTTCATTCAAAAAGGCCTCATTTGGTGGCGTGGCCGAGACGCACGCGGGGGGAGGGGGGACGGGGGGCGGTGGAGCACGGGGGGATGGGAGGGGAGGCAGACGCTGTGCAGGCTGTCCCTGCCAGGAGGGGCGAGGCCGGCGGAAACTTTGTCCTGTCTCCCCTCCTGAGGGAACAGGAGGGAACGTGGTGGGGGAAGGAGGCTTGTCTGAGCACCAGCTCACAGCTCAGTGAAGGGAAAGCCGGGCTGCCTGCGTGGGACACCCTCTGGCTGCCCCTCCGCCCGGTGCCAGGCTGCAGGAGGGTAGGGTGCTCCGTGGCCTCTGCTGCGCAGGCCCCTGCAGCTTCAGCAGGTCCCAGCTCCTCACGCGGTCATGACCTCTGAGGTCTGGGATTCCAACTGAGGGAAGAGAAATGCATGTTTCAAGGTCAGGATCATGGGCACATTCCTCGGCCACTCCTGCTCTGGGTGGTGCTCTGTGAAGGCCGCCCAGGCCTCGGTCTCCGCCTTGGGCTGCCGCACTTGTGGTTAGAGAGCAGGGCTTTTAAAACAAGGGCTGGGCCCTGGCCAGTTTGGTTCAGTGGAAAGAGCATTGACCTGCCCACTGAAGGGTCCCGGGTGCGATTAAGGTCAAGGGCATATACCTCAGCTGCAGGCTCCTCCAGAACCCTGCCCCTGGTTGGGCACCTGCAGGAAGCAACCAATCAATGTGTTTCTCTTAGATCGATGTTTCTCTCTGTCTTTCCCTCTCTCTTCCACTCTCTCTAAAAATCAGTGGAAAAATACCCTCAGGTGAGGATTAACAAATAATAAATAAATGAATAAATGAATGAATAAATAAATAAATAAATAAATAAATAAATAAAACAAGGGCTGGGGCAGCCTATTCTTGTAGATGTGTGTGCATGTACATCGACACTTGAAGTACGTAATATAAATACGAGGACACAAAGCATGTGCTATATGTGCTTATGTATATAAAATCTCGTTCAGAAAATGAAATTGGAAAGTTTTCCCTTAATTATTGACTTGGCTCTTTAGACGAGTTATTTCACAGCATGAATTCTACTAAATTCTAAAAGTCTGAATTCAAAATCTCGAAATGTCTCTAGAAAAACGGAACTGGCCGGCAGTAAGCGTGTGTTCAGGGCCTGAGGCCACCGTGAGAGGCATTGTGGCCGCTGCTCCCCGACAGCTCTCCCCATGGAGAGCGGCCACCCCCTCCAGCTCCTCCCTCACCAGCGGAGCTGGCGAGGCCCTGAGTGTCCCACTCAGTCTGGCAGAGAGGAAGTGCCTTACCTGGATGCTCAAGGCCGAGCCAGGTCTGTCTGCACAGAACGCAGGTGCTGCTGGAGGCAGCCTGTCCCGGGCGTGCGTCCGCTGACAACTTAGAGGTCACGGCTGTCCGCCTCAAGGATGGCATTCTCCTGAAGCCAGCGTTTTAAGCTCTGGCCTAGAAACACCTGGAGGGGGGCCCCCATGCACTGCAGCGGACAGACGGGTACAGGTTACTGTGGCTAAGTATCCCACCGGCCCATTGGACAGACGGGAGGGTTTGTTTTCCTCCCCACAGCCCGGCCTTTCCGCTCTGCGCAGCCTTCCTCAGCAGCACGGGCCAGAGGTCTGTCTGCCCCCCGCTCTGACACCAGGACCTGTTACTACCCCAGAATCTTTGGCTGCTCACGCAGTTCTAGCAGCACCTGATGACTCAGGAAATGGGGGCTGGGTGGGAGATCGGGACTCCTGTGTCTGCAGTGGACTATGGAGCCAAGCCATGCATTTCTAATGCGCAATGGCTAGTTCTCACCTCAGTTTAATTTTGTTCAAGTCAACAGCAATTGGAAAAAAAAAAGCTCACACATTGTGTTATTTTTAAAAATCCTCAAGGCCCTAGACTGGGGCTTAGCGGCCCTAACCCCTGAGCAGGCAGCTGTCTGCAAACCTGTTTTCCGTCAGCGTCAGTGTTTCTCCTGCACACAGACCACATGCCATTGGTGCTGGACGCCGGTGGACTCCGGGGGGGCTGGTGTCAGACCCGTTCCCAGCCCTGCAGGGTAGCTAACAGCGCCTGCTCAAGGCCACCACCAGAGCGGTGCCGGCCGCTGCCTGCTGGCATGAGGAGAAGCGATGGGAAGAGAAGCCCCACAGGATCTTCCCATTGAAATAACCAAACGGCAGTGACCGCTCTGAGCACGGCCCATGCACGACAGCGCCCAGTAAAGAGCGAGAGTCTGCAACCCCTCAGAGAGGATCTGAGGAAGCATAACGTGCACACACATCGGTGGGGCAAGGTCGCTCAGGTGTCTCGATGCCAACACACAGAGTGTTTTCCTCTCTCTTGGACAGAAATCATTGGGAATTCGTCAGTCTCCTATGGAATTAACATCTAACCTTACAAAGTCTGCAGTACATACTAGTAAACAGTAAGTGTGCCGGTTATCATTCCCTAGAACAGTGGTTCTCAACCTTCCTAATGCCGCGACCCTTTAATACAGTTCCTCATGTTGTGGTGACCCCCAATTTCATTGTTACAAATTGAACATAATTAAAGCATAGTGCTTAATCCCAAAAACAATATGTAATTATATATGTGTTTTCCGATGGTCTTAGGCGACCCTGTGAAAGGGTCGTTCGACCCTCAAAGGGGTCGCGGCCCACAGGTTGAGAACCGCTGCCCTAGACCATCACATGACGCTCAGATGGGCCTATTGGACAGATTGAATTATGACATTTGCCACTTATGCCAGGTTTCCTCTTTTTTAATTTTTTTTCTTAATCCGAGCATACGGGATACCTCCTGACTCTTAGACGGCTCCAGAAGGATGACCTTAGGCCACCCGTGGGCAAAGTAGGGCGCGCGGGCCGGATCCCACCCGTTTGAAATGAATAAAACTAAAAAAAAAAGACCGTACCCTTTTATGTAATGATGTTTACTTTGAATTTATATTAGTTCACACAAACACTCCATCCATGCTTTTGTTCCAGCCCTCCGGTCCAGTTTAAGAACCCATTGTGGCCCTCGAGTCAAAATGTTTGCCCACCCCTGCCTTAGGCGGAGCAAAGTGAAATGACCCATCATCTTAGTTCACTTGGGATTTACCACCAACAGGATGGTCACATTTGATCTTCCCCAACCCTTGGATTTACTCCGCATCACAGCCAATCATTTTCCTGAATCTAGGAACTTATAATAAAAATATACTTGTAAACGCATTTCTCCTACTGTACATGTTTGCATAACAAATACCATTTATTAAGGAAACAATTTGCATTTAATATATGGTTACAATAGAACATTATTAAGATCTGTTACCTGAATCCGGAGGAAAAGAAGATGATGCCATAGTCGATTTGGCTCAATGGATAGAGGGTCGTTCTGGGGACTGAAGAGTCTCAGCTTCAATTCTGGTCCAGGGCACGTACCTCAGTTGCGGCTGGATCCCTGGCCCTGGTTGGGGTGAGAACAGGAGGCAACCAATTGATGTGTCTCTCACATAGATGCTTCTCTCTCCCTCTCTCTTCCCCTCCCCCTCCCTTCCACTCTCTAAAAATCAATGGAAAAGTACCCTTGGGTGAGGGTTAACAAACAAACAAAGAAGGTAAGAACACAGGTCCCTTATCGGAAGGGTCCTGGGCTTTGTGTATTGGCAGAGGTGTCAGAGGCCCCTGCTAAGGGCAGGGTGCTGGTCCTGGGAAAAGGGCATCTTGCTTGGGTGGGAGGCACCCAGTCGTTCACTATCGTTCATCATGGATGTCCTTTGTCAAATAGAGGAAGCTCCCTTTCTCCCCAGATTGTGAGGTGTTTTATCCTGAATGGATGTTGCATTTTGCTTAAAGGATTTTTTTTTGTGTTAAATGTATTGATCTTTGTAAAAATCAACCATTTGTTTTACTGATAGTCTTATCATTTTACTGTTTTCAATCGAACTAATTTCTGTTCTTATCTTTTTATCTCTTTCCTTCTGCTAGCTTAGAGCTTACTTGCCTCTTCTTTTGCTATGCTTTCGAGGTAGGAGGCAATTCCTCTTTTCTAATGTATGCATTTAGTGCTATAACGCTTCCTCTCACCACTGCTTTAACTGTAGTACACTGAGTTCTTGGTATGTTGCATATTTTATTTTCATTCAATTATATGTATTCTTTTATTTCTAAGTGTTTGAAGATTTCCTTATTATCTTTCTATTACTGATTTCTAAGGACAGAAAACACACTCTGTATAATTTCAATATTTTTAAATTTCTCAAGGTTTGTTTCATGGCCCAGGATATGATCTGCCTGAGTATATGGTCCATGGGTGCTTAAATAAAATGTGTATTCTGTGTTGTTGGGTGGAGTGTCTTATAATGTCAATTAGATACCGTTGATTGATGGTGTTGTTGAATTCCTCTATATCATTGCTGATTTTATGTCTAATATTAATTGTGAAGAGAGGGGTGCTGACTTCCACTTGTCTCGTCTTACTAGCCTGTCTCAGTATCTTGCTTTATACCTACTTACTTCTGTGAGGTTGAATTATTGTTAGTGTTTACTCTAGTAAACACTTTTTACCCAAATGTTGGATTCTAAAAGTTAACTACTAAAGAAAAAGACAATATTCTGTTCTATTCTATACCATTGTATTTTTTTAATGCCGATTATCTATAAATTGACCTCACAGTCCACTAGTGGAACATAACCCATAGTTTGAAAACATTGTCTTAAATCATTCATAAAATAGCTGATATTATCAGTTCCTCTAACTCTATCACTATTTCTCTGTGTGTAGCTGATATTATCAGTTCCTCTAACTCTATCACTGTTTCTCCGTGTGTCATAATTATTTCTTCTGCTTACTTCTTTAAAACAAAACCATTCCAACCCACTTTGTAGGACCATCTGCACAATACTCTACATTGCCTGTGATATATACTAGTACTTATTGTGAGGAATAATAGAGTTGAATCACCTTTCTTGAACATTTGCCATCAGATTTGTATAAATCAAACTTAACTATGATTTTTATTTATTTTTTGTTAATCCTCACCAGAAGATATTTTTCCATTGATTTTTAGACAGAGTGGAGGGAGGGGGAGATACAGAGAGAGAGAAACATTGATGTGAGAGAGAGATTGATGTGGTTGCCCCAAGCAGGGCAGGGGGTCAAGCCTGCAATTGAGGTAAAAAGAGAGAGAGAGAGAGAGAGAGAGAGAGAGAGAGAGAGAGAGAAAGAGAGAATCCTTACATGTTTTCCTGCTTCTTATTTAGTGCATACATATTTAAGATTACTGTATTCTTGGTGATTGACCTTTTATCTATAATAATAAAAGTGCAATATGCTAATTAGACCAGATAGCCGAACAATCTTCAGGACGTCATTTTGGATGTCCTTCCGGATGAAGCCGTGGCAGCAGGGGCTGAGGCAGAGGCAGTTAGGGGCAATCAGGCAGGCAGGCGAGTGATTAGGAGCCAGCAGTCCTGGATTGCGAGAGGGTTGTCCAACTGCCGGTTTAGATTTAGGCTGATCGGACCTAAACTGGCAGTTGGACATCCCCTGAGGGGTCCCAAATTGCGAGAGGGTGCAGGCCGGGCTGAGGGATCCTGCCCGCCCCACCCCTGCATGAATTTCGTGCACTGGGCCTCTAGTCATGATATAATAGTCTTCTCTGCTGCTGGTAATTTTATTTACTCTAAAGTCTACTTTGTCTGATATTGATATAGCCAATCATTTGTTTCTTTTTAATTAATGGTGCATAATATATTTGTTTACCCTTTTACTTTCACTTTTACTTTTACCCTTTTTAATTTTATTTGTAGTGAGTTTTTGTAGACAGCATGAGTCATGTTTTTAAATCCATTCTGTCAACTTCTGTTTTTAAATTGGTGTATATAGACCATTTATATTAAATATAATTTCTGAAACATTAGGGTTTAAGTAAGCCATTTTATTTTTTTCTTTGTTCCTTGTTTTATATTCCTACAGGTACCAAAAAATGTATAATATTATACATTTACTAATGTGTGCTAATTAATTTAAAGGTTGATTAAATAGTTGATTTTCTAGGAAAAGATGTCATAAAATTTGATTTAATAAGAGATTAAAACCAAAAAAAAAAAAAGAATTGTAAAAATTCTCAAAGAGTTAGTGCCCAAGTTCTTTCCTGCTTTCAAATAAAATATGATTCTGATGATATTTATATATTTGGAGTTTATAGAAACACAGGAAGCTTCCAAATTTATTTAATGAAACTGACATAACAGTGGTTTCAAGACTTAACAAAGAAAACAGAAAAAAATGCAAAACAAAGAATTTGGCAGTATTCATATCCCCATTTAACAGATAAAGAACTGAAGGTTTAGCAATGTTAAGAAATTAGTTCCAAGTCACATATCAGGTTAGAAATAGAGTAAAGCAATTAGCAAACATAAACTCTCAACTGCTGGTTAGCAGTAAAAACCAAAAGTATTCCCTTTAAAGTCAGGATAAGACAAAGACATCCACTTGGCCCTTTCTTTCTTTATGTTTTATGCATTCTAAATACTTAGCCAAAGCTATCATCCTATATAATAAAGCTCAATATGCAAATCGAACAGCTGAACGGCCTGCGGAACGACCGGTCACTATGACATGCACTGACCACCAGGGCACAGACGCTCAATGCAGGAGCTGCCCCCAGTCCGCAGGCCCCGGCCAGCCAAGGCGGGTGCCAGCGGCATGCCCGCCCCCCCCCCCCCCCCCCGCATTACCCCACTGGTCGCCCCACAGAGGGAGGGAACCAGTGGCGGTGGCAGGGGGGGCGGGGCCAGCGAGTGGGCAGCTCTAGGCCCGCCAATGCAGGCGCCAGTGGCCCCCCCTCATTGCCCCCCCAGTTGCCCCACAGATTGGCCCTAGGCCAGGCCTAGGGACCCTACCTGTGCACTGGGCTTCTAGTAAAAAATAAAAATAAGACGAAAGTGAAAGTGAAAATATAAAATACATATAATTAATTGAGGTGACTTTATGCCTGAAAAACAGTGCTGGCCACTGTATAGTTCCCAGGGGTTTGGCAAAGATCATAATTACGATGATGGTAGGGAAATGTCCTGAGGGGCGTGTGGGACTGGCCAGGAAATTATAAGGGAAAAATGAATGATGTGAGCCTAGCCATGTCTGTTGGTTACGATATATTAAATACTATTATGACAGTACAGTCATAATAGAATGTGGCCCAGGTTTTATTCCTGGACATCACAGTCTGCCATGTTCCCGTGAAGTGAAAATCACTTGCATTATGTATGACAGAAAGAGAATTCCTAATCTGTAAGAGGCCCAGACTGTTAGCGTAGGGAGGCAGATATCAGTAAAGAAAGGGAGCAAAGGGCCTCGGACCCTGCGCCTGGTAACGAGGGAGCTGAACCCAATGTCCCTCCACTTCACTAGAAAGCTACAGCTTCACACAGCCCCCAGGGGAGCCGCATCCTGCCGCTCACGACCTACCCCCAAGCGGCGGGAAGGATGCTTGCTGGAGGAATAGAAACAGCAGGAGAATTCCCGCTGCTGGGCTCAGGCGCAGAAGCCAAGAGGGTACGGGGGGGGGGGGGGGGGGGGGGGGGGGGGGGGGCTTCTACTGTGAGGCATGAAGGTGACCATGAGGGGTGGGGCCTAGCCTGGGAAAATGATCAGATTGGATAAGAGACAGGTAACCCAGAAGATCTTGGCAAAGGATTGGTTGGGGGGAGAACCCAACAACCAGCCCCTGAAAGATTGGGAAAATGACTGGACAGTTTGAAGGAGCACCTGGTCCTTCCCAAGCCTGAGGTCCTATAATCCCAGTTTACCATCCTCCTTCTCCCTCCCTCCCACTCCCTCTCAGTAACAGCTGCTCACCCCATACATGTCCCTCCATAGCAGCCCGTGGGCCTGGCAGCTGCCTGGGGCCCAGCCAGCCTGCAGGCTCCAAGCACGGGTAGCATGGACTCCAAGAGCAGGCCTGAACACAGCCGGCTGGAGCCCAGCCAGGAGCAGACTACATAGCCAACAGGGACAGGCCTGGACTAAACTGGCCTGGGCTTCCGCATGGCACAGAACTTTTGGACACTGGCCTTTGTATTGGGCCTGATGAAGACAAGGCTGGACTTTCCCCACAGTGGGACAGACAAAAACGAGATACCAGGACCTGGGGGCAGCCATTTATTTCAACTCCAATAAAAATCTTGCCACTAAATTTTATCCTCCCATGTGTGTCCCCAGAAATACTTTTATCACAACTCCATGAAAGGACCCCATTTCCACCAGCAACAAAACAATCAGAAGAAAAAGATGAACAATGCAACTGAAAGTGACCTGCAAAGGACTTGGACGAGTAGTTCACAGAAAAAGAAATTGCAGAACATAAATTTATGACTTGAGGCTCAGCTCCATCACTCATTCAAAAAATGCAAATCTAAATAATGATGCGATGCCATTTCTTATCAGATCAAAGTGTGATGTTAGTCAGTGCTGGCAAGAGGGTAACCTTTTCAGTGAGAATGTCAACTGGCATCACTTTCATTGGAAAGCCATTTAGCAACACCTTTCAAAATCTTAAATATGTGTGGCCTTGGCCCCAGCAACTCCACTTCTCAGGAATTTATCCAACAGATATACAGTATTGGCATGACTATGCAAAACACACAGGCACACCTGGTTGTGGTAAATATGTCTGTTTCAGGAGCTATCGTGTGACATTATTTTCCTTAGGTATAATGCTTTTTGGGAGAATTCTGAAAGGAAACTGAATGCAAGCTGCCCGAGTGTCCCTAAAGGTGTGGCTGCTTTAAAATAATGCCTTATTTGCTTACAATCTGTTGACTGTACCAGAGCCTGGTGATGGCCAACTTCTTGGGTGCAAACGGAGAAAACCACCAGGGCTTCCTGGTCAGGGAGAGGACACTATTAATTTCTGGGAAAGGAAAGACGCGGCATTTTGTAACTGCTCGCCCAGGGACCACAGACAGAGGAATGCCTTTGTGAAACTCCCCCCGAGAGCCGGCAGCAGCTGTGTGGGCTCAGTGCCTGGGGAGGAAAGCAGACTCGGAGGAAGGGAAAACATGAGACAAGGACTAGCGAATGTGTAATGGGCTGGTGCTCACACTCAACACCCTGAGTATCTTTCTGGAAAGAGCACTCCTACAGCCACAGCCTGAGTTCATCAGCAAAATCACCTGGGAAATCTGACTCCGGGTGAGAGGTCTGTCTCCCGCCACCAACATGTGTAGGGAAATAAGAGAGCCCTGCATATGCAGGGAGAGTAAAATATGTTCTCCCTTTGGTTATCTGTGTAAAGGAAAATGAAATGTGAAATGCAGTAACTATGGTCTTTAGAAGAATTCAATATAGGGGCCTGATGAATTTGCTAGAACTTGGTTTTGTCTGGACATTAAATAAATACTAATCAATATAAATGGCTATGTCTCAGGGTTGTGATATTGGTCAAAGCAAGGGTCTGGCATTTAACACAGATCCCATCATATTTTTCACAAAATAAATCCTTGCCTACCATGAGCCTTTGCTGCTGTTCCGGGGGGTCCTTTCCATCACTGCAGGACAACGAGTGGGCTTCTTTGATTATTTATCAAGAGTCATTCAATTCTGAACAAAACACCATCCTTGCATTCCATGTGGGAGGGGTTCTTCCTTAGGCACCAACACGATCATCATGTGGACTCATGGAGAGAAATTATTATGATTATTATTATCACCACGGGACCCCAGCTCTTTTTATAATCACTAATTATTTACTGACGGTATGTAAGCTTTGACTATGACAGGGCCACCCATCTGAGGATGGCAAATATGAAGCGTTGTAAGACTAAAATATCTGGGACTCATTCAACCAAGTGAAACGCTCGGCCTCTCACCCACTCTGCCCAAGCCTGCCTGTCCCCATGCCTTCAGGCTAATAGCTCCTGCTTAGTTTTGCATATAAACATGGGGATTCTGCCCTGGCGTGAGCTTTACAGAAACAGCCCCTCCTATTACAGAAGCCTGAACCCTGTACTTTTGGAAGATGGATTTGAGGCACCTTCAAGTCTCCCACCTTCTCTGTTGGCTCCTTCTCAATCAATAAGCCTTTCCTTACTCCAAATTCTGACATTTTCAGCTGTGGCCGTTCAAAGTATCAGCACGTGGACTTTGGATGGCAATACCCAACACCCTTCTCCCATTTTTAGAACAGTCTCCCAGCACCCACCCCTCACTAGCACGCAACCACTCCACGCCAGAGCCCTGGGCTTCCTGTGGGTCCCCGGCCCAGGCTTCTTCTGAGGGCATCAAGGACACGGAACAGAGCAAAGCCCCCAGGAACCCTCTTCCGGCACTTCTGTCTCGGGCCCCATTGCTTTATCCCTCGCCCCCAAACACCAGTGGCCCAGCCTCCTCCACTCTGCACCGGACCTGTGAGCACCCCTTCCCGATTCGCTCCTTCAGCCCCCACACTCATTCTCTCCCAGGCGGCTCCAGCCGTTTCTCCCATAGGAGCCCCTGCTTCATTTCTTTGTCAAACAGAAACTTGATGATGCGGAATAAACAAAGTGTGTCCCATAGAGGCGGGAAGGGACAAGGTTACACAGGTAAGCGTTTCTTGCCTCCCTTTAACTGTTTGAGCACTTGCTACATGGCAGGCACTTGGAGGCAGCACTGAAGGAAACACACTTCCCATCCCCAAGGAGCTCACCCTTTCCAGCTTTAACAACGAGAAGGACTTCTCTAGGACAGAAAAGAGAAAGAAATTAGCCGCTGGTCTCAATATAGTTGGTTTCTGCCCCATGCAGCAGGCCCTGACTTTTCACTACCCGGCAGAGCACACATCTTGGTGAGCGATCTAAGAAGACGATTCTATTTCCAGTTGCTGCTCGGCCTTTCAGAAGTTTCCCACCAAGAGACCCTCCCTGCCTCGGCAACCTTGGGAGCACTTTCGGCATTTCCTTTAGAAGCCTTTGCCTTAACCTGAAGACAGGGATCTCTGTGCTCCTCCCGTGACCTCTGTGTGCAATGCCGCAACAGGTTTCTGCTGCTATAAGTTACCTGTAAATCAGCCAGTATAGACGGTAAATTCTAGGGGATTTCTTCTGTTCCGTGACTTTCCAACAAGCAAAAACTTTCCAAACAAAAAATGTTATCTTCTCATCTGCTAGTAAGCTTTTGGCTTATAAAAAGCATCTCAAGATTTTACACAAACAATGAATTGAAGGTCTGGTGCTCGTAACACTTGAACTTCCGTTGTCTCCCTTTTTAATATGATTCACACATTTCTTTAGAAGTTGTCACTTGTTCCCCGTATACTTACATATTTTGCAGATCAAGAAGCACCAGTGAGTAACTGGGAAGAGTCCTAGACAGGAGGCAATATGCACACCCATGCACTGCTCACGGCAGTACCCCCAGCTCCCAGCACGGCCGTGGCACAGGCGATGTATTCAGTAATTACTTTCTAAGTAAATGAATAAATGAGAGGAAAGGAACCTGGCATTTCTACTCTGTTTCCTTGCTTTTCATAATCCCAGCACGCTCTGTGCCAAGATAAATCCTTTCGGATATAAAAAGAAAACTACGATTTGTGTTCCTCTTACACAGCTTCTTAGACATTGTCACTGAAGACACAGGCTGGCCTGGAGAAACTTCTGTGGAATGAATTGCATGCTGACTGCTGCGGCTTAGCCACAAATATCATGGTTAGAATGCCCTTCCTGTGGATAATATGTCAAAGGATGATGTTGCTAAAAAGGAGGTCGGGGAGTTCTCCCCACAAAATACGTGGCCTAATCTGGCCAGTCTTTCCCCTGGAGCAGGGCACTGGTGCCCGGGTCACTAGCTCTGTTTCCCCGCGCGGTGCTAGGTTTGGTCTTTGCTGATGTGCGCTGGTGAAGACTGTGCAATGTGTAGTTGTTATGGTTGACGTTGTAAATATGATAGCCCCAAACATTGACTGCACTGCTTTGTTCATAGGAATGCTCCCCAAGATTTCACAGCTTCTGTAAATTTTGTGATGAGTCATTATGTTTCCTGTGTATACATTTTAACATTCTGGAGATTGTCCAGGTCGGGGTGTCCGCTTGGCTATATCTCTCAAAAGCATCAGTAAAAAGACCCCAGCAACACCAAACAAAAGAAGAAGCTTGGTCTTTGCTCAAAAAAGGAAGAACTATTAGCAGTAACTTAAATCTTTTGGTTAGCCACCTTCAGTTAATAAATATTTCTCTTAAAAACTCAGAACTGATTCTAAGCTCTGGTTATGGATTGGTTAACCTAAGAATTAGACTCAAGATTGGTGGTGACGGTAGTGTTCTTGACATTTTATCTAAACGACCTACTGCATGGCCGCTTATGTGGAATTTGACAACTTTCAATAATTTCTATTTCTTGCATTTGTAATTGACGAATGAAAAGAAAGTTATTACTAGTGGAAGTGTCTTCGTTTCTTTTTACTGTGTACTTTGTATGTTTTAAACATGAGGTAAAGCAATTGGGAATTTGGAAGCTTAAAACCTTAAAGCTAAAGCCCCCCTCAGCAGAGGGGTGTAGCTTGGTGGGGGGTGAGAGGAGGGGGGTGGGAGGTGGGAGCTGGACAGGGGTCCCCAGGAAGAGACGTGGGGAGCTTCTCCCTGTAAAGTGGGAAGCAGAGAAAAGAGACTTTTCTCGCATCAGTAGCCTTATTGCTGCCAAAGTGCAAGTCACAGACCAGATGCTCCCACAATGTTGAACAAACAAAGGAATGCAGAATGAATGAATGAAAACTAATTGTGGGGGATATTCAGGCTTTAGAAAATATTGTTCAAAATTCCCCACGGGAATGATTTCCTTCCGGTTCTGACTGGCCTCCTTTCTGTCCGGCTCACTTCAGAGGAAGGCCCTGCTACTGGGGAGAGTCCAGCTTTTAAAATTCACTTTAAAATGCTTATAAGTTAGCTCAGATCTTTACTTTCCATTATTTTATTTCAGAAGCAAATTCAAAACCCAGCACAGCCAGGTCGATCATCCGTGAGCTTCCCGGAAGCACAGAAAGGCCTGTACAGCAGGCCGGCACCGAACCTAGTGAAACGTTGTTACTTTCCAAATGCAATTATTTCACCTGCAGGCTGCTCCCTGACCATTCATCCCAGACTTAGCTTTTTCCCTTCTTTTTGTGGTCTCTGAGCCAAAACCACCAGCCTCCGTGTAGCTGCCCATGTCCTTCCTGATTCCGTCATTGTACATGGACTATCTGGTGAGCATTAGAATTCTATGTTCAAAGGATACACCCTCAGGACGTTGTAGGCCTTGCTCTGCTGCCGTCAACATCCAGGCAAATCCCATTCAAAATTGGGTTCCTTTCAATGTGTTTTTTTAATTAAAATGTTTTGAATTTTGAGGTAAAACCAATATATATTATATGCATTTCAGGTGCACAACATAATGACTCAATATTTGTATATGTTGTAAAATAATCAGCACAAAAATCTATCCGTTTTTTACTTTTAAACACTTTCTTTATGACTTTATGTCCTAAAGTTTCATCATTATGTACCTTTGCCTGTCTTTGCTTTTTAAATTCATTGTGCTGACCTTTTGGAAGGTTTGTTCAAACTAGAGACGTGCGTTCTGCAGTTCTCAGACATTTTCGTGTGTGTGTGTGTGTGTGTGTGTGTGTGTGTGTGTGTGTTTATAACTCCCCCCTCACTCTCCTCCTGCTTTTTCCATCCAGAACTCCTGTTAGTTGGTGTTTGACCCCCAGGTTTGTCCTCCAGGTCTTTTGTCTCCTCTCCCTTATTTCTCTCTCTTTGGGGAGAGCTCCCAGCACACTTGGGTGAACTTTTACAATAACTGGGAGCTTTCATTCCAGAATGCTAGCATGCAAGGCTCTGCAGACCTGCTCTACAACAGCCTTAGCGGGTGAAAGTATTTGAAAAACTCAACCACTTAAAGACTGGAAATTGTCCAAAGGGCGCACAGAAAATGAAGACATATTCATGCAAGAAAAGCCACCAGGCTTTGGCGGGAGCAGGAAGGGGCTGTGGCACTAGCGCTCTCTGGGGCCCGGGGCAGCATGACGACAGCTTTCCTGGCCGGGAGGGAAACAGGGCTCCTTCCCCCTCTGTCCTCCAGTCAAAAACGATGCTGTTTTCCTGGGGGAGGGGGGAGGGCACCAGCATCGCACACCTTCCCGTAGTTCTGTGTTTCAGAGGTTAAATTCCCTTGAGCGCAGCTAAGAGCTCACCAGCTCATTCCCAGCCCAGCCCCCACTTAGAGGGTGAAGGTGCTACTCCAAGCCTGACAGAGAGGCCATGAGATTCCTATCGCCCTCCTAGCAGCTCGCCATTACGGCCAAGGCTCCACGCAGGCAGGAGCACGTGGAGAAAACCACAGGCCACAACCCCGCCCAGTGCCCTGCCTAGCAACCAGTTCCAGGGTAAAGATTTGGCTCAGCAGAAGAGCAGGCTAGAAGAACAGAGAATTCCAGCACTCTCGTCAAAGAAACGGATTTATTTGGAACAGAATGTGGAGAAGTTCAAGCCTAAGGGACCTTGCAAATACAGTGGCGATTGTGACAGTGAGCCGTGAAGAAGAGATGGTGGCTTCCTGATGCAGCAAGCAAAGCCCGCGGTCATGTGAGTCACAGGGAACAGGAGGAAGAGACGCGATGGACGCTCTCCCAAAGCCAGCACAAACGGTACAGCCTGCCTCCAAAACCACCGGCAAGGAGCCTAACTGGAAATATTTCAGACAGTGGAGAAGGACGCCTCAGAATATTCTTCAAGGCAATGCAGCAATCAGCTGGCAATGAAATGATTACAATTATTAGCATAATAGCTGGGGTGACAACAGAGAAAGTTAGCTGTAAGGAGACATGACAGGGACGTGTGGAAAACGGCAGCCAAACAGGCAGACCTTTCCTGCCCCTCCTCCGAGGGCCCGACTGGAAATAAAACTAAATTGGGGAACACTGGCCCAGAATTAGCCCCCGAGGTCCCGCTGAGGAGGAGATGTATCAGGAAGGACGGGAAACACCTGCAGGCCGGCAGGAAGGGCGAGGTGCCAGAGGGGCTGCCCGGCTCCCCAGGCAGCAGACGACAGTGAAGAGGGCTCTGGGCTACGGAGGGCCTTTCCCCTGAGAGGGAGGCCCAGAGCCGAGCCCAGCGCCCACGTCACATCCTGTCCTGAAAGGCGCAGGGCTTCTGGCAGCCGGGAGTCCAGAGCCGGTCTGAGATAAAGCCTCAGATTTTGTTTTGTTTTGTGTTTTATAAACCCAGAGCACAGGATTTTCGCTTGCAGCTACTCAGCCAAGGCTTCAGTGGAGGGAAGGCAGTGCGGACATCGCCGGTGCCTAAGGAAAGGCTGGGGTGGGAGGCTTTGGGGAGGACGTGGAAAAGTAGCAGCAGGGAGACCTGCATTCAATCAGACACCCGCAGATAGAAATTACCGGTTTTTCCTGAGAGCCCCTGGCCCCTCCCAGAGCCACAGCTCAGGAAAAGGGATGCTGCTCCCCCAGGCGATGCAGCACAGGGACCCTCAGCAGCCCCGCTGGCCACACCTGCACCTTAACCTGTGCCGAGGAGACAGCAGCAGGCCAGCCTGTGGCTGTGCACCCAATACAGCAGCACCTAAGCATATGAAAAAGCTCCTGAGGACGTCAAGGGACTGAAAGACAGTAATAGAGTCACAGCAGGCGACTTTAACACCGCCCACATCCCTGATAGATTCTCCAGACAGAAAATTAACAAGGAAACGGTGACCCTAAATGACACACTAGATCGGATGGATGTATTGACATTTATAGAACATTCCACCCCAAAGCGCAGAATATACATTCTTCTCAAGTGCATACGGAATATTTTCAAAGATAGACCACATGTTAGGACACAAACTGAATCTCTACAAGTTCAAGAGATTGAAATCATATCAAGCATCTTCTCAGATCACAATGGCATGAAATTAGAAATCAACTACAATAAAAACACTCAAATATATTCAAACACACAGAGGCTAAATCACACATTATTAAACAATGAATGGGTTACAAATGAAATCAAAGAAGAGATGAAAAACAACAGCCTAAAAATCTATGGGACACAGGAAAAGTACTCTTGAGAGGGACATTCATAGCCTTACAGGCCTACATCAAGAAAAAAGGGAAAACTCTAATAAACTATCTAACACTACAACTAAAAGAACTAGAAAGAGAACAATAAGAAAAGTCCAGAGTAAGTAGAAGGCAGGAAATAATAAAGATCAGAGCAGAAATAAATGACATAGAGACTAAAAAAATTCAAAAGATCAATAAATGTAAGAGGTGGTTCTTTGAAAAGATAAATAAGTTTAGCCAGATTCATCAAGAAACAAAGAGAGGAGATCCAAATAAATAAAATAAAAAACCAAAAAGGTGAAGTAACAACTGACACCACAGAAATATAAAGGATTGTAAGAAAATACTATGAACGATATACCAACAAGATGGACAACCTAAATGAAATGGACAAATTCCTAGAAAAAGACAATCTTCCAAAATTGAATCAGCAAGAATAAAAAAACATGAATAGGACAATATCAACTGATGAAATTGAAACGGTAATGTAAAAAATAAAAAATTTTAAAAAAAAAATCCTCCCAGCAAACAAAAGCCCTGGTCTGGATGGCTTCATGGGGGAATTTACCAAACATTCAAAGAAGAACTAATACCAATCCTCCTCAAAATATTCCAAGAAATCCAGGAGGAAGGAACACGTCCAAACTCTTTTTCCAAGGGCAGCATTATCCTAATTCCAAACCAAAGACAGACACTACAAAGAAAGAGAATTACAGACCAATATCCCTGATGAAAATAATTACTAAAATCCTCGACAAAACCTAAGAAGATATACACAAGTGGAAGAATATATCATTCAGGATTGGTAGAATTAACATAATTACCAGTTAACTGCCACGCATCCAAAAAGGAAACCATCCCCACACATCATGATATTTTGAATTTAATTTTAAAAAATTAATTTGCAATGAATATTATAAAAATAAACATATTACTCACAATTCGGGTGTTCTTGAATATTTTCAGCTGAAAATTCTCACTAAAAATGATTTTAAAGTTGGCCAGGGCTGCCACTTAGGGAAAACATTTTTATTTTTATAGATGCCCCTGGCATGTGGGGAAGGTCCACTGCTTGCATCTACAGATACGTATGGCGTACAGTGGGTTAAAATGTCCATACCGCCAAAGCAATCTATAGATTCAATGCAATCCCTATTAAAATACCAGTGGCATATTTCACAGATTTAGATCAAATACTCCCAAAATTGATATGGAACCAAAAAACAAAACAAGCAAACGAATGCCACAAAACCAAACAGTCACAGCAATGCTGAGAAAGAACAAACTTGGAGGGATCACAACACCGGGCATCAACTTCATGCTACAAAGCCATTGTAATCAAAACAGCCTGGTACTGGCCCAAAAACAGGAATATAAATTAATGGACCAGAACAAAGAACCCATAAATTGATCCATGTCAAATTTAGCAGATGAATCTGTATAGACTGGGTTATCTTGAATTTTTCAGAGAAATGGAATTGTACAATATGTAGACCTTTGTAACTAGCTTCTTGCATTTAACATAATATTTTTAAGGTCCATTTATGTTGTAACATGTATTTATACTTCATTACATATTCTTTTATGGATTTTTTCCTTAAATAAATTGACAGAAGAAAAGACACTGCATTTATACTGCATTTTATGATTACCTAATTACCTTTAAAGACTAAAGAAAAGCTTACATAAAGAAGTAATGAAAAGTATGATAACAATGTATTACCAAATAAAGAACAAGAGATCAAATGATCAAATTAAGAGACAGAAACTAGAAAAAGAACTTAAGGTAAATTCTGAAACTGGCATGAACACCTCACTAGAGGGACTCAACAATAAGTTTGAAATGGCAGAAGAAAGAATCAATGAACTTGAAGATATATTTGTAGATATTATGAAGAACAGAGAGAAAAAAGAAGCAAGAAAAAATAAACAGCCTTAAAAAAAATAAAAAATAAAAAAATAAACAGCCTTAAGGAAATGTGGAACACCATTAAACACTCTAATGTATGTATAGTAGAGGAGAGAAAGGAGCATAGAAAATATTCAAAGAAGTAATGACTGAAAATGTTTCAAACTTGATGAAAAACAATCTTATAAAATAAAAGGGTAATATGCAAATCAACTGAACGACGGAACGACCTGTCGCTATGATGCAAACTGACCACCAGGGGGCAGACGCTCAACGCAGGCTGACATCTGACAAGCACAGCGGCAGTGGTGGGAGCCTCTCCCACCTCCCACCTCCATGGCAGTGCTAAGGATGTCTGATTGTGACTCCCTGTGGCGAGCAGGCCTAAGCCATCAGTTGGACATCCCAGACTATAAGAGGGCACAGGCCAGGCTGAGGGACCCCTCCTCCCAACTCCCAGTGCATAAATGTCATGCACCAGGCCTCTAGTGTTGATATAATTGCATTATTGCGTATGTAGCTTACAGAAATGTAACATATTTTTCTTTTTTAAATCCTCACCCGAGGAGTGAGGATATTTTTCCCATTGATTTTCAGAGAGTGAAAAAGACTGAGAAGAAGGAAAGAGAGAGAGGGAGTGAGGGTTGGGGAGAGAGAGAGAAAGAGAGAGAGAAATATGGATGTGCTAGAGACACATTGATTGGTTGACTCCTGATTAGGCCTGGAATTGAACCTGCAACCAAGGTGTGTGCCCTTGCTAACATAAAAAAAAAAAAAAACCATTGAAACCTGTAAAGAATTTTTGTGAGTTTACTTGAGCCAAACTATCGACATATGCCGGGAAGCAGAACCTCAACGAATTGAGATAATGCTCCGGAGAATGGCAGGATTACAATTGTATTTATACATTGCAATCTAAGGAGGGACATAGGTGGGTTACATGAAATTCATTGGTGATAGATTAAGGAGGTGGGATAAGCAAAGCAGAGGGTGGGGGGAACCCCTGGGATTGGATAAAAGTAAAATGCTGGACACATACTTAGGTGGATGCAGGAACAATTAACATGATAGTGAAGGAATTTGTGGTATCTGTCCTGGCGCCCAGCACATTAGGTTGTGCCCCAAGGGCTACAGAAAAAGAGAAGTTACAAGTTACGCAGACATTTCAAGGGTATGTTATCATAGATGCAAAAAGACAGATAGGCTCAGTTAAGGTAAAGGTTGACCTTGTCAGTGAAGATACCGGCCTAGGACGTAACTGCCCACCATCACTGCTTTTAGTTAAAGTTTCATTTCAGACCATCCTTTGTGGTGACTTTAGGTCTCTGAGTTTGCAAAACTGCCATGCAGGCCTTCCCTGAGCTTGTCAGGTCAGCATGTGGCCCCTTTCGTGAACCCTTGACTGGGTTCGAAACTGTGACCCTTTGGTCTGTGGGCTGACACTCTGGCCACTGAGCCAAATCGGCCAGTGCTATTTTTCTTTTTAAAATAATGTTGTTTTTTTTTTCATGCATTTAGGAGCAGAGAGAGAAGGAAGTACCACTTTTTATTCTATTTTTTAAATATTTATTATTGAAAGTATTACAGATGTCCCCTCGCCCACATTGATGTTTTCCATCCCGTACCCATGCCCCTCAGACCTACCGCACTACTGTCTGTGTCCAAGGGTTATGAATATCTGCATATAAGTTCTTTAATCACTTCCCATCCTTCCTACCCCCTTCCCTCTGAGATTTCTCAGTCTGTTCCATGCTTCCAAGGCTCTGCAGCTATTTTGTTTGTCAGTTTATTTCATTCACTAGATTCCACATATGAGTGAGATCATGTGATACTTGTCTTTCTCTGACTGACCTATTTCACTTAGAATAATAATCTCCAGGTCCCTCCACACTGTCTCAAAGGGTAAGAGATCCTTCTTTTTTACTGCTGCATAGTATTCCATGGTGTAAATGTACCACAGCTTTTTTATCTACCCATCTACGGATGGGCACTTGGGCCGTTTCCAGATCTTAGCTATTGTAAATAGCACTGCTATGAACATAGAGGTGCACATATGCTTTCTGATTGGTGTTTCAGGTTTCTTAGGCTATATTCCTAGAAGTGGGATCACTGGGTCAAATGGCAGGTCCATATTTAATTTTTTGAGGAAACTCCATACTGTTTTCCACAGTGGCTGCATCAGTCTGTGTTCCCACCAGCAGTGCACTAGGGTTCCCTTTCCTCCACATCCTCACCACACTTGCTGTTTGTTAATTTGTTGATAGCCACTCTGGCAGGTGTGAGGTGTAGTTTTAATTTACATCTCTCTGATGATTCGTGACTTTGAGCATTTTTTCTTGTGTCTCTTGGCGATCTGTATGTCCTCTTTGGAGAAGTGTCTATTTTAGGTACTGTGCCTATTTTTTATTGGATTGTTTGTCTTCCTTTTATTAAGTTGTATGAGTTCTTTATATTTTTTTGAAATTATTCTCTTATATGATGTATTACTGGCAAATACGTTCTCCCATACAGTTTTCCCTTTGCCTTTTGTTGATGGTTTCTTTAGATGTGCAAAAGTTTTCATTCTTATAGAGTCCCATTTGTTTATTTTCTCTTTTGTTTCCCTTGCCCTAGGACCATGGTCGGCAAACTGTGGCTCACAAGCCACATGCGGCTCTTTGGGCCCTTGAGTGTGGCTCTTCCTAAGCTTAGGAGTACCCTAATTAAGTTAATAACAATGTACCTACCTATATAGTTTAAGTTTAAAAAATTTGGCTCTCAGAAGAAATTTCAATCGTTGTACTGTTGATATTTGGCTCTGTTGACTAATGAGTTTGCTGACCACTGCCCTAGGAGATGTATCAGCTAACATAGAGCTACAAGAGATGTCTGAGATTTTGCTGCCTATGTTTTCTTCTAGGATTTTTATGGTTTCTTGACGTACATTTAAGTTTTTTATCCATTTTGAGTTTATTCTTGTGTGTTGTGTAAGCTGGTGGTCTAATTTAATTTTTTGCATGTATCTGTCCAATTTCCCCAGCACCATTTATTGAAGAGACTGTCTTTACTCCATTGTATGCTCTTGCCTCCTTTGTCAAATATTAATTGAGCATAATGGCTTGGATCAATTTCTGGATTCTCTGCTCTGTTCTATTGCTCTATATGCCTAGTCTTGTGCCAGTACCAAGCTGTTTTGATTACAGTGGCTTTGTAGTATAATTTGATAATTGGTATTGTGATCTGACCTACTTTGTTTTTCTTTCTCAAGATTGCTGCAGTTATTTGGGGTCTTTATTGGTTCCATATAAATTTTGGGAGTAATTGTTCCAGATCTCTGAGATATGCCATTGACATTTTAATAGGGGTTGTGTTGAATCTATAGATTGCTTGGATAGTACATACATTTTAACAATGTTAATTCTTCCAATACAGGAACACAGTATATCATTCCATTTGTTTGCATCTTCCTCTATTTTTTTTTTCAATGTCCTGTAGTTTTCTGAGTACAGGTCTTTTACCTCCTTAGTTAAGGTTATTCCAAGGTATCATTTTTTAAAAAATTATCTTTAGTGTTGAAAGTTTTACAGATGTCTCTTTTCTCTGCCATTGACCTTCTCATAGGTTTTTATTTTTTATTTTTATTGCAATGGTAGATGGGATTTCTTTCTATTTTTTCTTTCTGAGAGTTCATTATTGATGTATAAAAATACCATCAATTTCTGGATGTTAATTTTATATCCTGCTAATTTGCAAAATTCATTTATTAAATCCAGTAGTTTTTTGGCTAAATCTTCAGGATATACTATGTACAATATCATGTCATCTGTGAGTAATGACAGTTTTACTTCCTCCTTTCCAATTTTGCATGTTTTTTATTTTTTCTTCTTGTGTGGTAACTGTGGCTAAGACTCTCAGTGCAATGTTGAATAAAAGTGGTGAAAGCGGACATCCCTGTCTTGTTTCTGTTCTTAGAGGAATGGTTTTAGTTTTTGCCCATTGAGTATGATGTTGGCTGTAGGTTTGTCATATAAGGCCTTTATTATGTGGAAGTGTGGTCCCTTATTCCCACTTTGCTGGGAGTTTTTATCAAAAATGGGTGTTGGATTTTGTCAAAATCTTTTTTTTTTTTTTGCATTGAATTATATGATCATATGATTTTTATCTTTCATTTTGTTTATGTGATGTAGCACATTTATTGATTTGTGAATATTGTACCAGCCTTGCATCCATGGGATAAATCCCACTTGGTCATGGCATATAATCTTTGTTATATAAGGATGAACCCGATTTGCTAATATTTGTTGAGGATTTTGGCATCTATGTTCATCAGAAATATTGGACTGTAATTGGTCTTTCTTTGTAGTGTCTTTATCTGGTTTTGAAATTAGGATAATGCTGGACTCATGCTGTTGAGCATGTTTGCCATCATTATTCTGAACTCTATATCAGACCAATTTCTTATCTCTATTTCCTTTATCTCTTCTTCTGGAGAATTTTCTTATTCTTTCATTTGGGGGTTGTTTCTTTATCTCCTCATTTATGCTTCCTGTTTGGGTTTGTGACTATATATTAGGTAGATCTACTACGCCTTTCAATCTCTAGTGCAGGACATTGTCAAATGCTGTTTCTGACTAATTAGAGTAGGCAAAGACTCAAAGCTTCCAGAGACCACCTCTGCTTGCACACTGGTTGGATTTAGTCTTAAATAGCCCTCAAGCAATCTCCACAGGTGTGGTGAGAGTTTTTCCCACCTGCCTGGAGGCTAATTGTTATTCTCAGTCTCTTAATGGGCTTCAGAAACACCACACCATGGGGTAAGGTATTTTCCAATAGGGTAGGTCAACTGTCCTCCCCCCAGGCAAACCCGCTTAGATAGTAATTGTCTGAATGAGAAAGATGACCTCTGCAGCATGAGGGAATGACTCAGCACAGGAAACCAGGGAGTCTGCCTTCTGAGCTCTAACCCCAGAGTTCCCAAACTTGGCTTCAGCTCACACAACTCCAGTCCACTCCGCCCTCCCTCTGCTGGAGCACAAGGTGAGTGGCTGCACAGGGAATTTTGCATGTTGCCCCCTTTAAGGCCTGAATTTCCAGCCATCTCTCCCTGGCAGACAGCAACCCTGCTGCTTTTCACAGCCAGATGTTATGTGGGCACCTTTCTCAATTCTGCTCTCTGCTGGGCAGCCCAGCTTGGGTATTAGACCCCAGAGTTCTCAATGGCAATCCCCCCTTCACCACCACCACCCCCGCTCCCCCCCGCCCCCCCACACACACACCAGCTGAGATATCTCTCTGGAACTTCAGTCACTGTCTGTATGAGCCTGGCCAGTCCTTTGCACCTCTGCCTCTCCTACCAGTCTCTATCTGGTCTCCACTTTCAGTCCTCGGGTATCAGAGTTCTCTCCTGTGAGTTTTCTGTTGATTAATCAGGAAGCCTTTCCAAATTTCAGTTGTAATTCCAGCTTGTTCCTGGGAGCATGTCCATGCAGCATCTACCTACTCTGCCGCCATTTTTAATCTCTTAGAGATGACGCTGTTTTAATGGCTTTTGCAGAAGGTCAGTCGCCTTCTGAGAATCTGATAACCTCCAATGCAGGATTCAAGACTTCCTTAAGATAAGATGGGAATAACTGTCTTTGGACTTTCCCTAAGGAATTTAGTGGGGGATATTTTTCTCATACTAAATTTTTAAAAAAGAAAAGAGAAATTGCAGCCTGTGTTGTGCTTGGAAAGGAGAGAGAACCCCAGATGTTCTTTGTTCTCTCTTTCAATGAAGTAAATACAACCTCCTTTGGGCTGTTCTTGGGGTGTTGCTTAGTGTGGAGGAGAATTTAGAGAGAGTATGTGGGGCCTGGCCTGCTATCCACTGTGAGGAATGGGGTGCTGTGACTTTGCTCCCTCCGTGGCTACATTGGGTGATTACAAATACCTTCCCAAATAAATCAGACCAAAGCATTTATTAGTGTTTGCTGTGCATTAGACATTTAATTCTTGTTCCTGTGGGAACTTATTGTGGGTAATTGCCCGAGGCCCCGGTTTCTTCATCTGCACAGTGGGCAGAGCAGGAGAACCGAGCCCTTTGTTTTCTTGTGAGAACAATAAATTGCCGTCATCTAACAGTCAGTCAGCACTAAGTAAATGTTTTGCTTTTGCCGTGTGGACGCACCAGGTCCGTGCCTCTACGTTTGAGGGTTGGCGTGCCCCCCTTTTGTCTTCTATTGGCCACCACCCTCCTCAGCAACACAGACATGGAGTGTGAGTGACAAGTGTGAGCCAGGCTCCATGCCGGGCACTGAGGACCCTGAACGTGAGAGGGCTGGTGAAGGGGAAGAGAGGTGAACAATGCGGGGAGCATGTGTGTGACTTTGGCTCCTGGAGTGGCCAACTTTTTCCAGGTGCTGTGCTAGGGGCCTGCCTATATTACCGACTCAAATATATGTTTGTCGCACCTGCTGTAGGCATCAGGCCTGGTTCAGGTGCAAGAGAGATGCAGAGCACAGATGTGCGTCTCTCATCCTCCCCGAGCAGTGGCGCAGGGGAGCGTTCACCCATGACAGCACTGAGCAGCAGCAGCAGCTCCATTCACACAAGAACTGCCAGACAGAAGCTCCCAGGGAGCCTGGGGGTGCTGGCTCTGGCCTGCTGTGTGGGTGTGAACTCAGCAACGCTAATCGCAGGGTCTGCAACCTGCAAAGTCCCTAGCTGAGCCCTGGTGACGTGGAGACAAAAGCACCTCTTCAAAAAGTAGACTCAGTGTTGCCAAATCTCAAGGAATGAGAGCCCTAAAGACAATAACCAAGACACATAATGACTGCCGTATGGCGGGGCTGGGATTACAGCCCAGCTCTGGCTCCCCCTCTGTGGGTCCCGGCTCCAGCACCACAGCTCCCAGTGTGAGTGCCATGCCACGTGGTTGCATAAGGAGTGACGAGCACAAACACCACAGGGCAGGATTCCGGGAGAGGTCTCAGAGGAAGAGGCAGGTGAGGAGGCTCAGGAATCTCCCGGGAAGCAAAGGCAGGCATGTCACTGCCAGGACAGTGCCGAGAAGAAAGAAGCCCAGAGGCATTTGCCCAGCCTGACCAGAGGCCAAGGGAGCAGAGACTGGAGGAAGCAGAAATGAGGATGAGGTTTGGGCACGGCATGGAGATGAGAACAAACACAGCAAAAGGGAACAGTGTGTGCCCGGACTTGGGGGCCAGGCCACAGTACCAGCTCCCAGGTACTGTCTTACACATGGTCCGACCAGAATCAGGGTATCAAGTATGCATTACTGAGCCAGAATTTCCTGTTATTGTGCCTTACATTCTACAAGAGAAATAAATGCTTGATGTTGCTTGTTTCCTGACAAAGAGATCTGGAAATAGAGATGGCCAAGAACCCCTGAGTCCTTCTCCTGTGGTCACCTCCATCAGTGATGGAGGGGAGGTGGCCCAGGACCCCCGAGTCCTGCTCCTGTGGTCATCCATTAGTGATGGAGGGGAGGTGGCCCAGGACCCCCGAGTCCTTCTCCTGTGGTCATCCATTAGTGATGGAGGGGAGGTGGCCCAGGACCCCCGAGTCCTCCTCCTGTGGTCATCCATTAGTGATGGAGGGGAGGTAGCCCAGGACCCCCAAGTCCTTCTCCTGTGGTCATCTCCATTAGTGATGGAGGGGAGGTGGCCCAGGACCCCCGAGTCCTTCTCCTGTGGTCATCCATTAGTGATGGAGGGGAGGTGGCCCAGGACCCCCGAGTCCTTCTCCTGTGGTCATCCATTAGTGATGGAGGGGAGGTGGCCCAAGACCCCCGAGTCCTTCTCCTGTGGTCATCCATTAGTGATGGAGGGGAGGTGGCCCAGGACCCCCGAGTCCTTCTCCTGTGGTCATCCATTAGTGATGGAGGGGAGGTGGCCCAGGACCCCCGAGTCCTTCTCCTGTGGTCATCCATTAGTGATAAGGGGGAAGAGCAGTTTGGACTTCAAGCAGGTGATCCTGTGGGAGCTTTGGGGGGTGTTCTGAGTGCACTAGAGACAGGTGATGAGTCCCTGCACACAAAGTCCCAAGGGGGGGCTGTGCTTGGAGGATGTCCGGAGCGTGCTCCGGAGGTCGTACAGGCCCAGCACTGTCCAAGCTGTGAGTGCTGCCCTCCTCCTAGTCCTGTGGTGACTACGTTTCAGTGTCTCATTGCTGACACTTGTGGAACTAGAGGAAGGTCCGTCACTGATCCTGGGCGGTGTTTCCACACTCCAGGTGGAATGTGTGCCCCGTTGTGCATGCGCATGCGTGCGGCCCGATGGAGGATAAAGTGCTTCCGTGCTTATTCCCTCAGTTCATCCTGCAGAAGCCTGCTGAGCGGCAGAGTCCAGGTGCTCTTAGACCCTCTCAGAGGTGCAGTCCCCACACCTGCCTGGGCTAGGGCTGGATTTCAAGTCCCGGGACCTCAATGTCATTCCCCAGCAGTGACTTGGGTTTCGTGAAGTTTTCTTCGTTTTAGCAATAATGATATCCCAGACTGGAAAATGCTAAGGAAAAAGAGCTAACATCATGGCTAATATTATTGACCTCTGTGCCAGGCTGTGCTGTAGCCTCAAAGGCCTGATCACATATGAAGAGGCGTCCGCCCCAGGAGTGACCTATCAGGGGACACTGAGTCGGTCACGGAAGCCAGAGCCGCCCTGGGAAACCTGGCTGGGAGCCCACGCCTGCCAGCTTGTCAGGCCATCACTCCCCCAGGCCCCGTGGGTTTTAGCGGAACCAACAGTGTGTGCCTCGCTGCCTCCCTTCCCCGTCAGTCCAGAGCCCACACGACCGGATGCTGGAATCCCTGTTCCAGCAGAGACGGGTGCACTGAGTCCCCTGTGCTCAGGCCTCACTGCGTCCCTGTGGTCACACTAGTAAATGGCCCTGCAGGCCCCGCGTGCTGGCGGGCTGGTGAGGAGCCCTGCTGGGCTTAAAGAAACGCTGCCAGGACCTGCATGTCCTCGGCCCTGTACACATCTGACATTAATTTTAAAAGGAAATGGCTTGCTGAGCATTTGAAGTACCAAGGGAACAAAATACTTCATTTTGATATATTTTTTAAAAAAACTAAGTGAGCCTGTCAGGTTTTATAAAAGCAGCTTGTTTATGACCCTAAGTGCAGACCCTCGAAAGGTTTTGTGTGTTACTTTCTGTCCGAGGGGAATTTTCCTTGGATAAACCCAGGATGGAACAGTCATTGGGAAAGGGGAAAGAGGGAGGAGCTGCTGGAGCTGCTTGCAGGCCTCGTCTTGCTCCATCTCCTTCCTGTTAGTCCTCGTGGCACCTCTGCGTGCCCCCCCACCCCCACCCCTGCCTGCCCCTTCCTGGCCCCGTGGCCCACGGTTCCCGGCCCCAGGGCGCCCAGGTGCAGATGCGGGATTGGTCCTCGCGTCACGGAGCAGTGCACACCCACGTCACTGCGTCCGCGCGCCTTCTCCACGACAGACAGGCTCAGTGACCTCACGCCCTGGCCTTGCCAACTTGCCTCCACCTGAGCAAGAAAGTCAGCGAGGCTCGCCAAGTCCTGTCTGCTCTGCAGAAGGTCCTCGCTCCAGGTGAGCAGACTTCCCACTGAGCTCTGACCCTCCCCCCCGCCCCCCTCGACCCCCCTCCGCCTCCCTGTTTCTCTGAAACTATCCACATAGTTGCCTCCTGGGCTCTCCGCCCACAGCACGCGCCTCTGCGGGTGGATCCCCCTGTGCGGGGGGGGGGGGGGGGGGGGGGGGCCGCCGCCGCACACACTCCACACACACACACACACACACACACACACACACACACACACCCGGCGCAGCCACGACCCCTCCCGCGGCCTCCGCAGGGCCCTCACCTCTGCCCTGCCCCCGGGCACCAAGGTCCCCACCTGGCCTTCCGCTCTCCTCCTGCGCCCTCCCGGCGAGCAGCACCTACCCTACGTGGGGACTCCGGTTCCTCAGGATGGGCCACCACGGCCTCCCCAGCCTCCGCCTCGGCCCGGGCAGAGCCCACCCTGGGCTGCCGGCCCGCAGCCTCAGGCACCAGCCGCCCGCCCCTGCCCCTCCGCCCGCCCACCGCTCACCGCCCACCTGCGCCCAGCCTGCTCAGCCTGGACTCCGCAGTCGCTTCCAGGCCCACTGACCCACACTTCTCCCAGCTGCTGGGCACGGCCCCCACCAGCCCCGGCCCCACACCCACCCGCAGACCCTCCCAGCCTCCCGCCACAGCAGATGGAGGGCGGCGGGCTGGACAGGAGGTGGAGGCCGGTGTGTGCTGTGCGCCCCTCCCGCCTGGCGAGCCCCGCGTGCTTGGCACCCCCCGCGCGGCCACGCTGCCCTGCACCAGGGCGGCCCGCGGCACCCCGCTCTCCCTCTGTCCACTGAGGACAGGCTCGTTTGCCTTGAAAAAGCCCCTGAAGCCCCACTCCTCCTTGCGGGGTCCCGTCAAGGCTGCCTGGCTGCCGCAGTCACAGCCCGACCCGGTGAAATCCCTCCGCAAGGCCACGTGGGAGCGGCTTTGCTCACTCCATCGCAGGCCCCTGCGCGAGTGCCCGCACCCCCGGAGCCTGCGAGCCCGGCAGACACCCCCGACACCGGGAAGTGTTTGCTGGGCCAGAGAGCGGGAAGGTGTCTCTCAGCTCTGCCCTGCGCCCTGCTTCCCTCCCGCCCTCCTCCTCGGTCCTGGCTGCGCTCTCCAGCCTCTTAGGAGCCCGCGGCTCAGAGAGAACCAGGGGTGTCCAGGGTGCTCCTCCTGGAAGGGCTGTGGGTGCTCCAGACAGCGCTGGGCCGCTCGGCCCCCCCGCCCGCAGGGCCCCCCTGCACCCCGCGGCCCACACCCCTCCGGCAGCCTGGCAGTGGGGGAGCCAGCTGTCTCCTTCTTAGATTGTGGCTCCCAAATCCTTATTTTGCCAACATACACTTTTCTGAAAAACAAACAAAAGTAGCCACAGCCTATAACCTAGCCAGTGCCTGTGCAATCCTTCCTGCTCTTACTCTAGCGGAAACACAGACCAAGGGCTATGGGCGCCCCATCGCTGCTCTCACCTGGGGAGTCAGCTGTCGCTCAGGAGGGGGTGAGTGTGGGCCTGGGACAGTGCCCCGGCTCCGTGCCCTGACCCCCTGGCCTTCCCAGGAAAGCCTGGCTTGTTTGTGTTGGTTTTGTAACTGTGGTTTCAGATATGTACACACTGCAAGGCTGCACCCCACAACCCCTGTCTCCAAGGACCACGGTCTTCCCGAAGAGCCTCTCTCAGTGCAGCAGAGGGAGCGGCTTAGAGCTGGGCGTGCACTGGGCAGCACCCGGGCGCCAGCCCCTGAATCTGAGATCCCGCCGCGCCCCCAGGGGGCTCAGAGGAAGAGCCAGTTTTCTGGCCCTGCGGCCCCCACTCACCTCCCCCGCTCTGATCTCCCGCTCCTGGTTGTCAGAGAGGTGTGGGGGTCCCTGGCCTGGGGACCGGTCCCTCTTCCTCCCCTTGCACCAGGGACCTGGGGGCCTGGTCCCCAGTAGCCCTCGATGCCCCTGGAGACCACCCTGCCATCTTCACACCCAAAGCCACTCCATGGTGACTCTGTCCCTGGAGACCCTGCGCACCTGGGCACAGCTGCCCTGCTCGGCCAGAGCCCAGCCCGGGCGCCTGAGGCCAGCACAGCTGGTGCAAAGGTTGGTGCTCAGTGGTTATCATGTTCGCTCCAACATGAAACGGCCTAAAAACTCTTGAGAGGGGCAGTGGGTTGCATTTACCCAAGTTCTGCTCCTGGCGTCTCTCCCTTACTTCTGGATGCCGGCTCCCTTCTCTGCTGGTGCCTCGGGTCGCTCTTTGAGGGCAGCCTTCTCCACACCAACACGGAGCTTGGCGCCACCCTGGGTCTGAGCATCCGTAGAGCGAGCTACGCCCCAGCAATCCAGCCTCCTCCGGCAGCCCTGCTCGGAGGTCCTCCCTGCGCCGACGTCCTTCCTGCCTGCCCACCCGCTGAGTGCAGATGGCCTGCCCCGTCCACACGCTAGAAGTGGCCGGTGCACCAGCCACTCCGGTCTGCTGCTCCGGCCACTCCTGCTGGTGCTGCCACACCACACCTTCTCCCTGTCGGCCTCCCCCGGTTTCTCTTCAGGCGTGGGATTCCTTAGAGATTCCTGTCTGTCCTGTAGCCATTCCTTTATTATCGCCAATGGTTCTTGTATTAAACTGCCACCTGTGGGGGTCCTGGCTCCAGCACCTCTGCTGGGCAGCTGTCCTTCCTCCACGCAGCCCGTCACCAATCCTGTGGGTCCGGGCACCAGCCGGGTCTAACAGGAGATGGAAGCCACACAGTTAGCTATGTTCCCCTTATTTATTGATTCTGTTATTGGTATATGTTTATGAGGCTGTGATCTCTGCCCGTTAAGAAGGGGAAGACGAACGCTCGTTGCTTTAATCTGCATTTCCGCTTGTGATTTCCTTCAGCTACATTAGTGTCGGTGTATTAGTATTTACCTGCATAGTATAAGGTCATTAACATTTTTTTGAAAATGGTTAGTAAATTTCCCAATTACCCCCTTTTAAATAAAAAAAAGTTTTTTAAATGCTTTCTTTCTCCTATATTAAATTTTGATATAGATTTCGATCTGTTCCTGGAATTTGTCTGTTTAATTCATCTATCTACCCATTCCTTGGCCATTGTCCTGGTTTTAAAATATTGTCGTTTTCAAATATGACTCCACTCTTGTACACAAAATGGTCCCTTCTTTCATGACGTTAATAACATATATTAGCTCCTCGCAAGCACTTTTTCTCCAGATAAAGTTCCAGGTAAAAGGCACCGCTGTGGACGCTGATTTCCAGCACTGTTCTCCCTCGGCCCACACACCCGGATCCTGGGAGAGGTCAGCTCATTGCCTTGCTGCCAATCACAAGGCCAAGGGCAGGCCCAGCCTTCTACCTGGGGCGTGACTTCCTCCTCCACCTGACAGAGCTGGGACCCTGTGAAGGAGGAAAGAGCAGAAGGGGCCTCAAGCCAGGGAGTGCAGCCTGGGGCTGAGAGCCTGCTCAGAGCCAGTCACAGCTCAGCGGGAGGGAGCCATGGAGTTCCTGTAGGAGAGAACTAATGACGGCCAGGTGGTGGCGATTTCCTGGAATACCATCCTCAGGGGCTGTCCCAGGGCTGCAGAGGGCCCTCCATGGGGCCTCATCAGGAGTCCTGCCAGGTCTGAATGCAGGAAATTGCGCTCTGTGGGCCAGGTGCCAGGTGAAATGAGGCAGGCTCAAGACCAATTTGCAAGGCAGACAGAGGCGGAGATGGGAGACGGCCCCTCCATTTCCTCCCATGGCCTCTGGTCCTTAGAGGGCAGATAGGATCCCTCTTTCTCAGCAGCTTCCCAGGGACTAGAATAAGGTTCGCAAAGACCACAGATTTCTCACATGAGAAAAAGCAGCAGAAAGAGCGGAGAACAAGCTGCGGGTGGCGTCTCTGGCGAGTGACCCTGCGGGCGCACTGGCCCTGTGCTCCCAGTGGACCTCGCTGGCTTTATGCTCTGCTGTCGCCACCTTGAAATTCAGATTAGTTGTGAACAAGAGGCCCCACGCTCTCGTGTGGCACTGGCCCCGCAGATCCTGTAGCGGCTCCTGATGCGCGCTATCGGGAAAAGCCGGAGCTCTCACTCTGGTCAACTGGCCTGGACCTTCCCGTTCAGGCCCGCATCCACCAGAGAGAATGCCTGAGTAATCTTCCACTTCTCTCTCTGGCCTCTGCTCTCTTTTCTTCTTCATTTTCTTCAGCGACTTTTCTTCTCTGATTTGCTCCTGGCCTGCCTGGCTCTCCTTGTAACCCTGGGTGAGCACGCTGCCCACACCCCAAACGTGGGAGTCCCCGCTGTTTGAGACTGAGCCTGTGGCAAGTGCGTTCTCAACCATCACAGGAGAGGAAGGTAATGATGTCCACTCTTCCCATAAAGCCCTTGACCAAGTGACTCTCATTGCTTTAATTGGGGGCCCAAAGCTCTTGAAAACGAATGCGGATCAAGAAGGCAGTATTACCTTACGGACATGTCACTGAGAAGTTGAGGTGACATCTTGTCTAAAAAGCAACCAGAGAGGTGACCAACTGATGTGCTTAGGGCCATGGGCTTAGATGACTCCTGAGACACAGATCTGAGAGTCACTGGGAAAGGGTCGGCGTGAGAGGCTGAGGAGGCTCACCCATGAGGAAAGGAGACTGGGACGGGAGTTGAGAAGTAGGGGGTCGGTCCAGGACTTTGAAGGGCATGCTGTTTGCCACCACAAACCCCCAAGCAGACAGGAATGATGGGAAGGTGAGTGGTGGACCTGAAAGTCCTCCTGGGAGCTGAGGGTGGTGCCATGGCGCAAGCAGGAGGAGGAGGAAATCCAGGGGAAGCAACACTGTGACCTGACATTGTTGCTTCTCACCGTCATCTCACGAGTAGAGATGCTGGGCTGCCTCCTAGGGGCATCTCGCTGTGCACGGCCCCTCTGTGGCCTCCTGGGACACGCTGTCCGGACATGAGGGAGGGAAAGGGCATTTTCTTGGGCCCAGCCCTGCGGGGCCTCGGCCTCTGCTGCCTGAGTGTGTGCTGAGGCCTGTGAGGGGGCGGTGGGCCATCAGAACAGCCTCCCCGGGTAAGCCGCACCCGCCGCAGCCTCAGGTGAGCACTGCCAGGTGCCCGCACCTGCCGTCAGCACCAGGGGACAGGCTATGACTAGGATGGCCCCAAGGCATGAGCGGGCCGAATCCGTTGCTCTGAATTAAAACTACCTTTGCAGGGAACAAACTATGGGAGGTCATGTAGACCTCCTCCCGGATCACGGACGAGGGTGGGGATCACTTGTTTCGGATGTACCAGGTTTTATATATTTTTCACCTAAATCTAAAAGCCGACCCCTTCTTTGTAAGAATATGGTCATTAGGTCGCCAGAGAACGCTCTGAGCAGCGGGCGGCAGGGCAGGTGGGACTGCGACAGGGTGGGGGCTGTGTGCACCCGCTCACCCCCAGGTTCAGAGCCCGGAAAAGGCTCTACTCCCGTCTCCAGAGGTTTGCACACTCAGGTTGTGTTGCTTGTTAAAGAGAATTCTATATCTCACTGCATTGTGCCACTCACACTTTCAGTGGAAATAACTCATTTCCAGTCATAGAGAGAGAGGACAGTGTGTGCACCTGGGCGTTAGGATGTAGCTGCCGTCTAAACCCAGTGGCGCTGATGCTGCATTCTTTGTCTGTTAAAGCCACTTGATTGAGCATGACTGGCAAGGAGAAAGCTGCACGTATGGAATGTACACAGCCCGATGAGCTGGGTAAGTATACACCTGTCACCATCACAAGGCCATAGCAAACCCATCACCCCCAAGGCATCCTCCCACCTCCTTTATCAGTGTGTGAGTGTGTGCGTGTGTGAGTGTGTGTGTGAGTTTGTGTGTGTGCGTGCATGTGTGCATGTGTGCTAACACTCACATAAGATCTGCTGTCTCAGAACATTTTAAGTGGACAATACAGTACTGTCAGCTGCAGGCACTCTGCTGTGCAGCTCTCCAGGAGGCATTTGTCTTGCTTAGCTGAAACTGTGTACCCTCCAGCCATCACCTCTGCAGTCCCAACTCTCCAGACCCTAGTAGTCACCGTTCTAATCTCTGCTTCTATGGGTTTGACTATTTTAGGTCCCATATATAAGATTATACAGCATTTGTCTTTAAGTGTCTGGCTTATTTCACTTAGCATAATAAACTCCAGACCCATCCATGTTGTCCCAATTGGCATGATTTCTTCATTTTATGGTTGAGTAATATACTCCATTGCATACATGTACCACATTTTTCTTATCCATTCATCCAAAGGGCATTTAGGTTGTTTTATATCTTGGCTATTGTGAATAATGCTGCAAAAACTTGGGAATTTGGGTATTTCTTCAAGATTCTAACTTAAATTCCTTTGGATAGATACCCAGAAGTGGGATTGCTGGATCATATGATAGTTCTATTTTTTATTATTGTAGGAACTTCCATACTGTTTCCCGGAGTGGCTGCATGAATTTACATTCCCACAACTGCCCCGGCACTTATCTCCTGTCTTCCTGATGAAGCCATTCTAACCGGGGGAGAGACAGTGCATGGTGGTGTTGATTTGCATTTCCCTGGTGATTAGTGATAGCCAGCACCTTTTCACGTATCCATTAGCCATCCATTAGTCTTCTACGTCAAGGTGTCTATTTAGTTCCTTTGCCCATTTTTAAAAAATCCTCACCTGAAGATATGTTGAGAGAGAGAGAGAAGATAAACATTGATTTGATGACCTGACCAGGAATCGAATCCGCAGACTTCTGGTGTACAGGATGACACTCCAATCCATCCATCCAGCCATTTTTTAAATCAAATATTTTGTGGGGTTTTGCTATTGAGTTGCATTAATCCTTATGTATTTTGGATATTAACCTCTTAGCAGATACATGGTTTGCAAATATTTTCTCCCAGTGTCTCCATGAGGGGGTGCAGACTGGAACCTCCTATTCCACCTCCTGGTGACGTCACCTCCCAATGGCTACATTTCAAACAGGGTGCATGCAGAATCTTACGCAAAACTTAGAAAGGAATTAGTTAAAAGTTAGCCTTTCCAGTTTAGGGCATGTTCAAGCACATCGAGGCCTCACATGGGGTCAGCATTGTAGGAGGATCACTTTGGGAGGGTGGTTATGTGAACACTGGCCCCCTCACAGGCAGGGGTAGAGGGGTTTTCTTTTTAACCTCAAGGCAGCAAAGCGAGCCCTGCCTGCCTGTGTAAGAGCAGGAGGCTGAACCATGCCGCTGGCCATGTAGGTGGTCGGTGAATCCAGGTGGGATGCCACTGGCCAGCTGTGGGCCTCCTGCAGAGGCAGCCAGTATCCAGGGCCATCTCAGCTCTGGCCGCTGAGGAGAACCTGGAGCTGACCTCCAGCTTCACGAAAAAGCAGCGAACAGAAGAAAGTGAACTGACCAGGCGAAGGGGCTAGAGGTGAGAGGCCCTCAGGAAAGGGAGCCTAGGGAGCCAGGAGAACCCCCTGTGACAGCCAGCAGAAGGCACTTCCCAGGCCCAGGGCAGGTTGTGTAAGAGCCCCTCCTTCCAGGGTGTCTCCTCCAAGCTTTAGCGGCATTCTGTCCCTCCGGGGCAACGGGGGAGGAGGTCAAGGCTGCGCTGCCAGCCGCCCAAGGGTGCCTTCTGGGGGAGGGAGGGGAAGTCTGACCTTTGATCAAGGTGTATTTAAAATGAGTTGGAAACACAAATTACTGAGTGTAGGCTGTGTTCTGAGGCTTAAAATAACCCGCAGACTTTTGAAAATTTGACATAACCAGGATAATTCCATCAAGAGTTTAAAAGAAGTAAGACGCCTGCTGGAATTTTCACAGGGCCCCACAGATGCTTCCTAAGAGTCTGTACGTATCTTCAGAGAGATGAAGACAATGACATTTTCTTTATTTATTTATTTATTAAATATATTTTTATTGATTTCAGAGAGGAAGGGAAAGGGACAGAGAGAGAAACATCAATGATGAGAGACAATCATTGATCGGCTGCCTCCTGCAAGCCCTGCACTGGGGATTGAGCCCGCAACCTGGGCATGTCCCTGAGCAGACATCGAACTGTGACCTCCTGGTTCGTAGGTTGATGCTCAACCACTGAGCCACGCCGGCCGGACGACAATGACATTTGATAAAGCTTTCCAATATATGCAACCCACAGAGGAGCAGTTTCTCCAACAGAAAGTGAGGGTCTCCCAGCCCAGGTGACAGGGCTGTGCTTGGCCTTGCCCCAACAGTGCCATGCTGGAGACCCCATTTCTCAAAGCACAACCTGACAACCCACTGTGCTCACTCAGGCTGCTCGGGACGAAGGAGATGGAGCCCAGAGAGGCTGACACTCTGCCGCCTCCGGAGGGATGGCTGGGCCTGGCCCGTCACTCTGCAGGGACCCGCCGGGCCAGGGCTGGTACCCCATTCAGTTCTTTGGTCTCTGTGCTCCCTTCTGGGGCACACGGAGCGCTCAGGGTGCCTGTTGGTGGGGGAAGACAGAATTAGGGAGAAAAAGCCTTGCATCAAGTATCTGCTCTGCAACACACCATCCCGGAGCCGAGCGGCTTAAAGCAGCTCTGGAGTGTCACTCGCCGGTGGGCTGGCTGCAGCGTCTCTGCGAGTCTCGCTCCAAGGCTCAGTCACTCAGCTGCAGGTGGCACTGGCATTGTCTGTGTGCCCTCTCACTGGGCCAGGGCAGGGTTTGGGTTTTCTTCGCGTATCTAACAAAATACTTTATAATGTCACAACAGAGCCATCCAGCTAAAATTGACGTGCATTCTACAACCACTCAGTTGTGCATTTAACAAGCATTGGTTGGGGAGCCAGGCACTGGGTGGAGGCTGGCTGACCGACACTGCTCCTGACCGGCCCAGCCCACCCAAGGGCGACCAGCAGGTCGCGGCCACTCCCCGGTGTGGGCCTTTGGTGGAGCCATGGAAAGCCCAGAGGAGGAGGCGGGTCCTGCCTGGGCAGCTCCGGGGCTTTCGGAGGAGGTGTGCCTATGCTGAGCCTGAGAGGCTCATGGTGTCAGAGAGGCCCCGCAGGAGGCCATCCAGCAGGCGGGGATAAAGGAAGGCAGTGATGGGTGCAAAGTGCGGCTGGTTTAGGAGACAATAAGCATTTCCCTACCAACACAGTTTCTTACTTAATGCAGACGGATCACAAGAATTCTCATGTTTTCTGTTTTAAGGCTTGTGGCCTTAAATCATGAGAACTCTTTAAAAAGATATTAGCTTGTAAGAACATGCAATAAATAACTTCAAAATGCAATGGGTATTTAATTTCAATTTTAAAACATGTAAAACGTGTTTGTACTCGCTCAATAGAAACTTATCTGGCCACTGGGTAAAACTAGCAATAAAACTACTGGTCCGCAATGTGCTAAGAATGGGTTGCCACCGCCAAAGAGTCACTTTTCATAAAATAAAATAAAAAGAGAGAGAGAAGAGAAAACTGAGAGAACACAGGTCTGAAGCCCAGTTCTGTCAGGATGAGTCCAGCTGTGTCTATATTTGGGCGGGTGGGCAGGCGGGCGGGTGGGGCGGGGCCAGGGAGGGCCCGGGGCTGTTATCACACAGGCTGAGTGTCATTCATTAGAGGCTTGTTTCACCCAAACAACCTGAACTTCTCAGAAGGCCGCCCGGCTCTGGCGCAAGGATTCCATAGTGCCTCGGTGCTCCCATCCATGGCTGCCATTATCCCCTGCCCTCTGAGAGCCCACCTCAGGGTCCCCTCACCCTTGGGCATGGCCCCCACTGTCAGGGTCCCCTCACCCTTGGCCATGGCCCCCACTGTCAGGGTCTCCTCACCCTTGGCCATGGCCCCCACTGTCAGGGTCCCCTCACCCTTGGCCACGGCCCCCACTGTCAGGGTCTCCTCACCCTTGGGCATGGCCCCCACTGTCAGGGTCCCCTCACCCTTGGCCATGGCCCCCACTGTCAGGGTCTCCTCACCCTTGGCCATGGGCCCCACTGTCAGGGTCCCCTCACCCTTGGCCATGGCCCCCACTGTCAGGGTCCCCTCACCCTTGGCCATGGCCCCCACTGTCAGGGTCCCCTCACCCTTGGCCATGGCCCCCACTGTCAGGGTCTCCTCACCCTTGGGCATGGCCCCCACTGTCAGGGTCTCCTCACCCTTGGCCATGGCCCCCACTGTCAGGGTCCCCTCACCCTTGGCCATGGCCCCCACTGTCAGGGTCTCCTCACCCTTGGCCATGGCCCCCACTGTCAGGGTCTCCTCACCCTTGGGCATGGCCCCCACTGTCAGGGTCCCCTCACCCTTGGCCATGGCCCCCACTGTCAGGGTCTCCTCACCCTTGGGCATGGCCCCCACTGTCAGGGTCCCCTCACCCTTGGCCATGGCCCCCACTGTCAGGGTCCCCTCACCCTTGGCCTCCTCCCTCTCTTCATTTTTGGACCAGGCCTTCACCCTCAGGGTTCTCTCATCTCATCTATCCTCAGATGTTTCTCATCATCTCAAATGACTGCTTCCCCTCCAAACATCTTATCTACATTCCAGGTTCAAATGGGGGAGGGGGGGAAGGGGAGCGGGGGAAAAAGGATAAAACACCAATAGAATCATTCGTGTCCTTGTGTAGACTCCTGGCTGCAACGTGGGATGGAAAGTCTCCTTTTATAGTTTGGAAACTAACACTCCCAAATAAATTAGACTCCTGTTAAGGCCTAAAGGAACAGCAAATGCTGGGCAGGCAGCCGGCTATTTCCTCACTGGAGGCCACTGGGAGGCTGGGAGAGAGGCTAAGGAGTGTGGGTGCAGAGGCATCGGGACTTGGAGAGCAAACTGTCCCGCTTGTCTTCGCTGGGAGACCACCCTGGGAGAGGTGTGCCAGCCGGTGGGCAAAGTGGGCAAACGGCACTCGGCTGCCTCTGTGTGAAGATTCCTTTCCCTGAAGGGCAGAAGGGAGGGCCTGAGGTGTTGCTGTGGTTTTCAGTTGAGTTTCCACAGCATCTTGAGCTCTCTGACCCAGGCAGGTGGGTGGTGGAGGTGGGCTGCGGGGAGCCCTGTTCCCACAGCGCTGGCTCCTGGCTGTCCCTTAGCGCTCCCAAGAAAGCCAGGCGTGGAAAAAACCCCACTCATGATTTGTTTCACCATCTGCTCTGGTTAATTAAAGTGACACAAGACTATTTTTCAAGATCCATAAAATTCACCCCGCCTCTCTGAGTCCGTAACATGGCAGCAAGCAAGCAACTTAGGACCAATTTATCTGCATTTAATTCATTGTTTTCTGGTGTTGCTCCCAAGTCAACAGCTTCTCAAAAGCATTGTGGAAGCTTGTTGTGTTTGGAATTTGACGTTGTTTAGAGACTGGGTGATAAAGATGCAAAATGTACTGACTGTGCTAACAAAGAAAAATGAATGGGACCAAGGAGGGGAAACTTCATTTGGGTTCTGTTCCTGGCAGTTCATACAAGTTCATGTTGGTTGTTGACTTAAACATGTGCGGAGATGAAGCTGACAGGACTGGCTGGCTCCTATTTGAACTTTATCCTCTTAAATCTTATCTTTCCAAACTGGGGCAGGTCAAGGAGAGCCCCGTGACCCGGGGATTGAGTGAGTTTTGAACTGTTTAGGGCCAGGGGGATGTGTCCCTAAGGGCAGTAGCATTCGAGCTCGCGAGCTCCCGGTCCCGGCAGAGCTGCCTGCCTCCTGCCATACCTGCTGGGCCCACGGCCGCTCAGAGGGGCAGCTGCTCCATTCACCAGGCGGCCTTCTCGGGGGCCAGGGCCATGCTCACAGCTCTCCAGGGACAAGCACGCTGGTGCGAGGCTCGCCTCCTCTCTCCTTGTGCTTCCAAGAATAATAAACAACTCCTTATCCAAACCCTGGGCTGATGTGTATCTCTTGGGTTGTGGAGACATGGAAAGAACCACAGCTTCCCACTCGATGGAGAAATTTTGCCATGTGAACCTATGAGCCCCTCCCAGGAAGTGTGGCTGGAAGTTGAAATCTGTGTGAGGTCAATGGTCACTGCACCATGTTCAAAATGATAGTGTCCCAGTGAAAATCGGAGGGACAGTGAGGTCAGCGGGTCAGGACGTGACTGCCAGCGAAAAGGTCATTGGTTCCACACCATTCCCGAGAGGACCGGACACTCCTCACGCAGCAGGGCCATGAGCAGGGCCACGCGGGGAGGCAGCAGCATCCGTCAGGAGGCAGGGGGCGGGGGACCTGGGCAAGAGCCTTTACTGTGGTTTCCCAGGGAAGGATGGGCGAGGCAGGGTGGGCAGGCCCGGGATTGGCCCGTGTGAGTCATTCCAGCGGGTTCGGGGCACAGGGGCCATCCTACCTGTCTGGTACCTGGCCCTGGAGTGGCTAGAGAGACGCGGACCCAGGTGTGAGAGCAACAGGGGAGGTGGGGCAGTGCGGACTCTGGGTTGGTTGGTTAATATGCGAAGAGCATCGTGCTGGCTGATGAGCTGCTCTCTCTCTAAACTTGGCTCACTCTGGGAGGGGCAGTCCCTTCAGGGTCAGCAAGACCCCAAATGTCAGCGCCGCAGCCCAGCCCAATCCCGTGAGGCGTGGAGGCTGCCTTGCGAAGCCGTGTTTATTGGAGCAGACACGAGGACCGGCTTGGGACCTGTAAGCCTAGTAGAGGGATGAATGCCTATGCGCGTCTCCTAGGAGCCCTGACGCTGGGAGGCTGCGGCCCTGTTGCCAGTGGCCACCCCAGAGGCAGGTGGGCCTCAGTGAGGGCACTTAGCCTGCTCCTGCAGGCCCGGGCGAAGGAGCAAGTGGGCTCCTGACAGAAGGTGTGCTTGCACTGACTGCCTACTCCTGAGGTCTTCGGAGTCGTTGTCAAGTGCTGCCTGGAGACACCACGCAGACTCACAAGCGAACCTTTGGGAGGCGCTCCCTGTGGAAGAAGCCCTGCCCTGAGTACTGACCAGTACAGCTGCCCATGGAGTCCCACCCCTGCCCTTGCTGACGGCCTGTCAGGCAGCACCTCTCTGTTAGACTCAAAGGAGCGAAGTCAAGGGAGCTTCTGCCCTTGCTCGCCCAGACGCGTCTGTCCATTAACAGAAACACGGACTCTAGGAGTGGCCAGGTGACGGGGGGGCGGGCCTTCTCCTGCCCAGGCACCCCACAGATGGGCATTCCCCCCTTCCAGCTGGCCGTCCCCCCTTGTGGGCTCGGTGCCTTGTGACTCTGTGTCTGCTGGCTCTGAGATGATCACAGAGCAGGTGAACTAAATGAACTAGTCCTATACGTCAATAAGGATAAATGGCCCTGGCTGGTACTCAGTGGTTCGAGCATCGGTCTGTGCACTAAAGGGTCCCGGTCCCATTCTAGATCAAGGGCATGTACCTGGTTGTGGGTTCGCTCCCCTCCCCCCCCAACACACATCCCCTTCGGAGTGCATGTGAGAGGTAACCAGTCAATGTGTCTCTCTCACATTGATGTTTTTCTCTCCCCCTCCTCCCCCCGGCCGCCTCCCTCACTCCCTTCCACTAAAAAGCAATGGTAAAAGCATCCTCAGGTAACGATTAACAAAAAACAAAAAATGCTTAAAAAAATCCACGAATTCCAGGCACGCAGGGTCAGAACAGCCAAGAGGCTTCCAGAGCAAAAGCAATGGCAATGGATTGTCAGGCCTGCGGCCCACGGAGCCGGCGAGCCCCAGGCAGCCTCAGGAAAGCTGAGAGCAGGAGGCACGAGGTGAGAAAACAGTGAAAGAAAGATGTGCATCTCCTTCAGGGAAGAGAAACAGCTCTGGGAGCAGCACTGGGGTGCGGACCCGACTGGAAGCGAAGATACAAGAAGCCCACCTAGCCTCTGCGGTGATCACGTTGTCAAAGAAACGTTAATGGGAGCAGTAACAGCAGTGACAGAAACATGGACTGCTGTGCCTCTGTGGCGATGGCGTTTTCCAAGCTGGACACAGCACTGCCCTCACCCCACGTGCTCTTGTGCCATGTGACCCATACACCTGCCTTCAAGGGCCGGGGTCTGGGAGCTCCATGGCGAGGCCGAGAGGGGGATGTGTTTGTACCTGGTTCTTGTGGGACGTTTGCCCAGGGAACTCAGCCACCTGCCCTGAGGAAGCCTGACATCCTGGGGAGACCCCGGGGGAGCCCACCTGCCAGCCCTGTGCCTGAGCCCTTTGGAAGTGGGTCCTTCCGCTCCACCTGAGCCACCCCAGCTGGTGCGGCTGCTCCCCGCCCACGTTGCCGATTTGTAATAAATAAAGGGTTTCCACTTAAACTACTAACCTTTGGGGTGTTTGCTGCCTAGCAATCGAAGACCAGAACAGTCCAAAGAATAAGATGCAGGCTTCAAAGGCTGTCCATGCCCAAGAGGAGCACCCACATTGCTCCCCACACGTCTCACGTGTGGCCAATGACAGGGACCAGACGTGCTTCCTGGATGTCACATCATCGGCACCAGCGGAGCAGAGAGCTCATCCTCAAAAGGCCACTTGCACTTGGCGCAGGGCCCCCCCCCCCCCCCCCGCCCCCGGCGCTGTGCACGGGACTCAGCGTCACTCTGAGCCAGTGGCTGTCACTCGGTGGAACAAAGCCTGCAGATCACCTCAGACATGCAGTGAGTGAAATCAATCTTTTATGATGTCAAGTTACTAAGATTTAGGGGTTTTGTCACAGTAGGTAGGGTTAATTAGCCTGACTAGTCTAATACACCAAAACATAAAGACATATGTGTATTAGAGAGGAAGACCCAATGGTCTATACAAATGAAATGATGCTCAGCAGGAAGGAAGTCAAAATGGCACTAATGGGCTATTTTCCACCTATCAGACTGGCAAAGAGCAGCCCACGGTACCCCCTCCCCACCGCATCCCACAGTGCTGGTGGGAGTGTGTGATCAGAGGTCAGGGTAGGAGACAGAAATCAACCCAAGTATTGTAAGCACAAGGCTTCCCGCAGAGAGCAGTGTGCTGGCAGGATGGGGGGAGGGAGAGGAGGACTGTCCGGGAGCACCGAGCACGGAGCACGCAGAGCCCCACCCGGGCTGGGGCTCCGGGAGATCAGGGGCTGCCATCCGCAGGGCTGACTGCGCAGAGCAGGTACCCTACAGCTGCAGCGCTGCTAGCCACCAAGGCTGTCATGTAGCAACGTGGGAAAATACTAGAGATGGTAGGAGCAAGGCCTGAGGATCCGTGTGCATAATATGATTAGATTCGCCTCAAACAAAATGAAAGTCAGCTTTAGAAAGTGTGGGCGGAAATGGAACAAAAATACTAACCATGGCCATAGCTAGATTTTCACTGTGTTTTCTATCTTTTAGTATTTTGGGGAAAAAATATTAGGGAAGTTCAAAATGAAAGCATCTTTTTTAAAAAAAAATCCTTATCTGAGGATATTCTTTCCATTGACTTGTTTTTAGAGAGAATGGAGGAGAGGGCAGAAGGGGAGAGAAAAAGAGGAAGGGGGGGAGAGAGAGAGAGAGAGAGAGAGAGAGAGAGAGAGAGAGAGAGAGAGAGAAAATCAATGTGAGAGAGATACATCGACTGGTCGCCTCCTGCACCCATCCCAGGGATCAAGCCTGCAACCCAGGTACATGTCCTTGACAGGGAATAGAACCTATGACCCTTCAGACCACCGGCCAATGCTCTAATCACTGAGCCAAACTGGCCAGGGCAGGAATCTTCTTTTAAAAATTAAAAAGAGATAAAATAAAAGAGTTACAATCTTTGGGTGTCCCTGGGAAATTCCTGGAGAATAGGCACTGCTCCACTGTGGTGATGGAGGTCTTATCATTGTGCCTCCTGATTTAAAACTGAATGACTATCATTCCCACTTGCTGGATATTTCCACTATAATTCACCTGAGAGTGTAGAGTATGCTGAGAGCTAATTAATTTTTGACTAGTTGAATACTATTCTACCAGGATACTATTTCTTCTCGAATTTCTTCACTTTCCTTTTAGTGATTAATTTTAAAATATATCAAACTTACAGAAAAGTTGCCAGAACAGTATAAAAGATCTCCATATCTCCCGGAAGTGGTTTAAGGGTTAGCACATTCTCTCTGTCATATAGTCTATCTACCTGTGATCATTAAACCATTCGTCTTTTTTGGAACTACTTGTGAACAAGCTGCAGAAACACCTCAATATTACAGTGTGCTTTCCCCCAAAGACTGTACATGCATAAACACTACTACCCCCCTGACCAGGAAACCCTCACCAATGCCTTAGCATCCGGCCCGCAGATCCCATTCAAACGTTGCCAACTTTCCCAATGCGGCCTCTGTTTCCTGTCTGGTCCATGACTCTGCCCAGCATCAAGCATTGCCTGTAGTTGCCATGTCCTTCCAGTTCCCTTCCGTCTCCCGTGTTCTTGGTAGCCACAGAAAGAACGAGGTGTGATGGACAGGGCAGGCCTCCGCCACAGGAGTGACTCTGCTCAGCGCACACAGTCAGTGCTTCTCACCGCTGCGGTGTCGCCCCCACTGCGAAGTCATCGTTCCCACATTGCGATTGATCAGGAGTGTGTGGAAGCTCTTCTGAGACTACAACTCGCATCCTTTTCCCATCGCGTTCCACCCACCAGCACAGCACCTAGTGCTGACTCCTGCCCAGATCGCCCCCTTACAACACTTCCCACAGGTAGTGCCCACTCCCAGCATTCCTTTCACAGGCATCAGTCAGCTCTCTGCTCTAGGGGGACCCTCCCTTCCCCCCTCTCACTTGCTTGTGTTGGCGTGGACTCCTGGGTGCCCATTTCACTCAAGGGGTTGTAATCTTTTACCATCATTTATTTTGATGCTCAAATCCTCCAAGATGTAACTAGTAAAGGCTTCTTTAATCTCAATCCTCCATTTCTTACACAAAACAACATAAGAAATCTCTGACAAACCCTTCAGCAATGTTATTCTTGTTCTCTAAAAAACAACCCAAAAAAGTACTGTCACATCATAGATAATCAATTCTTTAGCATTCTCAATTTTTCCAGAAAAAAATTTGGTCGAAATAGGACTTGGGGTTCATAAACCAGTGAATATTCTAGCTTACACTTGATCACCAAAAATTACTTCTCATGAATGTAAGACGCGGAGGACTGGCAGTCTGGGACTCCTGGCTAAAGACCGCTCCTCCGGCCGACCAGTTGTCCGCTTGTAAGTAACCTGCCTGATGTGGCCGCTGGCCGCTGAAGGCCCACGTTGGAGCACAGGGCCAGCCCTGGCGTTGGCCACATACACTGTTTGATCGCTGGAACAGGCTCCGGAGATCCCACTCCCGCCCCCCCCCCCCCCCACCGTCCGTGCTCCGTGCAGCACCTGGCAGAGCGCATGGGCAGCGGTCTCCTTTCAAAGGCCTTCCCTGTCTTTTATGATGATGACAAAATGGGCCACATGCAAATGACTTGCTATCAAAATAGCACTGAGCAAGGCGGGCATTCGTTAACTGACTCAACAGCCTTGTAAGCCCAGATGGAGGGAAGAGGAGAGAAAAGTGGAGACAACAGAGGAACAGATTAAACGAGGTGAAACAGTGCCGGACACATTGCCAGCCCTTCCCCACATGCTGTAAGTCAGGGGGGCTCCACTCACTAACCAGCTCTGGAAGCCCACAGAGAGACCCGCCATTACCGTCAGCTCGGATTAACAGCACAGAATGTGAAACAATCGCTAGGAAGACCACAGCCAGCCCTGAAAGTCTCATACAGACTAATTGCATAGAAATTCTTTTTTAATTTTTAAAACAATGCTTCATTAGTCTGGCCAGGGCCTCTGAATTCCCATTCTAAACAAAGCCGCTCTGCACCCAGGCGCCGACTCGCATTCGCGCGGCCCTTAGAGCTGAGCCAGGCCCCTGTGGGTTCAGAGGAGGACCAGGTCCGGTTGACAGCGCTGTGCTTCCCCACATGCTGTGTCCTGCACTCTGCCGGGCGCCTCCACCTCTCTGAAACGCATCGCCAGTGCCAGTTGGAGATAAGTCAACAGTAAGGACAGGGCTTCACTGGACTTTCCAAAGACGCCTCCCTCCACAAGGAGGTCAGGCCAAAGGTCACATGAGAGGGAGAGAGAACGCACACCAACACGTACAACGGAGTTTAGGTTCAGAGACTTTAAATGTAGCTCAGACATGCAAATGAACTTGGGGGAGATACAGAATCTGCCACTGTTGTCCTGTTTGGATGGAGGCCTGACCATGCAACAGACTTGAACGTGTCCTAGGGGACGAGTCAGTGGACAGCGCTGGCTGGAAGGACCCAAGGCAGGGAGCCTCCTGGGTGAAGAGGAGGTTGTGTTCCACCAAGCAACTGCAGTCAAGTGCTGGGAAGGGAGGCCACGCTCAGCGCAGCACTCAGAAGTATTTGCGGTGATCCTAGGGCCGGCTTTCTCCTTAGTCCTGGAGCGGTAGAAACAGCACCCACTCTTACTCTCACCCTGTCTGCCCACATCCCAAGCTCCAGGCACCAGGTGGTTGGTGGGTGGTGGGTGGTGAGGTCAGGACCACGGCGCCCTGAGGGCTGGCTGAGTGTGCGTTGGCTGCTTCGGAGCTGTGTGCCAGGCCTGGCTCAGAGCTTTCTCACAGGCAGCCCCTTCCTGTCACCTCTGAGCCGTGGGGCTTATTTTCTTGATTTCAAGTGTTGGTATCTTTTCCTTTGTTTAGTTTCTTAAACAAGATCTGGAGGTAGGGAGGAAGGACATAGCCGTAATTGTACTATTCATGTGATTGACTTGCTTGACTTCCAAGCATCTCGGCCACAGTCTCCTCCGGGGGCACAGCACAGCCCATGGGAGTGTGCGCCCCAGCAGTCAGGGATGATGCCTTGGGCTCCCCTCCTGGTGATAACAGAATCCCGGGTACAGAGCCGCTCAAATGAGGGAAGGCCGACTCATTAACCAGACATCTCCGTCTGTACACATTTTCAAGAATCCTCCCAATAATGATTTTCGTGAAATATGTCCAGTAATCCTAGTAGCATGCAGGACACACACAGCTGTCTCATTACCAAGCTATGTTCTACCCCCGGCCAACCTGTCTGCAAAGGCGCCTTGTTTTGTTTATTTCCGGCACCTGCAGCCTTGGGCTCCGGGGGCCGTTGGCTCCCTGGCCCTCTGGAGCCCGGGGGCTGTGCGATTGCCGCTCACTCCTGGTCACTTGTTCTCCGGTCACTAGCTTCACATTGAGTACTGACTAGATGTTGATGGTATTAAGAAATTATTGGTAACTTTTAGATGTAATAAAAATTTTACTGATTTTTAAATATATTTTTATTGATTTCAGAGAGGAAGGGAGGGGGAGAGAGAGCTAGAAACACCAACAATGAGAGAGAACCATTGATCAGCTGCCTCCTGTACACCCACTACTGGGGACCGAGCCTACAACCCAGGCATGTGCCCTTGACCAGAAGTGAATCCAGGACCATTCAGTCCTCAGGCCAACGCTCTAGCCACTGAGCAAAACTGGCTAGGGCTGTTTTACTGATTTTTTAGAGACAAGAGAAGGGAGAGAGAGAGAGAACTATCCATCAGTTACATTCCATACACTCCCCGACTGGGGATCGAACCTGACACCTAGGTATGTGTCCGACTGGGAATCAAACCACAGCCATTTGGTACACGGGATGACACTTCAACCAACTGAGCCACACCTGCCAGCAATACACTGTAAATGTATAATTTTCTATTTATACACCTACACACAGTCACATGCACACACATACATTCATGCCCTCATACACTTACACACACACACATGCTCTCTTGACACACTCAAACCCTGATACACGCCTACGTATACGTGCACACTCACACATTCTCACACACACCATTATGCACACACACACGTGCATGCACATCTCACTTTCACACACCAATGTACTCAGATGCTCAAAAACATCCACACACTCGCATTCATACACTCACACACCCTTTCACATTTTTACACATTCTCACACACACTTTCACTCACATATACGCACTCTCACAGCCACACACACATGCACACACCACCGCCCGCCGCGCCCCGCCCCCCCTCTTCCTGGCCCCCCACCCCTTCTCCTTGTCCTCAAGGTTGAAGCACAGCAGACACAGGCCCCTCCATCACAGGCTTGAAGACAAGGCCGCGAGGCCCCCCATCCCCGCTGTGAGCCGCCAGCCCAGCCCCGACCCCGCCACGCTCTTCCTCCCAGCTTCTCCCGACTCAGCCGGCCGGGCAGCAGACCCTAAAGGAAATTTCAGGAGCAGGAAATGACTGTCCATCCGGTTGAACTTGCCTTCTGGGTTTTTTGGCTGCTCCTCCTTTTACCTTCCGGTCTCGGGTTTTGCCTCTCGGGACCTGTGCTCGGTAGTCTCTGCGCAGTGGCCTGCATTCCATCAGCGAGGCTCCGAGGGCCGTGGCCCGGAACCTGGAGGAGACGCACTGAGAAAGCGCAAGGGCCTGGGCGTCGCTGCGGCCTTGTGAAAAGACAGCCTTGCTGCCGGGAGCTCGGCGGGTTAGTGACGACACGTCAAGGTTGTGGGTTTGATCCCCGTCAGGCACATACGAGACTCAACCAATGAATGCATCAGTAAGGAGAGACACAAATCCTCTCTCTCTCTCTCTCTCTCTCTCTCTCTCTCTCTCTCTCTCCCTCCCTAAAACCAATCAATCAATAAAACTTTTCTAATAAAAAATGTTTAAAGACAGCCTCAAAACCCCAGGAGAGAGAATCAGAGAAAGACAAAGCATGAGCCCCTGCTGGCCTAAACCGCCCAGAAGACGGAAGTGGCTGTCACGTTAAGAATACTTCTCAAAAGCAGGCCTTTTCTTTCTGTACAATCATAATAAAATTACTTTAAAAAATAAGTTCTTGAATCAAGAAGCCCAAGGATTTTCCCTGATGCTTTATCAATTGTATTGTGTCCCCGAGGACACACCTGCCCACAGCACACGCACCAGCGCCCTTTCTCCTGGACGCGCTCCGCTCCCCTCCCCAAGGGCTCGGGTTTCCCGCCCGCTTCTTCCCTCAGATGCCCAGCCGCCCTGTGCTCCATCCACTTGCTGCATGTTTCCTTCCGGGGCCCTGCCTCCGCGAAGGGGGCTCCGAGACTTCAGCGCCAGGTCTGGAGGCCCAGCAGCCCCGCCGCCGTGGGCCACGCAGGGGCTGGAGGACAGGGCAGGCTGAGCATTGGAAGAGGGACCATCCAGAGACTTGCCACCCGCGGTCGGCCATCGGACAGACCATGAGGACCAGGGACAGCCCGTGAGGGCCAGGGCCGGGCACCGTCACCGCCTGCGTGTCCTGCTACAGTCAGCACCCAGGACACCCCCTTGAGAATGGTTCCAAGGGAATGGAGGGCAGAGTCCAGTGTGGAGGGGTGCAGTGGAAAGGGTAACACATGTACACCCCACATGAAACTGCCAACGCCCTGTCATGCTTACAGTTGACACGCACATGTATGGTGCATGTACATGTAGTGTGCACACATGTATATGTACATAACACACAGCCACTCTCACAGGCGCACACAGGTCACCTGGCTCTGTCCCCTCTGCCCCACCAGGTCCTGACCCAGGGCCCTTCTCAGCCATAGGAGGCAGGCAGGGCCCAGCAGTGTGGGAGGTGACCCAGGTGACTTCAGACTCGCCTCAGCCCCCTCCTTGGGGCATCAGCCAACACGGATGCACTAGGAAGACCTGTGAGGGCGGAGGTTGAGTATCCCCCTGGCGGAGACCTGGGCCTCGGCCTGGCCTGTCCGCTGGCCTGCAGTGCTGTTACCAGGTCCGTCCCAGCAGGGGTGTGAGTGTTTGTGCGTCCACGCCTGCCTTTCGTCAGCAACCAGGGCTATCTCTGTAATGTCTGCGGCAGAGAAACCTGACTGAGAAAAGCAACTTTCCCCTGGCTCCTCCAGACCGTCCCTTCCTCAAAAGAGCCCCTGCCTTCCCCACAGCAGTGCGTCCCGTGCTGTGCAGGTCCCGCGCTCCAGGGCACCAGCAGGAGAGCGTGCTCCGCCCGCCTCTGTTCACTAACCTCAACATCTGTACTTCCTCCAGGCAGCGGGCTTTGCAGATGGTATTCTTTCCTAATGGCATTGGCTGCTCTCGTAATGAATCACCAGCACAGAATGAGTCCCCAGCTTCCCTTCTGCCCCCACCCCTCCCCGGAGCCAGCTCCTTCCATCTCCCAACACGCCTGCAAGGTGCTCCTTAGCCCAGTGTCCAGGGTGCCCAGGGACCTGCGCGCACCTCTCCTTCTGCCCCATCTCCTGGCCCTTCTCAGAGGCTCTCCTCCTCCTCGTCGCCCCCGAGCCAGGCAGCTCTGCTCAGCCGCCTCGTCTCCCCAGGTTCGGAGGTCACACTATGAGCAGACGACTAACTTTTCAGAGAGCAGCCCTGGGACACAGCCGTGTCAGACCAAAACCCCCTGCAGCATGTAATCAATAGTTTTTCATGTGTCTATGACTTTAACATCCTAGAAAATACAGGCATGTATTTGAAGTTATATATTATTTTGTATTTTGTATTGTTCTGTTACATAAGTGCTACTGTTTAAACAGCAACAGGACCAGCTAACAGTGGCAATTAGGGTTTATAGTAAGACTGATTAAACAAATAGTATGTGCGAGGAAAAGAGAGGGGTATTTATAGTGTTTTTCCCGTCCTTTGTGCAATTTGTTTGTTACTCTTTTTAACTCTTTGTTGAAGATTTAAATTTTCTAGGCTATATTATCATAGCTTCTTAAGACACATAAATGTAAGGCTTTTAAAAAGAAGCCAACCAATATTACCTACATTTTATTTTCAAAAGCTACGATGCACTTCTTCTTCCTGTCCCGTGACACAGAAGGATAACTTACTCTCTGCCCTCCTCTGAGCTGCGGTGGCCTCCCGGGCGTGGTGCCTCCGCTGCGACACGCTGCGTGCCTTCCAGGGTGAACTCCATCACACTTGCATCCCTGCTCTTACCAAGCCCACGTCACGGTGATTTCTGATCTCAGCCTTCATCACGGTGATGGCTGCGTAACTGAAGCGTAAAATCACCCGCAAAGCACCGGCTTCGCAGAACACGGTGCATCTCACAGTTCTGTGGGGCAGAAGTCTGAGCAGCACCGCCAGGTCCTCCACTCTGGGTCTCGAGGGCTAAACTCTGGCTCAGCTGGGTCTGCGTCTGGCTGGGCTCTGGGTCCTCTTCCACGCCCACGGCTCAGTGAAGAGCTCCTTGTCTCCCCACTCTTTCCACAGGGCCCTCCAACTTCTAGTCAACAGTGAGACACACCTGCAGGGTTCAGAGCGCTCTGCTTTGAAGAGCATCCTGATGACACTGGGCCCACCCAGGCTGAGTGATCCAGGCTACCTCCTGATCCTAAGGGCAGCTAATTAGTAACCCTGACCCATCTGCCAAGTCCCTTTGTCGGGGAAAGTAAATGGGTTATACAGGAACAGAAGGGAGGGGGGTGGGGAAGGACCCTGGAGTGAAATGAGCTAATACACATTTAAAAACAAAGGCAGTAATAGAATTGGCAACACTTACTGTTACCTGCGCACAGTATGCCCGGAGGAGCATCATCTGTGCCTGAGGACTCAGCCCATTGCCATCCCCTCACCACCCTTTCCAGCCCGTGGCACAGGAGAAGGCACGGGAGAAGGCACAAGAGAAGGCACGGGAGAAGGCACGGGAGAAGGCACAGGAGAAGGCAGAGAAGGCACGGGAGAAGGCACAGGAGAAGGCAGAGAAGGCACAGGAGAAGGCACAGGAGAAGGCACGGGAGAAGGCACGGGAGAAGGCACGGGAGAAGGCACGGGAGAAGGCACAGGAGAAGGCACGGGAGAAGGCACAGGAGAAGGCACAGGAGAAGGCACGGGAGAAGGCACAGGAGAAGGCACGGGAGAAGGCACAGGAGAAGGCACAGGAGAAGGCACGGGAGAAGGCACAGGAGAAGGCATGGGAGAAGGCACAAGAGAAGGCACGGGAGAAGGCACGGGAGAAGGCACAGGAGAAGGCATGGGAGAAGGCACGGGAGAAGGCACAGGAGAAGGCACGGGAGAAGGCACAGGAGAAGGCACAGGAGAAGGCACGGGAGAAGGCACAGGAGAAGGCACGGGAGAAGGCACAGGAGAAGGCACAGGAGAAGGCACGGGAGAAGGCACAGGAGAAGGCATGGGAGAAGGCACAAGAGAAGGCACGGGAGAAGGCACGGGAGAAGGCACAGGAGAAGGCACGAGAGAAGGCACAAGAGAAGGCACGGGAGAAGGCACGGTAGAAGGCACAGGAGAAGGCAGAGAAGGCACGGGAGAAGGCACAGGAGAAGGCAGAGAAGGCACAGGAGAAGGCACAGGAGAAGGCACAGGAGAAGGCACGGGAGAAGGCACAGGAGAAGGCATGGGAGAAGGCACGGGAGAAGGCACAGGAGAAGGCACGGGAGAAGGCACAGGAGAAGGCATGGGAGAAGGCACAGGAGAAGGCACAGGAGAAGGCACGGGAGAAGGCACAGGAGAAGGCACAGGAGAAGGCACGGGAGAAGGCACGGGAGAAGGCACAGGAGAAGGCACAGGAGAAGGCAGAGAAGGCACAGGAGAAGGCACAGGAGAAGGCACGGGAGAAGGCAGAGAAGGCACAGGAGAAGGCACAGGAGAAGGCACGGGAGAAGGCACAGGAGAAGGCACAGGAGAAGGCAGAGAAGGCACAGGAGAAGGCACGGGAGAAGGCACAGGAGAAGGCACAGGAGAAGGCAGAGAAGGCACAGGAGAAGGCACAGGAGAAGGCACGGGAGAAGGCACGGGAGAAGGCACAGGAGAAGGCACAGGAGAAGGCAGAGAAGGCACAGGAGAAGGCACGGGAGAAGGCACAGGAGAAGGCACGGGAGAAGGCACGGGAGAAGGCACGGGAGAAGGCACAGGAGAAGGCACGGGAGAAGGCACGGGAGAAGGCACAGGAGAAGGCACAGGAGAAGGCAGAGAAGGCACAGGAGAAGGCACGGGAGAAGGCACGAGAGAAGGCACGGGAGAAGGCACGGGAGAAGGCACAGGAGAAGGCACGGGAGAAGGCACAGGAGAAGGCACAGGAGAAGGCACAGGAGAAGGCACGGGAGAAGGCACAGGAGAAGGCACGGGAGAAGGCACAGGAGAAGGCACGGGAGAAGGCACAGGAGAAGGCACAGGAGAAGGCACGGGAGAAGGCACGGGAGAAGGCACAGGAGAAGGCACGGGAGAAGGCCACCCTCCACAGAGCGGCCCAGCTATCCCACCCAGCACGTGGTCTCTGCAGAATTTTGCTTCTTCTGCAACGTGCTCCTCATTCACCTTCTTTTCTTCTTTTCTTGTCTTCCTGGTTCTGGTATCTGAAGGGAAACTAGCTCAGTGCCCAGGGGGGCTGACCAGTGAGGCAGGAGCCGGCCGCCCTGCTCCAACTTCTCAGTGCAAGGTGTCCCTGCTGGGCCGCCTGGGACTCCGCTGTCCATGGAACCTGCCTGGAGAAGGACGCCGGCTCCTGCAAGTCTCTGTCCTCCCCTCCCTGTTGCTGGCTGTCCTCAGCCTCAGGTGTCTTTGCAGTGAGTGATGGGCTGGTAGCTGTCAGTGGTCACAGCCTTTGAAAGTAGGAAGCTTCCTTTGTCAAGAATGCTCATCAAGCCATTTAAGCAAGAAATCTCTGTTGCAGTAACTATAGAGCTAAGGCTTTGCTCCTGAGATGGAAGTCTAAACATAGTCCATCAAGTATACAGCCAAAGGCCTGCCGCATTTCTCCATCCAGACACCCAAAGGCTTAACAATAAGTGGTCACCTCCTTTTATAAGTGACAAAGAAAATGGGGGGAAGAAAAATTCTCCAAAAGGGTCGTATTTATTTATGTCTGTGTTTTCTGCAAGTCTATGCAGAGAGTATAGACCTGGGGTGATTACCTCAAGGATGGGAAGCAAAAGGAGGGCCCCTCCTTTGCATGGGAAAGGTCACATGGGGAGACAGAATAACGGAAGAGGATTCTCTGATTGCACACAGCTCTTCTGTCTGCAAATGGCCCTCCCAGCACCTCCTTCCAGGCTTCCTCATGGCTCCCCAAGTCAAGCACTGGGAACCCCAGGTGACGGTTAGGAGCCACCATATGCCTTTGGAGCCTTAAAGTGCAGAAGTCGAGAGCTGATGATTAAATAATTCAATCCCCAAGAGACCCTCCTATGAGAAGTGTCTGCAAATTGAAGCCAATGGAGATCTGTCTGTCAAGTGAATGCACGACGCTTACACACCCAATAGTGAGTTGTGCACATGACTACGTATAATCCCCCAAACTACTTGGAAATGAATAAATAAGGTAGGATCAATATTTCAATACCACAGGTCCATTTCTACTAGCCAAACTCACACTCCTCATTCTCCTACCCACAAAAACAGCAACAGCAACTATCACAATATGAAGGCGGAGTTTTCTGTGCAGAGATGAATAAGGTTTTCTATAAGCTCAGCAGTCACAATTTGCATGAAATGAATCACTTTTATCCTACTGGGGGTAAATCTACTCACACAATCTTTCATTGACTTCTCAAAACAAACATTTTTATTGTTATGGAGATCGGTACCCTTTACTCCCAAATCCGATTGTGAGAAGCATGCTATTCATTTGATCTGCTGATAATCTGTAGCCAATTTGGTGGAGATCATGAGACAATGTCACTTTTTATTCTCAGTGGTTTACTCCCAAGCAATTTTCTTGATTTGAATTTCCAGGCAGCAAAAATTACAGCGGTCCTGCCCGGGCCCAGACATTGGGCCTGTACGAGGGCCACAAAGGCTTATGACTAAGACATTCTCCCTTTGGCACAAGGATATTCAAGGTAAGTAAGGGCATCCTGAAAACAAGTAATTCTCACACTGTGCACTTCGTGCTCTGGAGACCTGGAAAAGGGAGCATTTATTTTTGCCTGAAGAGGAGTTAGAGAAAGTGCCACAGGAAAGTAGTGTGTAGAATGAAGACAGTGGGTGATTAAAAATCTGCTAAATTATCATTGAGAAAAAAAATGAAATTAAAAATAGCATGTCCTATTTACACAGTGTAGATAAATAAGGGCAGGAGGAGAAACTGTTACTATAAATGGAAATGTGAATTATGGCTTTCATATCTCTTTAAACATCCATCACTATGTTTATGAATGAAATTCACTCATCAGTGCAAAATGTGGTCAACTGGAAGCCCCATTTCCCTAACTTACATGGGAAAAGCTACAGTCAGAATCTGAGACTCTTTGCCCCAGAAAAATTGCCCATTTAAGGGTAATTTTATTTTCAGGAGATTTTAAATCACAAATTTAATCCTTTAGTTGAACAGGACTATTCATATTATCTATTTCATTTCAGTTGAGTTTTGGTAGTGTGGTTTTTGAATAATTGATTCATTTCTTTTAAGTTATCAAATGTATAAGCATAAAGTTATTCATAGCACTCTTTTATTTTTTTTTTTTTTAAATATATTTTATTGATTTTTTACAGAGAGGAAGGGAGAGAGATAGAGAGTTAGAATCATCGATGAGAGAGAAACACCGATCAGCTGCCTCCTGCACACTCCCTACTGGGGATGTGCCCACAACCAAGGTACATGCCCCTGACCGGAATCGAACCTGGGACCCTTCAGTCCGCAGGCCGACGCTCTATCCACCGAGCCAAACCGGTCAGGGCATTCATAGCACTCTTTTAATGACGTCAGGACCTGTAGTGACATATTTCATTCTTGACATTGATGATTTGTGTCTTCTCTTTTTATTTTTGTTAAGCTTGCTAGAGAGTTATTAATTTTATTGATTTTTTTTAAAGGAACCAGTTTTTGTTTTATATATTTTCTTTATTATTCATCTATTCTCAATTTCAAAGTAACTTTATTGTTTCTTTTCTTCTGTCTGTTTTGGGTTTATTTGTTCTTTTTAATTACTTGAAGTAGATTATTGTTTTGGTATCTTTCCCCATTTCTGATGGAAGCATTTATTGCTATAAATTTCCCTCTTGGTACTTCTTTAGTTGCATTCTATATAGGTTTGATAATTTCTATTTTCATTTTTACTCATCATTCAGTTCTATATATTTTTAAATTTTTTTGAGACTTATTCTTTGACCCATGGATTATCTAGAAATGTGTTGTTTCATTTCCAAGTATTTAGGGCAGTGGTTCTCAACCTTCCTAATGCCACAACTCTTTAATACAGTTCCTCATGCTGTGGTGACCCCAATTTCATTGTTACAAGTTGAACATAATTAAAGCATAGTGATTAATCACAAAAACAATATGTAATTATATATGTGTTTTCCGATGGTCTTAGGTGACCCCTGTGAAAGGGTCGTTCGACCCCCAAAGGGGTCGCGACCCACAGGTTGAGAACCGCTGATTTAGAGATTGTCTACTATTGACCTCTAATTTAATTCTATTGTAGTCAGAGAACACTTTGATTTCAGTTTTTAAAAATTTTTTATGTTTGTTTTATGGTCCAGGATATAGCCAATCTTGGCGAATGTTCCACAAGTGCTTAAAAAAATGTGTATTGTGATATTGTGTGTGGAATGTTCTAGAAATACCAATTAGATTCTATTGGTTGAGTGGTTCTTCAGATCTTCTATATCCCTGATAATTTTCTATCTAATAGTTCTGTCAATTATTTGAGGTTGAGGGGTCTTAAAGTTTGCAGTCAATAATTATGTCCATAATTGTGGATATATCCATTTCTCCTTTTAGCGCTATCATTTTTATTACACATATTTTGAGACTTTGTTGTTTTTTTGTGTCTTCAGTTAGTTTTGTTATGTATTTCTGATGGATTAATCCTTCTTTATCACATTAAGTCCCTCTTTGCCATTAGTCACTTCCTTAGCTCTGAAGTCTACATTATTAGATATTAATATAATCACTCCTGCTTTTTCATTAATATTTGGAAGGTATACTTTTTATTTTCAACCTAGCTATGTCATTGAATTTAAAGTGAACTTCTTGTAAACATAACCTACTTGGGTTGTGTGTTTTAAAATCTATCGTACCAACCTCTACCTTTTAATGAATGCATTTAGACCATTTATATTTAAGGTATTATTCATTCATTAGGGGTTATGCCTACCACTTTATTATTTGTTCTTTGAAGATGGAATAATCACCAAAATAGAACACATTCTGAGCATAAGACACACTTTAACTAATTTAAAATAGAATCCATATAAAGTATGTTTTCAATAACAGTGGAATTAAATTAGAAATCAATAACAGAAAAGAATGTGCAAATCCCCAATATTTGGAAATTAAATAACATACTTCTAAGTAATTCATAGTAAAGACAAAATTTCAAGAGAAGTTTAAAAATATTTTGAGGAAATGAATATAGAGCATATCAAACTGTGTGGGATGCAGTGAAATCGGTTCTTAGAAGGCTTTTATAGCATTAAACACATATTAGGAACAAGGGAAATGTAAAATCAATACCCTAAGCTTCCAGCTTAGAAAACCAGAGAAAGAAGAATAACTAAAGTCTAACTCAAGGGGAAGATATAATAAATATTAGAGCAGAAATCAAAGATATTGACACAAAAATATAGAGAAAAAAACTACAGCTAATATCATGTTTAATTATGAGAACTGGACTCTTTTCCCCCCAAAGATCAGGAACAAGATAAGGATGTGCTCTATTAATACTGCTATTCAACAGAAGACCAAAAAGGAAATAAAGAATATACAGATTGAAAAGGAAGAGAAAGGAATGACTTTTTGCAAATAACATGATTATCTATGTGGAAAATGCCAAAGAATCAACAAAAATACTCCTGAAATAGTAAGCAAGTACTGGTGACCTCTGAACAACATGGGTTTGAACCACACTGGTCCACTCATATGCAGATTTTTTTCAATGAAAACTGTACTGTCCTCCATCAGCAGGATGGAGTCCATAGATGCATAGGATCAACTGCATGCATTGATCTACACCATTTCACTCAATGGATTTGAACATTTACATTTATGTGAAAGCTGCATGTGAATATTTATTTATAATCACCAAAAACTGGAAGCAGACAAGATGTCCTTCAATAGGCAAATGGAATAACAAACTCTGGCACATCCATAAAATGGAATAATAGTCAATGCTAAAAAGAAATGAGTTATTAAGTCCCAAAAAGATATAGACAAATCTTAAATGCATAATGCTAAATGATAGGAGCTAGTCTCATAAAGCTACATGCTGCATAATTACAATTATAAGATATTCTGGAAAAGGCAAAGCCATAAAGATGATAAAGATCAGTGTCTAACAAGGAATCAAGGGGAGAGAGGGGTTTGGACATATGGGCACTGGTGATTTGTGAGGAAACTGCTCTGCATGATTCTGTAATCACACATACATTACATCTTTGATACCCATAGAACTTCTCTAAATTGGACATACAGATGGTCAAGAGACATATGAAAAAATGCTCAAAGTCATTGATTATCAGAGAGATGCAAATTAAAATGTCAGAATGGTACCATCAACAAAGAGAAGTGCTGGCGAGGATGTGGAGAAAAGGGAACCCTAGCGCACAGCTGGTAGGAATGCAGACTGGTGCAACCACTGTGGAAAACAGTATGGAGTTGCCTCAAAAAATTAAAAATGTAACTGCCATTTGACCCAGTGATCCCATTTCTAGTAATATATCCTAAGAAACCTAAAACACCAACCAGAAAGAATGTATGCACCCCTGTGTTCATAGCAGTGCAATTTACAATAGCTAAGATCTTGAAATAGCCCGAGTGCCCATCAGCAGACGAGTGGAAAAAAAACCTGTGGTACATTTACACCATGGAACACTATGCAGCTGTAAAAAAGAAGGATCTCTTACCCCTTCAGACAGCATGGAGGGACCTGGAGAGCATTATACTAAGTGAAAAAAGCCAGTCAGAGAAAACCAAGTATCACATGATCTCACTCATCTGTGGAATCTAATGAAGAAAGTACACTGATGAACAAAATAGATCCAAAGACATAGGAGCATAGAACAGACTGAAGGATCTCAGAAGAAAGTCGAGGGTCAGGTAGTGGGTGGGGAGAGTTTAATTGTGGAACTTATGTGCATATATGCATAGCCCATGGACACAAACAATAGTCTGGTAAAGGAATGGGAGGGCAGATGTAGTGTTTAAGGAGTCAACGGGGATTAAAAAAAAAAAAAGACATTTGTAATTCTATCTAATAAAAGAGAAACATGGTAATTAGCATACGACCGCTACCCCTTCCACTGGCTAATCAGCGAGATATGCAAATTAACCACCAGCCAAGATGGCTGCCGGCAGCCAGGCAGCTTGAAACTAACATGAGGCTTGCTTGCTTCAGTGACGGAGGAAACCAACGTTCCCACCTGCTTTGCCGGCCTCTGAGCCTGCAGTTTAAGAAACATTGTAACAAATATAGAAGCTACACAAAACCCCAGAAACCTGCTTTCAGTGAGCCCGGGATCTCAGAGCTGGAGTTATACATTGTTTCGATTATAGAACCGAAACAAACCAGATACCTTCTTTCAGCAGCAGAAGCCTCAGAGCTGGAGCCAGAGCTAAAGCTGGCCCAGAATTTAAAAAAAAGGAAAAAAAAGAGCAGTTGGGAGCTTCAGTGGGCCTGAAAACAGCCCTCAGCCCCTCACCCAGACCGGCCAGGCACCCCAGTGGGGACCCTCAACCTGAAGGGGGTGTGACCAGCTGCAAACAGCCATCATCCCCTCACCCAGGCTGGCCATGCACCCCAGTGGGGACCCCCACCCTGATCCAGGACACCCTTCAGGGCAAACCAGCCAGCCCCCACACGCGCACCAGGCCTCTATCCTATATAGTAAAAAGGTAATATGCCTCCCAGCACCGGGATCAGTGGAGCCGCGAGGCCTCCCGGCACCAGGATCAGCATGACAGGGGGACAGAGCCCAAACCCCCTGATCGCCCTGCGGCTCTGTGTGTGACAGGGTGCAGCGCCTCAACCCCCTGATCGGCCCTGCTCTGTGCATGACAGGGGGGAGCTCCCCAACCCCCTGATTGGCCCTGCTCTGTGTGTGAAGGGGTAGAGCCATAACGTCCCCATCGGCCCTGCCCTGAGTGTTACAGTGGCGGAGCCCCAACCCGCTGATCAGCCCTGCCTTGAGTGTGACAGGGGGTGGTGCCCCAACTCCCCTATCGGCCCTACTCTGTGAGTGACAGAGGGGAGCTCCTCAACCCCCTGATCGGCCCTGCTCTGTGCATGACAGGGGGCAGCACACCAACCCCCTGATTGGCCCTGCTCTGTGCATGACAGAGTATGGAGCCCCAACCTCCCTGATGGGCCCTGCTCTGTGCTTGACAGGGGGTGGCGCCGCAACCTCCCCATCAACCCAGCCTTGAGTGTGACAGGGAGCAGTGCCCCAACCCCCAATCGGCCCTACCCTGAGTGTGACTGAGGGTGGCATCGCAACCTCCCAATCTGCCCTGCTCTGTGCATGACAGGGGAAGGCACCCCAACTCCCCAATCGGCCCTTCTCTGAGCCCGACCAGGGGCTGCACCTAGGGATTGGGCCTGCCCTCTGCCACCCGGGAGCAGGCCTAAGCCAGCAGGTCATTATCTCCCGAGGGGTCCCAGACTGCGAGAGGGCACAGGCCGGGCTGAGGGACCCCCCCCCTCCCCCCCGAGTGCACAAATGTTTGTGCATCAGGCCTCTAGTACTTTAATAATAAAGATAAATTTTAAAAAGAGAGAGAACATGAAAGTATACTGTGGACATCAAGGAGGGAATAGTGTAGCATCCAGATATCATGCTGGTAAAGCACTTGTTTTTTCCTCACTTCCTATCCTATCTAATAATAGAGAAACATGGTAATTAGCCGTACCTACGCTACCCTTCCCATTGGCTACTCAGCAGGATATGCAAATTAACTGCCAACCAAGATGGCGGCCGGCAGCCAGGCAGCTTGAAGCGAACAGGAGGCTTGCTTGCTTCAGTGACAGAGGAAGCTAACATTCCCCGCCTGCCTTGCCAGCCTCCGAGCTTGCAGTTTCAGAAACATTGTTACAAATATAGAAGCTAAACAAAACTCCAGAAACCTGCTTTCAGCCAGCCAGGCTTCAGCCAGCAGGACCTCAACATTGTTTCAATTATAGAACAAACGCAGATCCCTGCTTTCAGCCAGCCAGGATCTCAGAGCTGGAGTGAGCAGGACCACAACAGTGTTACAATTATAGAACCCAAACAAACCAGATACCTGCTTTCAGCACCCGAGGCCTCAGATCTGGAGCCAAGCCTCAGAGCTAAAGCTGGCCCAGAATAAAAAAAGAAAAGTAAAAAAGGACAGGTTGGGAGCTTCAGTCACCCGCCAGCCTGAAAACAGCCCTCAGCCCCTCACCCAGACCGGCCAGGCACCCCAGTGGGGACCCCCACCCTGAAGGGGGTGTGACCAGCTGCAAACAGCCATCATCCCCTCACCCAGGCTGGCCAGGCACCCCAGTGGGGACCCCCACCCTGATCCAGGACACCCTTCAGGGCAAACCAGCTGGCCCCCACCCATGCACCAGGCCTCTATCTTATATAGTAAAAGGGTAATATGCCTCCCAGCACCGGTATCAGCGGAGCTGCGAGACCTCCTGGCCCCTGGAGCAGCATGACGGGGCAGCGACCAAATCCCCTGATTGCCCTGTGGCTCTGTGTGTGACAGTGGGCAGGGCCACAACCTCCCTATCTGCCCTGCTCTGTTCATGACAGGGGAAGGCGCCCCAACCCCCTGATCAGCCCTGCTCTGTGCCTGTTAGGGGGGAGCTCCCCAACCCCCTGATCTCCCTGTGGCTCTGTGTGTGACAGGGTGCGGCGCCCCAACCCCCTGATCGGCCCTGCTCTGTGTGTGACAGGGAGCGGTGCCCCAACTACCCTATCAGCCCTACTCTGTGAGTGACAGGGGGCAGCGCCCCAACCCCCTGATCGGCCCTGCTCTGTGCATCACAGGGGGTGGCGCCGCAACCTCCCCATCGACCCTGCCTTGAGTGTGACGGGGGTGGCGCCCCAACCCCCCAATCGGCCCTGCTCTGAGCCCAACCAGAGGCTGCACCTAGGGATTGGGCCTGCCCTCTGCCACCCAGGAGCAGGACTAAGCCAGCAGGTCGTTATCTCTCGAGGGGTCCCAGACTGCGAGAGGGCACAGGCTGGGCTGAGGGACGCCCCCCTGCCCCCCCCCCAGTGCACAAATTTTTGTGCACTTGGCCTCTAGTCTATATAATAAAAACCCAGTGGTCGTAACACCGTAACGACCAAAGGACTGGTCACCAGGAGGCTGTGTGCACAGGTGGGCATGGCTGCATGTGTGGTGAGGCGCGTGTGGGTGGGCAGGGCCTTGACTCTGGGTCTCACAGTGCTCCGGGACTTGGGGGAGTCCCATGGCACTGGAGGGACTCGAGGGTCCCAGGTCTCACACAATTTTGTGTGTTGGGTCACTAGTAATAATAATTTTTAAAATGGCTGCTGGGCCTAGCCAGTACTGATCTGTGGTTGAGCATCAACCTACGAACCAAGAGGTTATGGTTCAATTCACAGTCCGGGAAACACCAGATGGTGTTGCTCAGTGGTTGAATGTCGACCTTTGAACCAGAAGGTCACTGTTCAATTCCTAGTCAGGGCACATGCCCAGGTTGCTGACTTGATCCCCAATGTGGGGTGTGTAGAAGGTAGTCTATGAATGATTCTCTCTCATCATTGATGTTTCTACCCCTCTCCCTCTCCCTTCCTTTGTCTGAAAGCAATAAAAACATATTTTTAAAAATATACTTTTTTTTTATGGGTGCTGGGCTCAGCCACAGTGGCTCAGTGATTGAGCATCAACCTATGAACAAGGAGGTCATGGTTTGACTCCCTTTCAGGGCACATGTCTGGGTTGTGAGCTCGATCCCCAGTAGGGGTGTGCAGGGGGCAGCCAATCAATGATTCTGTCTCATCATTGTTGATTCTCTCTCTCTCTCTCTCTCTCTCTCTCTCTCTCTCTCTCTCTCTCTCTCTGAAATCAATGAAAATATATATTTTTGAAAAATGGGTGTTGGATTTTGTTGAATGCTTTTTCTGCATCTGTTGATATGATCATGTGATTTTTTACCCTTCATTTTGTTTATGTGATACATCACGTTTATTGATTTGTGAATATTTTATCAGCCTTGTAATCCCGGAAAAAATCCCACTTGGTCAAGGTGGGTCATTTTTTTTAATCCACTCTACCAATCTCTGATTTTTATTTTAATTCCCCAAACAGCAGGGTCTGCTGCGGTTCTTTGCAGTGGAATGTTTAATGCGCCCACTGAGGCCGCCATGGAGTTTCAGGAAATGCCAAGGCTACCTGGTGCTGATTACTTCCATTTATAATGCAGCTCAGAAACGCAACTTAACACTTTCCATCTGCTCTGGATTTGGAGCTGCAAGCTTGAAACTCGCGGTGAGGACTTCTCTGTGCACCCCCATCCCCGCTCTCTGCACTGGCCTCCCTCTGGGGGACCTTGTCCGGCACCGTCAGACGGAATCCACTCTTCTCTTTATTTTCCCAGGGAATGGAGCCTGGATGTATCAACTCAGGTTTCATCTAAATATGGAACTCATTTTATACCAGCAGGCTCTCTGCTACTTAACCCCTGAGTGTTGGCTCACGAATCCTATCATCCCGGGCCAGCACTGTGAAGAGGCCTCGGGACGCTTGCAAGGGCCCCAAGGAAAAGGGGACTCAGCATTGAATTGCACGCTCCCTTCAAGACCCATGGGAGTGTCCCTGCTCCATGCAGGCTTGCCTGTCCTCTGATGCTCTGCAATAGTCACTTACTCCACTTGTTTTGGTACTTAAACATTCAGAACCACACATTAACGGTCCCCTAGGTTCTCAGCCCTCTGTGAGGTGTTGAGGCTGTAAAGGGGGGTTAGGAGATGGGAAAAGTCCGTTTGCAGACGAGTCATAGGCATCCATGCTATTCCCTGGCTGCAGCGAGCGCTGGGGCGACGGGCGGATCGGGGTACGGTCTCACACGGCTCACTTGCTATCCCCCAGTGGTCCCTGGCAGGGCCAGGCCGAGTGCACGCATGCTCTGAATGTTAGGCGAGTGACTTGCTGAGGAGACTCCAGTGTCAGCGTATTCCGGAAGGTCCTCTCTGGGGTCTTGTACCTGCGTCCGCACCCCAAGCAGGGACGGTGCTCCGGGTCTTCCCTGCATGTTCCGCTGGGGCCTAAAGTGGACATCAGGTGGAGTCAAGAGGCCGAATGCAGGTCCCCGGGGCTCTACTCCGAAGCTCATCTAATTCAGTTCCCAGGAGAAGACTACATGCCCCCAAGGGCAGAAATGTCAAAACAAAATAACTGGGCTGAGTAATCAGATCAACATGTATGTGGCCGAGTAAAGAGGCCCTCACCCTCGGAGGTGAGAGCGGAGAGCCTGGGGGGACAGGGGAGGAAGCCCCTGTTCTTGATACTCTCCACCGACCAAGCCCAAGCACACAGCGAGCACCCGCCCCCAGGGCCTCACAGCAGGAGCGAGCGCCATTCTTGTTGGTTAAAGAGAAAAAGTGAACTGAAGTTAAATCTCCTTATAAAGAATGCAGTGGGAGGCGCTACCTTATAAGCTTAAGCCGTATACTGGAAAAGATCCAAACAAACAAAGTTTCAACTGTTAGCCATCAATTCACCCCTCAGGGTGTTTATTTTAAAAATGGTTCCACTCTCTGGGGACACGGCCAAATGTGCGTCAAATGTGAGCCCCTGGAACCCCTGCCTCAGACGTATCCTAGGGGCACCCGCTCCATGTCAGGCAGGTTCTGAGCCCTGTGTGGTGGCACTGAGCACAGGGTGAGCTTTCATTCTGGCACCAACCAGCCTCAGACAGCCATCCTACCAACATGCTGCCCACAGTGGGCAGCGTCACCCACCACCCACCAAACCATGGCCCAGGGGGAGACCCTGTCCTTAAGGGGGGTCAGCCCAGGAGGCAGAGGCACAAGACCTCATGTCTGCATTTTAGGGTCTAAAGTCTTCCCAAAGGAAATAGTCACTGCCAAAACCTACCTCAAAGAAATGTAATTCCACATATGTAGTCATACCTGAATGACAATAAAACAATTTTATAAAAGTCTATTTCCTGGTCTTCAGCCAATGGTGCTGGAGCAATTTGATATCCATAGACCAAAAAAAAATTTTTTTTTTAATTTTATCTAAACCTCACATGTTATATAAAATCAATTCAAAATAGGTCATAGATTGACATGTAAAACATAAAGCTATGAAACTTTTTAAAAAGAACTGTAGGGGAAGATCTTCAGGGCCCAGGGTTGGTGAATAGACAGGACATCAAAAGCATGATCCACCAAAGACAGAAAAACAGTGAGTTGAACTTCATCAACACGAAAGACTTTTGGTTTGAGAAAGTCCAGATGAAGAGGATGAAAAGGTAATATTTCATGTATATATCACCTATATAACAGCTAAAATAAAAGTTAGTGAAGCCTGGCCAGTGTTGCTCAATGGTTGAGCATCGACCTATGAACCAAGAGGTCATGGTTCAATTCCCTGTCAGGACATATGCCTGGGTTGCTGGCTCGATCCCCAGTGTGGGGCATGGAGGAGGCAACAGATCGATGATTCTCTCTCATCATTGATGTTTCTATATCTCTCTCCCTCTCCCTTCCTTTCTGAAATCAATAAAACTATATTTTTAAAAAATATTTCAAAATTTGTGAGAATACCAAATGCTGATAAGGATGGGGAGATATTCGGTTTCTCATACACTGCTGGTGTGGATGTAAAATGGTATAGCCACCCTGGAAACTAGTACGGCAGTTTCTTAAAAACCTAAACACACTTACCATACAATTTATTAATCCCACACCAGGGCATTAATCCCAGAGAAATAAAAATTAATCTCCACAGTGAAACCTCAACATGCATATTATAACAGCTTTATTTGTGATAACCCAAAACCGGAAACAACTGTGGTACATCCAGACCACAGAATACTACTTCACGGTAAAAAGAAATGAAACGTTGTCACACCGTGTGGAGAGATCTCAAGGACATTGTGCTGGGCAAAACATTACACGCTGTATCATTCCATTTAAAAAACATTCTCAAATGACAAAATGATAGAGATGGAGAGCAGGCTGGTGGTATCGGGATGGGGTGGGGGTGAGAATGGCAGGTGTAATGACAAAGGCAGCACCAGGTCTCTGGTGGCTTCAGCCCTGTGTCTTGATGGTGATAGTGTTGCAGGAATCCACTGGGAATGGAATAGTCAGGACTGGACACTTACATTGTACCCATGTCAGCTTCCCAGTTCTGAGACCATACAGTGTGGTATGAAAGGTTTCATAAGATATAGCCTTGGAGGGAAGTGAGGTGAAGGGTCCATGGACATCTCTGTACTGTGTTTGTAACTTCCTGTGAATCTGTAATTATTTCAAAATTAAAAGCCCTCCCTCCACCCCAAATCCTATATCCCATGAGTTTCATTGAAATGGAAACTCTGTTCTAAAAATGACTACAAATTGTTGAATTGGGCTTCTTGTGGTGGTTTGCATTTTGAGGGCAGAGATACCTATTTTTCCCAGTTTTGTATTTGTTGGAACTGTTTGGCCAGGATTGATGCTTGAATCAGTGTTGAGCTTTTATGGGCACCAGTTTCCCTTATGGACCTGGCTTGCCATTTCTGCAGACCCTAGAGCTGCCCTTCAGAGGTCCTGCTCCTTCCCCACTGGCCACGCCAGGCAGGTATTAGGGTGACACACCTCACTACACACAAGTTAGGCCAGTGAAGCAGAGAAGCAGGGTTGGTGCTGCCTGCCCATCCCTGTCGGCATTGCACACAGGCACAGGGGCAGTGGTTCAAGCCCACAGACTGCCTTCGTGGATGAAGGCATCCGTGGGGCATCACCTTCCTCTTCCTCGTGCTCTCCTGAAGCAGCTCCCCAATATTTCCTTGAGTGAAAAACCAGAGCACCTTCCTGGTCTCAGGGCCCACTCACCAGGGCAAGGAATGAGATGGTTGGGGGCTGCCTTCTTGGCCTTCCAAACAGAATCCAAAGGCTATAAAGGTGAGAGTGGGTGTGGAGGTGAGAGAGGGCGTGAGAATTTAGGAAGGGCCTGGGCTGTTTCTTTCACGTGGGCAGATCAAGTCCTTAGACATGCCTGTCGGCATAAGGAAAATGGAAGTACTGCGATCACAGAACTAGGGTCCTTCTACCATGGGAGGTCCTCGGCTGGCGGATGCACTGCTGTGTGCCCCGTGGGTGCCCCTGCACTGCCCAACGCTGGGGCTCTAGGCTGCCTGCTAGAAGCAGGATAAGCCTCCACGCTGCGGGGCTGGCAGAGGCGCCGTGGCCCCTGGATAGTAGGATGGTTCATTGATATTTCACAGCAGATTTGGGAATAAGAAAATGCTCCGGGGACTCCAATACAAGAAGGCAACATAAAGAGCAGGAAATTGTGCCGTTCTCTGCACGTTTGTGCTTGGTTATATCTGATGCCCCATGGGATACAGGGGATGGAAGCCACAGGAGGCCACCATCGCCGGGTGCTGGCTGCGTGGTACTTATGGGGTGCTCTGCACCCACATGTGCCATGCTCTCTGCAGCTCTACTAGGCAACTCTCACCTGCCCCCGGGTTTGCAGGTGCCACCTGGCACTCTGACCCCCAGGGACTAAGCCCGCCAGTTCCTGGCCCATCCAGTCTCAAAGCCCAGGCTGCCCTGCTTCCGTGCACACATTGCCTGGAGATGAACTGCGCCTGAATCAGGTCTGCAGACGGGGCCGGGCCGGTCTGGGTCACAGCGTGCTCCGATGCCCGCCTTCACTGGAGCCAGTGGCCATTTCACAGGGACCCCGCTTTCCACTTCCCAGCAGTGGATGGGCCTGCAGGGAGCCACCCCATTCACTCCTGTCACAGGGCCTGGTTCCCAGGCGCTTCGAGATCCCTTTTCATGTTTAGATTTCTATCCCTGCGTGGGAATGTTTCAACATCCAGGCTTGTAGGGAGAGCCGGACCTGTAATTATGGAAACCAGGAATGCAAATGTTCCCATTAATACTGTTCCCAAATAAACCACCTACTCCTTGGACTCACAATACTTGGCCAAGAATGAGGTGGGATGGAGGCCGCGTTTGGGGTCTTCCCACACGAAATCCCAGGCTCTCGTCGCAGCCGCAGGCTTGCTGTCCTGCTTAGTTTTAAACCCTGGAGTTCAGGGGGTTGCAGAAGGCTCTGGATCTGGTTTTTGCATTCACTGACGTCTCCCCGCAGTCTTCTCCTTGCACTTCAAAGGGTTTCCTGGGCCCAGCTCTGCTCCCAGCCCAGCAGCTCCCAGCAGTGTTTACTGAAGAAGAAAAGTGAATCAGGAAGCAGCTGCTGGCGGGGCCCAGCGCGGTCCCCTGGGTCACACTTGGCCATCTGTGTCTCCTCTTATGGCTAATCTAGCCAGTTCTCAGAGAAACAGCCCATTAACTCGGACAGCTGGGAAAATGACGGAAACCATCTTTTTAAAAAACGTTCTTATTTTGCAATGTTTATGTTTCCTGATCCAGGGGACTTAAGAACATCGACCTTTTACCAGCCGTCCCAGCCCCCTCACTCTGCCTCTCAGACCCAGGCCGGTCCACAGGCCGAGGTTGAAGCCAGGCAGGGTGCGGAGGCTGCGGCGGGATCCCCTGTTAGGGCGGGTTTATAATTCAGGGCAATGATGCCAGAGGGCTGGCCTGGGTTTCCTGCAGCATCATTTCAGGCGGGTCCTCAGGAGGTCAGGTTCTGAGAGGCGGCCCCCAACCTGGAAAGCGTGTGTCTTCCCACGAGGCCCCTTCATTCATCTCCTCCCTCAGTTGCCCTTCAGGGTGGGGGGGCCCCCTCCAGCCGCGGGTAATAAATCTGCTCTCCCAGCTCCGGCCACTACTCCGCTCTCATCCCCAGCTGCACGGAGGGCTCCCTTAGAAAAATAAATACAGAACAGGAAGCTGGGTCACGGAGACGCTGAGTATGAAAAGTACAAACGGTTAGGGAAAGTCCTCTTTTCCCTTTCAAAGAAAGTCGGGGGGCGGGGGGCACCGATTGTCAGGTGAACATTTTCACTCTCTTGTTCTCTCTGCGGCGGCTGCCTCTGGGCTGGTTTTCAGCAGGAAAGGTATTTGATTCAGAAATGAGTCGTGTTCAACATGTTATGTCTCTTCACATTAGTGGGCTTTTTCGTAAGTTAACGGTTTTACAGCGTGGTTAATTTGTTTTAAAGAAAGCTTGATGTTTATTTCTAAAAGATGGTATTTTCCTCTGAATTTTGGCACACAGGGACCATTGGACATAAAGCAGGAAGACGGTCCCTTCTTACTTGGTGGCTCCTGAAGGGAGAGCGATTGCCCGCAGGCAGGAGTGACGTGCACTGGGGCCTCGCGCCCCAGGGACCTGCCGGGTCTCTCCTCTGCAGGACGTCCCCCCCCCCCCTCCCCGCCGCCGCCATCGGCCACAGCAAGCTTCCTGGGGACGGTGAGGCTCTCGCCCCGCACACACCTCGCCAGGCAGAGGAGGTCCCACAGCGCACATCGGAAAGGCGTGCGCCTTTCCAGAGGCCACAGCAACTGCCCCGAATCTTTGCTTTAAGTGTTTTAATGAACACAAACCTCTGAGGATGGTTCTCAGTGAGAGAGGGGCCTCAGGCTCCAGGATCGGAAATAAAGAGCAAAAGCTACTTCCAGGATTTGCTGCGGTTTGGGATGGGATGGGAAAGGAGAACCATAGAGAGTTATAACCAGGAGGTGTAGACATTACCTTCTTTCAAACGATGAAATGCCTGAGCATAAAGTCCTCAGAGCCCAGCATGGCCATGGCACCAAGAGCAAGGGCCCCTGCGTCCTCATTCTGCCCCGCAAGACAGCAGGACCCACGTGGGAAGGACCTCTGGGCAAGGGTACTGTGAGGCAGCTCGCACCTCACAACTTGTCCAGAGTGGCACCTCCAGCCCCGTCCCACTCTGCTTCCAGAACCTCCCTGCTCCCTGCTCCCAGCTCCCTGCTCCCAGCTCCCTGCTCCCAGCTCCCTGCTCCCAGCTCCCAGCTCCCTGCTCCCTGCTCCCTGCTCCCTGCTCCCTGCTCCCAGCTCCCTGCTCCCAGCTCCCTGCTCCCTGCTCCCAGCTCCCTGCTCCCTGCTCCCTGCTCCCAGCTCCCTGCTCCCTGCTCCCTGCTCCCAGCTCCCAGCTCCCTGCTCCCTGCTCCTTGCTCCCTGCTCCCAGCTCCCTGCTCCCTGCTCCCAGCTCCCTGCTCCCAGCTCCCTGCTCCCTGCTCCCAGCTCCCTGCTCCCTGCTCCCTGCTCCCTGCTCCCAGCTCCCTGCTCCCTGCTCCCTGCTCCCTGCTCCCAGCTCCCTGCTCCCTGCTCCCTGCTCCCAGCTCCCTGCTCCCTGCTCCCAGCTCCCTGCTCCCTGCTCCCTGCTCCCAGCTCCCTGTTCCCTGCTCCCTGCTCCCTGCTCCCTGCTCCCTGCTCCCTGCTCCCAGCTCCCTGCTCCCTGCTCCCTGCTCCCTGCTCCCAGCTCCCTGCTCCCTGCTCCCTGCTCCCAGCTCCCTGCTCCCTGCTCCCTGCTCCCTGCTCCCAGCTCCCTGCTCCCTGCTCCCTGCTCCCTGCTCCCAGCTCCCTGCTCCCTGCTCCCTGCTCCCAGCTCCCTGCTCCCTGCTCCCAGCTCCCTGCTCCCTGCTCCCTGCTCCCTGCTCCCAGCTCCCTGCTCCCTGCTCCCAGCTCCCTGCTCCCTGTCCCAGCTCCCTTCTCCCTGCTCCCAGCTCCCAGCTCCCTGCTCCCAGCTCCCTGCTCCCTGCTCCCTGCTCCCTGCTCCCAGCTCCCAGCTCCCTGCTCCCTGCTCCCTGCTCCCTGCTCCCTGCTCCCTGCTCCCTGCTCCCAGCTCCCTGCTCCCTGCTCCCTGCTCCCTGCTCCCTGCTCCCAGCTCCCAGCTCCCTGCTCCCTGTCCCAGCTCCCTTCTCCCTGCTCCCAGCTCCCAGCTCCCTGCTCCCTGCTCCCTGCTCCCAGCTCCCTGCTCCCTGCTCCCTGCTCCCTGCTCCCAGCTCCCAGCTCCCTGCTCCCTGCTCCCAGCTCCCTGCTCCCTGCTCCCTGCTCCCTGCTCCCTGCTCCCAGCTCCCTGCTCCCTGCTCCCAGCTCCCTGCTCCCTGCTCCCTGCTCCCTGCTCCCTGCTCCCAGCTCCCTGCTCCGTGCTCCCTGCTCCCTGCTCCCTGCTCCCAGCTCCCTGCTCCCTGCTCCCAGCTCCCTGCTCCCTGCTCCCAGCTCCCAGCTCCCTGCTCCCTGCTCCCTGCTCCCTGCTCCCTGCTCCCAGCTCCCTGCTCCCAGCTCCCTGCTCCCTGCTCCCTGCTCCCAGCTCCCAGCTCCCTGCTCCCTGCTCCCTGCTCCCTGCTCCCTGCTCCCAGCTCCCTGCTCCCTGCTCCCTGCTCCCTGCTCCCTGCTCCCTGCTCCCTGCTCCCTGCTCCCTGCTCCCTGCTCCCAGCTCCCTGCTCCCTGCTCCCTGCTCCCAGCTCCCTGCTCCCTGCTCCCAGCTCCCTGCTCCCTGCTCCCAGCTCCCTGCTCCCTGCTCCCTGCTCCCAGCTCCCTGCTCCCAGCTCCCTGCTCCCTGCTCCCTGCTCCCTGCTCCCTGCTCCCAGCTCCCTGCTCCCTGCTCCCTGCTCCCTGCTCCCTGCTCCCTGCTCCCAGCTCCCTGCTCCCTGCTCCCTGCTCCCAGCTCCCTGCTCCCTGCTCCCTGCTCCCAGCTCCCTGCTCCCTGCTCCCTGCTCCCTGCTCCCTGCTCCCTGCTCCCAGCTCCCTGCTCCCAGCTCCCTGCTCCCTGCTCCCTGCTCCCTGCTCCCAGCTCCCTGCTCCCAGCTCCCTGCTCCCTGCTCCCTGCTCCCAGCTCCCTGCTCCCTGCTCCCTGCTCCCTGCTCCCTGCTCCCTGCTCCCAGCTCCCTGCTCCCAGCTCCCTGCTCCCAGCTCCCAGCTCCCTGCTCCCTGCTCCCTGCTCCCTGCTCCCTGCTCCCTGCTCCCTGCTCCCTGCTCCGAGGAAGGCCGAGGCCAAGGGACCAGGAAACTAGTGTCTAATGGACACAGACTTTCAGTTTGGGAAGAGGAAAGGGTTTTGGAGAAGTTCGTGGTGATGGTCATCAACAATCTGAATGTACTTAATGCCACTGAGTTCATCCCCCCCACCCTTTACCTCTCTCCCCTCTCCCTCTTCATCTCCCTGTCTCTCCCCTCCACCCCCTCTCTCTACTCTCCCTCTCCCACTCCTTGTCTCTCCCCTCCCTCTACCTCTCCCTCCCTCTCCCCTCTCCCCCAATTTGTCTCCACACTCACATTGGAACCAGCCCTCGTGGCAGCCAGCGTGAGGAAGCCCAAGGCACAGGCCAGTTGTTCTGACATGACGGACAGCCCAACATCTGGATGCTGCCCCCGCTCCCCCCACTCCCACCCCCAGCCTCCTTGGCAGCCTGAGCTGAGCTGGAGAGCAGGGACCAGTTTCCCCCACCCAGGCTGTGTGCAGAGGGCAGGGCCGTGGGCAGAATGACGTTGTTGGTGTTTCCAGCCACTGGGTTTTGCTGTGATCTCTCTTCTGGCCACCAAGGCTAGGACACCACTGATGTCCTCAGGAGCGTCTGCTGGGGCCACCAGCGCTGTGCCACACAGGTGCTGGGACACAGAGATGAAGGGGTCTGCACGGGGCGGCCGGCCCCTCACCGAGCAGGGAGCATGCTCTACTGGGTGCAAGCAGAGAACGCTCCAGGCCCTTCCAGACTGGGCTCCTCCAATGTGCCAGGCATCTCCTTAGAGCTGAGATAGCAAGAGGGAATGGTTAAATATAACACTAACTTTGAAGTTACAGTTTAATTTGGGATGTGTACCCGGGGGCATCCAGGAGGAAAGCCCTAAAGAAGTGACCTTTGACCTCAGACCTGAGCAAGAGCTGAAGGAAGAGGGTTGGGGGGGTGCAGTCTTGGCCCCTATGTCTATCAGAAGGGCCAGGGGACTCAGGAGTGAGCTTGGGCACTGGGGGTCCTCCAGTCCTCACCCCACAGCTGCCTCACGATTGGGTTCAGGGGCTGCCGCTCAGGGGCCAGGCCAGGCCAGCAGGGTGGGCGGCGGGCTCAGGCTGGGAGGGCTTTGCAAACTGGACTACGGGGGCGGTGGGGAGGGGATGGGGGTGGGGGGGCGGGGGGGAGTGGGGGAAGAGGGCATGGAGGGGGTAAGTGCTGATGGGAAAAATAAAATCAGGAAGAAATTTGGACTAAGACGTTCAACGTCCATCCACCAACAAATGCTGAGTGCCTGTCAGCCCTCTTCTCAGAGCCCTGGGGTGGGGGTGGGAGTCCAGCAGGGGGAGATGGGGCGCCCCCGACTCCGCAGCCCCTCTTCCCGGCCCTGGCAGCCTCTGTACAGCCTGCTCTGTCCTGGGCTCAGCCTCCTGACCGTTCCTACCCTGGCTGCACCGTGCAGCTGCCGGCCTCTGTGCCCTTGCCCAGGTGGGCACCCCAGAGGCAGGGCCCCACCCTCTCAGCGCCCAGCAGGCCTGCCGCATGTGGTAGAAAGGCACCCAGATGCACTCTCCGGTGTCGACCTCGGCCACCGCCCGGTTCCCCACATCACACTCACCCAGATGGCTCATGTCTGACCATCGCCTGTGCCCTGATGCGGGCCTCTGCCTCAGCGTCTCCCGCAAGCAGCACCCGGCACAGCACCGGTCTGACCTTTGACCGAGTAGGCAAACACCCACAGGAGTCATGTTGTGCCACCGGGAGCACCGCAGAGAGGGGACGGCGCACGAGGGGCTGAGCCGCCGGAAAGGGCATTGCAGCCTCTCCCAGGTCAGCCTGCGCGCTGCCTCGGGTCTGGATGGGGCTCCCCCCTTCTCAGTGCGGACACTTCCCCTCAGGCTGGCTTCTGGGTGCCAACCCCCAGGAAGCGGCTGCGTGCCCCTGTCCAAGGCCACGGTCTGCTCGTCAGGAGCCGGTTGCTCCGGCCCCGCTTTGAGGGGGGGGAGGCAGCTCCCCGCCACGAGGGCCAGAGAGGACTTGTGAGCAGCCTGGCAGTCACCACATTGTCCTTGTCAAACGTTGCTCATTAGCGAGGAGGAGCCTGGGCCCCACTTCCGAACGCTTCTCCACCAGTGCTCCCGCAGCAGCTGGCCAGCGCCTGGACTTAGCACTGAACTTGGGACCCTCTGACACGCTTGGCCCGAGGCCAGTGGTCCAGGCCAGGGCAGGAATGAATTTCTACGCCTCCATAATAACACCAGAAAAATATGAACAGCGTATTTATTAGCTTTTCACAGACACATTTATCTACTTACAGATCACTCCTCATTCCGAGATGATGTGCTTCCTACAATGTGGGGCATTGAGTAAACTGTCCTGTCTCCTGGGAACTGACGATGGCAGTACCAGGGTGGTTGTCTGAGCCGCCCTTTAGCACGTTGCTGGCCTCTGTGCCTGAGCTTCCCGCGGTCATCCTTTCACAGTAGATGTAAGGTATGATGGTGCAGGGCTGTGTGTCACTTCTCTCTCAATAAGCGGGAGCAAATGCTGGCCCCTGGGATGCAGAAGCCCTGACCCACTGCCCAGGTCACTGCTGGTGGTTACGGTGGGACTACTGTGAACTTGACTGGAGCACTGCTTGGCAAACGCTGCCTCAAACCTCTTCTCCACGGCGCTCCCTCTTAAGTCTGCCTGCACACCCTCTGACGAGTGGCCCTGCCTGGGGCCTGGGTCAGCCTCGGTTGTCTTTCCTCTCTCCTTCCGTCTCTCCCTGGCTGGTCCTGTAGGCCGAGCAAGTGGGAGAGCCTTCCTGGGCGAGGCCCCTGCGCTCGCAGAAGGTGTGCACAGCAGCCAGGCGCTCAGCCTGAGCGGCGTCTCTCAGGAAGCCCCGCGCGTGCCAGCTGGGCCAGCGGAGAAACCCGGCCCGCACAGCCCGGACGCGGCCCTGAGGCAGAGCTGACCACTGACAGCACGTGGGGTGCGACAGGGAGATGTGGAAGGTCAACCCAAAAGATGCCGTGAAAAAAAGATAAAGTTGACCGTCAGCATCCAGATAAAAGCAAGGGCTGGGCTGAAGCAACGCCTTTATCCGTGTCTTTCCTTTGCAGGGAAATAATTGGCATTTACCCAGAGACGGGGTGAGTCCAAACTAATGAAGGAAGCATGGGCTCCTTTTCATGAAAGTCTCTGCAGTTCTAGAAAGGCCAGAGGACGTAGAGAATGTGGACGCTTACAGGATATAGAGGCCGAGAGGGGGAAGAGGAGGAGGAGGAGGAGGAGGAGGAGGAGGAGGGGGAGGAGGAGGAGGGGGAGGAGGAGGGGGAGGAGGAGGGGAGGAGGAGGGGGAGGAGGAGGAGGGGGGGAGGAGGGGGTGGAGGAGGAGGAGGAGGAGGAGGAGGGGGAGGGGGAGGGGGAGGAGGAGGAGGAGGGGGGGAGGAGGGGGGGGGAGGAGGAGGGGGAGGGGAGGGGGAGGAGGAGGAGGAGGGAGGGGGAGGGGGAGGAGGAGGAGGAGGAGGGGGAGGAGGGGGAGGGGAGGAGGAGGAGGGGGAGGAGGAGGGGGGAGGAGGGGGAGGAGGGGGGGGGAGGGGGAGGAGGAGGAGGGGGAGGAGGAGGGGAGGGGAGGAGGAGGGAGGGAGGAGAGGAGGGGGGAGGAGGGAGGGGGAGGAGGAGGAGGAGGGGGAGGAGGAGGGGGGAGGAGGGGGAGGGGGAGGAGGAGGAGGGAGGGGGAGGAGGAGGGGAGGAGGGGGAGGGGAGGAGGAGGAGGAGGGGAGGAGGAGGGGGGAGGAGGAGGAGGGGAGGAGGGAGGAGGGGGGAGGAGGGGGGGAGGGGGAAGGGGAGGGGAGGGGGGAGGGGGAGGGGGAGGGGGAGGAGGAGGAGGAGGGGGGGGGGGATTGGTGGGTTAAAAGGCAAGGTCACGAGCGTGTGAATGAGGAGACAGAACTGGGAGGAGGCCCGGCTGCTCCTGCTCCTGCTCCTCCCCGGTGGAGCAGGCCTCCTGGGTCCCACTCCCATAGCGCTCAGCCTCGGCACCCACTTCACAGACCCGGCAGAGGACACGCTCCGCGCCGGGCAGTCACAGGGACTCATTGCCCACCTGGTCCCCGTGACTCCCAGAGCAAGCACACCAAGCCCCCCATGACCCCCAGAGCAAGCACACCAAGCCCCCCATGACCCCCAGAGCAAGCACACCAAGCCCCCCACGGCCCCAGAGCAAGCACACCAAGCCCCCCACGGCCCCCAGAGCAAGCACACCAAGCCCTCCACGAACCCCAGAACAAGCACAGCCAACCCCCCACGACCCCCAGAGCAAGCACACCAAGCCCTCCACGAACCCCAGAACAAGCACAGCCAACCCCCCACGACCCCCAGAGCAAGCACACCAAGCCCTCCACGAACCCCAGAACAAGCACAGCCAACCCCCCACGACCCCCAGAGCAAGCACACCAAGCCCCCCACGACCCCCAGAACAAGCACAGCCAACCCCCCATGACCCCCAGAACAAGCACAGCCAACCCCCGACGACCCCCAGAGCAAGCACACCAGGCCCTCCACGACCCCCAGAACAAGCACAGCCAACCCCCCACGACCCCCAGAACAAGCACACCTAGCCCTCCACGACCCCCAGAACAAGCACAGCCAACCCCCCACGACCCCCAGAACAAGCACAGCCAACCCCCCACAACCCCCAGAGCAAGCACACCAAGCCCTCCACGGCCCCCAGAACAAGCACAGCCAACCCCCCACGACCCCCAGAGCAAGCACACCAAGCCCCCCATGACCCCCAGAGCAAGCACACCAAGCCCTCCACGACCCCCAGAACAAGCACAGCCAACCCCCCACGACCCCCAGAGCAATCTCAGTCAAGCCCCCCCTGACCCCCAGAGCAATCTCAGTCAAGCCCCCACAACCCCCAGAGCAATCTCAGTCAAGCCCCCCATGGCTCCCAGAGCAAGCACAGCCAACCCCCACGACCCCCAGAACAAGCACAGCCAACCCCCACGACCCCCAAAGCAAGCACAGCCAACCCCCACGACCCCCAGAACAAGCACAGCCAACCCCCCACGACCCCCAGAACAAGCACAGCCAAACCCCTCACGACCCCCAGAGCAAGCACAGCCAAGCCCCCCCTGACCCCCAGAACAAGCACAGCCAAGCCCCCCCTGACCCCCAGAACAAGCACAGCCAAGCCCCCCCTGACCCCCAGAACAAGCACAGCCAAGCCCCCCCATGACCCCCAGAACAAGCACAGCCAAGCCCCCCCATGACCCCCAGAACAAGCACAGCCAAGCCCCCCCATGACCCCCAGAACAAGCACAGCCAAGCCCCCCCATGACCCCCAGAACAAGCACAGCCAAGCCCCCCCATGACCCCCAGAACAAGCACAGCCAAGCCCCTGTGACCCCCCCATGCCCCGCAGGCCCCAGGGGACACTGATGAAGGCTGCCCCTCTGGTATGTCATTGGGCAGGAAGAGAGAAGCACAGGCTTGTCCAGACTTCGGACTGCCATCCACAGTGCCCACTGGGGCTGAGCCGTGGAACCCACTGCGCTGAGGGCAGAAGGGGTGCTGGCCTGGGGGTGGGACCCGCTCACCTGGGACAGTCAGCTGACCTCACGGCCTTCAGCCCTCCCTCTAAACCAGGGTGGGGCCAAGGTGCCTCCCACTCACTCTCTCTCCCGGCAGGCCCCGGCCTGTGCTGGGACCCCGTCCTGCAGACACCTCCAGGCACACAGCGCCTTCCCATGACACCCGCATGGAAGTCATTTCTTGTGAAGCTTTAAAATGCAGGTGGGGGCTCTGCTGGTCCCTGGCACCTCCCTGCAACCAACCTGAGGCTGCCCCTTCGCCTGGCTCCTATGTGGCCTCAGCTGCAAAGCCCTTGGACCCAGGGACTTCCCTCTTCCCACACAGGAGCCTGGAGGACTCTGCTGTCTGTATGTAAGAGCTGTTTTCGCAGACAGAGGCTTCTCCTCCATCTCATAGATGCACATCAGAGAGCAGAAGCCAGCGGCCGCCTCGCTGTGTAATTGTTACCCTGCGCTCAGAGGAAATGAGCCACCAGGCTGGCAGGTAGCAGTTTGGGAGTCGTCGAAAGCCCTGTCCCTACAAACAAATTACACTGTGGCACAAAACCAGAGGCCGCCCCTCTCCAGGAGCCAGGCAAAGCCACGGGAGCAGACGGAAACAGCGCGTGACTCCCCGCATGGCAGAGGGCCGAGGCCTGCCAACGCTGCTCCCTTCATGCCCGTCCCTTCATGGAGGGGCGGGCGCGGAGGCCGAGGCGGCCACCGTGGTGGAGTTTGTGTAGGGACAGCACCTCCACAGCCAGGAGCAGGCGATTTCTTCCCTCTGTGGCTTTCTGGGTCAGGACCACCACGCAGCAGCTGTAAAATCAGAGTGAACCCCAGGAGGAAATCCCTCCCACAGGCAAGAACTCGGCATGAAGCAGGGGAGAGTGGGAGAGGGGAGAGTGGGAGTGAAGATCTGGTGCTAACCCTTTTAAAAAGCAGACCCTCACAGAGCTGTGGCAGCAGCTCCGTGGCCAGGGTCCGTGCCCTCAGCAGAGCTGGAGCTTCAGGATGAAGGACAAAGGACGAAGGACAAAAGCCTCTGCCGGACAGCGAGGCGCCAGAATCCTGGCTGTGCCCCTTCCTTCCCTGGGGTACAAGGGACTTTGCTTGTATGAGACTCAGTCTCTCAGTTAGATTTCCAGGAAATGATGCTGGGAGTGTTTGATGGTTTTGCCCAGAGAGGAGATAGTCTGGTGATGGAGGCTTCTGTTGGGGAAGAATTGACAGTCAAACCAGTAGGACTGGGAGGAAACAAACCAACCTTCCCAAGACCAATCGCCACAATCGGCCCAGGGACTGCAGCCACCCAGGCGGCCCACGGCACATCCTCCGAGCTCGGAAGCCTCTTCTGGCCTCCCCGGGAGGAGGCGTCTCCTGTGACACCCCCTTGGAGCAGCAGGACTTCTCCTGCAGAGGATTTGGCACCTAGAATGATGAATGTCACCCTCTCACGCTGGATGTAGGACAAGGGCCAGCTCATGCCAGGTTCCCTGTGCCAAGAGCTTGTGCTCATTGACCAGGTGAGTGGATGAGCAGATGGGCAGACAGACGGACAAATGTATGGACAGGTGGATGGGTGAGGCCCACAGAATCATTAAAGCATTTTGTTCTTCTCTAACTTCTGGCATCATATATATATATATATATACTAGGGGCCCGGTGCATGAAATTCGTGCACTGGGTGGGGGGGGAGTGTCCCTCAGCCCAGCCTGCCCCCTCTCACATACTGGGAGCCCTCAGGCATTGACCCCCATCACCCTCTGATCGCCTGATCGGCCCCTTGCCCAGGCCTGATGCCTCCGCCAGAGGTGTCAGGCTTGGACAGGGGACCCCTATCTCCCCCCGATCACTGGCTCTGGCCCCCGCCCAGGCCTGAGGCCTCTGGCCCAGGAATCATGCCTGGGCAGGGGACTCCCATCTCCCTCTGATCACTTGCTCCACCCCCCGCCCAAGCCTGACGCCTCTGACCCAGGCTTCAGGCCTGGGCAAGGGGACCATCATATCCCCCCAATCCCCGGCTCCGCCTCCCACCCAGGCCTGATGCCTCAGCCAGAGGAGTTGACCCTCATCACCCTCCGATCACCAATCACCGGATCGGCCCCTTGACCAGGCCTGAGGCCTCCGGCAGAGGTGTCAGGCCTGGGCAGGGGACCCCCAGCTCCCCGCGGTTGCAGGCTCCGCCCCTGCCCAGGTCTAACGCCTCTGGCCTAGGCGTCCGGCCCAGGCAGCGGGGACCTGCAGTGTCAGCGGGGGGTGCCGCGATTGTGGGCTTCGCTTTGGGCCCAGGCAAGGGACCCCTAGCTCTTGGGACTGCCAGCTTCGACCATGCCCAGCTCCCATCGCTGGCTCCACCCCTACTTCCTGCTATCACTGGCCAGGGCGGCAAAGGCACCTGATTCTCCGATCATGGCTGGGGGGCAGGGCAAAGGCGGCCCCAGGGCCGCCTTTGCCCTGCCCCCCAGCTCTTAGCTCCCCCCTGGGTTTCAGATCACTGTCAGTGGCAGGGGGCTTCTTCCTGCTTTCCCTTTCGCCTCCCTGCATTGTGCCTACATATGCAAATTAGCCGCCATCTTGTTGGCAGTTAACTGCCAATCTTAGTTGGCAGTTAATTTGCATATAGCCCTGATTAGCCAATGAAAAAGGTATCGCCGTACGCCAATTACCATTTTTCTCTTTTATTAGTGTAGATATATATATATATATATATATATACACACACACACACACACACACACGCACGCACACACACACAAATAAAAGACGAACATGCAAATTGACTGTACCTTCGCTACGCCTTAAGCCATGCCCACCAGCCAATCAGAGCAACTATATGCAAATTAACCCAACCAAGATTGTGGCCGGCAGCCATGGAGCTGGAGCAACCAGGAGGCTTGGTTGCCCCAATGATGGAGGAAGCCAAGCTTCCTGCCTGCCGACCAGCTCTGAACTCCACTCAAAGCAACAAAGTTTCAATTATAGAAGGTAAATAAACCCCAGATACCTGCTTTTAGTTGGCCGTGGCAACAGAGCTGGAGCCTAGGGTTCCCCTGGCGATGGAGGAAGCCAAGCTTCCCTCCCGCCAGAACTGGCTGGCTCTGAGCTCCCCTCCAGGCTACAAAGTTTCAATTATAGAAGGTAAATAAATCCCAGAATTAAAAAAAAAAAAAAAAAAAAAGGAGAGGCTGGGAGCTTCCATCGCCATGGGGAGCTTGGCCACCCTGAAAATGGCCCTCAGCCCCTCACCGAGACTGGCCAAGCACCCCAGTGGGGACCCCCCACCCTGAAGGGGGTGTGACCAGCCTGCAAACAGCCATCATCCCCTCACCCAGACTGGCCAGGCACCCCAGTGGGGACCCCCACCCTGAAGGGTGTGTGACCAGCTGAAAACAGCCATCAGCCCCTCACCCAGACTGGCCAGGCACCCCAGTGGGGACCCCCACCCTGAAGGGTATGTGACCAGCTGCAAACAGCCATCATCCCCTCACCCAGACTGGCCAGGCACCCCAGTGGGGACCCCCACCCTGAAGGGTGTGTGACCAGCTGAAAACAGCCATCAGCCCCTGGAGCCGCCTTTGCCCTGCCCCCCACCTGGGAGCAGGCCTAAGCCAGCAGGTCGTTATCTCCCGAGGGGTCCCAGACTGCAAGAGGGCACAGGCCGGGCTGAGGGCTCCCCCCTCTCTCCCGAGTGCACAAATTTTTGTGCACCGGGCCTCTAGTCTACACTAATAAAAGAGAAAAATGGTAATTGGCGTACGGCGTACGGCGATACCATTTTCATTGGCTAATCAGGGCTATATGCAAATTAACTGCCAACTAAGATTGGCAGTTAACTGCCAACAAGATGGCGGCTAATTTGCATATGTAGGCACAATGCAGGGAGGCAAAAGGGAAAGCAGGAAGAAGCCCCCTGCCACTAACAGTGATCGGAAACCCAGGGGGGAGCTAAGAGCTGGGGGGCAGGATAAGGCGGCCCTGGGGTCGCCTTTGCCCTGCCCTCCAGCCATGATCGGAGAATCAGGCGCCTTTGCCACCCTGGCCAGTGATAGCAGGAGGTCTCAGGCCTGGTCAAGGGGCCGATCCGGTGATTGGTGATCGGAGGGTGATGAGGGTCAACTCCTCTGGCCGAGGCATCAGGCTTGGGCGGGGGGTGGAGCAAGCGATCAGAGGGAGATGGGAGTCCCCTGCCCAGGCATGATTCCTGGGCCAGAGGCCTCAGGCCTGGGCGGGGGCCAGAGCCAGTGATCGAGGGAGATGGGGGTCCCCTGTCCAAGCCTGACACCTCTGGTGGAGGCATCAGGCCTGGGCAAGGGGCCGATCAGGCGATCGGAGGGTGATGGGGGTCAACGCCTGAGGGCTCCCAGTATGTGAGAGGGGGCAGGCTGGGCTGAGGGACACCCCCCCACACACACACACACACACACCCAGTGCAGGAATTTCATGCACCGGGCCCCTAGTATATATATAATTCTTTATTGTTGAAAGTATTACAGATAGCTCCCTTTTCCCCCCATTGACCTCCTCCAGCCACCCCTGCCCCCTGCCCCCACCCCAGGCCCTCACCACCCCATTGTCTGTGTTCGTGGGTCATACATATATGCATACAAGGTCCTTGGTTGATTACTTCCCACCTCCGCACCCTCCCCCTTCTCCCCTCGGAGATTCCACACTCTGTTCCCTGTTTCCATGTCTCTGGATCCACTCCATCCATTGGTTTATTTTGTTACTTAGATTCCACATGTGAGTGAGATCGCTTCTACTGAAAAGCCGGGCATCGGTTGTTCGACCTGATTGCAGGCAGCTGGGACAGACGGACACCTAGCAGACAGACAGATTCCTGCCCCGCTGCTCTGCTCGATGGGAACAGAGAGCCCCATCCCTCAGGGGGGCGCAGCCTGGGCTGTCAGGCAGCCTCGGGGCCCTCTGCAGAGCCGGCAGAACCAAGTCCGGGCTGTGTCGATAGGGCCTCCTCACCCTATAAACCATACGTGTATGTATGTAGCTCTGCGGCCTGATGGAGACCAGATGTGCGGGGGCTGGGCGGCCCAGGAATGCGAGCACCACGCTGGAGTCCTTTATGGCTGCGCAGGCTCAGCAGGCTCTTCCAAACCTTAGGTCTGAGCCTTGATTTCCTCCCTTCACTGCATTCTTCTGTGGCACGGAAACATGGGCAACTTCTAGTTGATGTGTTAGAAATATGTTTCTGTACAATGTCTATTATCAGTCAGCACAGTGCAGTATGAAGAATATCCAGAGGGATGCAAGCAGGGACACAGCTGGTGGCCGGGGGCCGCTGGCAATCTCGGGGACCTGTGCTGGCAGTGTATACACTGCTGTTGCTTTACAAAGCGACCCCTAACTCCCTGGGGGTCGCGGGGGAGTCAGCCACTCCCGCCCAGCTGACCTGAAAGTAATGCAACCTGCGGCTGGCGCTTTAAGGCCTCGATCCCTGAAAAGGCCAGACCTGAATTCAGAAGTGACTTTTGCCCGGCACAGTTTCCCCATTGAATAGGAAAGCATGTATAAAACATTACAATTAAGGCTTGCAACAGCTTTGAAGAAAAATTAAATTGCAAAGATTGGATCAGTCTGCAAAACCCGCCCGAAGCGGCTCTGCTTCCTTCCTAAGACGCACGCGACTTTGGAAAACCGAGAGGAGAGGGCCTCCTTGTCTCCATGGGGCAGGTTTGAAACAAATCAAACCTGCGGCTCCTGGACCGGCAAAGCCCTCAGCTGGGCAAACCGCGTCACGCGGGCCACTGTGCCTGGCCTCTGAAGGGGGATCTGTAGGGCCCGTGTTTCTACCGACCCTTTTCCTAAAAGAACAGCAACAAAGAAAACTGTATTGCTCTTTTAAATTGTCTAAACTCAAGCAAAAGGCTGCTTTGTCCAGAAAGAATTTATAATTAGTAGTTTCCTACTAGTTAAGAGTCTAGTTGTTTTGTTTTACTTTCATTACTCTCTATTACATTATGGAAACGTGTACAAAAGCACGAGTATGTCGCTTTATTGCATTTTATATTCAAACCCCCCAGATAGAATTTTGAAAGTAACGAATGGCCAAACAGGCCTGTCTCCTATTTATCCAATCTAGCACCCTTTTCATTTAAACTTAGTTTTACTCTGATAAGAAAAAGCAGCCATGTTTAGTAAATAAAATGTGAAGACTATGGAAAGTACCTAATAAAAGAACAAAGAGCTCTTGTGGTAAACTCAATTTGTCATTTTTTTCCTAAAAGAAATCATTATTCTGGAAAAAGACCCCTGAAGCCCCATGAAACCATAATCCACGTCGCCTACCGCATCCTCGAGGTTAGCGTTTGAATGGCTTTTGGCTCTAAAACTGTGTTTCTGATCATGAAAGAGGAAAAATGAGCAGTTTTATATGAACCTGAGGCTACAGCAAAATTGCTATCCTCACTGTGCCAGGACTCGGAAAACTACCAGATTCGCTGTGTCTGAACCTAGTTTAACAAACACTTCACTTATCTCCATGCCCAGCGTGAAAAACGGCCCCACAGCTCCTTGTCCTGCAGATGCCGGTGACAAAGCCAGGTGGAAAGGACCGATGGACAGTCCTCAGGGATGTGGGTCCTCGCCTTCCCCCGGCCCTCAGGCCTGAAGAGGGGTCCTGGCCCCAGCGTACAGAGCCCTCGCGGCCAGGTGCTCTCCAGCCCCGTGCTCTAGGGATTGTGCGAACACATTTTACTCGAAATGATGCTGTTGCTCGCGTGTCTCTATGTCCTCCCCCCGCACCAGCCGTTGAAGCAGGAGGCAGTGGCTTTGCGGTCTTGCATCTGCTCGTGGCTGGCACTGGAACAGTGTGGACAGTAGCCACTCAGTGCACACTTCTGAGGCACCACACTCCACCATCACTACCCTCTCCACCTGCAGCCGCGCGGTCACACCCAGGTTGCCCGCTGGGTGTTAGCTCTGCTGCCGTCACAACAACCACAGCCTCATGGCTTAAACCACAGACATCCGTCTCGCGGTCCTGGAGGCTGGACGTCTAAATCGCGGTGCGGTGGGGCTGGTCTCTCCCAGGCCTCCTCCTGGGCTTGCCGGCGGCCATCTTCTCCCCATGTCCTCACGTGGGCTCCCCTCGGTCGGTGTGTGAGGCCTAATCTCTTCTGATAAGGACCTCACCTAACCCTAATTAGCTCTTCAAAGGCTCTTTGGGACACAATCCCATTCCGAGGTGCTGCAGGTTTGGGCTTCAACATGCTGGGGAGACACCGAGCAGTGACACCAACCCCACCAATGACACTGTCCAGCGTGTCCCTCAGGCCACCACGTCCGCCGGGACAAGGTTGTGGAGCCAGGACATTTACATGTCCACCCCTCTTTTGCACAAGCAATGTGTTCATAAGGTCATGCTTCCCTAAGATTTGGAAGGAAGGTCATTGTCATGGCAACCAGTTCTGACAGCTCTCCCAGGCTCGCTGCCCCTGGGTGGGAGGGCGTCTGGTGGCTGTGGTCAGGGGTCCAGCGATGGGAAGTGACTTGGGAGCTGCTTAATAGGAGCCTCGGGGACAACGTTGTTGTGGCTTCAGTCACCTCCGTGTGTGGCCAGCTTACTGCTGAGCATTCGGTACTGGGATGGCCACGCTGTGCCGGCCCTGGCGCCTGGACAAGAGGTGGGTCGCTCCCTGCAGGGCTGTGAGGGAGCAGCGGGGAGAAACGGGCGTGAAAGGCCGGAGCCGGACAGAACGGAGCCGGAGCCCTAGCGGCCGCCTCTGCAAACTCCCGCTGCTGCGCTTCTGACCCACACGCAGCTCCCACTGACGCCTCATCAAAAGAGACGGGTTCCCTCATCAGGACAGTGTTTAACATGCAGCACATTTTATTCCAGATGTAACATGCATTTCCCCCATTTTGGTGAAAACCACATGCAATGGAACTTACGACTGCTTTGTCGGGCAAAACGCAGGAGCAGTTCCGCAAAGAGCTGCCTGCGGAGTCCCAGCGCATCTCCTCGTGGTCCCAGGGCATCTCCCGCGGTCCCAGCGCATCTCCCCCGCAGTCCCAGCGCGTCTCCCCGAGGTCCCAGCGCATCTTCCTGCAAATGGGAGGGGGAAGCAGGCAGCTCCAGAGGAAACATGCGAGTTGCCACCCATGCAGTAAAGCTCCTGAAACAGCTCACAGTGTCAACTTATTAAAAATATGCTCTTTTAAGATATTGTGACATATATGGCGTTGGTCAACTTTCAAAAATGTGTAATCTGCTGCGACTTCTTTCTCACGCTACAGACTTTCTTACGTAAGTTGGCATTTATATAGCTAGTTCTGTGTCCTGGCTCTGCCCCCAGTGCCCCATTCTGTCTCTCTGGCCCTTCACCTCTGGCACAAGAATAGGTCCCAGAGCTGCCACGCCTCCCACCAGAGGCCTGAGTGCTGGGCCCTGGACTTGGCATTGGTGGGGAGGGCGCAGGCAGGAGTGAGGGCAGAGGCAGCGTGGGAGCGAGACCCACAGACACAGGAGCAGCAACGCCTCAGCAGCGGTGGCCCGCCCTGGGCCAGTGAGTTCTGCCTCTGAGCACGGCTGCAGTGCAGTGGGATGGCTTGTGTGCCCTCGATGCCTTTCCACACCCAAGGGACACATCTCTGGACCGTTCTCCTTATTCCTCGAGGAGGGGTTGACCTTGACTTCACTAGTTTGGGTGGGGATTACTGTGCTTTGTAAACTGGGACGTGCAGACATTAAGGGTGTCAACGGAAGGGCCTTAGCACCAACTCAATGCCAACAGGGACCTCCAGTTTGGGGTGTGATGAGTTTATTCGGTGAAAGCAGCTCAATGATAGCACGGCCTGACGAAGAGCAGCACTGCTGTGGAACAGCTGGACTGTGTGGCCATCAGAGACAGGAACGCACAGGACGTGGTCTCTGTTGGGAAATGCTTCCCCAGCCAGAAGGGAGCTGGCTTACAGGGACAGAAGTCCTGGTCCCTGGTCCCTATTGGTCTGTCTCATGTAAATGAGGGTGTGAATCTTCACAATGTAATTGGTCCAAAGACACTGTCTGCTTGGTCAGAATTGAGCCACTCTGATTGGTCAGAACTGCACAGTTCCGATTGGATGGGGAAAGCTTCAGTCCTATTGGTTGAAACGGGATTCCGGGAAACCTTTGTAAGGGCCGGCTCCGAAGGCAGAAAGAGTGCAGAGGGCAGTTTCGTGGGGCAGAGGCAGCCAGGCTGTCCAGCGCTGAGCTTCTCCACAGAGTGCAGTTTGTGTGAGAGGCCCCTGTGCAGAAATGGGTGCTAAGCTCTGCTTTTTTTCATTTGCGCCCAGTGAGCCATCAGGAGCCCTTCTTAGAGGTGTCTCTCTCTTTTATTTTTCTTCTCATGATTCACAAGGTCTCTTTTCAAAGCACAGTGAGGTGTGTGAGATCTACTTTTTAAAAATATATTTTATTGATTTCAGAGAGAAAGGGAGAGGGAGAGAGAAAGAGAAACATCACTGATGAGAGAGAATCATTGATTGGCTGTCTCCTGCACAACCCCCCACTGGGGATCAAGCCCACAACCCAGGCATGTGCCCCTGACTGGAATCAAACCTGTCAGTCCGCAGGCTGACACTCTATCCACTGAGCCAAACCAGCTAAGGCAGAATCTACTTTTTATTTTTTTTTAAATGTATCTTTATTGATTTCAGAGAGGAAGGGAGAGGGAAAGAGAGATAGAAACATCAATGATGAGAGAGAACCATTGATCAGCTGCTTCCTGCAAGTCCCCCACTGGGGATCAAGCCCACAACCCAGGCATGTGCCCCTGACTGGAATCAAACCTGGGACCCTTCAGTCCGCAGGCCGACACTCTATCCACTGAGAAACCCAGCTAGGGCGGCAGAACCTACTTTTTAAAAAAGATTTTAGCAGATTCCTTTCCACATAGAGCACTACTAAGAGGTGGGGGGGGGAGGGGAAGGCCAAGGTGGGTAGGAGGGGGATAGTGTTTCAGACAGGCTGGCCCTCGAGCCCCCTCAGGTGCTGCCATCAGAACAGAAAGATGAGACTCAGGCACGTGAGTCATCGCAGGAAGGCCGGCTGCCTGGCCTGAGGCGCCCCAGGCCAAGTGCCTGTCTGCGCCCTGATACAATGAGCTCCTTAAGCCTCTTGAAGAATGTGTTCGGTGGACAATACTCGCCCTGCCTCAGGAAGGAGGGCCGGGAGCCGGACCTCGCCGGTAAAGGGGCCGCTTGGGCTCTGACGGGGCTGTGTGCACTGATGCCACTTAGAGAGGGCAAGTTTGGTTTGGTTTCCTCCCAGTTACGGTTGGGGCTGTAATAGAAGGGATAATTAGCAGAAATCACTCACCACTAATAAAGCAGACATTACAACATTTGGATTGGGTGGGGTGCAGGGGGATACGTAAAAATGTAATACTGTGTAGGAGAAACATTTGTCTAAAAGCTCAGACTGTGCAAATGCCAGAAAATCCTGGTGCTCCAACCCAAAGGGCAAAACCGGGTTTTGGAATAATTGAGCCCACACGGTGCTGTTATCGAAGACCTAGATCTGTCTGAGACATTCTTTTCTGAAAAATGTGCAGGCGAATACTCAACAAGGAAGCATGCATTTCCTTCCAGACCACACTGAAGTCATCTTAACGGTTATTGGTTTCGAATCTGGGCTGGGAAAGGAGTCAAGGCTACTGGATTGTAGGAATTTGGAGTTAGCCATGGGCATATGCATTTCTCCAGCTTTCTGCCCAAGAGTGACCGCTTTCCTGGGAACCCTCAGAAGACAGCCTCTCTCTGCAGGCCCCCGGCTGGCCCCAATAGAAGGGGGTTTCTGAACCCACAGCAGCCCGTCTCACTGTCACTCCTTTGGCTGGAAATTACCTGACTGGATCCCAAAAATACAATGACAGCTGCTAAAATGAATGAAAAAAGAGCAAGATAAGAGAAAGTTGGTCACCCTGTACAGACAGACCATGGATGGCAGAACTTTCCAACGGAGGTCAGTTCCCAGCAGCTCCTCTTGTTTATATTTTTCAGAAAGAAAAAAATGAGTTTGAAAACTTTCTGGAAAAATCCTCCTACACCAGAATATTGTGTCCAAAGGAGCTTACTTTTTTTTTCAATGTCCCTATTCTAAAAGGACTACTTAGGGGACAAAGTAAAATAAACAACACAAAATCTCCTCATATCATCAAATTCATGAAATACCAAAACACGTTAAAAATATTTCAACTTGTTACTGTTGCTTCCGCCCTTTCTCTTATAGTGCTATGTGTTGCCTAAAGTCGTCAACAAAAGCTGTTTCAGGTGGTGCTGTGCAGGGCGCTGTGAAGGCAGAAGGCGGTGCCAGTTCCAGCAGTTACCTGCCTGCGCACAGGGAGCGGAGGCCACACACAGGCCCCCAGGGAGGCTCCCAGCCCTCCTCCCTGTGCAGCCTCTGTGACCTGAGAGCGACAAGTGCACAGGGTGTTTTAAAGATAAATAAGTTAATCAAATAAGTTCTCTGAGCAGCACTTGACCTGTAGTCATGCGTGCTAACCATTCTCGTTGTTTCTATCCATTTCAGTGCAGCTATAGCCAACTGTAAACTAATCAGGGAGCAAGTCCTGGATTGTACTTTACTCTGGTGAGTTTCCCGTTTCACACTTTATGGATAAGTTCGTCTGGGACAAAGAAAAGAAGAAAGTAAGAGGAATCTATTTTCTTCTTTCTAGAAAGGCACAAATGGGAATGGAATTTTCCAGCTAAGGCTAGAGGGTGAGCTGTGGCACCATAGCTGCATGCCCCTCCCAGGCGCCTCAGGAATTGCAGCTACCACAGGATTTTCAGCAGAGCCAACTCAGCTTTGTGTATTAGGAGGTGTCCTGGGCAGCGCCACGATGGCTCCACTGACCCGAGCATCCTGCTACCCATGCCCTGAGGGATCCTCTGCCCTTGGGTATAGACTGGACTTAGTGACTTGCTTCTAATGAATAAAATACAGCAAAAGGAATAGATGCCACTTCCAAGGTTCAGTGACTAGGAGAAAAGCTGAACCACATCCTCATTCTCCACTTAGCTTTTGTCAAGTGTTGAGTAGCACTAAGTCATGGTCATGCTCCCTGGCTGGAACCAGAGATCACTGCTTGTCTATGAATATTTTTAAGTGTTGACCTGGACAGCGAGAATGGTCACTGTCACACTAGGAGGGACTTTAGAATGGAAAGAACATTCTAGAGATAATAAACAAGTAATTTTGGACTCACTCTAGCTCTCAAAGTTGTGTAACATGGAGATGAGCTTAAGGTTAGCTTCAAATCTTTAAAGCAAGTGTAACCAAATCCAAGAATGTAGCTGCTGATGTGAGAACTCCTGTGTCTGTTCCCAGCAAAGCCCAAGCTTGGGATCTTGGTCTGGAGTTGGGTAGGGACCCACAGAAAGACTGACGCTGGTGTTTGGAGGAACAGAAACAAGTTCAGACAAACCAAGATGGCAGCATAGGTTAACACCGGAGTTTGCTGCCTCGAACAACCACTTCAAAAATACAACTAAAAGACAGAACGGACATCATCTAGAACCACAGGAAGGCTGGCTGAGTGGAAGTTCTACAACTAGGAGGAAAGAGAATAGCATACAGAGACTCAGAGGAGGCGCAGTGCTGAAGTAAAATACTAAGATCCCCCAAGACCCGCCCCGCCCAAGCCCTGCACAGAGGCATTTGCGGGATAGCCTTAGGCAAAGGCTAGATTAGCACCGCCCTAGAGATCCAGCACAGAAGTTCTCCCACTGCAGACACAGCTGATTCTCATAGCCAGTTGGCCTGGAGGTCAAATCACTCCCAGTATTACCAACAACAATCAAGGCTTAACTACAACAAGACTGTGCACAAAGACCACAAGGGGGTGCACCAAGAAAGCATAAAAAATGCCGAGACAAAGAAACATGACAGAAATGGAGGATATAGAGCTCAAAACCGCACTTTTAAGGTCTTTCAATAATTTTCTAGAAACTGCCTATAAACTTAATGAGATCTACAAGAAATCTAATGAGACCCTCAATGTTGTGATAAAGAACCAACTAGAAATTACGCATACACTGACTGAAATAAAGAATATTATACAGACACCCAACAGCAGACCAGAGGAACGCAAGAATCAAGTCAAAGATTTAAAATGCGAAGAAGCAAAAAACACCCAACCGGAAAAGCAAAATGAAAAAAGAATCCGAAAATACGAGGATAGTGTAAGGAGCCTCTGGGACAGCTTCAAGCATACCAACATCAGAATTATAGGGGTGCTAGAAGATGAGAGAGAGCAAGACATTGAAAACCTATTTGAAGAAATAATGACAGAAAATTTCCCCCACCTGGTGAAAGAAATAGACTGACAGGTCCAGGAAGCACAGAGAACCCCAAATAAAAGGAATCCAAAGAGGACCACACCCAGACACATCATAATTAAAATGCCAAGAGCAAAAGACAAAGAGAGAATCTTAAAAGCAGCAAGAGAAAGAAACTCAGTTACCTACAAGGGAATACCCATACAACTGTCAGCGAATTTCTCAACAGAAACTTTGCAGGCCAGAAGGGAGTGGCAAGAAATATTCAAAGTGAGGAATACCAAGAACCTACAACCAAGATTACTTTATCCAGCAAAGCTATCATTCAGAATTGAAGGTCAGATAAAGAGCTTCACAGATAAGGAAAAGCTAAAGGAGTTCATCACCACCAAACCAGGATTATATGAAATGCTGAAAGGTATCTTTTAAGAAGAGGAAGAAGAAGAGAAAGGTAAACATACAAATTATGAACAACAAATATGCATCTATCAACAAGTGAATCTAAGAATCAAGTGAATAAATAATCTGATGAACAGAATGAACTGGTGATTATAATAGAATCAGGGACATAGAAAGGGAATGGACTGACTATTCTTGGGGGGGAAAGGGGTGTGGGAGATGCGGGAAGAGACTGGACAAAAATCGTGCACCTATGGATGAGGACAGTGGGTAGGGAGTGAGGGCGGAGGGTGGGGCGGGAACTGGGAGGAGGGAAGTTATGGGGGGGAAAAGAGGAACAAATGTAATAATCTGAACAATAAAGATTTAATTAAAAAAAAAAAAGCCCAAGCTTGGTCTCTCTTGGAAGCTGGCAGGGCAGGATGGGCAGGTCCTGTGTAGGAAGCCTCGCCTTTAGTAGAATGCTGGCATTTTATTTTCACTTTGGAAAGCTTTGCTTTGGAAGATGTATTCTAGCAGAATTTGTATATTCAAGAGATGAATCGAAAAGAGAAAAAGAAAGGAGGTTAATAATTTGGGATAAAGCAGTGCTGGCAGATGGCTATGAAAACTTCTTCTGGTTCTAACAGTCTATTTGTAGCAGCCTTATCCTGCTGCTGTCTCGTTGGAAAAGTTGGGTACAATTCTAAAGCATTTCTCTTGTGATGGAAGCCAAACTTCTCTTGTGATGGAAGTTTTTCAAAACTGATGATACCCACGAATTCAAGAAGTTCAGTGAACCCCAAGCAAGTGAAATACACAGAAAACCATATCTAGGGAACATGAGGGTAAACTACAGAAAACCAACAACAAAGAGGAGAGACTTTAGCCAGAAAAAAAATTAAAAGACATATGAACTTCAAAGGGGCAACAGTAAGACACATAGCTGATTTCTCTGGACAGACAATGGAAACAAAAGACAGTGGAATGACATTATTATGACACATAAAATCTTAGCACAGTAAAGATTTTATTTTCTTTTAATAGGCACAGACTCCATGTTTCCTATAACTTGGCAATACTAGCAGAAAATAAGCAAGTTCTTTTGACATGTGTGCACCCTCAAAATTCAGCTGTGGCACCCACGAGATGACAAGCCCACCGTGACAAAGCATATTCTCCCAGGATGGCCTCATGGGGGAGCAGGATCTAGGTGTCCCAGTTACAACAAGTAGTTTCTAAAGAGAAAAGGGAAGAAGGTTGTTAATCACTTTATAACACATCCTCGCTCTCTGGCAGGCACTAAGTAAGCACCAGGTATGTTCTGCTCCCTGGGATCTGTGACACCAATAACATCCAGGAGCCTGCAGCAGTCTTGTGAGAGTTTGTGCATGTCTGTTTCAACCCCGCACCTACTCCTTCCCCTTGTGTGACATAAAGAGGCAGTATGTGGTGAGGATTTATCTTCTGGGTTTGGATTTGTGGTCTCTGAAGTCTTCCTTTGAGTCTCTTGCCTCCATCTATAAAGCTCCATTTCTCACGCTCATTCAGGAGAAATGGTGAAAGCAGACACAAGTGGTGATTGGAAATGGTAAATTCTTAAACAACCCCTTCAACAACTATTCTAAAGTAGGGGTGGGGGGAGTCTCTAGAGTTCATTTTAGTTCATTAGATTAGGTACAGAATTGAGAGAAACGTGACATGATTTTTTAAATAATGTTTTCAGACACTAATTGATTAGGTTCAACTTTATGATTCTAGTGTCTCTAAGTAGAGTGTGATCTGAAACAATACTGAAAATCCAGATTATAAATTTTTCAGCTACACAATGCATACATATGATCTCTTTCTTTGCTTTATTTTTTAATCAATGAAATTTTTCAATCTTTTATGGAAGTATAATCTACAGTATAGGACAATACATGTATCTCCAAATGCATGTATGTACCCTAAGTCTATACACGTATCATAAAAGTATACCCTTGATGTATTTTGACAAAATGAAGCACCCATGAGTCAATAAAAAATGTAACCTACCCGGTGGCCATATCCTCAGGCCCCTGTGCTGGAAAGCTGAGTGGTTGGGGTTCCACTCGCTCCTTCCCACCTTTTACAGTTCAGCTCCACCACGAGGGTTGTGTGAAGGATTGTGGTTGGGCACTAGAGTGTGTTTGTGAGGGGTGGGAAGAAGGTCCTGCTAATCAAAAAAAAAAAGTAACAACCTCATTCTCTGTAAAAGTTCCTCAGTGAAAGCCCTGAGGTTCAGGGTTCCTTTATGTCCACAGTTCAGAATGTGGGGTGCGTTATCAAGGCCAGGCAGAGACCCTGAACCAAGAGCAGGAGGCAGCTGTGAGCTCACCAGCAGGGCCCTGAAAGAACACAGGGCCCAACGTGGGCAGGAGGCCCGGACTTGGAAGAAGGGCCTGTTCCAGAGGCAGATGTGTGGGGCATGCTGGTCAGGAGCCAAAAAACGGACAAGGCGCCAGCACTAGAGTCTATCTGAAGCCATCTCCTCTAACAATGGCTCGCATGTGCTCTTACAAAAGTCCCGACCTCTTAAGAACAGGCAGGTTAAACAAACGTCACGGAGTTATTCTAAGAGTCAAGCCCAAAAAATACCATCCTTTCAGGCATTAGCTGTGGGAAGTTTCCGTTCCGAGTCCCCATACAGGATTCAGCCCAAGTTCCCAGAAACTATGGGTGCTTCCCAGGCATCAGAATCTGTGCCCATCTCTCTGCAGTGGTTCTCAACCTTCTTAATGCCGCAACCCTTTAATACAGTTCCTCATGTTTTGGTGACCCCCAACCATAAAATTATTTTCGTTGCTACTTCATAACTGTAATTTTGCTACTGCTATGAATCGTAATGTAAATATCTGATATGCAGGATGGATTTTCATTGTTCGCAACCCACAGGTTGAGAACCGCTGAGAGTCTAGTGGATGGCATTCTGCTCTGTGTTGGGTGGCAATTTCACCCCTGCCCTCATTTCTGCAGTAAATATTCTTGTCTGCTGTCCCCTTCATGTATTCAGGGATGTGTTTCTCTGAACGGAGCCAGTGATGTGCTTCTCCTGATACAATGCTAGAACTACGGGAGTTCATTGTCAGCTCTGTAATGCTTAGATATACTTTTCCTGATGGCCCCACACGGCAACGATACTCAGTTAGACTATTTTTACATATTTTTCCCACAGCCTTTCCTCTCCCTTTGAGCAGTTTTCTCTAATGAAATATTAAGGCATCCTTTCTCTTATTCTGTTTTTCAGAAAATATTTCTGTGATACCTTTGGAGGCTCATTGGAAATGCATTTGGATTATTCTGTTTTTATCCTGCTGCCTCCTGCAACACAAAACATATGAATCATCAAATTTTTCCCTGTCATTTTTTTTTAGAGACCACAATATCCAGACACTAAAAGAGGCTCTGTGGGAATAATACAATGGATATAAGAAATGAGATGTGGTCCCTGCCCTTGAGTAGATGGTGAAAGGAATGTTAATTAATACCTCAAATGCCCGAGACTCAGCATTTATAGCATCCCTTGAGTTTCTAGAGACCTTGAGTAGCATCTATGGAAATAGTATTTTTGGCAAGTCCTGTTTATTAGAAAAAATAATATTTAGTAACATGAACCATTGTTTTAGAGCTTGAGATATGTTGGAGCCTCAAGTAGATGTTCTGATATAGATGAGTGGATGAATGATGGATGGATTGATGGATGGGTGAATAGATGCATGGGTGAATAGATGGGTGCATGCATGGATGTATGTATGGAAGGGCGGGTGCATGGATAAATGCATGAATAAATAGATGTATTACTTTATTTGATATTGGATATCCCATTAGGGAGTCAGCTGGTATGGGAGCCTGATGTGGCTATGTGAACATGAAGTTATTTAATCTTCTTATGTCTTATTTCCTCATATGTAAAATGGAGACAATATATGCCCATGATCTCTTACCTATGGATTTGTTAAGAATTAAGAAGATGGGCATCAGCCTACACTAGAGACTGGGAGTCATAGCAGATCTATGAATACATAGACACAAACCCTAAAGTCACCCAAAATGGGGAGAGAGAAAGACAAGCTCCAAGTGAAAGAACAAGAAGATTTTCCAGAAGAAGAACTAAATGAAAGAGAGGTAAGAAATTTATCAGTATGGAGTTCAGAATAATGATTACAAGGATGCTCAAGAACATGAGAAAAGGTATCAAAACAATCAAAAATGACCAGTTGGAAATGAAGAATAACATAGCTTTAATAAAGCACACATTAGAGGGAATACACAGTAGATTAGGAGAAGCCAGGAATGGATTAGTGAATTAGAAGACAGGGTAGAAAGACTCATTCAAACAGAAAACCAACAAGAAAATAACAATTAAAAAAACAGGAGGACAGCTTAAGGGAGCTGTGGGACAACATGAAACATAACAATATTCGCATCATAGGAATGCCAGCAAGAAAGTGAGCAAGAGATAGAGAATCCGTTTGAAGAAATAATGGCAAAAAAAAAAAAAACACTTCCCTAACCTGGTGAAGAAAAAAGCCTAAAAGTTCAGGAGGCACAGAGTCCAAAATAAGAAGAACCCAACAGGCCCATGTACAGACACATCATAATTAAAATGCCCAAAATTAAAGACAATAAATCTTAAAGGCAGAAAGAGGAAAGCAATTTGTTACCTACAAAGGAGCTCCCATAAAGCTATCAGCTGATTTTTCATCAAAAACTCTACAGCCCAGAAGGGAATGGCATTAAGTATTCAAGGTAATGAAAAGCAAGTATCTGAAACCAAGATTACTATATCCAGCAAGGCTATCATTCAAAAAAATCATGAAATAAAGAGTTTCCCAGATTTAAAAAAAAAAAAAAAAAAAGGCTAAAGGAGTTTAACACCACCAAACCAGCACTGCAAGAAATGCTCAAAGGGACTGCTGTAATGAGAAGAAGTAGAAAGAGGGAAAGAGAGAGAGAGAAAGAGAGAGAGAGAGAGAGAGAGAGAGAGAGAGAGAGAGAGAGAGACATATGCATAAAGAAAATGGCAATAAGTATCTAAATAAGTACCTATCAATAATAACCTTAAATGTAAATGGATCAAATGTTCCAATCAAAAGACATAGGGTAACTGAATGGATATGAAAATATGACCCAAATATATGCTGTCTACAAGAGACACACCTCAGAACAAAAGACTCACACGGTGTGAAAGTGAAGGGATGGGAAATAATTTTCCAAGATTATGGAAACGAAAAATAAAGCTGGGGTAGCAATGCTCATATCTGGCAAAATAAACTTCAAAATGAAGGCCATCACAAGAGACAATAAAGGGCACTACATCATACTAAAGGAATCAATCCATCAAGAGGATATAACCCTAGTAAACATATATGCAACCAATTAGGAGCACCAAAATATATTTTAAAAACTTCTGGAGAGCTTTAAGGGAGAGATGGAGAGCAATACATTCATAATATGGAACTTAAACACCCCACTGACTTCACTATATAGATATTCCAGACCAAAAAAAAATGAACAAGGAAACAGTGACTCTAAATGAAACACTGGATCAGATTGTTAAATTGACATTTACAGAACATTTCACCTAAAGCTGCAGAATGTACCTTCTTCTCAGTGCACATGGGTCATTCTCAAAACATGTCATAGACCACATGTTAGGACACAAAACAAGTCTCTACAAATTCAAGAAGATTTAAATCATATAAAGCATCTTCTCAGATCACAATTAAATGAAATTAGAAATCAACTACAAGTAAAAACACTCAAAAACATTCAAACACATGGAGGCTAAATTGTATGTTATTAAACAATGAATGGGTTACCAATGAGATCAAGAAAGAAAGAAAAAAACTTCCTTCAAACAAATGAAAATGAACACACAACAACCCAAAATATCTGAAACACAGCAAAAGCAACCCTGAGAGGAAAGTTCATACCACAACATGCCTGCTTCAAAAAACAAGAAAAATTAATAATAAACTATGTAGCCCTGCAACTTAAAGAATTAGAAAGAAAACAACCAGAAAATCCCAGAGGAGAAATAAATGCCATGAGACTAAAAAAACAATACAAAAGATCAATGAAACCAAAGAGCTGGTTCTTTGCAAATATGAACAAGATCGATGAACCTTTAGCCGACTCATCAAGAAACAGAGAGGACCCATATTAATAAAATCAGAAACAGAAGAAGAGAAGTAACAACTGACACCACAGAAATACAAAGGCTTGTAAGAAAATACTTATGAACAAATTTATGCCAGCAGGCTAGACAATGTGGATGAAATGGACAAATTCCTAGAAAAATGTTATCTTCTAAAACTGAATCAGGAAGAATCAGAAAACCTCAATCGGCCAATAACAACTGATGAAAGTGAAGCAGGAATCAAAAAACTCTCAGCAAACAAGAGCTCTGCCCAAACGGCTTCACAGGGAATTTCACCAAACATTCAAAGAAGAACTAGCACCTACACTCCTCAGACTATGCCAAAAAGTCCAAGAGGAAGGAAAACTTCCAAGCTCCTTCTATGAGGTCAGCATGACCCTAATTCCAAAACCAGATAAAGACACTACAAAAAGGGAGAATTACAGGCCAGCATCCCTGATGAACAGGGATGCTAAAATCCTCAACAAAATATTAGCATATTGGATTCAGCGATATATTAAAAAGATCATAGCCTGGCCAGCATGGCTCAGTGGTTGAGCATCTACCTAGGAACCAGGAGGTCATGGTTCGGTTCCTGGTCAGGGTACATGCCCAGGTTGTGGGCTTGATCCCCAGTGGGGGGCATGCAGGAGACAGCTGATCAATGGTTCTCTCTCATCATTGATGTTTCTATCTCTCTCTCCCTCTCCCTTCCTCTCTGAAACCAAATATATATATCAGAGGCCCGGTGCATGAAGAGATTCATGCAGTAGGCCTTCACTTCCCCTGGCTGCTGGCACCGGTTTTCCTCCAGCACCCGGGGCCCAGGCCTTCACTCTGGATGGAGCCTTCAGTCTTTGCTCCGCTGCTTTGCCCCTACATATGCAAATTAACCACCATCTTTGTTGGGTTAATTTGCATACTCTCCTGATTGGCTGGTGAGCGTAGCGGAGGGACAGTTAATTTACATGTTTGTCTATAATTAGGTAAGATAATGAAAAGATGATATACCATGACCAAGTGGGATTTATTCCAGGGATGTAAGGCTGGTATGATATTTGCAAATCATTAAATGTGATACATCACATAAATAAATTTAAAGACAAAAATCACATGATCATATCAATAGACACAGAAAAAGCATTCAACAAAATTCAACACCCATTTTTGATTAACGATAGACTTTCAGCAAAGTGGGAATAGAGAGATCATAGATCAACATAATAAAGGCTATATATGACAAACCTACAGCCAACATCATACTCAATGGGCAAAAATTTAACCATTTCGCCTAAGTACAGGAACAAGACAGGGATGTCTGCTTTTACCAGTCTTATTCAACATAGTATTGGAAGTCCTAGCCACAGCGATCAGACAAGATGAAAAAATAAAAGGCATCCAAATTGGAAAGGAGGAAGTAAACTGTAATTATTTGTAGATAACATGATATAGTACATAGAAAATCCTAAAGACTCCACCAAAAATCTACTAGATTTAATAAGTGAATTCAGCAATGTAACAAGATAGAAAATTGACACCCAGAAGACAATGGCATTTTCATACACCAATATTGAGTTTTCAGAAAGAGAAACTAAAAAAAAAAAAATCCATTTACCATAGCAAAAAAAATTAAGATACTTAGTAATAAACTTAACAAAGGAGATAAAAGACTTGTATTCAGAAAACTACAGGACATTGAATAAAGAGATAGAAGAAAATATATCATGGAAGAATATACCATACTCATGAATTGGTAGAATTAACACATTAAAATGTCCATTCTACCCAAAGCAATCTACAGATTCAATGTAATCCCTATTAAAATACCAACAGCATATTTCACAGATCTAGGACAAACAATCCAAAAATGTATATGGTACCAAAAATGTCCCCGAATAGGTGCAGCAATCCTGAGAAAGAAGAACAAAGTTGGAGGGATCACAATGCCAGATATTAAGTTAAACTACAAAGGCATTGTAATTAAAACAGTCTGGTACTAGCACAAGAACAGGCATATTGATCAATGGAATAGAAGCGAGACCCCAGAAGTCGATCTAAGCCATTATGCTCAATTAATATTTGGCAAAAGAAGCAAGAGCATACAATGGAATCAAGACAGTCTCTTCAGTAAATTGTGTTGGGAAAATTGAACAGATACATTCAAAAAAATGAATCTAGACCACCCACTTACACCATACACAAGAATAAACTCAAAATGGGTAAAAGACTTAAATGTAAGACATAAAACCATAAAAATCCTAGAATAAACCGAAGGCAGAAAAATGTCAGGCATCTCTCATAGCAATATGTTTACAGACACATAAGGCAAAGGAAACTAAGGAGAAAATAAACAAAGGGTACTACCTCAAAATAAAAAGTTTCTGCACAGCAAAAGTGACCATTGACAAAATGAAAAAGGAGCCCACCCTATGGGAGAATATATTTGCTTATGATATATCTCATAAGGGGTTAATATCCAAAATATATAAAGTACTCATACAACTTAACAAAAGAAAATCCAACAATCCAATTAAAAAATGGCAGAAAACTTAAATAGACACTGCTCCAAAGAGGACATACAAATGGTCAAGAGAAATATGAAAAAATTCTCAACACAGATCATCAGAGAGATGCAAATTAAAATGACAATGATTATCACCTCACATCTGTCAGAATGGCCACCATCAACAAATCAACAAAGGACAAGTGCTGGCGAGGATGTGGAGAAAAGGGAACTCTAATAACACTGCTGGTGGGAGTGCAGACTGGTACAGCCATTATGGAAAATAATATGAAATTTCCTCAAAAAAGTAAATACAGAACTGCCATTTGACCCAGTGATCCCATTTCTAGAAATACTATTATATCCTAAGAAACCAGAAACGCCAATCAGAAAGAATGTATGCACCCCTATGTTCATAGCAACACAATTGACAATAGCTAAGAACTGGAAACAGTCCAAGTGCCCATCAGTAGATGAGTGGATTAAAATGCTGTGGTCATTATACCATGGAATACTATGCAGCAATATAAAAGAAGGATCTCTTACCCTTTGAGATAGCATGGAGGTACCTGGAGAATATTATGCTAAGTGAAATACGTCAGTCAAAGACTAGTATCACATGATTTCACTCATATGTGGAATCTAATGAACAAAGTAAACTGATGAACAAAATAGATCCAGAGGCATAGAAGCATAGAACAAACTGTAGTATCTCAGAGGGAAGGTGGGGGTGGCTGGGTGAGTGGGAAGAGATAAACCAAAGAACTTATATGCATGCTAGAGGCCCATGTGTACGAAATTCGTGCACGGGGGATATGTCCCTCAGCCTGCACCCTCTCCAATCTGGGACCCCTCAGGGGATGTCCGACTGCCGGTTTAGGCCCGATCCGGCAGTCGGATATCCCTCTCACAATCCAGGACTGCTGGCTCCTAACCACTTACCTGCCCGCCTGCCTGATTGCCCCTAATCACTTCTGTCTGCCAGCCTGATTGCCCCCTAACTGCTCCCCTGCCAGCCTGATCTCTCCCAACTGCCCTCCCCTGCTGGCCTGATCACCCCCAAATGCCCTCCCCTGCTGGCCCAATCACCCCCAACTGCCTTCCCCTGCTGCCCTGATCACCCCCAACTGCCCTCCCCTGCTGGCCTGATTGCCCCCAACTGCCCTCCCCTGCTGCAACCTGCCTCTTCCACTGGGACCCACCTCCTCCACATGAGGTGAAGGAGATGCCGGGACCAGCCTCCTCCATGCCATGTGGAGCCACGGGACCCCCAGGCCTCACTGCGCAGAGCGGCCACCTGGCCCCACCTCCACTGTGCACGTGGCCATCTTGTGGTGGCCATCTTGTGACATCATGCACGAGGGTGTGAGGACCACCTAGGCTTTTATTAGTATAGACTAGAGGCCCGGTGCACAAAATTCGTGCACGAGGGTGGGGGGGCGGTCCCCTCAGCCTGCACCCTCCCCAATCCGGGACCCCTCAGGGGATGTCTGACTGCTGGTTTAGGCCCGATCCCGGGGATTGGCCCTAAACCGGCAGTCAGAAATCCCTCTCACAATCCTGGACCACTGGCTCCTAATCGCTCACCTGCCTCTACCTGGTCATCCTTAACTGCCCCCCACCCCCACCCCGCCGACCTGATCACCCCCACTGCCTCTGCCTGCCAGCCTGCTGCTCACCCCATGCAGCCTGCTGCTCAGTCGTTTGGTCGCCCCTCATTGCCCCCCCTGCCGGCCTGGTCACCCCATGCAGCCTGCTTGTTCAGTCATTTGGTCGCCCCTCACTAACCCCCCTGCCAGCCTGGTCGCCCCACATAGCCTGTTCGGTTATCCATTCAGTTGTTTCGGTTGCAATGATTGTTTCGGCTTTTATATAGATACATAAGCATAACCCATGCATACAGACAATAGTGTGGTGAAGGCCTGGGGTGGGGGGCAGGGGCGAGGCAGGCTAGAAGGGATCAATGGGGGGGAAAGGGGAATATATATAATACTTTCAACCACAACGATTTTTAAAAAAAAGAATTCAGAAGCCTCCAGAATTTAAGAGGGTAATACAGTATGCTACTATAGTTTTTGCCACCAAATGCATTTCAGAAGTGTTTGGTTTTCCGATTTTTCTATCAGCATATATGCCAATAGATAAAGCCAGAGAGGAGGTGAGGTATCCTAAGGAAAATCTGCAGGGGAGAAGATAACAGCAATGTGAGATGAAGCGCAATGAACATAAGAGAATGTGAATTTGTCTTCTCTACCTTAAATACATTTGAGAATTGCCATAGGACAGTGATGGCGAACCTATGACAAGCGAACTCATTTTTTTTGTTGATTTTTCTTTGTTAAATGGCATTTAAATATATAAAATAAATATCAAAAATATAAATCTTTCCTTTACCATGATTGCAAATATCAAAAAAATTCTATATGTGACACGGCACCAGAGTTAAGTTAGGGTTTTCAAAATGGTGACACGCCGAGCTCAAAAGGTTCGCCATCACTGCCATGGGATCATAAGCACATGTATTGGTTTACTTGATTATTCTCTACCTTCCCCACATATTAATATTATATGGCTGACACACAACAAGTGTTTAATAAAGACAAGTGGGATGAAAGATAGGAGTAGGGTGGGAGGAGATAAAAGAGGGAGGGAGGAAGGGAGGGAAGGAGTTAGAACCCTGACTTCCACATTTCCTCCACCATCTCTGCCAGCAAAACCCGGGTGTCCATGCTCCCAGCTCAGCAGGCGCGGGGTTCTTGTCCTCCTTAACCATCTTCAGCACGGCCACTTCCTTCTTCTTGAAGCATCTCTTTCCTTCCATGATATGGCATCTTCCTGTTTTCCTTTATCTCCATCTTCTTCGGAGTGCCTCTTCCTCCTTCTTGTTCCCTAAGTGCCAATGCTTCATACGTTTCATCTCGCAGAGCTGTTTCTCTTCTCCCTCTCCTCAGGCTCCTCGCCTGCTCTCTGCTTGAACTCTCAGCGTATATGCTAGTGACTCCAGTCCAAGTCTATCCTTGAGGAAGAGCTCCCATGAGCTCCAGAACCACCTATGCATGCCCTCTGGAATGTCTGATAAGCACCCCAATTGAAACATCCCCAAAAGAATCCACCTTGTTTTATCCAAACCTAGTTATCTCCTGTATTCAGGTATCAGTGAATGGCACCATCATCTACCCAGGCTAGAACCCAGGGAGGCATCTCTTCCTCGTCCCCTAATTCACATCAGCCCCAACCCTCCCAGGGATTTAACGTCATGCCTGCCCGTTCTCAGCACAGCCCACTTCCCCTTTCGCTTCCTCTCCCTTCATGGTGGTAGAATGGTGCCAGCAAACCAGGGATACACACTCCCTTATCGTGTCCAGTGGTTCAGGTCTTTCTTTTTAAATATTTCACAAAAGAACAGGGCTTCCCTCTGGTGGGGCCGTATTAAGTCACTGGCCATTGAAGAGCAATAATTTCAGTTCCAAAAGGTCCACAACAGATAATGCGGGGGTATTCCCTAGTTGGAACAATGTACTGTCCTACCCCTGACACCTACTGTGGCGAATAGACTGAAACTGCTTCCACAATTACCTTTCTCTCCCCTGACTCCAGGTTACATGAGGTCAGGACTGGTGTTCGCCTTGTTTAATGCTGTAGCCCCAACTCCTAATGCAATGAGGCCCTGGCCTGTAGTGGGTGCGCGATAATTGTTTCTTGGTTGGAGGAAAGCAGACGAGGGGAGGGAGGCAAGTCGGTTCCAGCAGAAGAGGATGTGGAGCAGAATGAGGAAAGAGTTCTCCAGCTCGGAGAGTGTGTGGTCCTTGCTCTGAGTTTTCAGGCGGCATCGTGGCGATTATTACTTAGATAATCCATATCTTGGAAGTTTTAGAGAAGATACAATTTAAAAGTCAAATTTGAGAGCCGAAACCGGTTTGGCTCAGTGGATAGAGCATCGGCCTGCAGACTGAAAGGTCCTGGGTTCGATTCCGGTCAGGGGCATGTACCTGGGTTGCGGGCATATCCCCAGTAGGGGATGTGCAGGAGGCAGCTGATCGATGTTTCTCTCTCATTGATGTTTCTAACTCTCTATCTCTCTCCCTTCCTCTCTGTAAAAAATCAATAAAATATAAAAAAAAAAGTCAAATTTGAGAGATTTCTGTCAGTCTAGTCAAAATAATTAATTTTAAGGAGTTTTTATTATAAAATTAATTGTCTAGTCGATTTTTTAAATTCTCTTTTAAAAATATATGAAGAATTTTGATAAACACAAGGAGTGTAATTCTGGATTTCACATTTCACCCTTTGTTCCTGTCCTATCCCACGAAGCAGTTTAGCTCCCGGACCCTTGGCTGTGTGTCCCCTGAGAAGACTGTGCGCTGCCGTGATTGCTGTGAGCCTCGCAGCACTGTGATGAGGAGGGAGCAGACTTGCCTGTAACCGCACGGCAAGTGCCCGGCCACACGGGAAACTCCAACCTGACACTGAGGGGAAAGCCCCAGACAGTATTAATTTCAGATGAGGAGAAAAAAACTGTCTGTTTTTCTCGAATACTTTCTGATTATTTGAGTTGTGCCTAATTAATATTTTAAAATATTTACTATCCAGGTCCTGTCACTGCTCTTCTGCTTGAAAAATAAAGAAAAGAAAAGAAAAATTAGAAGTCAGCTCTGGATTAACAAAGTCATTAGAAGACTTTTGGAGAAAAATCTTAGTTTAAAAAATAATTGAATATCTTCATAAAACAGACACACACTGCTTCTGGAATCAGATTGCATGTGACATGTTTTCTATAGCTCACTGCTTTGACCAAAACTCAATTAAATCTAAAACGTCAGAATCTGCCACCAGGCTCCAACCGCACTGCTCACTGAGCCTCCCTCCCAGAAGGACCTCTATGATGTTGGCTACTCAGTCAGCCCCATGTGGAACCCTTAAACCAGCCACGTGTGCCCCAGAAAGGCCCAGTGGAATGTCCTCTGATGATCTGATTCTTAGAAGCCCCAGCGTGACAATGACAAGGCGACCCACCCTGGAGGGTTTGGCAAGAATGACATAAAGGCTTGGCCAATGCGTTGACCGTGTCTTTTGTTTCCTGTATTTCTGACGCTTCCACATCCGGAGCCTTTCTGACTCTGGACGGCCTGCCCCTCCCAGGACAGCCAGCTCCAGAGAGGAGAGGCCGGGCTCTGCCTGGAGACACCCTCATGTCAAACCGGCTCATCGGAGCCCACACCCACCTCCTCTGCAGCTCCCACACGCTGGTCCGCTGTCCACCCGCCCCGTCACCCGGGGACAGATACCAGACAACGAGGACGACCCTGTGCCCAGCGCCCGCTGCAGTTACTCCCCTGGCCAGTCCTGAGCTGCACCGCGCTGGCTTTTCCATGGCAGTCGCCTTCTGATCTGTGGGCTTCGCAGCGCCTCCCGTGTTCTGGAAGCACCCTAGGCTTCAGGCCAGCAAAAGGAGTCGCTGATCGCACCCCGCACCTACAGGAAGGACATTCGCTGAGGGGTCACGCAGCAAGGGAGCTCTGCCCCCACGGGCGTGGGCTGGACGAGCAGATCAGGCGGGTTCCACGGGACGGCCACCCAGGCCCACGGCATCCAACTGAGCAGCCTCTCCGTCTGGACACTTCCCACGCGTGCCCAGACACGTGCAGATCTTCTTTTCTGGTTCTGACCTTCATGACGGTGCTCCTCTGCCCGCGTCGGGAACAGCTGTCACCCGGGACTCGGCAGAGGCATCCTGTCTGTCCGGCTCCCAGTGGGGATGGGGTCGGGACATCAGTGCCGAGGTCTGTGGCGGGCGGCTGTCCCCATTCCCACGGTGTCTCCCAGAAGCAACGGGCCACCCCGGCTCCCACTTTGGGATGAAGACCCTCAGCCCCAGTGGGTAGTGCCCAGCAGTGGCCTCACTGAGGCCAATGCTTCCGGAGGAATGGGCTGGGCCAGGGGACTCACGGTCCTGGCTCCGCCTGTTGGGCAGCAGGGAGCCAGCACCGGTAAGTCCCCGGGGGGTGGGGGGGGGTGGGGGGGGCACTTGATGGATGTTATTTCATTTCTAAGTCAAAAACCCTGCAGAGTCACTGTTCTATTTCAAACTTGTAGATGAGGAAGCTAAATAAGAGAGAGATTAAGAAGGTGCCATAGTTACAGAGCCACTGAGCAGTTGACAGGGACTGGAGCTGGGTCTGTTTCGAGCCAAAGGCCTTGCTCTCGTCACAAACAGGCCGCCCTGGAGGTGGCATTGGGCCTGAACACTACACACAGCCAAGTATGAAAGGAGTGCAGCTGGGTCACGTAATTCCCCAGATCGGAGCCTGCTTCCTAAGGATGTGGTGAGCATCGAGTGAGACAGGAAAGCCACTTTGTCACGTGTAAGTCCTCGCCAGCTTCTAGAATGTTTATTAAGAGGGTGCAACAAAAGCTACTGGCCTGGGTCCCTGGGGGCTTCCGTTGTCCGGGAGGCACCCACCAGGCTTCGCCATGTGCTCCGCGCCACCAGCAAAGGCCAGGCAGTTCCCTAGTTTCAAGGCTGTAATTGACAAAGGCTCGTTGGTCTATGCCATGCTTCTGGGCAGTTGGAGACCAGGGCTGCAGTCTGTTAATTGCATGTGGTGGAAGCCACAGCTAATTCAGGACAAGCTACGCCATTTGGAACCAACCCCACAGCAGCAGCGCACCTGGCGGTGTGCCAGGCAGTGCCACGTTACCTATGCCCCCAAAGGCAGGGGGGACGGACACAGCAGGGTGACGGGGGCTGCCTTCTCTCAAAGACCTGAGTCGGATTCCATTCAAAGAAGAAATCAAGTCCTGTTTCGTAAGACATCTGGAAAGCATCTGGACACCCCCTGACATTGAAGGTTATGCAGGCACAGAGGCTGGGAAAATGGGTGGGCGGTGCCGCACAGACGTTTGCCTGGGGCGTGGGTGAGGGAATGACGAGACGGAGATGCAGAGTCCCAGCTCTCTGAGGACGCCCACACTGGGACACCCGCCTGTGCTGTGTGGGAGAGGCGCTGCCAGGAGCTTCCTCCCGGTTCGCAGGCACAGCCCACTTCAGCGCGTGGCCGGTCTTGCTTTAACTAAACATGGGTGTTCTAACTGCTTCCCCCTTGTTTACTATCCTACTGAAGTGCTTAGATTTAAAGATAATCACCATGCAATCTTTAAACTGAAGTGGTCTTTTTACCAGAATATGGTTTGCTATGTTTTAAACCCTCATATTCAGACACAGGAGGTCTCTGTAGCCTAAATGTTGTGGAGAACACATTAGTGAAGATGCCTATGTATTGTATCTGTTGCAATCCTGTATTCACGATCCTAGGTTGTACAAGGAGAAGACGTTATATGCATTGAATGCCTCCTCTGTGCCCAGATCTCCATTTACATATATCAGCACCTGTGTAACTCCATCTAGTGAAAACAATCCGCATTATTAACCGGTACACCCAGTACATTCATCGGTTGTGTATTTTCTTGATCCAACTTGTCAGGCATGCAATGTTCTGTACTGACCACCGCTCGGTGCTGGGGACACAGAGATGTGTAAGACACAGGCCCTGGCCTCGGGGCATGCTCAGTTCAGGAGAGACTTTTTTTAAAAAGCATTAGAGGAGGTTCTATCATGAAATTATGTTCAGAAATTTAAAAGTAAGCCAAAGCTGGGTATTTTATCCAAGAGAATTAAACCAGGGTCTCAAAGAGATAGTTGCATGCCCATGTTCTTAGCTCCCTCATTCACAGTAGGCAAGATGGGGAAGCAACACAAGTGTCCCTCTATGGATGAGTTTATGAACAAAATGTGGGGTGGACATGCAATGGAATATTATTCAGCCTTAAAAAGGAAGGGAATATTGCCACCTGCTACCACATTCATGAACTTGAGGCATTATATCAAATGAAATAAACCAGTCATAAAAGGACAAATCCTGCAAGCTTCCACTCATCTGAGGCACTTAGAGTAGTACTCGGGCTCATAAAGCAGAGAGTGGAATGGCAGTTGCCAGGGCCTGGGGGAAGGGACGCTGTTGTTCAGTGGGTTGCAGAGTTTCAGCTGTGCCCGCTGGACACGTTCTAGAGATCTGCTGTGCAACGCTAGGCGTGTGACCAACAATGCTGCCCTATTCTCTTAAAAGTGGTTTTTGCCACCAAAACAAAAGCATAGCAAGGTCAGAGGTGACCTCGCAAGGGCTGGGCCTCCATTGAGGCCCCAGGAACGTGGAGGAAGGCAGGACTGTCCCATTTCACAGATAGGGGAGTCGAGTACTGCGTTCCGGGTCTGGTGACGTGGAAGCCCGTGATTTTCCATTACCCTCCGTGTCTTCTTCATGACAAATCTTACAAAACTTGCACATGGCAAATCAGAAAAGGCGAATTCCTTAGAGTAGACATTGATTCTGCAAACCAGACATGAACTAAGTGAAGAACGAAACACTAGGGAGAACTGTACTGAACATTGATTTTTGTTTACTTAACTATCAAATGGCAATGACTTAAATTTTTAAGTTTTTAAAGCTATAATGTGAAAGCCATCCTCCAGCCAAGCAATGATTTCAGTCGGAGGGAACCCAGTTCCTGCACGCGGCCCCCCAGACGCGATCCTGCCAGCCAGCAGCACAGGCAGACCTCTGCCTCCCGTGGGCATGGAACACGGGATTCTTAGAAACTTTGAAAAAGACCTAAAATATCATTTTATAAAGAGACTTCTGTGTCTTCTTCACTGAAAGTATATTCCAATTTTTTGTTTATTTTTTTTGTTTGAAATACTAATTCAATATGATAGAGAAACACACTACCCTTGCCCCTAAAGAAGAAATACGAATTCTCAGAAAAACCTGTAAACAACATGCATAATAAATAATACAATTATGGATGTATTCGTTGGGTTATAGCCATTGCTACTCTTAGTTATCAAATCAGAGTGGAGGCAAACTGCTCAGGGGGTGATGTGCGAATGGACCTCAACGTGGAGACTTGCCCTCGGGGAGTTTTGATGCCTCGACCTGAAGGCACCACAGGCAGCCAGAGGTGGTGATGGCCGTGCTGCTGCACAGCCTACTCGCAAAGGGAGCCCCAGGGTAAGTCGTAACTTAGTCCAAAATGCCCCTCCCCGGTGTGAGGTGGAGGGCCTCGGGAACTGCTCTCTCCTGCTCACTGGTCTCGGGACAATGGGAGAAGGGCAGCGTCATCCCGGCCAGGAATCGGCCGCAGGAACACTCTGCTCAGGGCTGGGAAGTGTTTGTTTTCAACTCTGGTATTTTTATACACATGACATCGATTCATCCAGAAAGGGTTGGAACGATAAAATGCAGGCGACAGCGACACCACGTTCCCTTCAGAGCTCTGTGCTGGCTTTGCGTCACATCAAAAAGCTTGTGCCACATGTAAGGAGATCAGAATGGTACATTTTCTTGATTTGCTACCAGATCTGGGAAGAGAGGCACATCCAAACCAAGTTCTCAAAAGTCCAAGCACCTGTTTCCCTCACTACGCAAGTTCACGTCCGTAAACGCTGTGTTCGGTTCAAGTATCCCGCTGAAGAATACACTTGCTCTCTAGCATAACAGGGTTAAGTTCAAATGAGAGGAAAGATCAGGCCCAGCAAACTGTTTATTTACAGTTAATTTACAGGAATAGCAGGAAGCCAGCCCAACAGGCAGAATCTTCCATGAAAATTCACACAACCAGGGCGTCCAGCTATGTGACTAGCTGCGGGTGGCGTGATGTCGCTTGCACTTACCCAGTTGTCTCTGACATGTTTCAGGATGGCCATCCAGCATCTCGTTCATAGAGTTGTTTGTCCACTTGCTTGGTATTTTTCTGCTATTACATCATGAAATTTTGAGACCCTTGGTGTGTGTCTTATTTATCTACTGCTATAAACAAGTGCCCTACATTTTATTAGTAGCAGCTTAAACATGCCCATTTCTCATCTCACAGCTTTTGTGGTCAGGAGTCTGGGTGGGTTCTCTGCTTCAAGATCTCTCACAGAACTGCAGGCAGGTGACAACAGGGGCTCGGCCTCCTCCGGGGCCTACGTGGGGAGTGAGCTACGTCCGAGCTTGCTCACGTGGCTGCCTGTCGGCAACATTCAGCTTCTTGAAAGCTGTTTGTCACAGGCCCTCGCTCTCCGCAGCTGCTGACTTCAGGGCACCCTACATTTCTTGACAGATGGCCCCTTCCTCAGAACAAATATGCACAAAAGCCAGACCGGAAATGCCAATAGGATGGACGTCCCAGTCCTTGTAGCCTAACCTCACAGCAGCTGTGTTCAAGTTTTAGAAGGAATCAGAGGTCTGCTCTCAGGGGGACGGAGCGCACGGGTGTGCAGACGGGGAGTGGAGCCTGTAGGAGGCCGCCTACCTCAGGGTGCGGATGGGGACTCACTTGCTTTCTTTTTGAGAACGGTCCACGTTTGGCAGCTATCTTCCCCTACAGACGGAGACAGACTCAATCAAAGCTTCCAGCTTCCCTTTATTTCTTGTCAAATGCACTGCTAGCAGCGTGTAATTACAAGTCCTACTTTTAGCCACAGCAGTCCCACATCACTGAGCCAGTGTGTCTGTGCGTCTGTGGGTGTGACTACAGAGGGCTTAGCCCAGCCGTGGGCAACTACGGCCCGCGGGCAGGACCCGGACCGTTTGAAATGAATAAAACTAAAAAAAAAAAAAAGACTGTACCCTTTTATGTAATGATGTTTACTTTGAATTTATATTAGTTCACACAAACACTTCATCCATGCTTTTGTTCCGGCCCTCCGATCCAGTTTAAGAACTCATTGCGGCCCTCGAGTCAAAAAGTTTGCCCACCCTGGCTTCGCCTCAGCATGTCCCCTTCCCTGTCAGAGCAACTAAGCAACAAATGGAACAAAGTAAGTGTATATGTTGGGGGGCAGGGGAGGGCTGCATGTACCCACTTCCATCACTTTCCCCGGAGCTGCTCAGAATGTCCCCCACAGCTTCCCTTCCATTTATTTGGAAAGAAATGTGATAGCCTTCTCCATATTATTCACTGAAATGCATGTATCAACATAGACAGCAAGTGAATTCTCTGGGAAATTGTAGGTGGCCACTCTTCTGACCTAAAAGACACGCAGCTCCTCTTCTTGGAAGGGTGTGAAACTCTCCTGGTCAATAATACTCAACAGTCACCACAGAGTGACGGCCCATCTGTCGCAGGAGCAGGACATGTGGACTCCCAAGCTCTGCTTACAAAGGGTCCCACTCAAGAACCCCTCACGGCCAAGATCAGCAGCAGGAGCTCGCCCATGTTCCCAGGGAGAGAAGCTGAGGCTCAGGTCCACAAGGGAATCCCCGGGAACGAGAGAGGGGGGAGCAGGAATGGCGTGCGTCATGGAGAGAACAAACACAAGGACATGCTCGCCCAACGTGGCCTTGCCTCCTGCAGAACAGCTGACTCTCTGTCGCCTGGAAGCCTCTGAGCGGCCACCTGAGGCGACTGCTCCTCCAGAAGTCTGCCAGCAAGGGGGCGGGCTCTCCCGCTGGCCAGCAAGTCTCCCCACGAGGACCAGCTCCCTCTCCCTCTGCCATCAGAGAATCCCCGGCTGGGGGTGCTATCCGCTGCCGGGTCACCGTGGATCTACCCTGACATATGACAGTCATGGAGTTCAACACACCTTCCTCCAAGGAGCAGAGAAAGCTCCACTCCGCAGCCCAGGAGCAGTTAATCGCTGCCTGGCTACCTTCCTAGAGGTCACAGTGTCATCAAGCAGGAAATCTGGGAGCACAAGGCCAGGGCCGCGTGTAATGGGGTCCGACACAACAACAAAAATAGGCATTTACTTACAGTGCTTTCATTTGAAAGGTTTCTCTAGGCTAAGGACTTGGGAAGGGTCTGGAGATACCGCACAAGATGTCAGAAGAGGGTAGAGACACCAAGCCCAGGTGATGGCAGTTGCAGAAGCACAGGAGTCACCTGGGGCCTGGGCACCCAGGATCCCTGCCAGGGCCTGTCTGGCAGCTCAGGGAGAAGTAAGAAGATGAACCCGGGATCACAGGAAGCCATGCAGAGCCAGTCAACTGCAGGTGAGTGCACAGGTCACGACTGGGGGTGCACTGTCAGGTCGTGGGGTGTCAGCAACATGTCGGGCCGTGGCACATACCCTTCCAGCATGTAACTATACCCGGTACTATGTAGGGTGTTGTGAGTTAGCAATGATCAAGATAAATAACAGTAAGTAAGTAAAGCAACCGTAACACTGGTAAGTGCTAGATAGGAAGTAAACAGAGGGATGGGGAGAGGGGAATTGGCTGTAGTAGTTACTAGCAGTGACCCCATCCCTGTCCCCCTGGGCACTGGCCTGTAACAGCTTCCGACATGAACACCAGCCCAGGCAGTCTCTGCTCAGGAGCGGCGACCCACGTGCAGGGCAGGCCAGAAGTGTCATTGAGATATCACATCCATGACCTTGAAAGTAATGAAAGCAACCACCAGAACCAACGCCGCCTTTGACAGCACAGTGTGGGCTGGCCTGCTGGGGACCAGGCCTTCTAGTCCTTACGTCTTGTCTAATGAGACAGCTGTCTTTTTAAAGGGACTCTTCCTCCCCACACACACCCCACAACTTGAAGCCCGAGGTTTGTGCATTAAAAGAAAAACAGTGATAACCGGATTGGCTTGTCCCCATTTTGTCTCCAGATGGTATACGTGTAATTGGGAATCTGGGATTTCGGGTGGAGCAGGAGGGGTTGGGAGGAGGACAAACCTGTGCCAACGAGTGTGGGAGCAATGGAAGGAGGCGCTTCTGTTTTTCCCCTGGAGCGGATCCATAAATGCAATATAATTTCAAGAAGCCTGGGGTTTATTTTAGAATACTCCAGGGGAAAAAAAGAAGAGATGAAGCAAGTCTGGTGAAATCTTGATAATTTCCGAACCTAAATTGTGGGTGTCCTGGTTGGGTCCCCCAATGCTGACCTGGTGCGGGAATTGGGAGGTGACCCAGCAGCAGGCGAGGGAGGCAGGAAGTGAGCAGGGGAGGGAAGGAAGCAGGGTCACGTGGGCACTGGGGGCTGTTTCCCTGGGGAACAACGAAGGGCCATCCTCCGAGGGCAAGGGAGCCGGGGTCCTGTCCACCAACTCCTCAGCCCTGGACGTCTGGCCTGCCCAGCGCTTAGGCCACCGCACATCAGGGACAGGGACATGGGCATCCAAAACTGTGAGAAAGAAATGCACGTTGTGCAAGCCACCTGCTCTGGCATATCTTGTTATGACAGCCCCAGGTGACGCTCACTTCCTCGCTCCGTCACTAAAGCTGAGGGTCTCCCTGTCTTAGATCGTTGAGCTTCCAGGACTAGCCTCCACTGGGCAGCTTAAACAATGGAAATTTCTTTCCTCACAGTTCTAGGGACTGGGTGTCCACGATCAAGGTGCTGGCAGATGCAGTGCCTGGGAGAGCTCTCTTCCTGGTTCACACACTGTGTCCTCACATGGTGGATGGGGGAGGGGTCTCCTGAGGCCTCTTTTATAAGGGGCACTGGAAATGTCCAGTCTTTCTCCAGTCAAAACAATTTGGTTATAAGCCAGCAGGCAGACATCCCCCGAAGGGTCCCGGACTGTGAGAGGCCACAGGCTGGGCTGAGGGACACCCTCCCCACACCCAGTGCATAAATTTCATGCACCAGGCCTCTAGTCTTTAATAATAGACTGGGGGAAATGTTTACAGTAAGAACAACAGCAAAAATGTTCAATATGTTATTACATGAATATCACATACTAATTCATAAGAAAAAAATATTGCCCTAATGGAAAACTATCCTGAATAGTTAGTCTAGCCCAAGACATCCCTACACGACCTACTGCTAATGCACGGAGAAATATAAGACACCAGAAACTTCAGGGACTGTAGCCCAACCAAGTTACCCTGGTCCTCACTGACCCCCATGACCCCATTGGTTTCCAGGACCCTCATTGGCCCCCTTGACCCTCACTGGCCCTGGTGATCCTCTTGGCTCCCTTTTTGTCACCAAACTGAAGACCTGGACTCCATTATCCTTCTTTAAAGCCACTTCTATGGGGAATTTGGCATTTGTATAAGGGCTTTTGTCCCCAGACTCCCCACCTAGGCTTTTAAAAGGCACCACTTAAGACAGAAGTAACTCTTGATCAGGTCATCCCCATCCCCCACAAAGATGTGGGTAGAGATGATTAGGGATTTGTAAACACATGATCAAAAGACAGTTACTGTGAAAAAGGGCTCCTCATCAGGAGTCATCAAGGTAGTATACATTAAAACTACATTGAGATATTACTACACACCCTCCAGAATGGCCAAAAATGGAAGGCGGACAATATAAAATGTCGGTGAGGATACAGAGCAGTCGGAAGCCCCAAGCACTGTTGGCGGAAGTGTAAGAGTGCAACCACTTTGAGAAAAGGCCTGGTGGCTTCATATAAACCTAAACAAAACCTACCGTAGGGCACGTCCATTTCAATCCTAGACATTAACCTAAGAAACATGAAAAGCATGTATCACAGCAAGACTCGTACAGAGAGTTCATAGCAGCATTAGTCATAGTAGCCCCACACAACCCAGATACTCGTCAATAGGAGAATGTACTAGAGCAGCGATGGCAAACCTTTTGAGCTCGGCGTGTCAGCATTTTGAAAAACCCTAACTTAACTCTGGTGCCGTGTCACATATAGAAATTTGATATTTGCAACCATAGTAAAACAAAGACTTATATTTTTGATATTTATTTTATATATTTAAATGCCACTTAACAAAGGAAAATCAACCAAAAAAAAGTTCACGTGTCACCTCTGACACACGTGTCATAGGTTCGCCATCACTGTAGTAAACAACAGTGGCACATTCATCCAATGAAATGCTTCGTAAATGCAAAATGGAGCAAACACCTGGTACACTCAGCAACATGATGAATCTCAAAAACATTACATAAATGAAGTAGCCAGACACAGGAGTCCACAATCCATGATTTCATATTTACAGATTTCTCAAATGAGCAAACCCACATCAATGGAGGGGGAAAACCAGATTGGTGACTGCTTCTGGTGGGGTGATAAAAGGATCTTCTGGGAAGGAACACGGGTTGGGGATGGAGGGGGGCCTTTGGGATGTTGCAAATATCCTACCAATGAAGTTCAGGTCACACAGGCGGATACACTTGTCAAAACTCGTTGAATGGTGCACTTAAACTTCATTTCATCATATGAAATTTTCCTCAATAGAAGAGCTATACACAAATATTAAATTCTAACTAATGATGTACATGCTGAAGTACTTGGGAGAAAGGCCTGTAAATTGCTTTGAAATTCATCAGGAAATAAGATGGGTTGATGAGTGTGTAGGATACATGGGTGGATACATACAGATGAATGAGCTAAGTTAATCACATGTTATTGGTAGAATCTAGACTGTACAGGTGTTTACTATAACATTTTTAAATGTTCTGCACTTTGGAAACTTCCAGGATGAAATGCTGAGTGGGAGGGAGACGCGTAGGAGAGTTTAAGGTGCACCTGGTTTGTGGTTTCTTATTAGGAATTGACTTTTCTCTGTGCTGTGTCTGCCTGAGTGGCTCCAGGGAAAACAGGAGAATGGGATACAGAACATTCCTTCAGAGTGGAAGTGGGGAGGCGTGGGAGAGGGAAGGAGAGGCAAATGGCAAGGGTGCAGGGCGGGGGGGCGGGGGGCGGGAATGGGGGTATTTCAGCCAGGGTTTGACCCGTGACACAGAACCAGCAGGAGGCATACATGAAAAGGTTTGTCGCAAGGAATTGATTTATGCAATTTGGAGGTCTGACTGGGCGAGTTTGCAACCCAGGGGGCAGGCCACGTGGGAAGGTGGGACTCGGGCAGAGCTGAAGCTGCTGTCTGCGGCCGAGTTTCTTCTTCCTCAGGGAAGCCGCAGCACTTCTCTTGGGCCCTTCCCTCCAACTGATTGGATCAGGCCCACCCAGGTCATCCAGGATAATTCTCCCTCCTTCAATCACAACTGCATCATGCCTGCACAGCCGTGCCTAGTAAGGGTTTGATTCAATAATCGGAACTGTAGCCCAACCAAGCTGACAGCGAAAGCCCAGCTCGGGGAAGCTGTGTGTCAGCGGCTGCAGGAGGTGGCAACCACTCAGACACCCCGCGTAGTCCCCTCCAATTTGGTTAATAGGAACCAGATGCAAAGCTTCCATCCATCAGTCTACAGTCCTTTTCTAACAGACCTTAGAAATCCCAGCTTCTTTTTTTTCTTTTTTAAATATTTTTTTATTTCAGAGAGGAAGAGAGAGGGAGAGAGAGAGATAGAAACATCAATGATGAGAATCATTGATCGGCTGCCTCCCGCACGCCCCCCAATGGGGATCAAGCCCACAACCAGGGCATGTGCCCTTGACCGGGAATCGAACCGTAACCTCATGGTTCATAGGTTGACGCTCAACTATTGAGCCCCGCTGGCCTGGCAGAAATCTTAGTTTCTTAAAGAGCCTTCCAACAGCTTGGCTTGGGTTGTTTCTCTTCCTTGCTGGTTATATTGTTAAGTTAAAAATGAGTATCAAAAACAGTGGCACATGAGCCATCTTTTCTGTGGGAACTTAGTTCCTAAGATGACCCAGGGGACGCTCCAGAAGCCAAAAACAGCGCCCACCAAGGCCACTGCCAGGGAGGAGAGCCAGGACATGAACTCAGAGCAGCTGAGCAAGGCCAGGAAGGTTGTTCTGCACTGCAGATGCCAGTCCTTGAAAATCTTAAGTTTCCTTTCCCATTTCGTGAGCGGACAAGATCAGTTCCCAGGAAATGGGCGTCGGAGATTTCTTTGTACATCAAATGTAGCGACTAGGATGCACAAGCCCGCTGTAACCAAAATACATTCACAACAGCGGCCAAACAGCTTGTTAATACACAGGAGAGCCCGGCCCGCTGGCTCAGTGGTTAGCGGCGACCTGTGAACCAGGAGGTCATGGTTCAATTCCTGGTCAGGGCATCTGCCAGGGTTACAGGCTTAATCCCGGACCTGGGGCATGCAGGAGGCAGCCGATCAGTGATTCTCTCTCATCATTGATATTTCTCTCTCCCTCCCTCTTCCTTCCCCTCTGAAATCAATAAAAATATATTTTTACAAAAAAAAAAAACATGAGAAAATGTTTAAAATCATTAGTGATTTTAAAATGCAATTTAGAACACTGGCATACTATTTTTGCCAACTGTCTGGAAAATAAGGAGAATGGCCAACCCCCTAAGGGTGTGGGGCACAGGCATGTGGAGTGGAACTGGTGCAGCCCTCCAGAAGGCGGGTGGTGGAGACGACCTTCCCTGCTCCTGCGGGTGGCTTTCTACACGAAGGTGTGTCTATGTCATTATTTCCAGCAGCAGAGCATCTACGCCACGCATGTCAAACTTGCGGCTCACAATGAATATTTTTGTGGCCCAGCCAATATAACGGTACATAAGAAACATTTTAATAAAAATTTCATAACTTAATTTTTACAATATCCTGTTATACATAATTACTAATAATGAACTACAACGTTCACTAATGACTGATTACTATAATCGTGTAGCATTCATTTCCCTTACGCGCAGGCGCCCATTTCTCTCCAATAATACTAGCAGCGAATATTTTAGCAGCTGATGGCCACATCATTAGTCTTGGACTGACTTGTTTGGTGTGGGTAACAGGAAATATTTCATTTTCAGAGAACAAGAAAAATAGGTTTACTTGTGTTACGATTATTAATTTGTGCAGTTATTCGGTGTCTGATAAGTTAATGTTCAAGAAAAAATATTAATTTTAAATAAAATATTCTACTTTATGTTAACAATGATGTATTTATTTCAGCCCTTTGTATTCAGTATGTCTTTATCGAAATAAACCTACGTTTCTATGAAAATTGAAGCTTTTGTTTTTTTGTGGCCCACATCAATGTAAACCTTGTTTATTTGGCCCATGTTAGCCTTTGAGTTTGACATCCTTGATCCACAGCCTCCAAGTGACCTGCCAAGGAGACGAGTTAAGGAAATTGGGATCTACACCCAAAGAAAAGAATGCTCGTGAGAAAATGTACAGTATACTGTGAAGTGACAGAGTGCACACATTTCCTACTGTTTATTTTGTTAACATAAACATATGCAGATGTACATAACATTCTTCTCATTTTCACAGGAAGAACGCTGAGCGAATGTCTGATAAAATGCTCCAAGCTGTATTTGGGAGTAGGATTACGAATAACTGTTATCTATTTCCAAATATTCCGAGACGTGGTATTACTGCTTGTACAATATCGGGAGTAAATTGCGAGCCTGTCTAGTTCATTAGAGTTTCTTCTGGTTTCATGCCTATGGGATCCCCAAAACCAAACTTCAGCTGAGGCCTGTGAAATCCAAATTGCTTTTTAAATTAACTGGCAGGAATTTGGAATGCGTTTGCCTCCAATTTGGTTAATAGGAACCAGATGCAAAGCTCCCATCAAGCATCCATTGCCTAGTGGTCTGGTATCCATCTGTCCATTTGCTCTCCAAGCTGGAAGTATTTGGTTCCTCTGCATAGTTTGTTGGTTCATACCTTGCATACATTTGTAACTGCCTATGATACGCTCTTTCTAGGTAGTAAAAATGAGTTTGCAAACATTAACGTGGGATGCAAGAAATGTCTCCTTACTCTTCCAAAATCAAAGGAATCTGAGTCAAAGTCCCCAGTGCACTGCTGGTGAAAAATCAATCTCCCTCCTCATAGAAACCTCCCCCGGCGCTCTACGCACCACACGCTCGTCCTGGGGCTAATGCTGAGCAGACCAGTTTTAGGAGTCCTGCTCGTCAGAACACACCACTCACTGCTCGCAGAGGCGCATGGCAATTCCCTGAAGGCTGGTGAGGCACCTGGCCAACCCTCAGGGCTTCTCCCACAGCACCTGGGCTTCCCCTGCTGGGTCAGAGCTTCCGCCTTGGACCCAAGAGCCCTTCCTCCTCCCTCCTCCCTCCTCCCTCCTCCCTCCTCTGTGTCTACAGTCTCCTTCCTGGGAAAGCTTGTCTCAAAATGTCCCAAACAGTGTTGCTTCAAACACACACACAAACACACACACACACACACACACACACACCACAGACAGACACACACACCACAGACACACACACACACCACAGGCACACATACACACCCTCCACACACATGCACACACACTCACACACATACACACACACACCAGGAAATCAGAGCATCTTTACAACTCATTTCTGTCCTGAGAATGGCCCTGAGACAAGGTCTTTAGGGGACAGAAGAGGAAAAATGTAGGCCCAAAGCAAAAATTATACCTTAATAAATGAACTAGCCATGTTAGCAGAGTCTTCTTTTCTCATTAGTATTGCAAATTTGCTCCTTATGCAATGCATCTAGCTTTGGTTAATACTAAAACACCCAGTGGTTGGTACTATTGGTATATTAACCTTGGAAAAGTGAGTTAACCCCTATAGGTCTGTTTCTTACCACAAACTGGGGCTAAATTGTAGGTCACCTCATAACAATGACAATGAGAGTCAAAGGAAACAATTCAGGAAAGGTACAGGATTTGTGCCTGACCCAGTGTGTGCTCAGTAACTTCTGTGCTGAGTCATTCCCTCACACTATGGAGAACACCTTTCTCTGGTGGACCTTCTTTATTCAGTCTGTCCCTGCTTGGGGGAAGGCAGTTGTCCCACCCTATTGGAAAACCTCTTTTCCCACCCTGTGGAGTTTCTGAAACCCAATAAGAGACTGAGAATAACAATCAGCCGGCAGAAAGAAGCAATTGCCCCACTCTGTTGGAAAACCACTATCCCACTCTGTGATCGATAGCCTGAGGTTAATCAAGACTGAATACAATCAGACTGCAGGCAGAGGCGGGTATCTGGAGGCTTTGAGTCTTTGCCTGATCTAATTTGGGGCCCAGGGCTAGAAAAAGTAGAGCTTGGTGGACACCTTGGTCCTTTCCAAAAGCACCCAGTCCCAGCAGAGGGAGCCACAAGCTGTGGATTGCTGATAGCTCCAAACAGGGTACTCAGAAACAGCATCTGACACTGTTCTGCACTAGAGGTTGGGAGTCATAGCACATCTACCTAATACACAAATCTAAACAGGTAGCCAAAATGGGGAGACAAAGAAAAGCCCCAAAAGAAAGAAAAAGAGAATTTTCCAGAAGAAGACCTAAATGAAATGTAGATAAGAAATGTATCATACACAGAGTTCAGAATAATGATGGCAAAGATGCTCAACAGCATGAGAAAAGATATAATAACCATGAAGAGTGACATAGCACTAATAAAGCACACATTGGAAGGAATACACAGCAGATTAGGGTAATCCAAGGATCTGATCAGTGAATTAGAAGACAGCGTAGAAAAAAAATCACTCAATCAGGAAACCAAAAAGAAAAAGCAATTATAAAACAGAAGGACAGTTCAAGGGAGCTGTGGGAAAACATGAAACATTACAATATTCACAACATTAAAAAAGTGCCAAAAGGGAAAGAAAGTGAGCAAAGGATAGAGAAGCTATTTGGAGATAATTGTAGAAAAATTCCCTTACCTGGTGAAGGAAAAAGTCACACAAATTCAGGAGGCACAGAGAGTCCCAAGCAAAAAGAACCCAAACAGGTTCACACCCAGACATATCATAATTAAAATATCCAACATTAAAGACCAAGAATCTTAAAGGCAGCAAGAGAAAAGCAATTTGTTACCTTCAAAGGAGCTCCCATAGGCTGCCAGCTGATGTCCCATCAGAAATTTTACAGGTCAGCCAGGCCACGATGGCTCAGTGATTGGGCATCGACCTATGGACCAAGAAATCATGGTTCGATTTCCAGTCAGGACATGTGCCTGGGTTGCATGTTGGATCCCCAGTGTGGGGTGTGACTCTCTCATCATTGATATTTCTATCCTTTTCTCTCCCTTCTTCTCTGAAATCAAATATATATATATATATTTTTTTTTTTTAAGAAACTCTATAGGACAGAAGGGACTGACATGAAATATTCAAGGTAATGAAAAGCAAAGATCTGAAACCAAGATTACTATATCCAGCAAGGCTATCATTCAAAATAGATAAATAGATGGTTAAATAAAGAGCTTCCCAGACAGAAAGGCTAAAGGAGTTTATTATCACCAAACCAGCACTGCAAGAAATGCTAAAATGCTGTAATGAGAAGGAGTAGAGAGAGATAGAAACATAGGCATAAAGAATTAAAATGGCAATAAATAAGTAACTTACAATAATAACCTTAATGTAAATGGATTAAATGTTCCAATCAAAAGATATAGGGTAGTTCAATGGATTGGAAAATATGACCCAAATATGTGATGTCTAGAAGAGACAAACCTCAGAACAAAAGACTCACACAGGATGAGAGTGAAGTGATAAAAAAATAAATTTCCATGCAAATGGAAATGAAAGAAAATCTGGGTTAGCAATACTCATATCTGATAAAATATACTTCAAAATGAAGGCCATCATAAGAGATAATAAAGGTCACTATATAATACTAAAGGGATTGATCCAACAAGAGTATATAACCCTGATAAACATATATGAACCCAATATAGGAGCACCTAAATATATTTTTTTTAAAACTTCTGTGGGACTTGAAGGAAGAGATCGACAGCAATACAGTCATAGTAGGGATTTTAACCCTACCAGACCTGAGGCCCTGAACCTAACTGTCCCCTATACCTGGGCTCCTGAGCATTAAAGAGAAAACCAACATGATATAGAAAAATGTTAGTTACATGCAAACAAGTGGTTAGAATAAGATGGAACTTGGAGACATTGTAGAAAATAGGTCTAGAAAGTACCGAAAATTAGGTACAGCGGTATAGCGGCAGATTCGGAAATTACCGAAAAATCAGTACAGCGGTCTGGTAGGGTTAACACCCCACTGACTTTACTGGATAGTTCTTCCAGACAAAAAATTAACAAGGAAATAGTGACTCTAAAAGACACACTGGATCATATGGACTTAATTGACATTTATAGAACATTTCACCCCAAAGCTGCAGAATATACATTGTTCTTAAGTGCACAGGGGTCATTCTCAAAGATAGACCACATGTTAGGACAAAAAGAAGTCTTCACAAGTTCAAGAAGATTGAAATCATATCAGACATCTCCTCAGGTCACAATGGAATGAAATTAGAAATCAACTACAGTAAAAACACTCATAAACATTCAAACACATGGAGGCTAAATAGCATGTTATTAAACAATGAATGGGTTACCAATGAGAGGAAGAAAGAAATCAGAAACTTCCTGGAAACAAATGAAAATGAACACACAACAACCCCAAATCTCTGGGGCACAAGCAAAAGCAGTCCTGAGAGGGAAGTTCATAGCTCTATAGGCCTACCTCAAAAAACAAGAAAAATTAATAATAAAGTATTTAACCCTACTACTTAAAGAATTAGTAAGAAAACAAGAAGTAAAGCCCAGAGTAACCAGAAGAAAGTAAATAATAAAGATTAGAGCAAAAATAAGTGACATAAAGACTAAAAAGTAAAAAAAAAAGTACAAAAGATCAATGAAACCAAGAGCTGGCTCTTTGAAAATATAAACAAGATTGATGAAGCTTTAGCCAGACTCATCAAGAAACAAAGAGAGATGACCTAAATAAATAAAATAATAAAGGGAAGCAGTGAAGTAACAACTGACATCACAGAAATACAAAGGATTATAAGAAAATACTATAAACAACTATATGCCAACAAGCTGGACAATGTGGGTGAAATGGACACATTCCTAGAAAAATATAATCTTCCAAAACTGAATCAGGAAGAATCAGAAAACCTGAGTAGCCAATAACAATTGATGAAATTAAAGCAATAATCAAAAAACTCCCAGCAAGAGACTAAAAATGGCGGTGGAATAAATGGATGCTACACAGACATGCTCCCAGAACCAAACTAGAATTACAACTAAAATACAGAAAAACTTCCTGAATAATCATACAAAGACTTGCTAGAGAGAACTCTGATAACTGAGGACCGAAAGTGGAGACCACATAAAGACTGGTAGAAGGGGCAGAGGCATAGAAAGGCTGGTGGACTCCCACAGACAGCAACCAAATTTCCAGAGAGATGTCTCAACTGTGTGTGGGGAGTTGCCACTAAGAACTCTGGGGTCTAAACCCCAAACTCAGCTCCCCAGTAGAGAGCACCAGAACTGAGAAGGGTAGCCACATAACATCTGGCTGTGATAAGCAGCAGAGTTGCTGTCTACCAGGGAGAAATGGCTGGAAATTCAGGCATCTTCTTAACGGGCCAATGCACAAAATTCCCTGTGGAGCCACCCACCTTGTGCTCCAGCAGAGGAAGGGCAAAGTGAACTGAAACTGTGTGAGCAGAAACCAAGATCAGGGGGTCTGAGGTTAGAGCTCAGGAGGCAGACACCCTGGTTTCCTGTCCTGAGTCATTCCTTCATGCTGTGGAGGTCATCTTTCTCACAAAGACATTTGTTATACAGGTGACCTTGCCTGGAGGGAAGACAGTTGACCCACCCTCTTGGAAAACACCTTATCCTGCAGTGCAGAGTTTCTCAGGCCCATTAAGAAACTAAGAATAACAATTAGCCTCCAGGCAGAAGCAATTGCCCGACCCTGTTAAAACAAACTTTTGCCACAGCTGTGAACAATTGCCTGAGGGTAATTCAAGACAAAATCCTATTATTCTGTAGACAGAGGCAGTCTCTGGAGGCTTTGAGTCTTTGCCTGATCTAATTAGGCAGAAACAGCATGTGATACTGTCCTACACTAGAGATTGAGAGGTATAGCAGATCTATCTAATACATAGTCACAAACCATAGTCACAAAGCCAAAAGGAAGAGACAAAGAAACAACCTTCAAATGAAAGAACTAGAGAATTCTCCAGAAGAAGAGATAAATGAAATGAAGATAAGAAATTTATCTGATATAGCGTTCAGACTAATGATGGTAAAGATGTTCAACAGCGTGCGAAAAGATATAGTAACTATGAAAGTAGAAGTAAAGAATGACATAGCACAAATAAAGAACACAATCTATAATAGCTAAGATTTGGAAACAGCCTAAGTGCCCATCAGTAGATGAGTGGATTAAAAAACTGTGCTTACCTCTATACAATGGAATACTACACTGCTGTAAAAGAAAGAACTCTTATCATTCGCAACAGCATGGATGGACCATTATGCTAAGCAAAATAAGTCAGTTGGAGAAAGATAAGTATCACACGAGCTCACTCATTTGTGGAATATAATGAACAACGTAAACTGATGAACAAAAATAGATCCAGAGACATAGAAGCATCGAGCAGACCGTTAATCCTCAGAGGGAAGGCAGGGGAGGGTGGGAGGAGGAGGGATAAGAGATCAACCAAAGGACTTGTAGGCATGCATATAAACATAACCAATGGACACAGACAGTAGAGGGGTGAGGACAAGTGCCGGGAGGTGGGAGCAGCCAGGAAGAAGTCAATGCAGGGAAAAGGAGACATATAATACTTTCACAAATAAAGAAAATTTTTAAATGCCCTAGCTGGTTTGGCTCAGTGGATAGAGCATCGACCCTAGGACTGAAGGGTCCCTGGTTCGATTCCCGTCAAGGGCATGTACCTTGAATGCCTGTTCCCTGGCCCTGGTCAGGGTGCGTGCAGGAAGAAACCAATCAATGTGTCTTCCTCACATCGATGTTTGCCTCTGTCTCTCCTTCTTCCTTCCACTCTTTCTAAAAAATCAATGGAAAAATATCCTCAGGTGAGGATTAACAAACAAACAAAAAAGAATTAAACAACAAAAAAAAAAAAACAGCCTGGCACTCGCACAAGAACTGGCATATACTGTAGACCAATGGAACAGAACAGAGAACCAAGAAATTGACCCAAGCCATTATGCTCTATTAATATTTGACAAAGGAGGCAAGAACATACAATGGGATCAAGACAGTCTCTTCAATAAATGATGTTGAGAAAATTGGACAGATACATGCAAAAAATGAAAGTAGACCACCAACTTACACCATACACAAATGTAAGATGTGAAACCATAAAAATCTTATAAGAAACCACACACAGCAAAATCTCAGACATCTCCCAAAGCAATATGTTTACCAATACATCTCCCAAGATGATGGAAACTAAGGAGAAAATAAACAAATGGACTACATCAAAATAAAAGGCTTCTGTACAGCAAAAGAAACCATCAACAAAACAACAAGAAAGCCCACTGCATGGGAGAACATAATTGCCAATGATGTATCCAATTAGGGGTTAATCTCCAAACTTTACAGGTAACTCATACAACTTAACAAAAGGAAGACAAACAATCCAATGAAAAAATGGGCAAAGACCTAAATAGACACTTTCAAAAGCAGAAGGCCAAAAGACATATGAAAAAATGCTCAAAGTCACTAATCATCCGAGAGATGCAAATAAAAATGACAATGAGCCTAGCCCAGTGGTCGGCAAACTGCGGCTCACGAGCCACATGCAGCTCTTTGGCCCCTTAAGTGTGGCCACGAAGTTTCAATCGCACTGTACGTGCGCGCCCACGCATGGCATTTTGTGGAAGAGCCACACTCAAGGGGCCGAAGTTTGCTGACCACTGGCCTAGCCGGTTTGGCTCAGTGGATACAGCCTCGGCCTGTGGATTGAAGGGTCCCAGGTTCAATTCTGGCCAAGGGCACATACCTAGGTTGCAGGCTTAATCCCCAGTGTGGGGCCTGCAGGAGGCAGCCAATCAATGATTCTCTCTCATCATTGATGTTTCTATCTCTTTCTCCTTCTCCTTTCCTCTCTGAAATAAATAAGAATATACATATTTTTAAATGACAATGATGTACCATCTCACACCTGTCAGAATGGCTATCATCAACAAATCGACAAAGGACAACTGCTGGTGAGGATGTGGAGAAAAAGGAACCCTCGTGCACTGCTGGTGGGAATGCAGACTGGTGCAGCCACTATGAAAGACAGTATGGAGTTTCCTCAAAAAATTAAAAATGGAACTCCCGTTTGACCCAGTGATCCCACTTCTAGGAATATATCCCAAGAAACCAGAAACACCAATCAGAAAGGACATATGCACCCCTATGTTCATAGCAGCACAATTCACCATAGCTAAGATTTGGAATCAGCCTAAGTGCCCATCAGCAGGCAAGTGGATTAGAAAACTGTGGTACATCTACACAATGGAATACTATGCAGCTGTAAAAAAAGAACAACATAAACTAAGAACAACATAGTTTATGTTGTTCTTTTTTACAGCTGCATAGTATTCCATGTACAGATCCAGAGACAGTCAAACCTTAAAGCAGTGGTTCTCAAAAAGGGATTGAAAATTAAACCCCAGACTTCTATATCTACCATCATTTACCCCATAGAAATCAAAATACAAGGGCCTTATGATTTCAACTCGATGACATTATGGAAAAGACAAAACCTAGAGACAGTAAAAAGGTCAGTGGTTGCCAGGGTTGGGGTGGAGTGAATAGGAAGATCTTTAGAGCAGTCTAGTGATGGATACATGATATTACCCATTTGTCAAAATCCGTAAGTAAGATGCCCAACAGCAAGTGTGAGTCTGAGGGAAAGTGGACTCTGGCAGCAATGGTGTGTCAGTGCAGGGCCAGGGACTGTCAGCTCTGGGGTGGGGGAGGAGGGGAAGGGGAAGGGGGTGATAGTGGGGAGACTGGGCATGTCGGGGAGAGGGAGGGAGTATCTGGGAAATCCCTATACCTTCTTACTTTTGTTGTGAACCTAAAACTGCTCTTTAGAAAAATGAAGTCTTTTGAAAACTGTGAGGACATAGCATTCACAGAAACATTGTTTATGGTGATAAAAATGTGACCTCAAATAAATGTCTATTAGCAGAGGGATGGCCAAATGCATGCTGGTCACCCACGCACAGCCGTCAGGAAGCATGCGGTGTGTCCATGCACAGGCGTGTAATGGAACAGACCGTGGCTTCCCGTCACATCTGTGCAGGAGGCAGGGAGGCGTCTTGGGAGGGATAAGGGGAGAAGACAAGCAAAAAAGAAAAAGAAAAATTCTGAAAAGCAGCATTATGGTGTGACTCATTAATGTATTGATTTAAATACACGTGTGTGTGTGTGTGTGTGTGTGTGTGTTTACATGTGCAAATGGAAAACTTTATCTATTGGCTCTTTCCTCGTCGCTCATATCAGGCGTTCTCTGATTCCTCAGAAAATGTCTCTTCCTCCGAGGTAGACAGAAATTGGCCAAATATCATTTCACCCGTGGACTCGCAGCAACAGTTCTGGGTAAGAAAACTGCCACTTAGCCCTGACTGGTTTGGCTCAGTGGGTAGAGCGTCGGCCTGCAGAATGAAGGGTCCCAGGTTCGATTCCCAGTCAAGGGCATGTACCTTGGTTTCAGGTATATCCCGAGTAGGAGGTGAGCAGGAGGCAGCTGATCGATGTTTCTCTCTCATCGATGTTTCTAACTCTCTGTCCCTCTCCTTCCTCTCTGTAAAAAATCAATAAAATATACTTTTTTAAAAAAGAAGAAGAAAAGAAAACTGCCACTTGAATCTCATCAAATGAAGTTTTTGTTTTTCTTTCCAGCTGGGGCTTTTCCTTGGAAAAACAGCTCCATGAATGTTTAAAATCGGCACAGCTTGTCATCTGAATAAAATATGGCTGCATCAAAAATTGGTTCCAGGAAATTCAAAACCAATGCACTTTGTAAACTAAAATAGAATGGGAAAAGTTGCCCTGTCCGCAGGGAGATGTCCAAGCAATGCAAAACAAAGGTCGCTCTTATCAAAAGAAGGTTAAAGACAGCAGTGGGCAGCCTCCCCAGGAAGGCAGCTTGCCTCGCTGAGGGAATGAGCAAACTCACTCAGCCAACCGTGTGTCCCCAGGCAGCCAGCTGTTGCTAATTGGTCTCCTTTATTTTACTGCACTTGTTGGCAAATCGCTTGTTCAGGATCGTCCAGGCCTGAGGACATCCTTGTCTCATTAAGATCTCCACTGAATTTTCTGACTTTGACCTCATTTGAGTTACTTTAGCTTTAAAGCTTGATTCAGAATCTTCAATCAGATCTTAAAGAGTTGAAAAATGTTTACTGTTTCTCTGAGTAACTATCCAAACTTAGGGATGTTTAAAATAGCAGCCGATGATACGATTAAAAATAGTTGAAGAGAATGATTGCTTATCTCTGGCTCTCGCTTTCCCCTCGCCTTTGGGCCCTCCCTCACCCCACCCGGATCCCGGGGCCAGGGAGTTAGTTGTTGAAGAGCTGCCCCACCATCAGCCCAGACTGGAGCTCCCCTCGCTGTGGAGAGGACAGACCGCAGGGAATGAGGCAGGCTCTGTCCTGTGAAAGCCGTACACATGCTCCCCTTTCCTGGGCCCTCTGGTATTTCCTTATATGAGGACAGACACCCAGCTGTAGGCGCCACACTTGGCAAAATTCTCTAAGGCCTGAGGGGTGGCTGCCATCAACACATAGTAGAAAGCAGGGGTCCTGGCTGCCAGGCAAGTCCAGGGTAAGCTCACAGGGTAGGCTGCCCCCTGCTGGTTAGTCTAATGGATCCTTCCCAGGTCTTTGGCATCTTGGCATGTGGAGAGCAATTATGACATGACTAGAAGCCTGGTGCACAAAATTCGTGCACAGTGGGGTCCCCTCAGCCCAGGGAGTACCCTCTCCAATCTGGATTCCCTTGGGGGATGTCCGCCTGCCGGTTTAGGCCCAATTAGGACGACTGGCTCCTAATTGCTCACCTGCCTGCCTACCTGGTGGCCCCTAACTGCCCCCCCACCACCAGCTTAATAGCCCCCCAACTGCTTCTCCTACTGACCTGGTCACCCCCAACTTCAGCCCCTCTCCTGCCAGCCTGGTCGCCCCTAACTGCCCCCCGCCCCCCACCAGCCTGGTCACCTCTTACTGCCCCCCCCCCCAGCCAGCCTGATCACTGCTCATGGCCCCCCTGCTGGCCTGGTCACCCCACGCACCCTGCTGTTTAGTTATTTGGTCATCCCTCACTAACCCCCCTGCAGGCCTGGTCACCTCACGCAGCCTGCTTATTCAGTCATTTGGTCGTCCTCACTAATCCCCCTGCCAGCCTGGTCGCCCCATGCAGCCTGCTTGTTCAGTCGCTTGGTCGTCCCTCACTAACCCCCCTGGTGGCCTGGTCATAAGCAGCCATCTTGTGAGGGTGTGAGGGTCAATTTACATATTACCTCTTTATTATATAGGATGGTATGTGTTCCTGCATCATAACTACCCATGTCCTTGAGAGAGAGGAGGCGTCTTTCCCTGTTTTGCTCACTGGAGTGTCACACACACCTGGACACTTCTGCTCACTGTGGATGCTCAACGAATGCTTGCCCATGGATGGCCAGTTGAGGCACACAGATGAGCCTCGACTGGGGTGACCAGCAGAGGGACTCTGACTGCCCCAGGGCTGGGCCCCGATATCCAGGATGCCCTGTAACTGCCTTATAGCATCATGAGTGGGGGTTCTGCTACCTGTGCTTCCAAGGAGATGCCAGGCCAGTCCTCCCCCCGAAAGTCCACTCAGTCCATCATCAGTGACTATGAGCTACCATCTCTCCGTGTATTCAAGACACACAGTGACTTACGCCCTGGGAGGGGAGACAGCCCAGGTGCCTCAGGCAGTGGCGGCATACATAAACAATGTGAACTGTTGTTTCTCTTCTAGGTTTGAGATGAATATTCATTAAATAAGCATCACTATAGGCCTCAGATGATAGGTCAGATACTCTCAAATATTCACCTTGATTCAAACTATTGGATGTCAGTCAAATTGGCCATAATAAGAAAATACCCTTTTGACTGACATTCGGGTAACTAGTGTCTCCCCAAATGACCTTTTGTTATCTTGAGCCACACAACACAGAGGTGAAAATGAATTACATAAAGAGCGAAGCCATGGACAGCAGTATGGTGATTGCGGCAAGGGGCAGGGAGTAGAGGTACAAGAGAGTATAGAGGGAATAAATGGAGATGGAAAAAAAACAAAATAAAATGAAATAAAATAAAATAAAAGCGTGAAGTGTAGGATCTCTCTGGTTTGAGCGTCGTCAGCAAATTCTCAGAGGCTCCAGGCCCTGCTGCCTGCCTGTCTCCCTCGGCCTGGCTCAGTGGAACTGCCCTGCCCATCACCATCAGCATTGTCTGGGAACTTGATAGAGGTGAGAGTCCTAGGCCCACCTTACACCTACTGAACCAGAAATGGTGGAGGTTGGGCCCAGTAATCTGAGTTTGAACAAGCGCCTAAGGTGATCCTGATGCACACGAAGGTCTCAGAGCAACTAAGCCTTTAGAATGAGGTTTTTCATTACTGAGTGTTTCGGGGAAATTCTTGTGCAAATATCAGAAGAGAGTTGCTAGAATTCTTGCCAAAACAAGTCAATAAATAACTTACCTTTCTAAGGTACTGTGTGCAATGTTCAGAACTCTCAGAAGAAACTATATTTATGAATATATCATGAGAAGTGCATTTACCATATGGAAATAATATTCCCCTTAGAAAGGGGTTCACATGAACTTGGTGATTGGTCTGATAGGAAACAGACAAGAGGGGTCAAGAGTCTTCTGGTTGTCTCAGGTTACCTACCCCCCTTTTCATCTAGTGCCCACCTGGAACAAACCAAGCTCATTTCTCCCTCAGAAATGTACCCTAGTTTCCTAACTTATTTGGCCCCTTCCATCCTGAAACCCTATGCAAGCTGTTTTCCATGTTGAAGCCAGAATGGTTTTTCTGAAAATATGAGCTTGCTTAAAGCCCTTGAAGTATTATTATTTCTTACAGGATAAGAACAAAAACGTGTAACAATTGTAGAGAACCACAAGATACCCCAGGGGTTAAAGCAATCTAGAGAAAGGACAAAGCTGGATGCATCACAATTCCTGATTTCAAAGTATATTACAAAGCTACAGTAATCAAAACAGTATGGTATTGTCATAAAACAGACACATGGGTCAATGAAACAGAATAGAGAACCTAGAAATAAACCCATGTATATATGGTCAGTTAATACATGACAAAGGAAACAAGAATATACAATGGGGAAAAGACAGTATTTTCAAAAAATGACATTGACAAAGTGGACAGCAACATCACTGATCATCACAGAAATGCAAATCAAAACCACAGTGAGGTATCACCTCACACCTGCTATGATAACTATCATCAGAAAGACAAGAGGCAAGTATTGGCAAAGATGTGGGAAAAAGGGAACTTGTACACTGTTGGGAAGATTGTAAATTGGTACAGCCACTATGAAATACAGTCTGGAGTTTCCTCAAAATATTAAAACAGAGCTGCCATTTGATCCAGAAAGCCCATTTCTGGGTATACATCCAAAGGAAATGAAGTCAGCATCTTGAAGAGATACCTGAACTCCTGTGTGCGTTGCAGTATTATCCATAATAGCCAGGGTATGGCGACCACCCCAGTGTCTGTAAATGGAGGGACGTATAAAGAAGGTGTTATACACACATGTACAGTGGGGAGAGTATGATGAGAAGCAGCATATCTGCACGGTCCGAGAGGTCTGCCTCACTAGATTTTTGTTGGTGACAGAGGGGGAACGGTAACTCGACAGTGGAAAGCCTGGATGTCACCTTCGCCAAGGGATGCAAATGCCCTCGCCAGGACTGGGCAGACTCATACCATGCGCCTCCAGGAACATCCCTTCGGCTGTAGCTCTGCTGAAATGCATGAACTTTCAGCATCACAAACCTGATTTGAAGGATAGTCAACAAAATAACTGAACACTGCCCTTCAAATGTGTCAAAACCACAAAAGATTAAGGAGCAAGGGCTGAGGAACTATCCTGACCTAGAGGAAGCTAATTAGACTGGAGGACTAAATGCAAGGTGGGATCTCGGATGGGATCCTGGGCCAGAAAAAGAACATTACTTGGCAGGTGTGGCTCAGTTGGCTGAGTGTGGTTCTGTACACCAAAAGGTCACCGGTTCAATTCCCGGTCAGGATACAAGCCCAGGGTGAGTACAGGGGGCAACTCAACTCGTCCATGTTTCTCTCTTGCATCCATGATTCATTCTCTCTCTCTCTCTCTCGCTCTCGCTCTCGCTCTCGCTCTTTCTCTCTTTCTCTCTCTTTCACACCCACAGGAGAGGGGACGAGAGAAGCAAATACAATAACATTGCTGTGCTCTTTTTTTGCAAGTTTTTATAAACCTAAAAATATTTCAAAACAGAAAATGTTTAAAAAGAATAAAACAACAAAACAGTTTGGGTGGAGGAGGTGCTCAGGGGGCTGAGGAGGAGGCCCCAAGCCAGCCCCTCTGAACTCTACCTCAGTCCCCCCCACCCTCGGTGGAAGGACAATGGTGTGTTCTGGAGGAAGTTACAAAGGTCCAGCTGAGGGGGTCAGCGGTACCCGTGCTCTTCCATTGCTCTAGTTTTCAGCCTGGGACGGTTTAGCTCCTGGATGGAGCTATAACAAAACAATTAATTTAAACAAAATTCTGTTTCGGTTATTCAATGGCAGGCTCCTGGTGGTCCTTCTCCTTCCTGGAATACTGTGTAAAATCCCAACCCATTCCTCGCTGGGCTGAAAAGTGACTTAATAGCAGAAATCTCTGGAGCCTGATGCACTGGGCTGGGGGTCTGGATTCGAGAAGCTTTGGTTTCTAGAGCGTTGATTTCCCTTCAAAGCAGCTGCTTAATCCCACCACAGGCACTCTGAGCTCGAAAAGCGACGAGCACCTGGGCACAGAAGTGATGGGTATTTCCTAGCTCCGGTCCGGGTCCTGGGGAGCAGGCCATGTGGCCACACCGTGCAGAAGCCACGCCCTCCGCGGCAGAGGGCTGGAAGAATTTTCAAGGTGGATGTGAAGATCAGCATCCTCCTCTCGCTGTGCACTTCCCAGACGAGCAGAAGTTACAAGCTGGTTAACTGGTTTGTAGAAGGGTTTGGAGAACCATGTCATTCTCAAACAAGTGAACGCCACATCATACAGCCCAGACTTCTCAGATTCCAGATAAAGAACCTGAAAGCCCAGTGAAGCAAAGGACTTATCCACAGTTCATCGCTGGTCGGGGCAGACTAAGCTGAGAGAGCCTCCCGGGTGCCCCAGGGCACACAGGGGGCCACCTGACCGGGAGGGGGCCTCACAGACAAGCTCCTGGAGAAAGAGCACACGGCAGGCCAGTTCTGGGGATGCGTGGGGATTCGCCAATGAGGAGGGAGAAAGCGTGTTCCCGGGAGACAAATCCCCAGAGCTCACTGCTGAGAGAGAAGGCGGACAGGGCCTGCCCCTCCAATGGGGCCAGTGGGGACAGGGCCTGCCCCTCCAATGGGGCCAGTGGGGACAGGGCCTGCCCCTCCGATGGGGCCAGTGGGGACAGGGCCTGCCCCTCCGATGGGGCCAGTGGGGACAGGGCCTGCCCCTCCGATGGGGCCAGTGGGGACAGGGCCTGCCCCTCCGATGGGGCCAGTGGGGACAGGGCCTGCCCCTCCGATGGGGCCAGTGGGGACAGGGCCTGCCCCTCCGATGGGGCCAGTGGGGACAGGGCCTGCCCCTCCGACGGGGCCGGTGGGCAGCCAGGCGGCCGTGGAGCTGCGGAGCATGAGGAGCCTGGGAAGAGCTCGGGTTTGGTTCTGAGGACACATGGAGCCTCTGAGGACACTGCAGCCAGGACTCGCCTCTCGCCCTTCGGGCTCCACTCTAGGCAACGTCCACATGGGCTCCGCCTGCCCGACGGGTGGCTCAGAGGACGGGGACCCAGATCCGGGCGGACGGGCCAGCAGGAGCGGCAGGCTGCGGCAATCTCCGGCCGGCTGGGGTGTGATGCTTATTTTAGTGTCAACCTGACTGACCGCAGGCGCCCAGATATTTGGCTAAACATGATTTCTCGTGTGTCTGCGAGGGGCTGCCCGATGAAATTAGCATCGATCTGAAGGCTGAGTAGGGCATGTCGCCCGCCCCAACGTGCGTGGGAGCCTTCCAACCCCCTGAGGCCTGAAAGAGCGGGGGGGGGGGGGGGGGGGGGGGGCGTCCGCGCTCTCTCCTTCTGCCCGACTGGGGAGCTGGGACACGGTCGCCTGCCCTCTAAGACTGACACCTTCAGCCTCCTCATTCCCAGGCCTTCGGACTTGGGCTCAATCTTGTACCTCCAGCGGGCAGAATGTGGAACCTCTCAGCTTCCATACTCATGATACGCACACACACACACACACACACACACATGCTCACACACACGCACACGCACATGCAGGCACACACAAGGGCACACGGACACACGTGCACACACGTGCACTCGCACACACAGACATTCCAGTTGCTCACTTGCTCTTTTCTCCCCTCTCCACAAGCTTCTTCAGCCTTTACAAAGGGGAGGGCACCCAAAGGGGTATAGGTGCGGCCCACCTCTCTCTGGCCCTCCTTCCTGGCTGCTCGTGCTCTCGAACCCCACGGTTCTCTGAGGCTGAGCGCCCAGCCCTGCGATGCTCCTGTGAACAGCTGGGGTGGGGTGGGTCCCCCTCCTCGGGCTGGGCATCACCAATGCCCAGGTGCCCAACCTCACCGCACACCGTGCCCTTCCCTGCCTCACTGGGCCTCCACGCCGTTGCCTCCGGGCACCTGCTCCCCCCTGCAGACCAGAGGTCCCGGGGGCAGGAGCCCCAGGAGCAGTACTAGGGTCACCCCTCACTCTCCTGGCCTCAGAAGGACCTGGCAGCTCCTCTCCCGCAAGAAAAAGCTCCTCACCGAGGCGCTCCGAAGTGATGCCTGGGCTCAGCGAGCCTTTTGGTTAATGCTCAGTTTGTTTGAAGGTCATGTGATGTAAATGTGTGCTGTCCGCATGGGTCACATATCGGCTTAGAAAAGTAATTGGAAGAACACACACTAAAATGCTATGCTGGGCGGTAGGAGGTTACCTAGATTAATGTCCTATGTTATCCAACTTGGTACAGGAAATATGCGGCAGTTTTAGAACCAGAAAACATACATATAATTTTAATGTAAAATAAAATCAGGTTGCATTTTAAAAGTGTGAGAGTAACGTTGGTCGCGACATCATCTTCATTCCATAGAGGCTCACCGAGAGGGAGATGACCATGAAAACGTGGCCATGCCCAGGGGCGGCTGGTGGCTGGGGCCCACGCCGGGGCTTTTCCAGAACCTTCCTGCAAGCTGGGCTGGGGACCAGGACGTGGTGAAAAGAAAATGCTGATGGATTCTTATTCCAATAAAGGTGTTGATGTATAAAATATGTATCACAAGACTCTGCATTATCATTTTGGTCAGTAGTTAACTTCTTAATAAATAGGTTTTTATTTTCTGTGATATACTGCTTGAAAATCACTGGAAAAATATTTTGAGCCACGTGAAAACCCCGACGATAAACAGGCACATGGTGGAAAATGTGGCTTTACATTCTCCTAATAACCCCGCAGGGTGGGTCAGGGCGTGGAAAGTGTGTGAAAACCACAGAGGCCACCGTCCCGCCCCGGGCTCCGAAACCCTCTTGGAACCTGAGCCTGTGCGTGGGGCCGCCTCCCCACGGACCACGAACAACTCCAGACCCGCGAGGCCTGGGAACTAACTCCAGCCGCCTTCCCTCTGTCCTTCCTTCCTTCCTTCCGTGTCCTTTCTCTAGTCCTCTGTCCTCCCAATTATTTTACCTCTTACTAATACCTGCAGAGACAAGATGAAGAGGAATATTGTGAATTTGGAACACAAGGAGAAACACGTGAACTACCCGAATAATTGCGTTACTGGCATGTTGCCTGGACTTCAGTGGCTCAGGTGACTGCCCCAGTGCTTCCGAGAGGATAACCGGGGGCTTTGTCGAGCGTCCTCTCAGAGGCTTAGAACTACCACTTCCAATTTATAGTTTTTCCTGAGGTGTGTCACCAAAATTACAGGACAGTGCATTTCTCAGTGCTCAGGATGTGATCTAGTGACCCCTGGGGTCGCCAGGATCCTTTCAAGAAGTTCATGAAGTCAAAAATATCTTCATGATAACACTAAGGGGCTATCTGCCTTTTTCACTTTCATTCTATTATGAGTCTATGATGGAATGTTCCAGAGGCTACATGAGGAGTTACATCACACCAGATTGAGTACAGAATGATATGAGAATCCAGCTGTTTTCTATTAAGGTAGGCATTAAAGGTTTCTTTGTTTTAATTTCTAAAATGTTAATATCAATAGTTATAATCTACTTAAATAAGATCTGTAGGATCCTCAATAATGGTTAAGAATGTAAAAGAAGCCTGAGACCAAAAACTTGGAATACAGCTGTTCTAATACAACTAGCGACAGACAAATTTTTTTGATGGGCTCATTTTACTTTGGCCTGTGTGATATAATCTACTTGGAGGCTGGATATGGTGGCCAAGAAAAAAAGAGAATAGACTCAAATTACTACAATCAGTAATGAAGAAGGTGATGTTACCACTGACCTTACAGAAATAGAAAGTATTATAAGAGAATACTATGAACAATTGTGTGCCAACAAATTAGATAATTTATATGAAATGGACAAATTTCTAGAAATGCACAAACTGCTGAAATTGACTCAATAAGAAATAGAAAATCTGAGTGTACCTATAAGAAGTAAAGAAATTGATTAGCCATCCAAAAACTTTCAATAAAGAAAAGCCCAGAATTAGATAGTTTCACTGGTGGATTCTGCCAAATTTAATGTTTTTATTGATTTTACTAGAGGCCTGGTGCACAAAAATTTGTGCACTCGGGGCGGGGGGCGGGGGGTCCCTCAGCCCGGCCTATGCCCTCTTGCAGTGTGGGACCCCTCGGAGGATGTCCACCCCAGTGGGGACCCTCACTCCATGGAGGCTTGGCCAGCCTGGGTGACGGGCTGATGGCTGTTTTCAGGCTGGGGCCACACCCCCTTTAGGATGAGGGGTCCCCACTGGGGTGCCTGGCCAGCCTGGGTGAGAGGCTGAGGACCGTTTTCAGGCTGGCCAAGCACCCTGGTGACATAAGCTCCTAGCCTCTCCTTTTTTTTTTTATTCTGGGATTTATTTATCTTCTATAATTTAAACTTTGTTGCTTTCAGCAGAGCTCAGAGCTGGGCCATGGCAGGCAGGGAACCTTGGCTTCCTCCATCACTGGAGCAAGCAAGCCTCCTGCTCACTCCAGCTCCATGGTTGCTGGCCGCCATCTTGGTTGGGTTAATTTGCATATAGTCGCTCTGATTGGCTGGTGGGCGTGGCTTAAGGCATAGTGAAAGTACGGTCAATTTGCATGTTTGCCTTTTGTTATAGGCCTTTTATTATTATTGCCTTAAAGTATAGGATAGAGAGAGGAAGGGAAAGGAGAGATAGAAACATGGATGAGAGAGAATCATCAATGGGCTGCCTCCTGCACACCCACTATGGGGAACAAGCCCACAGCCCTGGCATGTGCCCTGACCGGGAATCTAAGTGGTGACCTCCTGGTGCATGGGACAACACTCAACCACTGAGCCACACCAGACTGGCAAATCAAATTCTACCAAATTTTTAAAGAAGAATTAATAACAATCCTTCTCAAACTCTTTCAAAACAGAAGAAGAAGGAACACTGTTTAACTCATTCTGAGGTCAGCATTATCATGATAATAAAAACAGACAAAGACATCACAAGAAAAGAAACTACAGAATAATATGCCTTCTGAATATAGTTGTAAAACACTCAACAAGCCCTAACCAGTTTGGCTCAGTGGATAGAGCATCGGCCTGCAAACTGAAGGGTCCCAGGTTTGATTCCGGTCAAGGGCATGTACCTTGGTTGTGGGCACATCCCCAGTAGGATGTGTGCAGGAGGCAGTTGATCAATGTTTCTCTCTCATCAATGTTTCTAACTCTCTATCCCTCTCCCTTCCTCTCTGTAAAACAATCAATAAAATATATTTTTTAAAAAAAATAAAGAAAACACTCAACAAAATATTAGCAAATTTGTGTGCCAACAAATTAAATAATTTGTTGATTATATAATTTAGATAATCAAATTAGATAATATGAGTCAGGATCATATTCAAAGGATTATATCCAATGACCAAATGAGGTGAACCCCTGGAATGGAAGGCTGGTTTAATAAATAAAAATCAAAGTTATGTATCCTATCTAATTAAAGAGAAACATGGTAATTAGCCATACGTCTGCTACCCTTCACATTGGCTAATCAGGGCGATATGCAAATTAACTGCCAACTAAGATGGCGGTTAACTGCCAACAAAGATGGCGGTTAATTTGCATATGTAGGCAGAATGCTGGGAGGCGAAAGGGAAAGGACGGAAGAAGCCCCCTGCCACTGACGGTGATTGGAAACCCAGGGGGGAGCTAAGAGCTGGGGGCAGGGCAAAGGCAGCCCTGGGGGCTGCTTTTGTCCTGCCCCCCCAGCTGTGATCAGAGAACCCAGCGCCTTTGCCTCCCCGGACAGTGATAGCAGGAAGCAGGGGTGGAGCCGGCAATGGGAGCTGGGCAGGGGCAGAGCCGGAAGTCCGGGGTGCTAGGGGTCCCTTGCCCAGGCCTAAAGCCTTGGCCAAAGACGTTAGGCCTGGGCACGGGTTGAGCCTGCAATTGCGGGGAGCTGGAGGTCCCCTGCACAGACCTAATGCCTTGGCCAGAGGCGTTAGGCCTGGGCAGGGACGGAGCCAGCCATCGCAGGGAGCAGGGGCGGAGTCAGTGATTGTAGGAAGCTGGGGGTCCCCTGCCCAGGCCTAAGGCCTCGGTCAGAGGCATTAGGTCTAGGCAGGGGCAGAGCCTGCAACCACGGAGAGCTGGGGGTCCCCTGCCCAGGCCTAACACCTTGGCCAGAGGCATTAGGCCTGGGCAGGGGTGGAGCCTGCAACCTCGGGGAGCTGGGGGTCCCCTGCCCAGGCCTAATGCCTTGGCCAGAGACATTAGGCCTGGGCAGGGGCGGAGCCTGCAACTGGGGAGCTGGGGGTCCCCTGCCCAGGCCTAATGCCTCCACCAGAGGCCTTAGGTCTTGGCAGGGGCTGTGCCAGAGATCCTGGGTAGCAGGGACAGAGCCGGGGATGGTGGGAGCTGGGGGTCCCCTGCCCAGGCCTGACACCTCTGCCAGAGGCCTCAGGCCTGGGCAAGGGGCCAATCCGGCGATTGGAGGGTGATGAGGGTCAACTCCTCTGGCCAAGGCATCAGGCCTGGGTGAGGGCGGAGCCAGTGATCGGGGGGAAAGGGGGGTTCCTTGCCCAGGCCTGAATCCTGGGCCAGAGGCATCAGGCCTGGGCCAGGGGCGGAGCCAGCAATTGGAGAGGTCTGGGGGTCCCCTGCCCAGGTCTGATGCCTGGGCCAGAGGCATCAGGCCTGGGCAGGGGGCAGAGCCAGTGATCAGGGGGAAATTAGGGTCCCCTGTCCAGGCCTGAAACCTCTGGCAGAGGCATCAGGCCTGGGCGAGGGGCCAATCCTGCGATTGGAGGGTGATGGGGGTCAACGCCTTTGGCCGAGGCGTCAGGCCTGGGCGGGGAGTGGAGCCAGCTATGGGAGGGAGATGGGGGTCCCCTGCCCAGGCCTTACACCTCTGGCGGAGGCATCAGGCCTGGGCAAGGGGCCAATCTGGCAATCGGAGGGTGATGGGGGTCGACGCCTCTGGCCAAGGCGTCAGGCCTGGGCAAGGGTGGGGCCCGTGATCGGGGGAGATGGGGTTCCCCTGCCCAGGCCTGAAGCCTGGGCCAGAGGCATCAAGCCTGGGATGGGGGTGGGTGGGGTGCCAAGCCGCAGATTGGTGTGAACTACAGAGGAAGCACCTTTTCTGACCGCTCATTGGTTAAGCTCCTTGTATGCCACTGGTAATATTCTTAGTAACTTGGGTAATAAGAATCCAAAACGGTGATCTAGGGTTTTTCACCACACTCCTGGTGAAAAAAACGAAGGTCCGCTGCTGGAGGGCTAAGAAATGTCATATCCTGCCCTAGCCACTTTGGCTCAGTGTATAATGCCTTGGCCTGCCGATGGCAGGGTCTGGGTTCAATTCTGACCAAGGGCATGTACCTAGGTTGCAGGCTCCTCCCTGGCCGGGGCCCAGGTCAGGGCTCATGCAGGCGGCAACCAATCAAAGTGTTCCTCTCAATTTGATGTTTCTCTGTCTTATCCTTTGTCTTTCACATTCTCTAAAAATCAATGGAAACATATCTTTAGGTGAGGATAAAAAAAATAATAAAGAAATTATTATTATATGAAAGACACATCTTGAAAATGCCTAAAGAAAGTTGTCATTTTTTCATGGTGAAGGGACTGGAGTCCGTGTTGATGAAAAAACCTTGCTGGCTGCGGTGACTGGCAGTGGCTGCAGCAGCGGGGTTATGGGGCTGGTTCCTTCCCCTGATCAGCCCAGTCACCTCCCACAAAGGGAGGCCAGACTGCGGCTTAGGCCCGCTCCCCAAGGGGAGCAGGGAGCGGGCCTAAGCTGTCAATAGGACATCCCCTGAGGGCTCCCAGTATGTGAGAGGGGGCAGGCTGGGCTGAGGGACACTCCCCACCCCCAGTGCATGAATTTCGTGCACCGGGCCCCTAGTATGTATATAAAAGCCTAAGCTCAATGCAGGAGTTGCCCCATGGTGGTCAGTGCACTCCCACAGCCAACCTCCTGCAGCCAGCCAACCTCCCACAGTCCCACCCCCAGGCTGGCAGGACCCCATCGGCCCCTATTGCCGGCCAGGCTGAGGTACCCCACCCATGCACAAATTCATGCACCAGGCCTCTAGTACATTAATAAAGAAGAAATTCACTCCTCAATGAGTTGCATTTAGGACTCAATACTTTTTTAAAGATATATTTTTATTGATCTCGGAGAGGAAGGAAGAGGGAGAGAGAGATAGAAACATCAATGAGAATCATTGATCGGCTGCCTCCTGCACACCCCACACTGGGGATCAAGCCCACAACCTGGGCATGTGCCCTGACTGAGAATCGAACCATGACCTTCTGGTTCATAGATCAATGCTCAACCACTGAGCCACGCCAGCTGGGTTAGGATTCCATACTTTCTACTCCACCAATAAATTGCTGTAAGATCACTAATTATATGTTCATTGCAGAATTTTATAAATAGGTTTTAGTCTTTAGCCCTTGAGGACATGACCACGTGCTGCTAGTTATCCTGTTGCCTGTCCAGGCATTTCTCTTCAGTGTCCCACCCGTGTCCCCTTTTTATCTACCCTGGAGAAGTGCCCTATGTCCTCACTCCCTAAGGTCTCCCTGATGCAGTCATCCTCTCTGGCTTAGCTACCACCTCTCATGTTTCCTCCCGGGCTTACTCTCCAGACCAGGTATCTGTCTGCCCACTGGACAGGGCAACCTGGGTAATCTCAGGAGGTTCAAGTTCAACACGGTTACAATTGGATTTCTCATCTTCCACTCCAGACCTTCTACTCTGCCTACATCCCTTGATATATTAAAGAAAATAACTACAACCCTATTATTTCATTAATTTATTACTGTATATATATTTACTTATTCTACCATCCCTTATCCCCTCTCTGACCTCTTCCACCTTCACCCAACCTCCTCCCCCTCCAGAATCACCACCCATGTCCATGTCCATGAGTGCTCTCTCCTTTTCTTTCTTCTTTGCTCAATCCCTTCACCACCCCCAGCCACCACACTCACACTGGAGCTGTCTGACTGCTCTCTGCACATCTTTCTCAAGCAGTCCAAGCAGTCATCCAAACCACCCTGGGGTCTGCTGGCCATGTCCTCTTCCTCAGTACCCAGCACCCAAGGGGCCACGAGTCCTGTAGGCTATTGCCCTGCTGCAGGTCTGCCCGAGTCCGAGTCTTCATCATCTCTCTCCTGGACCATTACTCTGGTCTCCTGAGTGGACTTTACTCTTCTTCTCCCTTCAGTTCATTCTCCACATTACAACCGAAGTGATCTTTCCAAAACGATCGTGGCCTTGTTACTCCGAATAACAAGACATGTAGATGTACCTGTGCAATGGGTGCACCTACACACACACACACACACACACACACACACACACACACACAAATGATACCAAAGCATTCTCTGTGTGCTTAAACACTGCTGAGTACTGGGGGGCTCCACTTATCTGACAGATAGTGCCTTCTTCTAGACCCAAACAAAGAAACCCACTTTTTGTAAAAACTTTCCCAAAAATTTCCCTTAAAACCTCATACATATCATGACACCCTTCCTTGTGCCCCAGTCCCTCCCCCTCACACACACACACATACACACACACACACACACACACACACACACATGCACCCACGCACGCATCCCATACCTCATACCTAGCTATGGTCAACCATCCAGCATAGCAGTAAGTCCTCACAACTCCCAGGTGCTTGAAAGCTGGGCTGTGGTGTTTGTCTCTGTGGCCTCAGTGCGTGCGCCCCTGTCTGACACACGGTGCATTAGGAGCCCACGTGATGTTCCCATGCGACTGAGGATACGTCCACACAGCGCCTGCTCAGGCCGCAGCAGCGGGGCCTGCTACTGGCTCTGAAACCAGACAGCACCACAGTTCCATCTGCACACAGAGAGCGAGGAGAGAACAGAAAGAACATACCTGAAGGTTGGGAAATTTGGGAAAGGCTAAAGAATCAACTCAACTTAAAAATGGAGGGTAACAAGGGGTTTGAATATATCTTCAAACAAAGCCCTTGCGAGGAAATCAATGGTGTCCAGGCACCAAAGACCAGGCTCTGTCTGCAGACGCTCCACGGCCGTGGCCTCGCTGGGCCCACCTGCTGCCTCCAAGTGCACAGCTGGCTGCTAAGCCTCTTCCCAGCGCGAGGGCCCGGCTCTCAAGTTATGAGTTAAAAACGGAATAAATACATACACATACGAATCGTTACACTGAACCTGAAGCTAGTGTAATGTTATGTAAATTATGCCTCAATTGAAAAAGACAGAATTTTAAAAATTCACAAATGTCAGCATGAGGAGCTCTGCTAGATGCAAGAAAGCATTTTCCGCCGAAACCGGTTTGGCTCAGTGGATAGAGCGTCGGCCTGCGGACTGAAGGGTCCCAGGTTCGATTCCGGTCAGGGGCATGTACCTGGGTTGCGGGCATATCCCCAGTAGGAGATGTGCAGGAGGCAGCTGATCGATGTTTCTCTCTCATCGAGGTTTCTAACTCTGTCTCTCTCCCTTCCTCTCTGTAAAAAATCAATAAAAAAATATATTAAAAAAAAAGAAAGAAAGCATTTTCCCAGAGGAGCCTGCGGGGCACAGCGTGAGCCCTCCTCCTGCAGGGCCTGCGCGGGCTCAGCCCTGGGTGGGAGGCCCAGGAGGTTTGGACCAAATTCCCCAGCCTGAGCCTCTCCGGTTCCGATAACCATCACTGGCCTGAGGCCATTCTTCCCAGAAGGAAGCCTGGCGGCTTCTCCCGGTGTCAGAAGGATCCGCGAGTGCGTCACAGGAAGGTGCGTCGTATAATCGCGGTGACATCTCCTACAGCGTGGCATGCTGTGAGGTAAGGAGGAAGTGCTCTTTGTACAAAATATAACTTTGTCCTGACATTCTATAAATTCAAATGCAACTGGGGCTATGTTTTCACAGCAGGTGGAGTTTCCCTCCAGCACCCGCGGGGATGGCGTCCCCTTTGTCTCTAAGAAGCTTGGTGCCAGGAAAAGAACCGCTCTCCGAAAAAGCACGTGACAAACCAGGGGCAGCTCACGGCCGACCTGGGTGTTCTGCCCTGACTGCTCCTCGAGTCTATCTTTAGCAGGATCTGATCGCTGAGCGCACATGCTCTGCGTCAGCTCAGCCCAGACATCAGCTACGATTTACTTCCAACGGCAGAGATGAATCTCCGGCCGGGAACTGCATTCGGTGGCTGCTGGCTAGTTTCCAGGCCATTTGTATTATGCCTCAAAGCTGTAAAGATGTAGAATAAAAATGGACATGAGATATCTACATCTACAGGTCTATCTGCTCCCCTGAATGCATCCGACAGCATGGAATAATCACTTTAAACATCATTAACTATGGTCATTTGTTCAAGGATCCATATATTTGGGGGGTGGAGGGAATCACCTTCCAGTAACCACTTGCCTCACTGTGATCTCCCTCTGAGAGAAATAAATTCTGAATTTCTTCCAGCTGCTGAAAATGGCAATCCCACCACAGCAGCGGGGAAAGGGCCCTCGTAGGTAAAGATGTTTAGGCCAGGTTACCACTTACGGTGCCTGGGTTCGAGCTGGGTGGGGGGTGCCAGCACATCCTGGAAACGACAAGGTTCACATTCGCATTCCAGTAACTGCAGCCTGACCTGCCCCGGGGGAGGCCCTTCCCTAGACGACCCTGGGGCTCTGCCTGCCGGCAGGACCGTCCTTTCTGGGACTCAGGAGGGTGGGATAGGAGAGAGAGACATGGAGCCTGGGCTGGAGGTGCTGGGGTCCAGCCCCAGCAGGTCCAGGGATCCCCAAAGGCGTAGACGGAGTCGGCGAAGAAGGAATGACATGGAGACGGAGTTCAGTTGATCAGCAGCCTAGCCAGGATCTCTAGCCAGGATCTCCGGCCAAGTTCTGGTCTGGATCTCCAGAGAGGTTCTGCTCTGGATCTCCAGCCAGGTTCTGTGTCCATGTTCTCTTGCTAGGTTCTCCAGATTCTCCAGCCAGGTTCTGTAGCCATGTTCCCTCGCTAGGTTCTCCAGCCAGTTCTGTCCAGGTTCTCCAGCCAGGTTCAGTAGCCAGGTTCTAGTCAGGTTCTCTTGCCAATTTCTGTAGTCAGGTTCAGTCCAGGATCTTTTGCCATGTTCTCTCCAGCGAAGTTCTTCTGTCTGTAGGTTCTGTGTAGGTTCTGTCTTCTTTCTGTCTCCTAAGTTCTGTGTTCTTACATCTGTATTTATACCAGTTGATTCCAATCCTATCAATCTCTATTACAAAGGTTAGGGCGTTTCTTATCTCCATTCCAGGGAGTAAAGATTATGTAGCTTAAGCATGATTGTTCGTAGTTAAAGTGATTAATTACCCGCCTGGCACTTAGTTAAGAGGTTTTATTCCCTCCCTAACTTCAGGGGAAAATCCCTACCTGGGGAAACAACCTTTCTCAGAGACCTTGGTTAAAACACATAGTGCCTAGAAGGTGAGCAAACATATTAAGAACAGTATGCCATATATGCCAGGTCCTTTGAAACAGCAAGGATGGACCGGCTCCCGGCATGGAGGCGGCCAAGCCATGTCACCGGGTCATGGCGTTGAGGTTTTGGGCCCATTCAGTTCAAATGTCCCTAACGCTTCTTCCCAGGAGGAGCTACAGCCCACACTGGCCTGTGGACTCCCGCCAGGAGCCAGCTTAGCTCGGACCCTCGGGGCCTTCTCACCAGGGCTCCTGGTAGAAGAAGCCTGATGCTCTAGGGCAGCCCGCAGAGGTGGAGAGTGAGCTTCTCTCTGCGCCGTCTGCAATGGCACTCGCTAGGCAGCACTCCCGGGGACACTGAGAAAAGAGTCACTCCGTCACTCACCTGTCGGCATCCAGGTGGAAATGGTTGTGGTTACAAACCTTCAGGGATTGGATCAAGTCTTCCGAGACCACCAAACAGACCCTGCTCTCCATCCAGCGGTTCTCAACTTGTGGGTCGCGACCCCTTTGGGCGTCGAACGACCCTTTCACAGGGGTCGCCTAAGACCATCAGAAAACGCATATGTAATTACATATTGTTTTTGTGATTAATCACTATGCTTCAATATGTTCAATTTGTAACAATGAAAATACATCCTGCATATCAGATATTTACATTATGATTCATAACAGTAGCAACATTACAGTTATGAAGTAGCAACAAAAATAATTTTATGGTTGGGGGTCACCACAACATGAGGAACTGTATGAAAGGGTCGTGGCGTTAGGAAGGTTGAGAACCACTGATCTAGAACATTGAAGATCAGGGGGGGTCTGGGTCTCAGCCAGTCCTGGCATGGAGATCATGCCTTCTGCCACCAGTGCGGCCACCAAGCTTCCACAGGAACTGCCGACTGTGCCGCCCCGATGCGGGCCGTCAGATTGCTCCTGCTGCCGCGGGAACGCACTCATATGCAGGAAACGTTGTTCCGTCTGGTTTCTGTCCTGTTTGCAAAAATCCAAGGTGAGTTCCAGGGCATAAGGAGGTTGAAAATCATGGCCAAAAGCAATGACTTCTACCGAGATGTGCTCATCCCATTTCTCTTTTTAAAAATATGCTCTCGCTGGCTTTAGGGTGTGGGGGTTGCAGCTGTGGGTCCCTGGAACAGACAGAACTGAGCCTGGCATCCTCTGTCTTATCACTTACACACTCCCTGCACGGCCTGTCTGCACTGAACACGGCAACGGGCGACAGAGTACCTGAGAAATGAGTCCTCCAATTCCCCGGCTCACAGACCTGAGCAAGTTACCAGACCAGAGGGGACAGGAGGCACCCGGGGAAGTCCCTGAGTTGAGGAGACAGAGCTGAGAGTCGGGGCGGGGGCGGGGGGGCCGAAGATGGCTCGAGTTCACAAGACAGAGAACCAGAGAGGAGAGGGCGACAGAGAATTCCAGAGATCTGCAGGGGGTGGCGCAGGCGTCTCCATCGCTGTGGAGGAGGACCTGCCCGGGCCGATGAGAGGATTAAAGGGGACAGTCCCAGGGTCAGCAGAGCAGGGCCACTGGGTGTTTCCCCGCCAGACCGAGCACCCGCACCTCCCAGTTCACAGCAGCACAGGCGGGGTGCGGAGAAAGCCTGCCTCAGTGCGGAGAGTAACGAATCCTAGACAGAACTGCTGTGGTCGCAAAGCTTACAAAACAAATCGTAAAGACTAGAAAGAACCAGGATGTTTCCATGAAACTTAACTGTGTCCCAGAACAAAGTTCAAGAATATTTATAGAAATACAGAAATATCCAGCACCAAACAAGGTAAAATTCACAAAATCTGACATTCAACCAAAAATTATTTGATATTCAAAGAAGCTAATACAACCCAGAATGAGGAGAAAATCCAATCAGAAACCCAGGCCAGGATCCGTGTGGCTCAGTGGTTGATCGTTGACCCATGAACCAGGAGAGCACAGTTCAATTCCGGTCAGGGCACATGCTTGGGTTTCGGGCTCGATCCCTAGTGGGGAGTGTGCCGGAGGCAGCCGACCAAAGATTCTCTCTCATCATTGATGTTTCTATCTCTCTCTCCCTCTCCCTACCTCTCTGAAATCAATAAAAACATACTTTTAAAAAAAACAACCCAGGTGAGAGAATTAGCAAAGAAGAACATTAAAACAGTTATTTTGAGTATATTTTATATGTCTTAAGACAGGAAAATTATTTTTTTCAAACCACCTAACTCAAACTTTCGAACATAAAAACTACAATGTCTGAGAGAAAAAATAAACAATAACATTAATAGCAGATTATACATTACAGCAGAAAAGATCGGTGGCTTTGTAAACAACAGCAATAAAAACCCTTCAAATTGAAAATGGGGAGGAATAATAATAAAGGAAGAAATCAGAAAGAACCAGGAAGCTTTGGGACAACTTCAAAAGGCCTCCGTACGTTAACGAGTTCCTGATGAGGAAAGGAGTGAGGAGGACAGAAGACGTATTTGAAGAAATAATAAATGAAATGTAATGAAAACCCACAGATGTAAGAAACTCGATAAATTCCAACCACAAGAAACATAAGGAAAACCATACAATTGCTTAAGATCAGGGACAAAGATAAAATATTTGTAAAAGTCAGAGAAAACAAAACAAAACATTAGGTAGAGGGGGAAGAAGGTACGTCTGACTGCAAAGTTCTCACCCAAATTTATGCGTGTGAGAAACAGTGGGGAGGAGAGAAAAACACCTGTTTACTAAGAACTCAATGCACAGGAAAATATCTTTAATGTCAAAGAGATGAAATTCAAACTATTTCAGACTTAGGAATGGTGAAAGGGTTCCTCCCCGCAGACCCACATGCCAAGAAACAGTGAGGGAAGTCCCTAAGGCGGGCGTGTGATGAAGCCGGCGGAAAGCGGATCTAACGAATGCATACAGCACAGAACTAGCCCAGCACGTCCGGCAAGGCTCTGCTCTATGGGAATGTTCTGCTGTCCTGGGCTGGGACCTCTGTGCGTGCGAGGAAAGAGGGAAGCTCCCAGAAGGTGCATTACTGTCAACACATTGCGAAGTGTGCACTGGCCTCCCGGGGAGCAGTGGGTAGAGAGGGACGGGCTCCTGTCCCCACTGGGAACGTGTGCAGGACACAGACCGACTGGAACCTTCCAGCGGTTGCTCTCAGCAAGTAGAGCCGCCCCACCTCCGTGGGTAGCCTGCGCTTCCCTGCCCTCCCTCCCACCACGGGAGGTTTCTGTGACTAGTTCGCCCCCAGGTAATCTCCCTCGTTCAAGGCCAAGTGTACCGTATAACAGCCAATCATGAGAGTAACATCTGTCGCATGCACAGTCCCAGGAGGCATCTTGCAGTTCTGCCAACTGCATACAAGAACTTAATATATTTTAAAAATCACAAGCCAAAGATGTAATATATTAGTCAATGTGCTGCTAAGAAAAGTATTGCTCTCAGGAAAAAGAAATCTTTTTGGGGCCGGATTTCATGTGCATATCAGAATAAATGGTGGATGGATTAAAATGTTACATATAAAACTGAAATCATAAAAATAGTGGAAAAAGATGTAAGTGGTCAGTTATCTTTCTATTGGACAAGTGTGGGGAGCTTTTATGCATAAAACACTGATGGAACTGACCACGTGCTGGTTGAAAATTACTACAAACAAATTAAACATGCACCAAGCAGGGGAAATGTCTGCATCGACTAGGGTAAAACTTAGCAGTCAGCACTTCAGGAGCTCACAAATTAGGTGAAAAAACTAATTGAAAAACAAACAAGGGTGGGTGGGGTGGGGTTCGGTGGGGTGAGGGCATTGGATGAAGGTCAAGCAGTACACACCTCCAGCTATAAGACAAGTAAGGCCTGGGGATCGTATGTGCACACGGGGAGTTGGCACTGCTGCCCGTTTACCTGAGAGCTGAGAGAGCAGGTCCTACGGGTTCTCGTCACAGGGAAAATAGTTTAGTAACTATAGGAGGTGATGGTTGTTAACTAGACTCACTGTGGTGATCCTTCTGCAGTATATGTCAATCACATCGTTAGGCTGTATACCTTAAACTTGCAATTTGTATGTCAGTTATATCACAATAAAACTGAAAAGATAAAAATAATACACAAGGGACAGACCTTCCAACAGGAAATACAAATGTGTAAGTATGTGTTGGTACAAAGGTCTGACCTCTTGCCCGGCTGGCGTGGCTTGGTGGTTGAGTGTCCACCTATGAACCAGGAGGTCATGGTTGAATTCTCCGTCAAGGGCACATGCTCGGGTTGTGGGCTCGATCCCCAGTGTGGGGCGGGCAGGAGGCAGCTGATCAATCATTGATGTTTCTATCTCTCTCTCCCTCTCCCTTCCTCTCTGAAATCAATAAAAGATATATCTTTTAAAAAACAATTTAAAAATAAAGGTTTGCCCTCCCGGTGAGGAGAGGCGCAGGTCTGACGCACAGTGGAAGGCCTTTCACCCATCAGACTGCAAATACTGAAAACACTGACCTCCTAGCTAGGGTATCAGCTCGGCTGCTGTTGAAATTGTTAAGTCAGAGCAACGGGTCTGAAATCAGATTTTAACAATGTGCATCAAGTATATTAAAAATCCTTTAAAATCTCTGACCTAAGAATCCCACCTCTAGGAATACACACAAAGGAAATTAAGTGGGAAAGAGTCAAAATGTCACAGCAGCGGCAACCCGCGGGCCGCGCGTCCCGGCCGCTAGAGGGCGCTCGCGGGGCGCTGAGCCCGGGCTCCCGGCGGCCTGGAACGGAGGGGAAAGCCGCCCAGGATGCGGTCTGGTCACTTCCTCACTTGGCAACACTCCTCCTGGGATGTCCTCCCTGGAGTCCCGGGCCCCCTGCTGGTGGAGGATCTCGAAGAAGCCCCGACGTTACATCCGAAAGCCAGCGCGTCAAGCTCCTGAAATGACCAAAGAGGCTCTAACCACTCTCTTCCCCTTCACAGCTACCTTTCCGGGCAAAGGAAGGCCTGCAATCAATGCCACGGGGCCGGCCGGCCGGCGCTCCCCTCCTTTGCCACCCCCTCCATCACCACCACCCCCCCCCCCCCCCCCATGTCTCCAGAGCTCAAGACAGAGGCAGGTGTGCCCAGGGGGTGTGCCCGGGAGGCTGGGAGGAAGACTCACCTTCCCCTTGATCGGTTAGTTTTGCATTTCCGCGCTTTTTTTGCATTTTTTCAAAAGGTAGGACACTTCCTGGCTCAGCCCCACCGCCTGGGAGAAGGCGCAGGTGCACCTGTAACCAGCGCGGATTCCTCCGCCCTGAGCCTGCGCGGCTCTGGGCGCTGCCTCTGCTCCAGGAACCAGGAGAGCAGAGACGGCGCCTCCTCTGCTTTGGCTCCCGGGTCCCCCTCCCCGAGGGTCCAGGCGGAGCCCGAGTGCCTCGGGCGTCCGGCCGCCCCCCGGGGGGCCCACAGCTCCCCGCTGCCTGCTGGGGCCTCCAGGGCCCAATGGCCAGATGCTGCAACCCCATCAGGGCGTCTGGGGCGCTCAGCGCGAGGCCGGTCCCATTGGCCGTGCTGTGGCCTTTGGCCCCAGAATGCCTTTGCACGTTCCCCTGCCTTTGCACGTCCCTTCCAGGGGACGGACCGAGGCCTGTGGAAAGAAGGCCCACGCGTGTCCAGGGCTGCCACTCACACGGGCTCAGCGGGGCTCAGCCTCTCCCAAACCAAGCTCTGGCTCAGCCCCAGGGTAATACGTTTCGGCTGTGAGCTGGCGGGGCAGGGCCTGGGGTGCCTGCGGGCTGGGCTGCGCCCTCCTCCTGAAGGCAGGGTCTGGGGCTGCGGGGACGCGCACACCTTTGCTTATTATTTATTTATTTATTTATTCACTAACCGGCACGGCTGTTCCTTCCCTCCAGCACTGCACACCAGTGTCCGCCCCAGGCTGGCGGCTGAGGCCCGGGATGGGGCCTCGGGGACCACAGAGCCACTGGCCTTGCTCACAGCATCGCCGCCGGCTCATGGGCCCCGCCCCCTTGGGGTTCGGACTCCGTCCTAAAGTGACAAAATCATTTTGAAACTGACCCCAAACTGGCAGGATGCCACCAGCATTTGCCCCTTAGGCCCCAGCTCTGGTTTTTAAGTCGGTGAGGCGGCCAGGAGTGCCAAGGTGGCGCTGTGGGCGCCCTTTCCTGGCCTCATGCAGCAGCGACTTCCTCTGAAAAACAACCTAACTTCTTATTTGTGTGACAATATCTGATTTCATACACAATAGAGAGTGGTGAGCTCACACGGAAAGCACAGACTTGTCGTTGTATCGGTGATTTTCATGAAGAACCATTAGGTAAAGAGGAGGAGTCCAAGGGGGGGTGACCTCACCAACACCAGAGCAGCCCTGGACCCAACCCTTCCCATCATGGAGCCCCCCCCACCCCCCCTGCCTAGGACTCAGCTGCCACAGTCGGAGCTCAGAGCCAGCAGGGGAGGGGGGTGGGGGGGAATCCGTTTTAATGGAACCTTCCATGTAGCTGAGGGTCAGCCTGCCCTGTCCTGTTGTTTATGGCACACAGAGTCCTTCTGGAAGATTCCTTCTCCGCCCTCTCCTCTCCTCCCCCTCCTCCCCCTCCTCCCTCTCCTCCTCTCCTCCCTCTCCTCCCTCTCCTCCTCTCCTCCCTGTCCTCCCTGTCCTCCCCCTCCTCCCTCCCTTCCTACCTCCTCCTCCCCCTCCCTCCTCCCCCTCCTCCCCCTCCTCCCCCTCCTCCCTGTCCTCCCTGTCCTCCCCCTCCTCCCTCCCTTCCTACCTCCTCCACCTCCTCCCTCTCCTCCCTCTCAGCCTTTCCTCCTGGAAAACTCAGCAGCATCCGTGGGGCAGCTGAACCAGGGTCCCTCTCTCCTTCCTTCAGAGAACGCTGCATCTGCTAAAATTGCCACTTCAATGGAAATTCATTACCAAGTACCTGACAGGTCAATGGCACCCCCAAACTCCCAACTCACTTCGCTTCCTGCTTCTAGGGTAGCTCCCACCTGGACACCCACGCTGTGGGCTTGGGGGCCTGGGTGAGATGAAACACTGAAGTGAGGGGGGTGGTGACCCCCACCCCGGCCTCGCGGTGAAAGGGCAGCGGGGACCCAGGAGCGGGAAAGCCGCCCGCACGTGCCCATCCTCGGAGAGGCTGGCATTGGGTGCCGTGTGAGGTGCCCTCTAAAGGCTTCGCTTTTCTTGTCTTTTCTTGTTTCTGGAGCTGGTGTCTTCCATCTGCCCACGAAGTCACTGTCCTTGAGGGCCTTGGATGGAGGGTGGCGTCCACACCGGACTGGCCCTTCCCCAGTCAGATCAGTAAAGACCCTCTTGTCGGAGGCCCCGCCCGAATAACTGTTTAAGGAAGCCCCGCCCCACACCTCCCTCCGGCACCGGTCCCTCGGTTATCACACGCATATAACAGGCAGCGGTGGCGCTGACTTCTCCGCCTGCCCCTGGGCCCAGGCCCTGAGTTACAGCTCGGCCACCTCACCCCGGGAGCGCTAGAGAGCAGATCAGGGACAATGAGGTTCGGTTTATTTCTATTTTTTAACAGGTTTCTTAAGATGTAATTCACACACCATATGACGCACCCACTTACGTGCATAAATCAATGATGTTTTATTTACCTTTATTGCTGAAAGTATTACAGACACCCCGTCCCCCCCCCACCCCCCCATACCTTAAACCAAAAATAAGGCCCGACCGGATCGTCAAACACCAGAAACACGCTCATCCGTCTCTGCTGTCATGACCTGTGGATTAAGGCCGGAGAGGAGAACTGCGCAGGAGGCGAAGGCAGGTCGCCGGGAGCCGGTGCAGCCACAGCCGGAAACCAAAGCCCCGGAGAAGCCAGGAGGAGGCTGGGACAGGCGCGTGCTGGAGGAGCCGCTGTTCTGTGCCTGAATGAAAGCCAGCTGGGGGTGCGGGGGGGGGGGGGGGGGCCTTACAAGGGGAGCAGCAACAAGGACGCGGGAAGATAGGAAAGGCGAAAGCAGGGCCTGGGCGCGGCGCAGGGAAGGGAGCCACAGCGAGGGACGAGCAAGGGCGAGCGCGAGGCCAGCGCTCTCACCCTCATTGAGGGGAAAGCTGGGGAGGCAGCCGTGCCAGTTCTCATAAACGTGTTAATTAAATGTGGACTCGGGGCAAGGCAACCGGATAACCTTGTTTTTAAGTTTATTAAAGCTGGGACAGTAAAACAAGGACGGGCTTAGCGTAGAAGCAACAGGAGAGGCAGGCTGGGCTGCCTTGGGCCCCTGGGAAGTGAGAGAAAAGGGAATCTCAGGGACAGGTTCAGGGGTGGCCGGGATGCGCTGCCGCTGCTCACTGCTCTCCTGGCTGCAGCTCTGTGGGACCCTGACTGTTCAGGAGACATAGGCCTGAGGGGGGGGGGGGGGGGGGGAGAAGAGGAAGGAGGGGAAAGGGAAGAGGAGGGGACAGGCCTGCTCCCCAGAGGGAGGGCACAAGGATAAGAAGATAATCTTTTTTATTATTACTGATTCAGAGAGCGAGAGAGACATCAATTTGTTGTTCCACCTAGTGAGGCATTCCTTGATGGATTGGTGTATGTGCCCTGACCGGGGATCCAACCGGAAACCTTGGCATGTCAGGATGATGTTCCAAATAACTGAGCCTCCCAGCCAGGCCCCCAAGATAATCTTTTGAACAAGATACTGAAGCTCAGCTTATTGTGGAAAAAGTAAGTTATGAGAATACCCAAGAAAATTCCCAAAAAAATAGAGAAAACAAGGGAAGCTGAGCTCTATCAGGTATTAAAACACGTTATAACAACACAGGAAGCAAAGCAGTTTCATAGGATAGATGGGTGCGTGTACGACATGGGAAGACCAAAAACAGACCCAAATATACATAAATATGGAAAGAAACAGACGAAGACAATTCTTCAAGTCTCGGCTTGTGGCTCACTGCTGACCGCCCAGGGCCCTCTCAGGACAGCCACAGGCCTCCGTCCTGCCTGCCCCCAGGTCAGAGCTGGGCACCGGCTGGGCGGCAGAGACGTCACAGACGCCCTTATGCTCAGATGCAGCCATGTGACCAAGTCGGGGCCAGGGTGATGGAACTCAGCGTGAGTTCTCTGTGTCATAGGGCAGCCAGCAGCCACAGGCAGCCATTTCCTTCCATGGGCAAATTCAACTGGAGTGTCGTTGGAACCCAGCTGCTCAGCCACAAGGGTTGCATTGCATGGTGCCTGGTTGGTGTGCGTTTCCATGAACCTGGTCATCTCCAACTTACAAGCAAGTCTTTTCCCGGGTCCCCTGGAGGAGGCTGCCCCACACCGACAGTGACCTCCTGTGGTCACACCGGAAATGACCACACCTAGGGCAGGGCTGGGGCCAGGTGAGGCAAGAGGGGCTGTGCTCAGGGTCCTGAAGTGAGGGTCACCTTGAACTCTGAGCCTGGACACCTCGCTGGCCTCAGGCTGGTCCTGCCCTGCACTGGGGGGCACAGAGCATCCGGAAGGAGAGCAGGTGCCCTGGCCGGGACCAGCTCCCCGCTGGGTCGGTATTTACTTCACAGCCCAACGCCCTTGCGAATGCAGCAGGGAAAGCAATTCCCGACTCATGATGGACGACGGCACACCACTTGGAAAAATAGAGGCTAGTCATCCTTTTACTCTTATCAGTTCATTGACAAACTCCTTATATTCCAACAAAAATGCCGCAAGGCACATGTAGGAACAGTTAAAAACTGGCGTCAAGTCCATCAGGGTAGGCCTGGACGGAAAGCTGTACAGCGCGTCCTCACAGGGACAGACATAGACATTAGCAAGAATTCAGCGAGTCAACAGGTGCTCACAGAGCATCTCCTAGGCACCAGTTCCACGAACCAGACACGAATGGAATTTCTGCTCTCAAGGAGGTGACATTCTGTCTGGGAGGAAGATGGAACACAGATGATAGATTAGATGGCATATAGGTATATGTGACACATATAATAGGTGATTGATAGACATATAGATTTTGGATGATTGACAGATTAGATAGATAGTGTAAGGAAGCAACATTTGCCACCCCAAAGTATGCCACTACAGCAGTGGTTCTCAACCTTCCTGATGCCGCGACCCTTTAATACAGTTCCTCATGTTGTGGTGACCCCCAATTTCATTGTTACAAATTGAGCATAATTAAAGCATAGTGATTAATCACAAAAACAATATGTCATTATATATGTGTTTTCCGATGGTCTGAGGCGACGCCTGTGAAAGGGTCGTTCGACCCCCAAGGGGTCGCGACCCACAGGTTGAGAAACGCTGCCTGCCCTACAGTGTATTGGCTATTTGGGATCAGACTCAGCTGAGAAGCAGCGGCCAAGAACACTCTGACCCCCTCTCTGTCCCCGAAAGCAGGCGCCCAGGCGGAGCCTCGTCCTCTCCCGTCAGGAAGCCCCGCGCGGAGAAGACTGGACTCGCTTAGCTTCCTCACCATCTAGTGCCCACGCCCACGTTTCTTGGTCTTGTCAGTTCCGCACACGTTTATTGCCTCTTTGTCTAAAAAGTATAGGAGCTGCCTGCTTTGGTCATTTCTTTAGGTCCCATGTCTATGAGACCTCCCTACATACATAATTAAACTTTATTTTCTCCAGTTCATCTGTCTCACCTCAATTTAATTCTTAATCTAGCCAGCAAAACCTAGAAGGGAAGAAGAAAATTTTTTTTCTCCCCAGCAATAGGTAAATATAGATAGATAGATAGATGATAGATAGATGATAGGTGATTGACAGATATCTAGATTATTGATGATTGATAGATCAAATAGATGATAGATATCTAGATTATTGATTATTGATAGATTAGATAGATAAATAAATAGATAAATAAACAGATAACATCAAAGAAAGGCTTTGGTGAAAATCAAGCACGTGGGAGTGAGGTGCCGTGTGGAACAGGCTGGGCAGGTGTGGGGCGCGGCCAGTGTTCGGACAGGTTCAAGCCTCGGACTGAGGCAAGGGCACAGTCCTCTCGTGGCCGCGTGCAAGGCCCAGCTTGGAGGGCAGAGCCTCCCCAGCGCAATTACAGCCAACAGCTAGAGTTGTGAACTTGAACCTGTGGTCCGAACACGTGGCCCCACGTGCCTGAGTGATAGAGTTCAGGTGCACGTAGTGGAGTGGGGATGAAACCCACGAGAATGCTGTAAACAACTTGATCACACCCCTACTTTGCCTCGTGGCATCAGCTATAAAATAAAGACACGGCTTGTGGGCGCCATCTCCTCATCAGGGAGGCAGCGTCCCACCGAGACCCAGCTTTCATTCTCATGTCTGTCTTTTCTAAGCTTTTCACCACCCCCACTCAGGGTCACTGAACCAGGCTGAGCTGGCGTGGCACATAAGGCGCCTGGGGCTGAGTGCGCCATGGCCGTGCCAGCTCCCCACAGTCAGGGAAGGGGTCTCTGGGGAGCTGGTGGTCGGGGCCTGAGTCATTGGGAGCGTGAGTGTTGCAAAGAGGTAGAGAAGGACACCCCAGGGAGAAAGGAAGGGGGTGTGGCTGGGGTGGAGAGTGGGGCACCGAGGAACAGGAGAGCCGCAGGCTGGTGGCAAGAGAAAGCTGTGGGCTTAGTCTGCGGTGCTGAGAAGCAGGGAAATAACATCAGATTTCAGCATCAAAAGGACCCTTCTCGTTGCCGCGGGACCACACATTCCAGAAGGTATGGAGTGAATGTCAAGAGCCAGCTGGGGGATGGCAGTGACTGACCAAGTGACAGGCAAAGGGAGCCTGGGGGAGGTGCTAGGGGAGGACAGGGAGGGGTGGGAGGTTGGAGGGGGAGCCCTCTGAGGAGCCAGGTGGGGAAGCCACGGGAAAGCGGGAATTGGAGGTGGTCCCAGACTTTTGGCTTGAGCAATGGGAAGATGGGAGAGCTCAGCGTGCAAATACTCAGCAAGTGGCAACAGATGCTGTGAAGGAAAAATACAAGCTCCAGGCCGGCTGGAGCAGGACGCTGCCATGTGCGTGAGCGCGGCGTGCGCGTCTGTGTGCGGTGCCGCCAGCAGGCACCGGCGTCTACCTCTGTATTCCGGCCCCAGCCCCCAAGTGCAAAGCCCTCAGTCTGAGTCATTCTAATGTGTTGTCAATAAGCCACATTCCCGCTGCTGCCTGCTCTATAGTTTGTATTTCTCTTGTTGTCCTGCTGCAATTTAGACTGGTTGGCACCTTTCCTTTTTCTCTTACTTTCTTACTTTTTATTGAAGGTTAAGTGAAAGAATAGCTTGTCAGGTTTTCACCAAGTGCCCACACGGTTACCCAGCACCCTGGCACCCCTGTGCGCCCTGCCGCCGCCCCCGGGGCAGTCCCTGCCTTCACCGATGGACGTCATCGGTGGTTGTACTTGAGATGCAAACGCCATTGCGTGCTTTTCACTCCGCGCTCGTCCCTGAGATTAGCTCCATGGCCGGGCGCTTGCCGGTCCTCGCTGGGGAGCCCACTCCCGACGACCCCGCGCTGGGCCCCAGCGGCTCCTAGTTCGGGGCTGTTACGAACTGTGCGTGTAGCTCGGGGTTTGGTGGCACCGGCTCTGCGGAGATAAACCGCGGGGCTCCTGGCCCACCGGGTTGGAAATGGTCAGCTTCAGTGGATCATCAACCCGTCCCCGCAGGGACCACTGGCCGAGCTCCCAGCAGCGGGGCCGCAGCCGCCTCCACCCTCCCCCCGGGTCGGCGCTCGGCACTCGGCATCCATCGCTGTGTGCGCGGCTCTGTGGGTGTGGCTGGGCTCGCACCTGGGTTGGTTGGAGGGGCTTCGCATTCTTTGGGCAGCACCCAGGGCGCATTGCCATCATCGGGCAACGTGGGGCCGCCCTGCTTCATTTGCTCCGGTATCTACGCTCCTTGGTGTGCCCACGCCCCGTCGGCGCCAGGGCCTCAGTCCGGCCGTCTCGCCTGCAGACTGTGCCCGCGTTCCCGGGCCACGCGTGCGTGTATTTCCAACGACGCGCAGGCAGTGCTGCATCCCGCTCGTTTCTCACTCTGTGCCGTGTGCCCTCGCTCAGCGCAGGGCTTCCAGTGGCCACCCGCGTGCTGTGTGCCCTGGGGGCTGTGTGTAAGCAATTCCTGAGCTAGCCTGAGCCTTTTCTAACAGAGGAAAGCCATTCCCTCCTGCCCTCCACGCCGCCAGCCCTTCCCGAGGGCTCCAGTGATCCAGGGCTCACCCCCGCCTTGGGGCCTTTTCAGCAAACACTTCTGGTGTGGGGCCCTCGGGGAGCTGGAGCCAGGCAGGTGGCATGTGGCCAGCGCCGGGAGGTTCATCCCCACGGGGAAGAGGGTACGAGGGTGCGAAGCAGTGAGCTGGAGCCTGAGGGGAGATGCCTCCGGCCGACTGGTCCAGGAGGGGCTGCGGTGCGAGTTGGCCAGGCCTTTTCAAAGCATCTTCGCGGAGGCCAGAACTTACTGGAAAAGGTTTAAACTATAGCTCGGAGCCTGGCTGGTTGGGCTCAGTGGAGCATCAGCCTGAGGACTGAAGGGTCCCAGGTTCGATTCCAGTCAAGGGCACGTGTCCGAGTTGTGGGCTCGATCCCCAGCAGGGGGCTTGCAGGAGGCAGCCACTCAATGATTCTCTCATCATGGATGTTTCTTTCTCTCCCTCTCCCTTCCTCTCTGAAATCAATAAAAAATATATATTAAAATCAATAAACTACAGTGCAGCGATTTGCATTCCCGTTTCCTGATGGTGAAGGACAGGGAGACCCTGCAATTACGCCTGCAGGCTCCCTTTCTGCGCAGCTTCTGCCAGCTCTGCCTGCTTCTGGGAACCGGGCAGGTGCCCCAGCTCCCTCTCCAGGCCCAGCTTGGTTGGCTTCGCTCCAAAGGCGTTAGAGACCTCCCGACGCAAACACTACCGTCCCATCAGTCAAAGCGCTTGGTTCCCAAGACTTACTTGATCACGCTTGCAACGTGGAGGCTTTGCTTGGCCTGGGGCACGCGTGTGGCCAGGAGAGCGGGCGGGGGGAGGGGGGGCAGAGTTGAGGCCCAGAGCTGGGGAACCAGCAGGCCCTTGGCATTCCTATTGCCATGGTCGTTGCTGGGGAGGCTGGCGGGCATGGAGGGCAGAAGCTCCACGGCTCCAGGAGGATCTCAGGGGCCTCTCTGAGGTCTCAGCAGAGCTCAGCAGCCTGGGTTTGCCCAGAACCAGCCTCCTGTCTCCAGGGAGCTGCTGCTTCCGAGGGTGGAAGCACTTTCCCTGTCACCTGCCGGCCACACCACAGGCTGGGGACGACCCTGCGCGCCCTGTCCCCATCCTGCAGGCACCTCGGGAAGGCAGGCCAGGAGAGCAGGTGCTGAGAAACCAGGTGCAGGGAGCTGGGCCTGTCTGCCCACGGAGAGCTTCCAGGAGGCTGAGTGCTGGGTGCGTTGTGGGCTGAGTTGTAACCTTCCCCCAATTCAAATGCTGAGGCCTTAGCCCCCGGACCTCAGCGTGTGACTGTGTTTGGAGACAGGACCTTTACACGGTTACGACGGTAAAAGGAAGTCACTAGGGTGGGCCCTATTCAACCTGTCTGCTTTGGACACAGGCCTGCACAGAAGAAAGGCTGTGCAGACACAGAGAGAAAGCAACCATGACACGCCCAGGAGTGAGCCCTCGGGCAAAGCCAACCCTGCTGACAACTTGAGTTCAGGCTCTCAGACCCAGGCTGTGAGGGAGTAGATTTGTGGTGCTTGTTACACAGCCCCGCTGACTGAGACAGGTGCTGGGAGCTAAGGGTGAAGGCAGGGCCCTGTGACCTGAGTGACCTGCCATCTCCTCCCAGTTGGACCAAGTCCTGAGAAGTCCTGGCAGGAGAAAGATACACCACCATCCTCCCAATGAACAATTCTCAAAATTCATCTGAATGGGGAGTGGGGGCGGGAGGGAGGGGCAGAAAGCATGCTGACCGTATTTCCTGAAATGTGGAGGAGAGACTCGCTCAGAACACAGAAAGACGAACTGACCCTCCTAGGATTATGTTCCTCTCTGACTCAGAGGTTCTTGAGTGCAGGGGAGACTGCTATTTGTTTCCTGCTTTCAGCACAGCGCTCTGGGTAGGGTGAGGGATGGAAGCACATCTGTAACCGCTGTGGCCAGACTGGGTCAAGGCCAAGCTCCCAGAGCTGGATGGCGCCCCAGGCTGCCCGGGGCTATGGATGGGCATCACCCACCTGACACCAGGAAGTGGGAGGAACAGTTGAAGGCTGTGGAGACTGTAACCAGGATGAACTTGACAGCAAGGATCATCTGTTTACGTGTTTGGGGGTGTCTCATCAGCACCTCCCAGCTTGTGCTCCAGCACCCCTGACGCAGGGCCTCCAGGGCCCGACCTCTGCCAATGGCACTGACGCGCTGAGACTCCAGGGCGGCTGGGAGAGCCCGGGGGGGGGGGGGGGGGGACAGGCTACCCTCACGGCTGAGGTTTCTTTGTCCCTTTAGAAGCTGGGACAGGGAGGAGGAGTGCTCGGCCTTGTCAGGGGAAATTTACAAACAAGACAGCAACTTGTACAGACATTTGCGCAGTTAAAACTGTCCCCTATGACTCAGAAGCCTCACAACCTCTCCCTCCCACACCATCGGTACCGAGGCCAGGCCGTCACCACGCCCTCTTCCTGGGACCTGGCCTCTATTCCAGCTGCTGGTTCCGTTGGTCCCAGGAGAGCCCCCTGCTGGCCTCACACGCTGCAAGCGGACAAGGTAAGGAGGCCAGGTGTGTGAGCTGCGTGGGGAGGCTGTAGGGAGGCTGTGCTGAGAGAAGGTGAGGCAGAAACATCCCTAAATGATGAGGGCTCTTCTCACAGCTGACGGCGTGCTCTCACCACGGAGAAGTAATCACCCCTGGGAATGGCCTCAGACCTGCTCGCAGGAAAGGGGCACTGACACCCCCATGGAAGGGCCTGGACTGTGGCAGCCACGCAGCCGTCCGCGGGTCCGCCAGCCCCGCTCTCCTCTCCAGCTGACGCCCAGCCTGGGGTCCCCGCTCCATCATCACAGACCCTTCACGTCCCGTGGGAAGCTGCCAGGCCAAGGCTCAGCGAGCACCAGGTGCTGTCGAATGAATGAATATCCAAAACCTGGTATTTATACAATGCACTTCTTCCCGAGCTGGAGATGATTACTCATAACAGATAAAGTCACGACACATGTGTACGGAAGGAGAATAGAGTAAATGCTTTTCTGTTTCAGAAAGAGAAGCCAGGGAAGTAAAGGATGTAGAAAAATGATTTATGCCTAATCACTGAGGCAGCTGGCCCTGAAACCACGGAGCCCTAATCCCAGAGGTTTCTATTTACCTGGAATAGTAAGAAACCTTTCATATGCCCTAACCAGTTTGGCTCAGTGGATAGAGCATTGGCCTGCAGACTCAAGGGTCCCGGGTTCGATTCTGGTCAAGGGCATGTACCTTGGTTGCAGGGACATCCTCAGTGGGAGGTGTGCAGGAGGTAACTGATCGATGTTTCTCTCTCATCGATGTTTCTAACTCTCTATCCCTCTCCATTCCTCTCTGTAAAAAATCAATAAAATATATTTTTTTTTAAAAAAAGAAAACTTTCATATGACACACGAAGGAGCCATGTCTGCCGTGTCCCTAGCCAGCCTTCTCCCTGTCACTCTGCAGCCAGAAGAGAGAATGTGCCCTTCACCCTGTCGATGGGCCACCTCCCCAGCCTCTGGGTCACCCAGGGCCTGAGTGAGGCCAGGGGACAAGGCAAAGGGAACCAGCGCGCTAAAACCTGCTGCGATGCGATGAGGCGTTCAGGGAGAGGGGCTGGAGCAGAGCTGTGTGGCTGGCCTCGGAGTGCACGGAGGTTTGGGGGGCTGGGGAGCGGAGCAGGGGGTGTTAGATGTGTGGTCGGGTTACAGACTGGATCTTCTCAATTATTTTCCAAACAATGCAAGTAATCAATGGGATTCTCTTTTAATTACCGTTGCCAACCGGGATGTCTTCTGGGAGACCACGCCAGGGGAAGCAGGGGAGTGGAGCCAGGGCTGTAGAGCTCAGATTCACGCCCGCCTACACTCGGGCTCCAGCCCCTCTAGGTCTGAGTCAGGGCAGCTTCCCCAGCGCTCCCATTGTTCTCTCCTTCCCCACAGACAGAGAGACGCTGCAGAAACAACACTGAGCCGCAGTGACAGTCTGCAGACACTGTGAGGACTAGAAACCCACGTTCAACGCAGAAAACCGCTTCTAAAGCATTTTGTCAGATTAAGACTCGGATAACCTGTGGCGCTGCAAGCTCAACCTGCGCTCCTCTCGGCCACAGGCAGCTTGAACACACACAGTTTCCCTCCCTGAGAGGCATTCCAATGGTCTTTTAAGTGAAGAACAAAGAAGGAAACAAGAATGGTTTGGAAGCTCCACAAACAGCCCCCCACGGTGGCCCCAGCCAGCACCTGACACGGGAACCAATCGGCTTACCCCTGGGGCCTGTCATGAAGTCCTGAGACCTAGGCTCCTCCCACTGGGAGACTCGGGGTCTGGGTGGGGTGACAGCTCTGCTCTGAATGTCCGGGAGCCCCTAACATTCACGTTAGAGCCCTGCCCCATGTATGGGCAGTTAGACGGGCCCTGAGGCGGGGCGGTGATGGGTTAGAGCCCTGGTTAGATGCCAGGCTCTCTCTCTCTTCCCCCCCCCCCCCCCACGAGGACACATCGGGAAGGTGGCCCTCTGCGAGCAGGAAAGAGCCCTCCCTGGGATCGACCCGGCTGGCTCCTGGGTCTCGGCCTTCAGCCTCCAGAGCTGTGAGAGATCTGTGTTCCTAGTGTTTCATGCTGCAGCCTGAGCTGACACACAGCCACACGCGTCCCAAGCTCCCCACTGCACTGAGGGCCGTGGGGGAGAGGGGTGGAGCAGGATGGCGAGAGCCTCGGGCTGTAGGTGAAGCGGCGATCGGAGGCCTCGGGGTGTCAGTGCTGAAACGCCCACAGGGCTTACCTCCGGGAGACGGCTTTGCCCTCGCTGCCCACCATGGTTTGCTACTGTAATACAAGGGCAAAAGGCGCTTTAGCATGGACACCAGTGACATCGTCCCCTGAAAGAAAGCTGCCTGAAGTTAAGGAAAATTACTTGTCAGGGATGTTATTAAAGGAAATGTATTCTGTTAACAATCATGTCGGGACACATCTCCCTCTCCGCCTGGGCCAGCCCCGGGGGAGAAGGCACGTGCCAGCAGGGCTGCGCCCAGGCCTCCCGCCCTGCAGGTGCCTGCTCTCCAGCCACCGAGCACCATGGGTCTCGGGCTCCCGTGTGGCAGCTACAAGCATGTTTATCAGGAAGGATGCATCCAGTCTTTAAGAAGTCTGTGACTGTGGTTTTACACACGCACGCGTGCGCGCGCGCGCACACACACACACACACACACACACACACACACACACTGTTTGTGGACTTTCCATCTGCAAGAGATAACCCCCTCCCCCAGAGAATGTGTGGTTAAAAATACCATAATTAGCCCTGGCCAGTATGCTCAGTGGTTACAGCACCAGCCCTGGCACTGAATGGCTGAGGGCTTGATTCCCAGTCAAGGGTATATACCTGGGTTGCAGGTTCCATCCTGGCCTGCCTTGGGCGCCTGCAGGAGACAACCAATCCATGCATCTCTCTCACATCAATGTCTCTCCCCCCTGCCCTCTCTCTCCCTCCCTCCCTCCTTCCCTCTACTCCCTCTGAAAAAAGAAAAAATATCAATGGAAAAAAATCCTTGGGTGAGGATGAACCAAAAATATATGTATGTATATACACCATCATTAGATCTTACGTGTTCTTATCCAAAAACAGATACGGCAACCACATGACAGGCTGGAGTGCTGGCTGAGCTGTGTGGCCCTCATCTGTCCTTTATACATGCACCAAGCCAGCAGCTGCACACCTAAACTTACCCAACGTCAGTTACAGCTCAGCGAGGCCGGAAAAAATACCACAATTAAGTCAATATTGTTTCAGGAAAAGAACTGCACCCCTGCGTGCTTTATTTCTGGGGCAAATGATGACCAGATTAACTCCATCAGCTACGTCTTTAGTCAATCCCAGTCCCCAGTCCGGTGGTCCCCTGAGGGGATAGAGGACAGGCGGGAGGTCCAAGTGACAGCATGGAGCCCCCCCCCCCCCTTAAGCCAACAACGCGGCCTTCCCCTCAGGGCCCAGCCCTCACCTCTGGGCCAAAGCCTTCTTCCCTCCTACCCGCGCTCTCCACGGGTTGCAGGGGAGCTGGGGCGTCCCTGGGTCCTGCGCACAGCTTGCTCCCCTTCCCAGCCCAGGGACCAGCGCAGTGGGGCGCGGAGGGGACTGGCTGGGGGGGTATCTCCGGGTCCCCCCCCCTCACAGTGCAGCTGGAAAGGAGGGAAGGTCTGGTCTGGCCACGGGACAAGCTGCCCAGCGAGGCGGGCAGGACCGGCTGCAAACCTGAACCTGTGGCTCCCCTCTTGCTCTTTTCTTTCTTTAAGAAACAGAGTTTATATGAGCTTTATTATTATTTTTAATTTGCTGATTGAGAGAGAGAGGACGGGAGTGGGAGGGAAGAAGGGAGAGGGAGGGAGGGAGAGAGAGAGAGAGAGAGAGAGAGAGAGAGAGAGAGAGAGAGAGAGAGAGAGATTGCTCCCCTTACTTCCGCACCCATGGGTCGCTTCTTGTATGTGCTCTGACCCGAGCCCAGCGGAGGCTCGAACCCACTGCTCCCAGCCAGGCGCCTCCTGCGCTTCGGAGCCGGAGCCGACGAGGTTTGGTCCTGACGGGACTACACAGCCTCGACATTGTCACTACTTCTTAGGATACGATGATGCTGTTATTCATTAAAAATAAATGTGAGCACAAAACAGAAGAAAACATCGCAAAGAAAGCACCGTTGGGGCACAGGCGCAGTCCTCCTGGGGGAGCTGGAGCAGGCAGCGCCGCCAGGGAGAGCCCGGACACACCGCCTCCTGCAGCGCGGGGAGGGCGGCGCCGCACAGGTCGCGGGCAGCGCGGGGAGGGCGGCGCCGCTCAGGGTGCGGGCAGCGCGGGGAGGCCGGCGCCGCTCAGGGTGCGGGCAGCGCGGGGAGGGCGGCGCCGCTCAGGGTGCGGGCAGCGCGGGGAGGCCGGCGCCGCTCAGGGTGCGGGCAGCGCGGGGAGGGCGGCGCCGCTCAGGGTGCGGGCAGCGCGGGGAGGCCGGCGCCGCTCAGGGTGCGGGCAGCGCGGGGAGGGCGGCGCCGCTCAGGGTGCGGGCAGCGCGGGGAGGCCGGCGCCGCTCAGGGTGCGGGCAGCGCGGGGAGGGCGGCGCCGCTCAGGGTGCGGGCAGCGCGGGGAGGCCGGCGCCGCTCAGGGTGCGGGCAGCGCGGGGAGGCCGGCGCCGCTCAGGGTGCGGGCAGCGCGGGGCCAGCAGCGGCGCCAAGAAGTGGGAACAGCTGGAGGCCGCGGGGGCCGGGCCGGGCCGGGGCGGCACCGCGCGCTTCCGCTGGCACCCACCCCCTTCTCCCCAGTGCTGGCCGCAGCACCGGGCCCCACGCCTGCCCAGGTCCCGGCTTCACCCGGAGAAGTTCTGAAAGACGGGGGCGGCCTCCACCCAGCTTTGGAAGCAGGCCGGGCCCCGCTCCCGGATCTGCTGGCGCCCTTTGTCGGTGATGACCTCCCCACTGGGCTTCAGGATCACAAGCTTGGGGGTGGCTGTGACGCGGTACCTGGTCCTCAGCTCACTGCGGAGAGAAGCGGGCAGGCCGGGGTCAGCGGGCGGGGAGGCTGTGCCCCCGCCAACCCTGCACAGCCTCAGGGCCACGCCCGCCAGGGGCCCGGGAGCCTCCTTCCTTCCGCGTCGCCCTCCGCCAGCCTGTCCCAGAGCGTCAGCAGCTGGGCTGCTCGGGCCTGTGCTGTTACAGAGCGAAACTCTCTCTCCTTATCCCAACCATGCATCCAACAAGCGCCCTGTAGACACAAAGCTCTGCACAATGTCTAGTCGGACCTTAGGGCAACAGAGAACCCCGAACACTACAACATGTAGTGTTAGGCTCGAGCCATGGCGGGCACAGGCCTCCCAGGCCAGAGATGTGCCCGGTGTCCCCAAGGGCACGGCCGAGGAGGGTCTGCCAAGGGGGGTCCACGGTTGGGGGATGTGGTACGTAAACCCTTTAGGGGTGGGAAGTGTGGGAAGTGTTCTGGAATCTCAGTTGTCCAGTCTGGACAGAACACAGGTGGAAAGGGCAGGCGTGGGAGACAGTGTGGTCAAATGCTGGGGGGCAGGAAGATGCAGACTGAGAGCCACTGGAGAGCCGGCAAGGGCACGGCAGGACCAGACCTGTCTTTGATGAGATGAGGCAGGTGTGAGAATAAGAATCCATTGAGTGGGGACACCGAGGCTGGGGGGCCGATTAGACCAGTGGTCGGCAAACTGCGGCTCGAGAACCACATGCGGCTCTTTGGCCCCTTGAGTGTGGCTCTTCCACAAAATACCACATGCGGGCGCGCACGTACAGTGCGATTGAAACTTCGTGGCCCATGCGCAGAAGTCGGTATTTTGTGGAAGAGCCACATTCAAGGGGCCAAAGAGCCGCGTGTGGCTCCCGAGCTGCAGTCTGCCGACCACTGGGTTAGACTATTCTAGCAGTCCAGGGCCTAACTGAAGTAGAAATGAGCAGGAAGGCAGGAAAGGGCTGGAGAGCCACAGACTCGGCAGATTCGGGGCCTGACGGAGGCGCTGGGTCAGGAAGTCCAGGAGCTGGGCCCTCAGGTGGAGAGGGCACCGTCGAGCAGCCTGGCCCACGCACTGGCTCACCCATGGTTCTGAGGGCTCTGCCGGGGCTGTTCTCTACCCGGGACATGAGCCACGGCCGGCTGGTTCTCCATCTGTCCCAACTGGTGACCTGGAGGCCAAGGTGCTCCAGCCATGGGGCCATGGGCGGGGCAGTGGTGAGAACCAGAGCGGGGGGATGGGGGGTCGAGGAGGGAATACTCCAGAGCCCAAGTGAGCGTGAGTGCGGTCAAGGAACAATCACAAAATGCGTGTGACACCAGCACTGAGCAGGTCTCACCTGCAGGGCACACGCCACAGGAACGCCTGCTGGCAAACGTGCTGTTCCTTCTTCCTGCGCCCACAACACAGGCAAGGAAGCCAGACAGGGTGGCCGGTCAGTGGTGCTGCCCCAAGCCAGGCCTGGGAGTCACCCCTCCTCTTGCCCACACCGCCTGGGGCTGAGGGATGCCAGTAAGCACGTCCCTGTCCAGGCAGAGGAGGGGCACTCGCACTGGTTTTGCGGGGGCTGCACTGCAAAGCCAAGGCCTAAGGAGCTCTGAGGACTAGGTGAGCACCTGGGCATTTTCCTTCTGCCGGGGCCTTGGCGGTGGTCCCCTCCAGCCATGCCAGCGGGACCTGTGGGGGCTCGGTGGTGGGTTCCTCTCTTCCTCCCACGACTCGCCATCAGCAGTCACCAACGGGCGGCTGTTACCATCGTAGCTAGCCCGTTCATATTACAAATGGGAAGGCAGCAAAGGGGAGACCAGACATTGTAAGCAGTTATCTGGGCAGCTCCGCCAGCAAGCTGCAACTTCACGCTCCCTCACCCACTGCCTGCAGGTCACTGCGGGAAAGGGCCCAACGAGGGGGAAAGGGATGCATGGGCAGTGAAGTCGGGGTGACGTAGGGAAGGCGCTGGCCTGTCAGTCTAACCTGGAAAAGGATAACTGGCTAGAGGGGGTGGGGCCACTGCAAGTGCACAAAATCCAAAGGATTCATTGGATAAGCTCCCGGTTAAAAACCACAGACAAAGGAATTCTCTCTCTCTCTCTCTCTCTCTCTCTCTCTCTCTCTCTCTCTCTCTCTCGCTTCGCTCCTGCTTCCTGGCACTGGCTTGTTCCGTGACCCAAGCTAGCCTGCCCAGCATGTGGCCGCGGACCCCACAGGCAATGGCCTGCAGCTGGGAACACTAGCTCAGCCAGCCAAATGCTGGACCAGACCTGAATATGGACTTCTTCCAGGGCAGAGGGAGATGGCACCTCGGTGGGGAACTCCCTTAATGTTACATCATCAATAAAGCTTCCTACCATACCTCACCCTCCCATGGAGGCCTCAGAAGTTCTTGTTCGTGTGGCACCCCAAGAACTCCACTTCCATCAGCAACATGGGGACACAGAGAACACCCCACCAATAACATAGTCACTGAGGGAAGACAGGCCAGGGCCCTCACCATGACCCAAGGGGGCCCAGGAGATTACTCCCCCAGCCCCGTAGCACCAAGCAGAGTGCTATGTTCTGAACACAGGACCTTCCCCCCTGCTGCCTGTATGCTCCTTACATTCTCTCTCTCTCTCTTTTTTTTAATATATTTGTATTGATTTCAGAGAAGAAGGGAGCGGGAGAGGGAGAGAAATCAACGATGAGAGAGAATCATTGATTGGTTGCCTCCTACACACCCCCACACTGGGATCAAGCCCAAAACCCCGGCATGTGCCCTTGACGGGAATCAAACCCGGGACGCTTCAGGCCGCAGGCCTATGCTCTATCCACTGAGACAAACCAGCTAGGGAACTGGCACTTTCAAAACTGTGTTATTTCAAAAGCTGTGCATAACTTGAATACTAAGCAAATCAAAAGGCATTTTATGACCGGCACTAGCCATGATGCTAAAATGCATCCTTTTGCCGAGTGAACCCCGGTCATTGGGACTTATCTTCGACGTGTGTCGCTACTCCTGCTGTGAGAGAAGTGGGCTTGCCCAGCTCACCTCTCCCTCCCATCATGCAAGCAGGTGTTGGAGAAAGAATCACACTTCCAGGGGACTTGCAAAGGTAGCTTCCATTTTTAATTGCCCAGAAGGAATGTCCTTTGAGGACAATTAATTTGGGAGGGTTCATGCCGCAGGGAAACCATAATCCCCATGGAAATGCACAGGTGCTCTGTAAACAAAGCCCAGAAACCTCCCGTGTGCCCGCCGAGGGCCCGGGTAATGCCCTCCGTGAAGCCGATTTAACCCAAGCCTGGAGCTTACACCACAGGGACCGCCAAGATGCCCACGCGAGGGCTCGAGCCACGTTCCCTCTGCCAACCCACCCTCAAGTCCTCCCTGCCCCTCCTCCCTCTTCCCGCAACCCCCCCCCCCCAACCCGCCCGCCCCTGCGGAGCCCGTGCGCAGCCAGGGGAGAACTACGGCCAATTTCTAGTTGATTCACAAACTCTGAAACCCAGCAAAGCTGAGCGTCCGCGCCGTCACGTCTCTAAACAGGAACGCGAGATGCTCCAGGGCAGGCGTTTGTGTCACCCTGACGCCGCCTCCGCGGTGCCGGCACCCGGTCCCACAGCTGGTGCGGGGCCGCGCTGGCGGCGAGGACATGCCAGCCACGCGCAGTGAAAATGAACCCGGGCTCTCCCCTCCCGGGCTCCGAGCCCGGCCCCGCACCGCTGGCCTGGGCAGCCACCCCTCGGCTCCGGTTCTGACAGAGCGACTTCCCGAGTCCCCTCCCTTCACACTCAGTCTCCCCGTGCGGTGGGGCTCCGCGCCCGCAGCGCCGCGCAGCTCGGAGAAAGGCAGGCTCTGCAGCCGGAGCGTCCCGACTCCGGGAGCGACCGCCCGGTCCCCGAACCGCTCCAGCCTCCCTGGGAACCTGCGCCAAACGACTTGGACCCGGGCCGGGGCTCCTGGCTGCAGGGACAGGAGGGCGGGGCGCGGGGCCCGGGCGAACCCCGGCGGCCACACTCACTGCCGGTAGGGGTCGTGGAAGGGGAGCGCCAGCCAGGCGCCGGGCAGCTGCCGCAGGAACCCTTCCATCTCCGGGGCGCTGCCGTCGGTGGACACGAGGACCACGGCCAGGGGCGCGGGCGGGCGCGCCTGCTCCACCAGCTCCGCGTAGAAGTCGCAGAGCAGCGGCGTGAAGTCGCGGCTGGGCGCGCAGCGGCCCGACGCGAAGTACAGCGCCACCACCTTGTTCTGCAGCGCCGCCTCGGCCTCCACCCAGGCGCCGCCGGGGGCCAGCAGGCGCCGCCCGCCCAGCACGTCCACCATGGCTGGCGCGGAGGGACGGTCGCTCGCGGCGGGTGGTCGCCTCTTTTCTCCCCGCTCCGTGCGCTGGCGGCGCAAGACCCTCCCGGGCATCAACACCGGCCTCGGCCGGCGACTGCGCAGCAGCGTCCGCACGGGGGAGGAGGCGGGGAAATGCAGACGCCTGCGGCTCCCGCGGCCACCGCAGCAGCTCCGCGCCGCGCCTCCGGCAGCGAGCGGCCCTCTAAGCCCTAGCGCTCTCCCCGCCCCTCCCATCGCCCGCAGCGCCCCAAAGTCTCCCCGCCCCTCTCTCCTCCTCTCCCATCGCCCGCAGCGCCCCGCAGTCTCCGCGCCCCTCTCCCCGCCCCTCCCATCGCCCGCAGCGCCCCGCAGTCTCCGCGCCCCTCTCCCCGCCCCTCTCTCCTCCCCTCCCATCGCCCGCAGCGCCCCGCAGTCTCCGCGCTCTCCGCCCACGCGCTTCTCTATCCTCGGACCCTGCCCTGCGCCTGCCCACTGCTCCACCTCGCGGCGCCCCCCCTGCGCTCGGTCCCGCCCCCCCCTGCCTGGTGTTCACCGAGCAGTAGGCCCGGGAGGTTCTGTCCGGAGGGGAAGGGAGGGGAAGGGCGGGTGGAGGGGAGACGACCCCGTTCTTTCCCGGGATTGCAGGACATCCTGCGCCTGGCCTGGGAGTCCTGTACTTGAAGGAGCTGCTGCTGCTTCTTTTTAAAAATCTTTATTTTTAATTTTTATTATGGAAATATTCAAGTATACATAACAGTAGAAATAGTATAATGAAGCCCAATGTTCCCATTAGTCCGGCGTCAGCAATCCACACTCACAGTACATTTGACATCACGATGTCCTTGTGAGGCAGCTTCTTAAAGAAGCGAAGAGTGAAGTGTCCCGCACCCGTGAGGCCTGGGAGCAGAGTCTCAGCTTCCGGCCGGGGCGGAAGGACACGCGCCTGGGCGCAGAATTTGAGGAGTCATAACTCACACACACAAACAAACAAAAACCCTAGGCGAATGAGGACAACTCATTGTGCTTGCTTTGGAGAGGGAGGGGCAGGGCTGCCGAGGGGGTGAAGGTAGACACCTGGATGGAGGTTGACCCCTCCCGCTCTCCCGCACCATGAGACTGACATGTTGGGACACTATGCACTTGGCAGAGCCAGGGCTAAGTTCACATTCTGTTGCCGGACAGATGGCCCATGAAGAGCGCTACCAAAGCCCCCATTCACTGTCGTCTTAGAAGAGTAGGAATTTACAGGCAAACCTGGATTCTCCAAAGTCTCCCATCTCCAACAAGTGGGTTCTTGGCCAAGTTCTTCACGGAAAATGTCTCAGTTGTCAAACAAAACTTCAGTTCTCGACCCAACAATCCTTTTGTGCTGATACCTGTATGGTCAGTTACATGTCTCTCAGGTGACAAACAAAGGAGAGAGTGCGTGAGTATGGGTCAGTTCACCACTAAACCTCAAACTGTTAACATCTCAGGAAATTGTGCTGTGAATATTTTTTGCTTTTGTTGCTACTCATTATTATCAAACTAGAGGCCCGGTGCATGAAATTCGTGCATGGGGGGGGGGTCCCCTCAGCCCAGCCTGCACCCTCTCGCAATCCAGGACCCCTCAGGGGATGTCCGACAGCCGGTTTAGGCCCAATCCCATGGGACCTAAGCTGGCAGTCAGACATCCCTCTTGCAATATGGGACCACTGGGTCCTAATCGCTTGCCTGCCTGCCTCATCGCCCCTGCCTGCCTCATTGCCCCTAACCACTCTGCCTGCCTGCCTCATTGCCCCTGACCACTCTCCTGCCTGACTGATCACCCCTAACCACTCTGCCTGTCTGCCTGATCACCCCTAACTGCTTCTGCCTTGGCCCCCACTGCTGCGGCTTCATCTGGAAGGACGTCTGGAATGACATCTGGAAGGTCGTTTGGCTGTCTGGTCTAATTAGCATATTATGCTTTTATTATTATAGATATGTACAGTAAGTCATATTGATTCCTAAGGTTAGTGATAGCAACAAAGTGAAAAGGAAAGTTGTGAGAACAACAATAGAGCTTAAAAAAGAAATAATTGCAAGTATGATGGAGATGTTCGAGTGTCTGATCTGGCTACCGAGTATGGAATGGCTAAATCAATGATTAGCACACTTTTATTTTATTTTAAAAGACAGATTTTCTACTTTTTATTTTATTTTTTTAAATATATTTTATTGATTTTTTACAGAGAGGAAGGGAGAGGGATAGAGAGTTAGAAACATCTATCAGCTGCCTTCTGCACACCTCCTACTGGGGATGTGCTCACAACCAAGGTACATGCCCTTGACCGGAATCGAACCTGGGACCTTTCAGTCCACAGGCCGACACCCTATCCACTGAGCCAAACCAGTTAGGGCATTAGCACACTTTTAAAACACAAAGAGGCCATCAAGAGTGCTGATGTTGCTAAGGCTGTGAAAGTGCTCATGAAACAACAATCACAGGCAATTGAAGAGGTAGGAAATTGTTGTTGATTTGGATGAAGGACAAGCAGGAGGTGACAGCATTTCGGAGGCAGTGACATGTGAAAAAGCAAAGATGCTGCAGCCTGACCTGAACACCCGAACAAGGGCTGAGGGTGGCTCGTCAGGCCTGGATAGATGCAAGAAAAGAGGTGGCCTTCATTGACGAGGCTGCCGGCTCTAACAAAGCAGCTGCGGGTAATTTCGTGATGGAATCTGAACAATCCTTCGGGGCCAGAGGACTTGTTCCCCAGCGAGTGTTCAGATGTGATGAGACAGGCCTCTTCTGGAGAAAACGCCCAGAGGACCTACATCCCACAGCAGGAGTCATGGCCGGGACGCGAGCCAGTGGAGGACAGGCTGGGCTGATTGCAGGGTGGGATGGAGTGGCCTTCAAATGGAAGCATCTACTGAAACCCTCGCGTTTTCAAGAAAAACAATGTCATAAAAAACAAGTTGAATTTGACATGGAGGGCTCCTAGCAAAGCTTGGGTAAACAGGCAGGTTTTTTTGTTTTGTTTTGTTTTTTAAAATATACTTTCATTGATTTTTTTACAGAGAGGAGGGGAGAGGGATAGAGAGTTAGAAACATCGATGAGAAACATGGATCAGCTGCCTCTTGCATGCCCCCCACTGGGGATGTTCCCGCAACCAAGGTACATGCCCTTGACCGGAATTGAACCTGGGACCTTTCAGTCCACAGGCCGACGCTCTATCCGCTGAGCCAAACCAGTTAGGGCAACAGGCAGTTTTTTATTGAGTGGATTCATGAAGTGTTTGCCCCATGTGTGAGGACATACCCCTGGGAAACACAAATGCCACTCAGGGCACTTCCTGTCCTGGCGGGGCTGCTGCCCGCCCCCAGGCCTGGAGCAGAGCTGCTGGAGGAGCACAGCTTCCCCACTGCGAGGTCCTCCCCACCTGCAGCGCCCGCCCCCAGCCCACGGGCCAGCAGGTCGTTTCTAACCCCACACAAAGGTCCTGTTTCAGAGGTGGTTTTCTTTTTATCCTCCTCACCCAATATATTGTTGAATATTCTCTATTTAATAAAAATTGATATGTTTTTATTGAATTTTAGAGAGAGAGGAAAGGGGAAAAAGAGAGAAACACACACACCCTGGGTCTGTGCCCTGACTGGGAATCAAACCCAAGACCTTCTGGTGTTTGGGACGACACTCCAACCAACTGGGCCATCCAGCCAGGGTGGTAGAGGTGTTGTGAGGTGACCTGTGAGACTAAGTTAACCCTCAGGGGGTCCTGGAAGGAGCGTTTTAATATCCTCACTTGCGTGAGGCTCATAGAGCATGGGGGAGTGTGCTCCAGGACCACGCAAACAGCTAGCACAGTGGTTCTCAACCTTCCTAATGCCGCGGCCCTTTAATACACTTCCTCATGTTGTGGTGACCCCCAATTTATTGTTACAAATTGGACATAATTAAAACATAGTGATTAATCACAAAAACAATACGTAATTATATATGTTTTCTCCGATGGTCTTAGGCGACCCCTGTGAAAGGGTCGTTCGACCCCCAAAGGGGCCGCGACCCGCAGGTTGAGAACCGCTGCGCTAGAAGAAACTGGCCAGAGCCTGTTACTGACAGAGCCTGTGCGGAATGAGGGGGCCTGGCTGTTGTGGGGACACTGTGTCCCTGGGCAAATCCATGGCCTGGCGGGGGTGGCGGTGGGGGAGTCGGTGAGGACACAGCCCTGAGCTGACCACCCAGGAGCTCCAGGGCCTTCAGAGGAGGGGGAAGGAGGCCATTCCTGCTTCACTCATCAAGGGAATGCTGGGAAATGAGCAGAAATGCAGTTTTATTGAGAAATATCACCCTGACAAAGAAGTAGCAAACCCTGCGATAAATTTGTTCGTTGACAGTGCCGTGTTTCACGTCAGGCAAGTGTTAAAACGCAGGCAAAACACAAAACTAGTGAATAGTCCTTTGGTTTATTTTTCTAGAGAAAGTGGAAGGGAGAAAGAGCGGGAGAGAGAAGCAGATGAACACATCCATGGGTTGCCTCCCGCATGCGCCCCAAGCAGGGCCAGGAATCGAGCCTGCAGCCGAGGTGTGTGCCCTTGACTGGAATCAAGCCCAGGACCCTTCAGTCCGTGGGCCAGTGCTCTATCCACCGAGCAAACTAGCTAGGGATTATTTTTGTTTTAAGGTGTTTACTTATAGATTAAAGAAAGTTAAAACAGGGAATTATCGGGGGTCTTGAATGGATTGTTTCAATTTACATTCTTTCTAATCGGGGAAAATGATTCATTTTTCGAAGAAATCACTCTCAGCAGCCTTCCGAATGAGTTAAGTTTGAGAACTGCAGTGCCACTGTATACTGAACTCAGAGGGAAAGCAAGAGGGGCTGCGAGCAGTGTACCAGTAAATCCTGTATGTGGAGGCCTATGACTTTTGCTAAATCTCAGAAGCAAGATGAATGGAATGTCCCTAAACTCTAAATATCAAAACTCTATTTTGATCTGTTTGGCTTTTTTTCTTAGATCACAACAGTGAACGGAGTGGAGAAAACATTCCAAAACTTTTAGTGCCACCCATCCACGGGAGAAATATCCGATTATTTGTGTAAACGCCGTGAGCTGAGGGGGCAGGTGTCTGTTCCCAGGAGAGCAGCCCACCTAGGGAGCCACCCCAGTGCTGACGCTGGGGCAGCCCTCCCTCTCCTCCAGGGGCTGACGCGCGCGTGTGTGTGTGTGTGTGTGTGTGTGTGTGTGTGTGTGAGGACTTCTCCCTCAGAGCTCCTGGCAGGCACCCAGGGGAGGGTGATTCATTCCCTCCCTCCTGTCTAGAGGCTTCTCCACCCCCTGCCCCCGGTCTTCAAGGGCCTTCTCGGGCCCTTCCTGTTGCATGAGGCTCCCGGGAGTGACAGCCTGGGTGGCCTGAGTCCTCCTCCCCACTTGTCCTCAGGGCTCCCGGCCCCCAAGCATGGCAGACACAATTAATCCCCAGCTACCTCAGCCCAAAGCATAAGGTTTCGGGTAACGAACTATGGGAAATCAACATAAAATACACAAGGTTCATACTCAGCTGCTGTTTTGGGGGGTTTCTCTGTGTGTGTGGTGTTTTTGCTTTGCTGGTCACACTCCCTCTTTGGTCTGCCGGCTGCCTCTTCTGGTTCTGCCTTTCTCATGGGCCCACCCCACTTCCGGACTGAGCCCCTCCCTCGGTTCCAGGCAGAATCTCAGTCAGCATGGGAAAGGCCACCTGCAGGCCTCGCAGCCCAGACCCGGCAAGCACTGCTGTCCCCAGGCAAGCAGACTCCGCAGCGGCCTCCAGCCCGGGCCCAGGGCCACCCAGCAGTGAGCACAGGGAGCTCTTTCCTCATCTTCCTGCCTTTCCTTCCTACCAGCTTTCCTTTGTTTTTCTCTTATTTATTAATTTTTTAAAATCTTTATTGTTGAGATTATTACATTTGTCCCTCTTCCCCTCCCCCACCCCCCGCCAGTACCCCCCTCCACCTGGTCCCTGCCCCACCCCAGGCCTTCACCACCCTATTGTCTGTGTCCATAGGTAATGCATATATGCATATAAGATCTTTATTTAATCCCTTCCCACTCCCAACCCCCCTTCCCTCTGAGAATCATCAGTCTGTTCCATTTCCATGCCTCTAATTCTATTTTATCCACCAGTTTATTCTGTTCATTAGATTTCTTATTTATTTTGATTTTTAGATTCAATTGTTGATAGATATGTATTTATTGCCATTTATTGTTCATACTTTTGTTCTTTTTCTTCTTCTACTTCTTCCTCTTCTTAAAGAATACCCCTTCCTGCTCCGCCAACAGTAATCAACTCTCCGTGTCTAGTTGTCCTTCCCTGGGACAGCTCCTGTAAATTAAATCACATGTATGTTTTTCATCTGGCTTCTTTCATTTTGTGTGTTTGAGGTTCCTCACATAGCGTGTGTCACTCATTCCTCTTCCTGAGCAGTGCCCCAGTGTGGACACGGCGTTGTGCTGGCCGTTCACTGGCTGGTGGAAATTGGGGCTATTATGAACAATGCTGCTATAATATTACATTTTCTGTAGACATACTGCCTTTCAATTCTGATGTGTATATTCCTAGGAACCTAGAGTCTTATGGTAAATTTATATTTAACTTTTAAAGAAATTACTGAACTGTTATCCAAAGAGTTGCAGCAGCTTTTCCACACCTTCACCAACATGTGTCATGCCTGTTTCTTGGATTAGTTGTGGTGGTGAGTGGGAGGTAGTATCTCAGGTGTAATTTGCATTTCCTTATTGACTAAGGATGTTGAGCATCTTTTTGTGTGTTTATTGGCCATTTGCATATCTTCTTCAGAGCAATCTACTCAAATCTTTTGCACTTCTACTTGGACTGTCTTCTTGTTAAAGAGTCCTTTATATATTCTGGATACCAATCCTTTATCAATATAATTTGCAAATATTTTCCCTCAGTCTGTGTTTTTTTCATTTTCTTAACAAGATTTTAATTTTGGTGAAGTCTAATTTATCAACTTTATTTTTTATGGATTGTGGTTTTGATGTTGTATATAAGAAAGCTTGGTCATGAATATTCTCATCTCTGATTTCTTCTAAGTTTTATAGTTCCAGCTCTAACATTTAGGCCTACAGTTCATTGTGATGAAGGGTATAAATTCAACTTTTCAAATGTGAATATCCAATTATTCCAGCCTCATTTGTTGAAAGGGCAATCTTTTTTTCCTATGAATTACTTTCCTACCTCTGAGGAAAACCAACCAATTAACCATAAATGTAAAGATTAATTTCAGGACTTTCAATTGTATCACTGAGATAGATGATAGGTAGGTAGGTAGATAGAGCAGTCTACATATATCCCCATCCCAGTACAATGCTATCTGGATTATTGTTGATTCATAGTAAGATTTGAAATCAGGAAGTGTTAGTTCTCCAAATTTCTTTTTATTTTTCAATATTCTTTTTGCTATTCTGAGTCTTCTGCATTTCCATTAAAATTTTAGGACCAGCTTATTCATTCCTCCAGCAAAGCCTGCTGGGGTTTTTATAGGGACTGCCACCTTAATAAGTCTCTTAGCCATGAACAGGGAAAGTCTCTCCCTGTATTTAGACCTCCTTTAATTTGTAGGCTTCAGGGTACAACCTTACACTTGTATTAAATTTATCCCAAAATATTTTAACCTTTTTGATGCTGTTATGAGTGGAATTAATTCTATTTTGGGTAGTTCATTGCTGTATTTATTGTATATAGAGAAATGCAATTAATTTTTATACATAACTCTCTTATCTTACAACCTTGCTGACTTGATTTTGTCACTGGATTTGTTGAAGGTTTTTTGGATCTACAGTCAAGGGAAATTGGCCTGTAGTATTCTTGTGATGTTTTTGTTTGACTTTGGTGTCAGGGTAATAGAGACCTCATAGATTAGAACTGGTAAGTATATCCTCTTCTATTTTCTGAGCCTGTGAAAGATTCACATTGGCATTTCTTTTTTACATGTCTGGTAGCATTTGCCAGTGAAGCTATCAGGCCCTGGGCTTTATTTCACGAGAAGAGTCTACTTTCTAGTCAATTTCTTTGCTATAGATCTATTGAGATTTTCTCATTCTTCTTGGCTAAGTTTTCGTCATTTGTCTAAGACTTATCCATTTCATTTGAGTTGTCCCAGGTGTTGGAATTAAGTAAATCATAGCATTTCTTTACAATTCTTTTCATTTCTGTAGGGTTGGTAGTAATGTCCCCCTTTCATTCCTGACAGTGATTTGTGTTTCTTTCTTGGTCGGTGTAATTAAAGCTTTGCCAAACGTGTTGATATTTTCAAAGACCCAGCTATTGGTTTCATTTTTTCTCTATTGTTTTTGTTTTATATTTCACTGATTTCCATATTAATCTTTTTCTGTTTGATTTATATTTATTTTGCTCTCCTTCTTCTAGCTAAGGTGGAAGCTTAGACTATTGATTTGAGATCTCTGTAATACAGGTTTTTACAGCTATAAATTTCCCTCTAAGCACTATTTAGCTGTGTCCATTAATTTGGATATAGTGTGCTATGCTTAGCACTTCTTAGGATGTGATGTTCAATTTATTTTATCAATTCCTGTATAATATTCAATTATAGATTTTGCAAAAAGGTAACAAGGAATTTAATATAAAACATAGGTTTCGAGTAAACCAGTACAAGTTCTCTCAGCTTCTAAAAACCTGAAGCATATTAAGACCTCTCTCCACTACCTATGCAGCACAGTGCAGTAATCGGATTAGCTGAGCCATCTAGAAAGAGCACTGGCTGCCGGGGTCCAACCCCAGCAGGTCCAGGGGTTCCCAAAGGCGTAGACGGAGTTGGTGAAGAAGGAAGGACACGGAGACAGTGTTCAGTTGATCAGCAGCCTAGCCAGGATCTCCAGCCAAGTTCTGGTCTGGATCTCCAGAGAGGTTCTGGTGTTTATTTTCTTGTTACATCCGTATTTATACCAGTTGATTTTAATCCTGTCAATTTCTATTACAAAGGTTAGGGCTTTCCTTATCTCCATTCCAGGGAGTAAAGATTATGTAGCTTAAGCATGATTGTTTGTAGTTAAAGTGATTAACTACCCGCCTGGCACTTAGTTAAGGAGTTTCATCCCCTCCCTGACTTCAGGGAAAAATCCCTACCTGGGGAAACAACCTTTCTCGGAGAGGTGACCTTGGTTAAAACACACAGCGCTAAGGGGAGCAAACATATTAAGAACAGTATGCTATATACGCCAGGTCCCTTGAAACATATGCTGTGCAGATGTTTCTTTCCTGCAGCGACTGTGTCAAGCAGCAAGGATGGACCGGCTTCCGGCAAATGTGTTCAGCATCAGACCCTGTGCACAGAGACACCCACGTGGTAATTCAGATGGTTTGTAGGCCACGTTCCAACCTCTTACATGAATTCTGTCAAACACACAGCTAAGGTGATTATTCAGAGAAATTCCAAGTGTACATGACAAATGCATTGTGTTGAAATACTATTATTTTGTTCCTATTTAAAGTAGTTGGTTTCTTGTAATAAATACTATCTTCCAGAGTTATAAAATATCAATCCACTTCCCAAAGTTAATGTGTGAGAGAATGAGACAGCATCCTGCAGGCGAAAATCATTTGATACAAGGATTTCCCTGTCCTGCAGGTTTTCTGTTGTTTTTGGGGTGTGTGTGTGTGTGTTTTTGTTAATCCTCACCTGAGGATATTTTCCCATTCACTTTTAGAGAGAGTGGAAAGGAGGGAGAGAGAGATTGCTGTCTTCCACACATACACCAACCAGGGCCAGGGATTGAACCTGCAACCCAGGTAGGTGCCCTTTACTGGGAATCAAACCTGCAACCCTTTGGTGTATGAGCCAATGCTCTAACCACTTGGCTACACCAGTCAGGGCTCTATTTGTTTTGTTTTAAAACTTATTACTAGGTATCCTTCCAGGAACAAAATGAAGTAACCTAAAGAGTCTTGAGTTCGTTTCTGATGAAATTACCAACATCATTTGAGTGTGAAAGCGTGAGGCCTGTTTTCCACCAACAGCCTTCCTAATGGCCGACAGCAGGTGAGGGTCACTGGAGCTAGATAGCCCTGCTGTGAATGGGCAAACACAGGAATGCCATGTGCTGCTGATCTCAGCAGCCCGAACAGCAGTCACAGAACCCAAGCAGAACAGCTTTAATCATGTCCACACTTCCAGTCTTTTAAGACTCTTATCTATATTAATAGAAGGGTAATATGCTAATTAGACTGGACATCTTCTGGATGTCCTTCCGGACAAAGCCACAGTGGTGGGGGCCAAGGCAGAGGTGGTTAAGGGCAATCAGGCTGGCAGGGGAGAGCAGTTGGGGGTGATCAGGCCGGCAGGGGGGAGCAGTTAGGGGGCAATCAGGCCGGCAGGGGGGAGCAGTTAGGGGGCAATCAGGCCGACAGGGGGGAACAGTTAGGGGGCAATCAGGCCGGCAGGGGGGAGCAGTTAGGGGGTGATCAGGCTAGCAGAGGTGGTTACAGGTGATCAGGTCGGTAGGCAGAAGTGGTTAGGGGTGATCAGACAGGCCGGCAGGCGAGCAGTTAGGAGCCAGTGGTCCCGAATTGCGATAGGGTTGTCAGACTGCCAGTTTAGGCCCAATCCTGCAGGAATCGGGCCTAAACCGGCAGTCGGACATCCGCCAAGGAGTCCCGGATTTTAGAGGGTGCAGCCCGGGCTGAGGGCCCCCCATGCACTAATTTCATGTACCGGGCCTCTAGTCTATATATATAAAAAGCTAGCAACCGGAATGCCATAACGACGGGAAAGACCAGTTGTTATGACACCCACTGTGGTCAGTGAACTGGCCCAATCAGGGGTGGGGCTGGCTGGCCAACCTCCCAAGGCTCCTCCCCACAGCAGGCCCCGCCCAATTGCCCCCCCCCCATAGGGGGCGGGGCTGGCCGGCCAACCTGACTGCTACCAGGCCCTGCAACCAAACACCGCTCTTCCCAACTGCAATGCAGGGCCAACTCCTTGAGCTGCAAATCCAGCACGGCCACAGCCACAGCCACAGCCACATGGGCACTGGGGCGGCTCCTTGGCTGTGAAGCCCTTCTTCCTGGGCCTGCAACATCTACAACAGGAGTGTAACTGAGATGGCAGCTACAGGACAGATCTCAGAACAAAGGAAGCAGTTCTCACTGCTCCTAGTGGAAGACAGCCTGAGGGGAGGCTGGGCAGCAGGGTCCCTGGGGGTCAGGAGGCATCCTGACTTATGAGGTCTGAGTGCCATCTCAGTGTCCAGCTGATAAAATTCATGACCAGGGACTACACTCGCCACTGGCCATGAGGCCTGGGCTGCTCCCTGGACTTCACAGCAGTGACGACAGGTGACAGCACCAACATTCAGGTGCCTGGGACACAGGCCTGGCCTTTGGTAAAGGCTGTGCAGTGGGCAGAGAGCCCTGGTGGAGGGTAGCACAGTGGAGGCTCACCCTGACTCTGCCTGGTGACTTCATGTGCTGCGGGCACTCGGAAGCCGTGCTGGGAACGACGGACACGCGGCGAGCTGGAGAGAATCTGCCCTGGGAGTGTGTGCTGATGCTGAGTCCCTGGACACTTCCTCAGTGCTGTGCTCACATCCTTCCCTTCGTGGGGATTGTTTTCTCAGACTCAGAAATCCAGCACTTTTGCGAAAGATTGCTCCAGACAGTACTTGCCAGTGAACAAGGACTTAACCATCTAACAATTTTCATGAAACAAAATTCCTAAAGTCTTCCCTTTAAAGATTATAAAAAGAAAACCAAGTGTTTGAGTATCAACCTATGAACCAGGAGGTCATGGTTCAATTCCTGGTCAGGGCACATGCCTGGGTTACAGGCTCGACCCCCAGTGTGGGGCATCCAGGAGACAGCTGACTGATGATTCTCTCTCATCATTGATGTTTCTATCTCTCCCTGTCCTTTCCTCAAAATCAATAAAAATGTATTAAAAAAAAAAAAGCACAAAATTATATTAACACTAGAGGTCTGGTGCACGGTTTCGTGCACTGGTGGGATTTGGCGAAACCGGCTCTGCGACATCCCCCGAGGGGTCCCAGATTGTGAGAGGGTGCAGGCCAGGCTGAGGGACCCCACCGGTGCACGATCAGGGCCTGGGAGGGGCCCAAGGGAGGGCTCCAGGGCATGTCCGGCCCTTTTCGCCCAGTCCTGATAAGCCAGACCCCAGCAGCAAGCTAACCTACTGGGCGAAGCATCTGCCCCCTGGTGGTCAGTGCACGTCATCGCAACTGGTCAAACAGTCGCATGGTTTGAGGGACAATTAGCAGCATATTAGGCTTTTATATATATAGATGGTCCTTAAAAAGAATCCTTAATAAAGGTATGACAATTTTATCTTATAGACATCATGATTTCACAAAGAGCAGAGGAATATTGGTAATATGGTTGATTATAAAAGGGACTATTAAGTCAAAACTAGGATTCTCTCACCCTGGCCAGGTAGCTCGTTGTCCTGATAGGACAAGGTTGTGGCTTCCATCTCTGGTCAGGGCACATATAAGAAGCAAACAGTTAATGCATAAATTAAACGAACAACAAATTGATGTCTCTCTCTTCTCTTTCTCTTTCAAGTCAATTTAAAAAACAAACCAGGATTCTCTCCACAGTATTGTAATGGGGTGACCCGTGGAGACGACCACCAGGGACTCAGATCAAAATTTAGGAGCCTTTATTAAGCTGGCCAGCGACTACAGTTACAGCACCCTGCCGAAACAGAGGCTGAACTGCAGTGCCGACTACAGGAGTTACATTTTATTATTAAATTCTGTGCAGGCCCAGAGAAAAATGTGTCTTTCAAATTCTGGGCCCCCCAATATGGAGGAAACTATTTATACTTTTTCCAGTCCTCTGTCTCCCAAATTTGGAATGAGACTTCCGGGCCTTCTGAGAAAGAAGGCCTGTGTGCTGGTAAGGGGCCATGAGACCCTATCTCAAGGCCTGGCAACTGTCTGGTGTCAGCACTGACAACTCTGGGGCATAGTTTACGGCCTCTCTGGAATGGGAGTAGTCCTATTTTCCTTATTATTTAAGACAGAAGCCAGAATAGCAGGGTTAAAGTTTCAAACAGCAGTTTTTGTATAAGATGGATACTTCAGTATAATGAAAATACCCACACACTGAAGGATTGTGGGTTCGATTCCTGGTCATGGGCATGTACCTAGGTTATGGGTGCATTCCCCACACCCAGTCAGGGCGATTGCGGGAGGCAGCTAATCTGTGTCTCCGTCACATCACAAGTTTCTCACTCTCTCCCCCCTCCCTCCCTCCATCTCTGAAAAACAATGGAAAAAATATCCTCAGGTGAGGATTAACAAAAGAAACAAAAAGCCCCACCTTGGTTTATGAGATGTGCAGCTGGTCTTTGCCCACTGATGGGAATATAGAGCCTTACTGAATTGGGTAATTCACCCAATTAAAGTTACGATGGCTGTCTACCCAAAACCACACCCAGCACTCCACCCTGCTCCAGCCTGACGCTGTAACTACAATTGTTTTTAAACAGGAAAATGAAACAAACAGTTTTAGGATATTTTCGATTATGAAGACACAGAAACTAGGAACAAGGTTTGGGTAGCAATGGGAAGCAACTTGAAACGTCACCTGGCAATTCATGATCAACCAGGACAGTGGGCGCATAAACCCGAGACAGCGGATGGAAGATGCAGCGTGACCGGCCAGGACCTGACCTCTTCTGGGGGAGGCGGGCAGCAGCAGCCCTGTGGACGCCAAAGGACCAACATGCTGTCGGCTAGTCAGCTGGGAGAATTAGGACTAAACTAAAAATACAATGCAACTTTTTGTACTTTTTGTGTTCTCGAGAAGCCAAACACCACTCTGGCTTCACTGAGAATTACGATGCAGCGGTGGAGCAGAGCCCTCTGTGGAGCAAGCAGTGAGCAGAACCTGGTGAGTCATCAATGCTGTCAGCAGCTCCGTAGCTTTGCTTTCTCAGGACACAAACGCGCTCTCGGTACCCACAGCCTCCATTCCCCGGGCGCGTGGAGAAACACGCAGGGGCCCAGCTGCCCTGGCCTTCATCACACCCCTGGCAATTGTGCTGGTTATTTCTCTCGAGCTCACGTTAACCTGAATGAGATTCTGTGGCTTTAAATAAAGCAGCTGGCTCTGCTTAGAGTGTGGGACCAAGGCTACTATCCATACCAGAAATTTAAGATGGGATGTCCAAAAACTACAGTGAATTTTAACGCCTGTAAGCTGTACCCTCCTAGAAACATAATCTACTTTTATTTTTTTCTCATTAAACTTTATTTTAATGGGTCTCAAAATTCTGTGACAGATTTTTGGTCATGTTGTTTCCTTTAAAAAATACTGATTTTAAAAACTAATAACTTAAAAACTGCCACACACACAAAAGAACCAAATGGTCGACAAAACATTCTCCTCTTCTGAATGTTTTACGATGCACTGTAATCATTAGCAGCCTTTTCTATTAAACTTAAATGGCCAATTGAGACAAACAGTCCTGAGACGGTTCTTCCACCACTGATTAAGGCGGGGTGGCGGCAGGTATTGGGGATAATACTCATTTAGCCTCTGAGCTTTCTGGGCAGGCTTGGCGACTTTGCCAGCTCCAGCTGCCTTCTTGTCCACTGCTTTGTTAACATCCACAGCATCTGTCTGTCTCTTGTCACAAACAGCAAAACGGCCCAGAGGAGGGTAGTCAGAGAAGTTCTCAACACACATGGGCTTGCCAGGAATCGTATCAACGATGGCAGCATCACCAGATTTCAAAAACTTGGGGCCATCTTCCAGCTTTTTCCCAGAACGACGATCAATCTTCTCCTTCAGCTCAGCAAATTTGCAAGCAGTGTGAGCTGTGTGACCATCCAGCACCGGTGCGTAGCCAGCACTGATCTGGCCTGGGTGGCTCAGGATAATCACCTGAGCTGTGAAGCCAGCTCCTTCCCCTGGTGGGTCCTTTTTGCTGTCACCAGCCACATGGCCTCGGCGAACATCTTTGACAGACACGTTCTTGACGTTGAAGCCCACCTTGTCCCCAGGAAGAGCGTCACGCAAAGCTTCATGGTGCATTTCCACAGGCTTCCCTTCTGTGGTAATGTTGACTGGAGCAAAGCTGACGGACCACCTGCCGGGTTTGAGAACACCAGTCTCCACTCGACCCACAGGGACAGGACCAATACCACCGATTTTGTAGACATCCTGGAGGGGCAGACGCAGGGGCTTGTCAGTTGGTCGAGTTGGTGGCAGGATGCAATCCAGAGCTTCAAGCAGCGTGGTTCCACTGGCATTGCCATCTTTACGGGTGACCTTCCATCCCTTGAACCAAGGCATGTTAGCACTTGGCTCCAGCATGTTGTCACCATTCCAACCAGAAATTGGCACAAAGGCTACTGTGTCAGGGTTGAAGCCAATTTTCTTAATGCTGGTGCTGACTTCTTTAACAATTTCCTCATATCTTTTCTGGCTGTAGGGTGCTCAGTGGAATCCATTTTGTTAACACCAACCATCAGCTGTTTCACACCCAGTATGTAGGCAGAAGGGCATTTTCACGGGTCTGCCCATTCTTGGAGATGCCTGCTTCAAATTCACCAACACCAGCAGCAGCTATCAGGACAGCACAGGCAGCCTGAGATGTGCCTGTGATCATGTTTCTGATGAAGTCTCTGTGCCCTGGGGCATCAGTGATGGTCACATACTTGCCGGTCTCGAATTTCCACCTCACTTCTGCTCAGCTTTCAGTTTATCCAGGACCCAGGCATACTTGAAAGAGCCCTTCCCCAGCTCAGCAGCCTCCTTCTCAAATTTCTCGATGGTTCTCTTGTCGATGCCCCCACGTTTGTAGATCAGATGGCCAGCAGTGGTAGACTTGCCAGAATCTACGTGACCAACGACGACGATGTTGATGTCTTTTCCTTTCCCATCTTGGGTTTGAGTTACTGGTGGTTTTCATGACACCTGTGTTCTGGCAGCAAACCCGTTGTGAAAAAGCCATAATAATCTACTTTAAAACTTCTCCACGAAGGGACCGATTTCAAATTATCATGGGAGAGGGCAAAGAAGTGATTCAACACAGTGCACCAAGGCCTACCAGGGATGGAAAGCAGATCACTACCCCCACTGCACACACAGCTACAATTCATTGGGAATAACTGTCCTTTTTAAAATACAGCTTCCGCCTGGCCGGTGTGGCTCAGTGGCTGAGCATTGATCTAATCACATGCCTGGATTATGGACTTGATCCCCAGTAGGGGTTGTGCAGGAGGCAACCAATCAATGATTCTCTCTCATCATTGATGTCTCTCTCTCTCTGAAACCAATAAAAATATACTTAATAATAAAGGCAGCTTCCCTCTTTGATAGTAATTCTTTCTGAAAGTAGACCTGCTATTTAAATTACTACCAATCGGACCATTGCCTGACATTGCAAAGTCCAACAACACTAAACAAAAGCAGGTTAGTGCTTGTGACTGCTGTGATGTGAAAACGTCAACAGACACGTATCTTTATTCAAAAAGCTTAGACTTACAGACAAGCCCTAAGTTACACTAAAATAAAAAATGTGGATGGACCATCCCACTAATATCTCAAGGGTGCTTATTATTACAATTGTTATATATGCAGATGCTAGTTTTCTGAAAAAACATAAAAACGGGAATCTTCCAGGCATTATATAATAAATGAAACTATGTGGAACTAAAGTGTGATCTCAAAGATTAAAAAAAAAAATCAAAGCACACATGGCAAGGTCTTAAATAACAAAGCTGCTATCTGTACAAGGCACGGCGTCCTGGTTCGATGCCAGCCTGGAGGCTCAGGCCTGCACCACGCACGTCAGCATCGCACTGGAGAGTCACAGGGCAGGATGCTCCCCATATACAGACAAGGAAAACAAGTGAGAAGGGCTAAATCATTTGCCTGGATCACACCAGCAGGAACTGGGCAAACAGATCTAGAACTCAGGGAGCTGGCTCCTTTCAATATTCTTTTTAGTATACTATGTATAGCTATCCCTTTTGTATCAAAACTAGAGGCCTGGTGTACGGATTTGTGCAATGGCAGAGTCCCTCAGCCTGGCCTGCGGGGATCGGCCAAAACCAGCAGTCCAACATTCCCCGAAGGGCCCCAAAGTGTGAGAGGGCACTCTGCAAAGTTGCTGTCACTTGGCAGCTCCAGTGTTGAGTGCCTGTCCCCTTCAGTGCACATCATAGCTACCAGCCGGTCACTTATGCTTTATATATATAGACAGATGTGCCTGTATTTGGAGACTGGGTGTTTAAAAAGGTGACTAAGCTAAAATGAGGTCATAAGTGTGGTCCTTAATAGAGACTATATCCTTATAAAAAGGAGAGACCAGGACAGACACACACAGAGGGAAGGACATGTCAGGGCACAGGAGGGAGACAGTGATCTACAAGCCCAGGAGAGAGGCCTACTGAGAAACCAACCCTGCTGACACCGTGACCTTGGATTTCCAGCCTCCAGAACAGAGAGTCAATGCCTGCTGTTGAAGCCTGTGCTGTTTGTTACAGCAGCCCAAGCTGTTACACGCATGTAGAATTTTATCACAAAGCACTTCTTCAGTGGTCTACCACAAGCCCTTACTCAGAGCATGACCCTTTAAAAAATACCATTACCAAACAAAAAATAGGGCCAATGACGATCGCTGAGCCATTTCTGTAATTTTTTATGAATGTGTGTGAATTAAACAAACGGACATCATAGTTCCCTGGGCTCTGGTGTGTTCTCTCTCCCGTGGACAGCTCAGAGGCAGTCCCTGCAGTTGTGGGTGATCAGACTATGAATTCTGTCGATCAGACACATTTTTGAGTCTTTAACCTTCTATTTCCCCTGCAGGGCTGTTCTAAAAAGACCACAATCTTGCCTCTCCAAGTGTGGCACATCAGATTCCGGGGAAATTAAGACACACACCCAGTGGTTAGAACTACTTACCATAGTATTACAGGACAACTCAATGCAACACTATGGTAAAAATGATGTCCCTAGTAAATACCAGACCCAGTGAACACAAGACCACAATCAGGAACAACTTTCAGGAAAAGAGCATGTCACCAGGGGCCTCTCTTGGTTTTCTAGTGAGCATGCCCACAGCTTATCACAGGTGTGTGTATACAGAGCATGGGTAGTAACTACCAGATTTCTTGCAAATCCGTTCATTAGGAGACAAATTCAAGGCAAAAGCTTTAAAGCTATTTTGCCATCTACATTTGAAGACAATTCAGAATGCTGAATTCAACTCAATTTGTTGATAACTCATGTTAACATCAAGGTTTTTAAAGACATCCTTCTGTCCTTTTCACATCATAATCTGCTTCAGGGGAGTCAACATGAAGACACGGAATTTTAAAGTTATAGGAATGTGTCCATCCTATGAAGGACTTTAGGTTGTTCACATGTTACTTCCAGCTCTTACATTCACCCAGAGCATGAATTTTCAAGCGTAAATGAAAGCAATGGAGGAAGATGAAAGTGGAGGCAGAAATGTGCCTACAATGTGGCTGGCAGCTTGCTCACCTATTAACGACCAACGTAAAAAATAAATGCCTGGAAAGGGCCCACCCATACTTCAGTGTTACCATCGCCACTTGGTCCAGTGCCCTCACGTAAAAGTGAAGCAGAAAGAATTCAATGTCATATTTATGCAAGATGATGTGCCAAGGCAATACCCGAAAGCCATCTGCCACTGGTTACCAAAAAGTTAAAAGAGTTTTAAGGCCAGCATAAGGGTAGAGACTATCTAAGAATGCCTGGCAAAAAAATTTAAAGACTCACTGAGTTCTCTGAAACACAGAAGACTAAAAACAAACTTACAAATACATGACATAAAACAAACGAATTACTATAAAAATTATGTGTAAGATTTTGTGTTATGGCCTGGCTGGTGTGGCTCGGTGATTGAGTGTTGGCCTGTGCACCAAGAGGTCACTGGTTTGATTCCCGGTCAGGGCACATGTCCGGGTTGCAGGAGGCAGTTGATCGATGATCCTCTCACATCGTTGTTTCTATTTCTCTATCCCTCTCCCTTCCTCTCGCTCTAAAAATCAACAAAACATTTTAAAAAAAGAAAATATGTGCTATGGACATAAACAAATCCACATTTTATAAGAATATTAGACGCTCAATGCACAAAATTCGTGCAAGGGGCTCGGTCCTCGCAGCCCCAGCTGGCCCTCGCAGCCCCGGCTTCATCCGGAAGGTTGTCGGACGGTTGTCGGACGGTTGTTCTGCTGTTTGGCCTAATTAGCATATTAGCTCTTTATTATATAGGATTAATTTAATGACAATGGAAAGTGCCTTTGAAATAGAAAATATTATCTACATTTCAGAGAGGAAGGGAAAGGGAGATAGAAAGAAACATCAATGATGGGAGAGAATCATCAATTGGCTGCCTCCTGCACACCCCCCACTGGGGATGGAGCCCACAACCTGGACATGTGCCCTTAACCAGAATCAAACCCAGGACAATTCAGTCTGCAGACTGATGCTCTAATCACTAAGCCAAACTGGCTAGGGCTATCTACGTTCTTGTAATGGAAATTATTTAAATTTCTTGAGCAGACTTCTCTCCAAAATAAAATATTTATTTTTGCTAGAAAAAAATAACTTTGGATTCTAATTCTTACTATACAGAGACATAGATTCCTACATTCTAGTGACTAATACCGGTATGACTTTTTATTAGGCAATTTGGAAATAAAGAAGTTTTTGCTATTAACTTATAATTAAGGTTACAAAAACTATCCACAGAAATTAGACTATAGATTATTCCGATCATCCCACTGCAGTAATGTAACTTTGAGGCTTTGACACAGCAGCGCTGAGGGTCTGAGTCCTGGCAGCCTCTGTGATCCTGGACAACATACTCAACATCCCCTCCCCACACCTGCACAACACAGGAAGTCTTGCCTTCCTCACAGGATTAAGAATTCAATGACGTAACGGAGGAAAGTACTTGGCAAGGTGCTTACTCAGCATCTGCAAGTGCTGTTCTGATCACAGAGCTGAGTACTGATAGGGAACAAGAAGGCAGGCCCATCCCTGCAGTCCCCAAGAGTGAGGACTGCTCTCAACAGACCCGACTGATGAGACCTGACAAAGAGCAGCCAGCAACCACCAACACTCAGACTACACTTGCTCTGTTAGTTTCTGGGAGAAAGGTTTCCTGAACTGTAGCTCCGTCACCACAAGACTACAACTAAGGGCCGGCCCAGGGTGAGCACCTGCGCTTCCAGGTTCATCTCCCCCCCCCACATTGTCTGTAGAGCCTCCCGCCAGGGCCAGGAGGCCACCCTGCATCCCCTTGGCTGTGCAAGACAAACCAAACTCAACCAGGAAACATAAAAACAAGGAATCTAATAAAGGCACATCATATACTCTACTTTCACTTCGCTGATTAAAATGACGCCGGTGAGTAAAACAGATACATATAGGTCACAGTAGTACCTACATCTCTTTGTCCTTGCCACTGAGAAATGAAGATGTTTTTACTACAGAATCTCACAGGTTGCTATTTAAGTATTCATAAAGCATTATAAGCAGCATACAAAGCAAGAATAGATATGAAAGTATAAAATACATATTTAATTCTATTTAAACAAGTTAAAATTTTATGATAAATTAAAATCTCTTATTAATGGCAAATCACAAACTTTAATATTTGGAACTATGTATATAATATATTTGGGATACTGATTAATGCCCCCATTCCTTTCAGATATTATTGAATATTATCATTCAAATAAAAATTCTATTTGTTTTTATGTATATCTAACATTTACACGTGGTGAAAGGGGTAAAAAAGGGTCACTTAAAATCTTAAAGTAAAACTTTAAAAACTTTTTTAGAAGGTTTTACACATCACATTTTGCTCATGAGCACAAAATTTACAGTCAAAAGTTGCACATAAAGGGTTTATTTTAAATGTCTTAAGGATAGGATAGAGTTACATCATAATTATAAAAATTACTTACAGAATTAACAGATTTATATAGTTTATACTTCTAAATGCAGAGAACAGGGAACTGTCTACACATTGTATAAAATAAAATTAAAAATGAATTCAAGCTTGAAAGATGAGGTCATTACCTACTTTTAAGATGTGAACACGAAGACCTCTGAACTATACACATTCATTCAAACTGCACTACGATGATGGAAAATACAAAAAGTGCAGCATTTCCAAGGAACCACAGACATTTTGACCATAATTACTTGTTTCTGTTTTGTCTTTGGATAACTTTCTCTCTTTTCTTTTTTTTTTAAAGACAATCAGCTTAAGAATGTTTTCAGGCACTACAATTTGTGACAATCAAAAGAGTCTTCCAATGGGTCCACAGCATTCAGCGATTCAAGCCCAATGCACTTCGGGGTTTGGCACGTAAAAATAATATAAATGAAATCTGGTTTAGAGGTCACTGTGATTGTTCTAAGATGCACAGTCCCTTCAAATGCTGCATGACACACATAACTGGAAAATCACCTCCTGTTGGCACTACATTTGCTTCACCAGTGCATTTTATCCTACAACCACTAAAACAGCACAGTAAGCAAATATACAGAAAACTGAAAACAAGTAAAAACAAAGATAAAAAAACAAACGGAAAAAAAACCTAAATTATCTTTAACATGCACTTTTCATTAGTTACATTGGACATTTTACTTAGAAGAGAGCATGCAAAAAGGGATGGTCTGCTTTAAGGTTTTCCTTCGAAGCTTTACATGGCAGCCAGACATCACACACGCACACACGACACGATAATACTATAGCAGGTCAGTGAGGAAGGCCAATACATTTTATACAGATTCAAGTCTTGTGTTGTCACAAGTCCCATGATAATTTTGGAAAATAATGTTGGATTCCTAGAACAAGGAGCCAACATTCAGATACCAGGAAAACGCAAGCAATGCATGCAGATCTGAAACATGAGCCTAAAATGAAGCCTGATATATTTGGCTAGGGAGCAGAATTAGTCACAGCATCAGGAAGTGTGGTATAAGCCACACACACACACACACACACAAAAGGAAAACAAACAACAAAAACCCTTCCCCTTCCTTCACCCTTAAAGGCAAAAAAATCGAACAATAATTAAAATAATAACAATAATCACTTGTCACATTCATCAAGAGTGGCAGACCATGTGATACTGAGAAGCTGCTAAAGGTACTTGTGGAAATAGCACAATGCAAGTCATTAAGGAATGCTAGAAATGTTTCCACTGACCCAACCCTCAGCAGGACACTCCGGCGAGCTTTGTTTCTCGGCCCGAAGTCACTGTGCTGTTTGTGTAGTGCACGTGCTAGACACACTCTCTCTCTGGGCCACATGTCCACTTGGGTTTGGGGAGCCGGGATTGGCCTTAGATTCACATGCAGGCACTCTTACAAGAGCCACCAGGAGAGCAGCGGACAGGCGTGCAGATGACACTAGTTGAGACACGGGAGGAGTACCTAAGACCGAGGTAGCTCACTGCATGGAGAAGCTCGCCCTTGGCTGCTGTGATGAGGCGCTGGATATGCTGTAGGAAACGTGGTGTGTACGTATATGGTGTGCGGGGTTACCATCCAACAGCACTCGGCGCAGCCTTCCTGGAGCGAAGTGGGCATCATGCAAACCACACGTGAGACCTTTAAACTACAAAATCTCTGACATCAAGGACAGCCATGATGGAGGTCGATTGACAGCAAGAGTGTTTAGCATTCTACCCAAATCTTAGGTAAGATTTCCAATCTCCCCGAGAGACTGGTTTCATGTAAGGCCTTTATCCTACCTTTCAAACCGCCATGGCTTATCTAAAACAAAGTGACACATGGGTGTATTGCTGCTAAACCAAGCACTTTTTTAGTTAAAACCACCTTGAAGGAACAAGCCAGGGAAGGATTCTGTGGCTAAGGGCCGCTATCAGTCACACCAACAGAAGAGCATGGGCCACTGATCCTGGTGTAACAGTGTCCACAGAAGCAGCACATTATAAGCAAGAACATACAGCACCCCAAAAGATGTCAGGAGATTGTAGCTGGTATTTGCCTAGACATTCTTTGTGGGGGAAAGCCGGGGAAAAAGCCTTTGGACCATAATCATGTATCAGTAATAGTAGCAATAAAAATGCAAGTGTCCCAGAGAACTTGTTCGAGGGCAACATTGTCATTCTTCAACTTACATTATTCATATAAAGTACTATGTTCTTCCAGGACCTCGCCACATACACGCAGGTGAGTGATGTGCTGTTGCTTTTAAATCTGTGTACCAAAATCCAGGTTACTGATTTGTACAAATAACGGACCCAACGTGCGTCCAAAATACACTGGCGTTACACTGTGTGGACCAAGCACCTGGGCTTTGCTTCAAAAAAAAAAAAAAAAGTATTTGATAAAATATGTAAACAAAAGAATTTACAAAACTTAGACTTAAAGGCAGCCTTTTACCCAGATTTCTAACTGTCTTATAAAATTCTACTGTGGGTCATTAGCTGTTGGGAAGTGATTTATATTTGGACTTACGGTTTGAAGCCTCCAAACTGGAAAAGGTGCTCTGAACTTTTGACTTTGAAACGAGCTGAGCATCCCTATGTGCTTCCTGTGCCCAAATTTAATTTTAAATCAGCAGCACTAATATGTCAAATATGACCGACTTGGGTCAAGCGCTCCTATTAAACTGGAGAAAATGATTTAACCCCATCCAATCCACAAAGAAAGGACTGCCAATAAAGTGTGTGTGTGCGCACACTCACGTACACGCGCGCAAAGATCTGTGTGTGCATATATATATATTATATACGTATACACACAGACATAGGTAGATACTGATACATATATATCTCAAAAAAAGGCAGTAACAAAAATACCAAACTATGCTTGCATTGTGGCAGCAGAATAAGAGAATGTTAAGAGTGAAGGGGAAATGGATAAAATTGATTACAGTTTTAATTGACAATGATACTAGTTTAACTTTTACCTGTAACTCCCCTCCAGACAGACTGACTTCTTTTAAGAGGAAGGAGTTGCTTACACAAAAGGCTTTGTGTTCACATAAATCTGTACTATTCAGAACAAAACCCGTTCTGCTGGCAGAGATTGTGGGTTCGCAGGGACATTTAAGCTTTCATTAAACTGGAAAGCAGAAAGTCTTTATGTCTACAAATTATACATTTAATAGTTCCACAAATTTGGCAAAGTTCATGACGACATCTAGGATGTTTTCACCAAATCGTAGACATAAATATGGAAATCATCATCAAACTTGATGAAATAGACAGACGGTTTGGCTTCTACTTGATGAATGACCATGCCAGTCCTTTTAGAGCCATCTTCTTTGGCATATTCCACTTGTTTGCCTACTAGGCTGTCCACAACTTCTCCTGGTTCCCTTTCTGCTGGAGGTGAATCATCTATATGTAAATAGTGGAGAAAAATAATTTATAGCCATTTTTTAGAAACATACCAACTCATATCTATTTTAACAAACATTTTTAATATCCTGGGTTTATCTTATCTAGACCAAGAGTCAGCACATTTTTTCTTCAAGGGCCAGACTTGAGGCCATGTGGTCTCTGTAGGAACTACCCAGCTCTGCTTTGTGGTGTGAGAGCAGCCACAGATGATACATAAATGAATGGTGTGGCTGTGTGCCAGTAAAACTTCATTTACTACCCTGACCGGTGACTCAGTCGGTTGGAACATTGTTCCATACACTAAATGGTTGTGGGTTCAATCCCTGGTTGGGATGTGTACGGGAGGCAACCAGTCGATGTTTCTCTCTCGCGCAAATCCATAAAAACAAAAACACATTTTTGGGTGAGGATTGAAAATAAAAACAAAAAATAAACAAAACTTCATTTACAACAACAGTGTGTTGATCCCCAAGATCTAGACATGTAAACAAATTTAAGAGTGCTCACCAGAAATCCCCTTGGCTCATGTTTAATTACGGCTATAATTACTTGAGGTAAGGACTAAATGAAGAAAAGGGCTAAGGAGAAAAAATCTAAATAATTATATGCCTTCTTAAAAATAAGTCTGAGTTACTCTAAAATAGGACTTCAAAGCAGACAATGCCTACTGGGATAACTAAGAATATGCTACACACTTAAAATGCCTAAGTACTTCTGCTCTTAAAGCTTCTTTATCCTCAACTTCACTGCATTACACATTGTCTTCCTAACCCAGTTTCAAAACAAAAGAGATTTATTTCTACAGATGATGTATTAAAGAATTGTAAACCTGAAACCTCTACGGTTTTATTAACCAATGTTACCCCAATAAATTCAATATAAAAGAAAACAAAAGATTTCCTATGCTTTAAAATTAGTTGCTAAGTGAACATGATCCCCAGACAAATTACAACTGAGTCTCCCAGGATGGCTGAAGCACCTGTATTTTTTAAAAGGTTCCCAGGAAAACTTAAGTGTGAAGGAACACGGCCCTATGACCTAGCAGGAACTCTGTTCTAGTAATACACATGTAATGAGAGCAAACCATCACCACCAACAACAAAGGAACAAAGTAACAGAGAAAAAAGGGGAAATGAAGGTAGGAGTTAACAATTCTATCTTTGGAAGCCTCTATAGGTCCTGAAGAACAGGCGCTTTCTCCCATGTACCAGCAGAGGGCAGGGCCTTCAGGTAGGGCAACCGGACATCTGGTTTTCTCAGGGCAATCCAGGCTTAAGCTGATCATCCCGGCACAATGGTTGGCAGTGTACCATTCTATTCTTATAGGGATCCTGGTTTGGATCATTAGCATGTTACCAGTAGTTTGCCTCTGAATACAACAAATTCTCTTATTGAATAACATGATCCAAACCCTATTCTGATCTCTGGTACTAAGACACACAAAAAATACAACTAAAATGTTTGAGCACACATATCTTATCAGTACTTTTTTTTTAAACAATAAGTGAAGAGGAAACCAAAGCTGAAATCTCTTCAAAAATGCTTTTCCCTCAAGCAGCAGCATCATACCACCACTTTCATGGCCCTTCATGTTTACAAAGGAATCCCACAGGCATGGTTCCCAGACATTTTACAGTAAGATGAGCAAAGAAACAAGGGACTCACAGAGGCCACTGCAGAGCTCTGACTCAGAGCATCAACACTGTTTCTAATGGCAAGAAAGCTTCCATACCACTCGCAAAAGCACTTAACAGTCTGGAGAGAGAAGATAGGATGGAGAAGTGGTTGGGATGGGAGAGGAGATGGGTAATGTGCAAATGACCACACACTTTCTATCATCCAAGTCCACAACACTTACTTTGACTGGATATATCTCTTTTAAAAAATAACTTCATACAGGTTGGAGTAATGCTCTTGAGAAATGCTTTCATGGTAACTCCTGCCTATATGAATACTTTCCATTACACATCTGTAACAAATGTACACAAACATTAAAAAAACAATCTAGAAGGTAGAAAGTCAGGGCCTGATGAACATCTGAGTAGGCTCACTGACTCGCTTGTTCACAGAAAGAACTGAAAAATGGGGAACAGAAGCCCTGGCCGGGTAGCTCGTTGGTTAGAGTATCATCCCTAAACGCCAAGGTTGTGGATTCGATCCCCAGTCAGGGCACACATAAGAATCAGCCAATGAACACATAAGTAAGTGGAACAACAAATCCATGTTTCTGTTTCTCTCTCTCTAAAAATCAATAGAAAAAAATAAAGGTAATAGAGATGCAGTCACACTACTAAAATCATATCTGTGTCTGCCCAGGGTTCCAATGTTTGAAGAAAGGATATGGAGTAGTCTTAAAAAGAACAGGCTAATTCCATTCACAATAGCATTAAAAAGAATAAAAAACTTAAGAAGAAATCTAACAGAAAATAGTGTAAAACTTATACTTTGAAAACTACAAGACACTGTAGATAGAAAAAAAAAATCTCAATAGATAGAAAAACATCCAATGCTCACGGGTCAAGACGGGAGTTCTCCTTGAACTGACCTAGAGATTCAACATGATCCCTTCCAGAGTCCCAGCTGGTTTCCTTGCAAAAACTGATTAAGCTGATTCCAAAATTCATATGAAATTTCAAGAGACCAGAAGAGGCAAAACAATCGTGTGTGTGTGTGTGTGTGTGTGTGTGTGTGTGTGTGTGACAGATTCACACTTCTGGACTTTAAAACTTATTACAAAACAATTTAATCAATTGCAACCAGACATATGAGCAAATGGAAAAGAAGTGGAAGTCCACAAATACACCCATACATCTATAATGAATTGATTTTCAACAAGGGTGCCAAAACCATTTAATAGGGAAAAGAATTGTGTTGGTATTTGTTTTCTTTTAAATGGTGCTCAGATAATTGTACTGTCACATGCAAAAGAATAAAGCTGAACCCGTAAGCTACATTATAAGCAAAAATTAACTCAAAACATATCAAAGATCTCAATAGAAGAGCTTAAGAAATAAAACTTAAGACTCTTAAAAGAAAACATAAGGGTAAGTCATTGTAGCCTTGTATTTGTCAAGAGATTACAAGATACAACACCAAAGACACACACAACAAAGGCAACATAGGTAAAATGGACTTCAGACCACCATCAAGAGAGTGAACAAGAACCCACAGAATGAGACAAAGTATCTGTAAATCACGGAGCTGACAGGAGACTTGAACATAGAATATTGACTCTTTCAACCCACAACAGCCAGCCAGCTGAAAAAAGTACAAAGGACATAGGCATTTCTCCAAAGACATACAATGAAAAGATACTTGATATCTTTAGTCATCAGGGCAATTAGATATCACTTCACAACCAATGACATAAAAAAGTCAGATAACAAGAAGTGTTGGTGAGGGTTGGAGAATCCAGAAGCCTCACACACTGTTGATGAGAATGCATTAACAGTGCAACCATTTGAAATCAGTCTGGCAGTACCCTAAACAATGGAAAAACAGCCTCAGATGAGGATTAATAAAAAGAAAAGAAACAACAACAGAGAGCGATCACTATGACCCACCAATTCCGCTCCTAGGTATATATATACCCAAGAGAAATGAAAACACCCACCCATTCAGAAACTTGCACACAAATATTTATAGCTACTGTCTTCATAGTAAATAAGATAGAGGACAATCCAAATGTCCATCAACAGGTGACCAAACAGAAGTGCTGACATGTGCTGTAACACAGACAAACCCTGAAAACAGTGCTGAGTGAGAGAAGCCAGTCACAAAGGGCCCCATACCACATCATCCATATGAAAGTCCCAAGTCCACAGCAGGGAAATAGCCACAGAAAGTAAATTACTCTTGGCAAAGAGGTAAAAATTTCACAACCTATGCTTATGTGTGACTTATCCCTATTAATTAAAATTAAAAATGTATCTGCAAAATAGTTTAGCAAGTATCTTGCTCTAAAATTCAAATTACTTTTGAATAATCAAAAATAAAAGTTGTCAATTCATACTTACTAGAATCAGGCATAATGCGAAGGTCCCCTTCTTTATAATCATCTAAGAGCTGGTACATGTACAAGACGGGGTCTTTCTCATAGGTGATGTAAAACCATGTGTTCATTATAGGGGCACGTGCCAAGACCATTCCCCTCCATTCGTCTTTAGAGCCATCCTCGGTCTCAAACATGTGCTCTACAGCTTTGCCAATCATTGTGTCGGCTAAGTGTGCATCGCTGATTCGAGATGTTGCTAGGAACAAAAACAAAAGAAAACCACGGTCTATAAAGGGTTTTACTGAATATGTACTGTGAAAACTGAACTTATTCAAATGGTGTCCACACGATACACTAGCCAGCATCAGAATCCTCTGGTGGTTTTTAAGAATTACCACCAAAATTACGTTGCTGGGCCTAGCGCAGATTTGATTCCATCAGAACTATTTTATTGCCCCAAGTCAGTTATTTTGAGAATATTTTTTCCTCTAAATTTTTCTGAACTCATCTGCTCTTGGTGCTATATCTAAACTAGGACTTCCTTCCCTTTATATTAACCTCTTACATAAATAACCACAGACCATTTATTAAAACTAAGAAATTAACCTATTTAGGTTTTTATTTTATTCTTGCTCCTTCAATTTATTTCCATAGCAACCAGAGTGACCTTTGTGGCAGTTTTAGGATTGTGTTATTCATTTGGTTTTTTGTTGTTGTTGTTTCTTTTCTTTTTATTAATCCTCATCTGAGGCTATTTTTCCATTGATTTTTAGAGAGTGGAAGGGAGAGGGAAAGACAGAGAGAAACACTGATGTGAGAGAAACCCATCGATTCATTGTCTCCTGCAACCAAAGTAGATGCCCTTGACTGGAATCGAACTGGGGAGCCAAGCTGGCCAGGGCTGTTGTTTTTTAAAATATATTTTTATTGATTTCAGAGAGAAAGGGAGAGGGACAGAGAGCTAGAAACATCAATGATGAGAGAAAATCATTGATCAGCTGCCTCATGCATGCCCTCTAATGGGGATCCAGCCTGCAACCCAGGGCATGTACCCTGACCCCTTGGTTAATAGGTGGATGCTCAATCACTGAGCCATACTGGCCCGGCATGTTCATTTGTTTAAAATGCACTCGTGTTTTCCTTTCACATAATTTGAATAATGAACTGCTTCTCATGGGCCTTCTCCTCTGGGCCCTCTTCACCCCTATGGTCACCTCCCTCCCTCCTGCCTTCACCTCAGCAACATGGGCACCTGTTTTCCTGGAACACGCCCTGCTCTCCTCATCTGGACCATGTGCTGCCCCCACACCTTCAGGGGCTGGCTCCTGAGCAGGTCTCCTCCCAGAGGCTCTCCACGATCACCCTGGGGAAAGCAGCCCCACCAGCCACAGTCACCAGTCACCTCACCCGGTTTTATTTCTTAATGGCATTTATCATCATCTACAGTTATCCTGTTTTACATGTTTGCTGACTTGCTTTTAGTCTACCACGATGCAAGCAGAGGCCTTTCCCATCCTGTTTCCAATACCAAGCTCCCAGTGGTTCCTATTTGTTGCATGAGTTCATTATTCTAGAGAGCGGGCTGTTCTGGACGGCTTGTGTGACTGGCAGCATAGCCTCCCCACTGGTGTGTCAGCCTCTGCAGCCCTGCTCCACCTTCTTTAAAGAGGTAGACAAAAATTACAAGCTTCATGTCTTTAACACTGGGAATTGCAGAGGTTCTCACTGATTATAAGGTTTCTCCTCAGTTTTAGACAAATGTCTTTAGAATAAATAAGCAAACATATTTTACTCATGAGTGCTTTTCTTTCAGTTAAATAAAATTCAAAGGAACAAAGATTAGAATTTCTTGGTAGAGATACTGCTTATCCAGTTTATCAGGATATTCTAAAAACATACAGTGGTTTTCTTTGCTTAATTATAGGATAATTAATAAAAAGTACATAGAATTCCCCACTGTGTATAATTTTAAAACAAAATCCAACAAATTTCTTCATATCAAAAGTTCTCAAACTTTTTGATCTCAGGACTCCTTTACATTCCTAAAAATTTGAGGACCCCAAAGAGCCATTTGTTTATACAGATGACATCAATATTAACTACTGATATTGAAATTATAAGAAATTAGTAGAAATTATAAATGACAAATCTAAAAATATTTATTTAAAAGTATCTACATAAACATTTTTTTAGTAAAATGTTTTTATTGATTTCAGAGAGAAGAAGAAGAAGGGGGGGGGGGCGCGGAAGAGAGAACATTGAGGAGAAAGAAACATCGACTGGCTGCTTCCTGCATATCCCTTTACTGGTTATTAAGCCCACAACCTGGGCATGTGCCCTGACCGGGAATTGAACCTGCGACCTCCTGGTACATGGGACCATGCTCAACCAACTGAGCCACACTGGCCAAGTATATAAACATATTTTTAGTGAAAAATAACTATCTTCTAACAAAAACTTAGTAAGAAAAGTGGACAGCTAGATTCTTATATCTGCTTTAGCATTCCATCTGTTAAATAACGTGATCAAAAAATGGGCAAGGACTTGAACAGACATTTCTGCTAAAATCACATACCAATGGTCAAAAAGCATAGGAAAAGATGCTCAAAATCATTAATCATCAGAGAAATGCAAATCAAAACCAACAGAAAATAACAAGTATTGGTGAGAATGTAGGCAAACTGGAATGCTAGTGCACTGTTGGTGGGACTGTAAAATGTTACAAACACTATGGAAAGCAGTAATTGTATGTATGTTGCTCAGAAAATTAAACAAAGAAGTACCATATGACCCAGCAAGTCCACTTCTGGGTATACACCCAAAAGAACTGAAAGCAGGCTCCCAAAGGGATATTTGTACACCCATGTTCATAGCAGCACTGACCACAACAGCCAAAAGGTTGAAGCAACTCAAGTGTCCACACACGGATAAACAAAACACGGTCTATACATGTAATGGAGCAGTATTCATCCTTGAAAAGAAAGGACAGCCCAACACATGCTACAACATGAATGAACCTTGAGGACATTATCCTAAGAGAAAGAAGCCAGTCACAAAGACAAATACTGTATAATATTTATGAAGTATGTAAAATAATCAAACTCATAGACACAGAAACTAGAATGGTGGGTGCCAGCGGTTAAGGGGAGGGAAAAAAGGGAAGTTGTTCAAGGGAGATAGAATTATAGATTTACAAGATGAAAAAGTTCTAAAGATCTGTGTCACAACAATGTGAATGAATATACGTAACACTACTGAACTGTAACCTTAAAAACAGTTAAAATAGTAAATTTTATGTTGTGTTTCTTACCACAACAAAAGTCTGTCAAATCTGTTGGTCTTGCCCTAACCGGTGTTCTCAGTGGTTAGAGCATCGGCCTGTGGACTGAAGACTCCCAAGTTCGATTCCAGTCAAGGGCATGTACCTTGGTTGCGGGCACATCCCCAGTAGGAGGTGTGCAGGAGGCAGCTGATCGATGTTTCTCTCTCATCGATGTTTCTAACTCTCTATCCCTCTCCCTTCCTCTCTGTAAAAAATCAATAAAATATACATTAAAAAAAAAATCTGTTGGTCTTGCCCTGGGCATCATCCCGTACACCCAAAGGCAGGGGACATACCGGAGTTTAGGATTTGATCCCTGGTAAAGGCAAATATGGCAGGCAACCAATCAATGTTTCTCACATCGATGTTTTTCTCTCCCTTTCTAAAATTAATAAAAACATATCCTCTGATGAGGATTAAAAAACAACAGTCTGTTTTTTACAGTTAGTTATGAGTGGCATTCTCTTATGTTAATAAAGCCACAGTAATACTCATAACCTGCATGTCTTTCTCCATACAAACTATAAACTTACTTTTGCCCACCCCTGTATTTATACCCCCACAGTTCCTGGAACTGTAGATTCAGCCCATGCACTGATCAATTTTTGTGGTATTAGGTGACTGATGTAAATAGATAGTGCTTGCGTTCCAATAAAAATAAAAATACCAATAATACAGAAGAATAATCAGAAAGCATCCATTTAAGTAATTATCTTTAAAGCTTATAAACGCAGAAATAGTAAAGAGAACTTACCAACTCTATCAGGGAGGACTTCAAGCGCAGACACTCTTTCATCTTTATTAAGTTCTAGTCCATAAACACAGTCAAATCCATCGTATTTTATAAGATACAAAGAAGGGTTTACAGGCACCTGGTCCAGAACGGTTCCTTTCCACTGGGTGACAGGGCCACTGCCCTCCTTCCACCCATGCTGAATCCTGCAGCCTACGATGTTCCGCCGAGGCTGGGACACGGGCTTGCTCGGCCCCACGCTGCTCCGGTGTTTTCTGTATTCACACATACACAGACACGGAAGGTATCAGCTCAAAGGTATGCACTACCGCACCCAACACAACTGCTGCTAGCTAGCATGCTCTTCCTAGACCACCAGACTGTGCTAGCTAACGGTGCCACTCAGGCAGTCCCACAGCCATGCAGTGTGGCTCACGGGGGGCTCTTCTCTACCACCATGTGTGTCCACGATGGGTTGGCAGTAGGAGCTTCTTGTGCACCCCAAGTGTGGACAGGCAGAAAAACTTCGACTACTCAGGGGCAACTCAAGCCCCAATATTAAGTTTTTCAGCCAAGTTTCCTAGTACAATCAACTCACAATTATCCCAGTTAATCAAAGAAAGAGGCACTTGTATATAGCATTACAGAATATAAGTGCATTTCTAGTAAACAAACAAACAAAAAAAGTATAGCGCTGGCTGGTGTAGTTCAGTTGGTTGGACATTGTCCCATAGACAGAAAGGTTGCTGGCTCTATTCCGGTCAGGGCACATGCCTGGGTTGAGGGCTCCATCATTGTGTGTGCGTGTGCGTGCGTGCGTGTGGTGGTGGGGGGGAGGGGGGAGCCTGCGCATGTAGGAGGCAGCCAATCAATGTTTCTCTCTCTCCCTTCCTCTCTTAAAAAAAACTCAGTAAAAATTTAAAAACATAATAAAGAAGAAAATTAGAAAGAAATGTATAACTACTCATTTTCATCAATTCTAATGCTCACATAATTTTGCACCCTCACCCCCCAGGCTTAAACAATAAAAATAAACTAGACATTTAAGTTTATTCTTAAAACTGCATTTCAGATGGGCTTATATCCATGTATTATACCACCATTACTTCTCTAGAAAGCATATAATCTTAAACACATTTGTCAAAAGTACTCACATATTAAAAATTATTGGGGCAACACCAAACTACATTCTTTCTGGATTATTAACAATTGAAAAATCTACATACAATGTAGTAGATTTGTAGTAAAAACAACACCTGGCTCTTGTTATTAGGAAAAAAAATATTTGTTTCACCTAGATATCCAACAAAACTCAAAGGGGCACGACTTGGCCTGAATACAAGCTGGCACCTGAATACACAGTCTATGCCAAGAATGAGAAAATTTAGAGAGAAAAGAATTCCCCTCCCACACTTTTTGAAATATATATGTTTTTATTGATTTTTAAAAAGGAGGGAACAGAGGGGGATAGAGAGAAATATCAATGAGAGAGGACCTCATCCTGCACGCCCCCTACTGGGGATCGAGCCAAAACCCGGGCATGTGTCCTGACCAGAGAATTGAACCAGCAACCTCCTGGTTTGTGGGTCAGTGCTCAACCCCTGAGCCACACCAGCCAGGGCCCCTCCCACACTTTTATGGCAAAGGCTCTTATTTGGTATATCATGAATAAAAGTTAGGAACAACTGGCATAAACACAAATACACTTTACAGAAACCAATTTATTATAGGCTGTAATATTTAAAACTACAATTATATATATTTCAAATAGACCAGTTTGGTAAATTTTAGTGTTTTATGAAACAGAAAAATAGGTTACAGCAAACCATTAGAATTGCCTCGACCAGGCCTGTTTTACCTAAGCAAGACGGGACGGACGCCATTTGGAGGGCCCGCAGAGGAAACTTCAATAGACGGAAAAAGGTTCCCAAGGTCCCATGCAGAGTGTGAGGAGACCAGGAAACACCCGGGCCACCCCAGCCCTCAAGGCTCTGCAAACACCCAGCAAGCTGCCTTCCACGAAGGCAGAGCCTGCACTGAGGAGGCATTGCTGGGGACAACATCCTAAATGAGGAGGATGGGGCCACAGGAAAGGAGGTTCAGAAGCTGAGGGCAAGTCCCAAAGGAGGCAGCCCTCAAAAGGTCTGATCAAGGCTACTCAGAGGCTCTACTTTCAAGCATGCCACAGGCAGAGACAGACAGCTGCAGCTGACCTGGAACCGTCTCACCCTCTCATGTACAGGAGAAAGGAGAGGACTGTGATGGGACCAATACAGGGTGACACTGTAACAATCGGAATGATGCGCCAACAGGCCATGGAGGCAGACCCACACTATGCTCAAAGGAAGAGGAAACGACCCCCTAACATTAGGCACACAGAGAGGCCATGAAAGGGCCTGATCACAGCAACAAGACAGCTACACCAGACACGAGGAGAAGCAGGCACGGGTCAGGAAACAAGTAACACTTGAAAACTTCTCAGAAATGACTAAACTTGAGGAATATAAAAAGAAATAGACACTGTGGGGCACATAAGGGAAATAGATGATGTAAAGATGAGGCAAAAAATGTAAGAATTAATAGATGGTGACAGGTATGGAATTTCAACTTCAATATTAACAGAATTACCCAAAACTAAAACCGAAGAAACAGAATACTGAAATAATGCAAAAAATTTTTCCTGAAATAAAAGATTTAAAATGTACAAATGCACATAGAGCTACAGACACTAAGACATTCTAGTAGAGCAAATGCACCTTAAAGAAAACAACATTTCTTGGGCACCCAGGCAAAAGAATTACATGTGTAAGGGAAAGAAAACCAGAACGTGACAGTAACACTATCGGCCACAAGACAAGGGGATAAAAAACTTTAGGTTCGCAGGAAAGAAAATGTAGCCAAAGATTTTATTATACGCCAAGAATTCTACACTGACCTCAAAAGTAAAAGGCCACAGACAAAGCTGTGAACGGGTGAGATTTTGGGGAACACTGATCTCACAGATGCTTCCTACAGAAGTCGCAGGACAGAGCTGGATACTCAAGAAACACTTGGGAAAGATTCAGCCTGGGGCCAATAGTGAGCTATGAGTGTATCTGACTGTAGAACAATCCTGGGAACAAGACAACTAGAATAGTATGTAACTGTTATCTGCTCTGACACTGGAGTTCACACTACTCTAAAGGGGAGGGAAGAACTGTAGAGTAGAAACAGTTCCATGTAACATGGAACAGACTCCCTTACATTCAACAGAGAGAAAGGGCAGAGACAAGGGCTAAATTCAATACTGTTCACTGAAGGAACCAACGTGTATCACCAGAAGGATAAGTAAATAAATAGGCTCTGCATGTAAACTTCCGTGGAAGAGAAGAAAAAAACAATGAAGTACTATCAAGTCTGTAAATTGAAAATATTAATACTCAAACAACAAAAGAAAGTAAAATTCAAGATCTTCTCATAATCCCTGGGAATGTCGCATTACGTCCAACTGGCCCTCTGTGGAAAAAGCCTGGTGACAGTGACTACATTTCCTTTGGAATACAGGCATTTTATAGAGTATACTAGAGGCCTGTTGCACAAAGATTCATGCAATAGGCCTTATTTTCCCCTGTCTGCTGGCACCGGTTTGCCTCCGGCACCCGGGGCCCAGGCCTTTGCTCTGCCAAGTTCTGGCCGGAGCAGGCCCTGGAAACATCAGGCCTCGCTGCTCCGCCGGCCCCGGAAACGTCAGGCCTCGCTGCTCCGCCGGCCCCGGGCCGTCAGGCTTTGCTCCACGGCTTGGAGCCTATGTATGCAAATTAACCACCATCTTTGTTGGCAGCTAACTTGCATATCACGCTGATTATCCAATGGGAGGCGTAGCAAAGGTATGGTCAATTACCATGTTTGTCTATTATTAGATAGGATGTTTCATCAGAGACAACCAATTACCTATCTTTTGATCTTAGGCAAAAAGTCCTAGTGATCCATGCTGGGTACAGATCAAGCTTTCCTCACAGCCAAGTCAGAGGCGAGTTCCCAACCTCACAGAGGAAGGCATTCAGTCGTATGCACCATTTTGCAATTCACTACCAAAACTGTAAGCAAATACAGCATCCTCACCAGTATGATGGGGAATTTTAATGTGCCACTTGGCTGAACCACAGTACTCAGGCGGCTCCTCTACTTTTCCCCCCCGTTAAGGGACTTTTGTAGAAAAACAACATGTAAACCAGCAGACCCCTCCATAATACAGGTCGGCCATGTCCAATCAGTTGAAGGCATAAAAACTGTTCTCCCTGAAAAAAGCAATTCTGCCTTCCAACACTAGCTGCACATCAGCTCTTCTCCAGGCTCTAAGCACTTTCTCTGTGTACACACACACATGCACACACCACTGGTTCTGCTGCTTAGGAGAACACTGACTACAAACCAAAAGATATTCTATCCTAGACTCAGAGACATGAAATTTATTGTACCATGCTTCTAAAAAAACCCATATAAATTCAGAAAACAAACAAACAAAAACATAAACTTAGTCCTGGCTGGTGTGGTTCAGTTGGTTGGAGCATTACCCCAAACAACAAAAGGTGGAGGGTTCAATTCCCAGTCAGGACATATACCCAGGTTGTGGGTTCAATCGGGATGCATGCAGGAGGCAACCAATGTTCCTCTCCCACATTGTTGTTTCTCTCTCTCTCCAAAAAAAAAATCAATAAAAAAACCACATCAATATAAACTTAGCCAAGTGAGGGCAGAAAAGTGCAACTGGCAAACTCAGAGCAGCGGTTTCCAGTTCAGCTGCTCATCCTTTCTGTGCTTATTGGTGGCCTTCTCCTGTGCGGTTGGCTCTTGAAGAGGGACACAGACATTCCTTCAGTCACCAGATTTCAGAACAAAAACCTTCTTCCCACTCACCTTCAAAATGGCCACAGGCTGTCTTTCCCTCTCTTCTGAACTGTACAGGAGACGAACATGGCTAGTGGGCATCTCTGTTCAAGTGGCTCCTGCATCCTTTCATTCTGATGACATGCAACCCTTTCTTTTGCACAGACTTTATTTCCTTACTTTCTCTAAGGGGATTTTAATTAATTTTTGCTGTGGTAAGTAATATGCCTGGGTCTGTTCCAACATGCTATTTTGTGTCTGCTTTCATTTCCTCATCCCTTTCTTCCTTTAATCTGTACAGTTAGAATGAGGTTTCTTTGCACCAAATAAACCTTATCTACAGCTCTTATTTCTAATCTTATAGCAAGGACCTCTATCTAACTTCCAAAAATATCAAATTTTTACTTACATTTTTCTACTAAAAACCTACAATTAAATCAAAACCTACACCAGTGATGGCGAACCTTTTGAGCTCAGCGTGTCAGCATTTTGAAAAACCCTAACTTAACTCTGGTGCCACGTCACATATAGAAATTTTTTGATATTTGCAACCATAGTAAAACAAAGACTTATATTTTTGATATTTTATATATTTAAGTGCCATTTAACAAAGAAAAATCAACCAAAAAATGAGTTCGCGTGTCACCTCTGACACGCGTGTCATAGGTTCGCCATCACTGACCTACACTTTCCCTTTCCCAAACCAAGCACGACTAAAAATAAACAAAAAAATTCTTAGTTAAAAAAAAAAAAAAAGGAAAATTTAAAAAACCAAACATATTAGCTCATAGTAACATCAGCTGGCCACTTTTACATTGCAGAAATTTAGACTTTTGTTCCAAATTGTTATTTTTCCTTTTACTACTATCTTAAGAACTTTTTAAACCATTGCCTTATTTAAAATAAACAAAAAAGGATTGTTGTTCCTTTTTCCTTAATGTTTCCACATATTTTCTTCTATTTTGTCGTTCAATATATCCTCTGATGAATCAGATAGTGTTCATAAATGTAAACTCTATATTATTGCATGCATCAAAGTATTATTTTGCCCTCATCCCTGAATAACCTAGGTACACAAGTCAGGTTCCAAATCCTTTTCCCCTCAGCACTATTATTGGAAAAATTACTTTCATTTCTTCTATTTCCCAGAGTCATAGACAACAGATGCCAATCTGATCCTCGCTCCTTTGACAATAACTCATTTATGTCTTTGAGCTGCTTTTAGATTTTTCTTTGTTCCTGGATTCTGAACTACCACCAGAACTTGTGATGTGTTTGTTTTTTAAACACTTTGAAAACATTTTTACTTATTTTTAGAGAGGGAGGGAGAGGGAGAAACATCGATATGAGAGCAGGACATCAATCAGCTGCCTCCTACCGGCCCCCCTACCGAGTAACAAGTGCACCTGACCAGGAATTGGAACAGCAACCCTTCGGTGCACGGGAGGACACTCAACCAACTTAGCCACACTGGCCAGGGCTTGTGATATGTTTTTAATGGTCCCTCACTAGCACTTGGTCAATCTACAGAAATCTGTGCAAAATTATCTTCATTATTTATTTTCCTCTTCCACCCCCTTTTTGAAGTTCGTATTAGATGAATGAATGCTAGTACTTCCAGATCTATCCACTGTGACTGAACTTCCCTTTCATACTGTTCATCAAGAACTCCTCAGCAAGCCCTGGCTCAGTTGCTGTGGTTCAGTTGGTTGGCTATCGTCCTGTGCACTGCAAAGTTGTCAGTTCGATTCTCAGGGCCAGGGCACATGCCTGATTGTGGGGCTTGATCCCCGGTAGGGGGTGTACAGGAGGCAGCCAATCGATGTTTCGCTATCACATCGATATTTCTCCCTATCTCATTCACCCTTCCTCTCTCTCTCTAAAAAATTTGAAAAAACAAAAACACTCCTCAGCTCAATTTTTCTTGAATTAGTTAAAACAGATAGGCTTGAAGTTCAGCCTGAATATCTTATATAGTATTTTTAATTTCTACAAATTGACTGTTTCCTTAGCTAATTTTGAAGTTTGTTTTTTTAATGAACATGCCCCCGATCCCTAAGGATAATGTTCACTTCCTTTTCTGCTTTCCTCTATGAACTCTTGGTTGGCCTTCTGTGCGGCCTGGTACCACCTGAGTGGTGGTTTTCTTCACGCTGCTGACTTCTGGTTAGCTCTCCTGTTCTATGTATGACTTCCTGTCATGCTGCCAGTATTCCTTGGTAACTGATGACACCTGATGTGCATACTTAAAATGCAAGGCAAGATAAGAGTTGTATCTGTGGCTGTAGTATATGACTTCAGGACAAGTCGAGGTCCAGGCCTCGGAGCATTAAGTGCAGTTTCTCATGAAGCAGCCATGGTTCAGGTAGATATAGGGCAGCCAGGAGTGAGCAGAGACCCTAAGTCAGGGAGGTAAAGTGAGCACCTGCTGTGGGTTTCTCATCTAGAGTGACTCTGGAAGGCATGGCCAGCCTTTACTGTCTCTGGCCTGGGCAGTAAGTGTCTAGCGCAGTGGTTCTCAACCTTGTGGCCCTTTAAATACAGTTCATGTTGTGACCCAACCACAAAATTATTTTTGTTGCTACTTCATAACTGTAATGTTGCTACTGTTAGGAATCGTAATGTAAATATCTGATATGCAGGATAGTCTTAGGCGACACCTGTGAAAGGGTCGTTCGGCCACCCAAGGGGTTGTGACCCACAGGTTGAGAACCGCTGGTCTAGCGCCAATACCCACTTTTTGGAGGTTTTCATTTTCAACTCAGAAAGTGGCTGTGAGTTTCTCAGCTCTGCTTAGTTTTTCTATGAATCTGTCCCCGTTTGCATTGTATCTTTCAGAAGTTTCTCAGTGTTCTGTTCTGCTGGTAAAATGACCTTTCTGTATTAATAATAACAAAAACTGCAAATTTTGAGGAGTTAATTTAACGTAAATTACAGTGAGATATTATTATCTCTCTGCTCATTGAATAGATACAACCCTTTTGGTAAACAATTTGGCACTCTGCTGCCCCAGTGATTCAACATCTAGGAAATTTATCAAAAGAAAATAATGAATGAGCACCAAGATATAGCTAGTGATGTTTTGGGCAAGTGTTCACAATAGGGGAAACTGAAAATAAAAATGTTCAACAGGTTCGACTGATTCAATAAGTAAGAGTGTATCTTTAAAATGAAATAACTACATAGCTATTAAAATCATAGAAAAGGATTTAAAGACATTTAAATACCTACAAATGAAGAAAATGTGACCACATGAAAAACTTTATACACACAACTATCCATTCAGATATGTAGAAAAGACTTTAAAAATAGGCATTCAATTATTAACAGCTGCAATCCCTGGATAATGGCAAGAGTAAAATGTTCATACTAGAAAGTTAAAAATTATATATTAATCAAGTCCTTACATTTTATTTTAGTTGCTAATTTAGATTTTTAAAGCAACAAAAAAAACTTTAATAAAAATTAAAGCTCACTTTAGTTGAAATGGTCTCTATAGAAGCAAACAATAGAACCTGTCAGACTACTGGAAGAAAGTGTGAAAAGAACACAAGCACCCTTTGGTCACCTCTAGACCGTGCAATCAAAGAGCAGCACAAGCAGATATGGGAGATTAAGGATTTAAAGTAACTTTTTCATTTAAAATGGGGGTTCCTTAAATATGGTGATTTTTATTTATGTTCCTCTTGATATATATATATATATATACTAGAGGACCAGTGCACATGTACCAGTGGGGTCCCTCAGCCTGGCCTGTGGCGATCCGGCTGAAACCGGCTCTCCCGACATCCCCCGAGGGATCCCAGATTGTGAGAGGGCGGATCTCGGGTGTTGAACCGGAATCTTCCGGGCTCCCTCCTCTCTGGTTCCGGGTGCGTCACCGAAGAAACGCAGCTGCCAAGTGACCGCAGCTCCTGTGTTAAGCATTTGCCCCCTGGTGGTCAGTGTGTGTCATAGCTACTAGCCGATCACTCAGGCTTTTATATATATAGACTAGTGGCCCGGGGAACAAAATTCGTTTATGGAGGGGTGTCCCTCAGTACGGCCTGGCCCCTCTCCACCGCGGCTCCCAGTCCTGTCCACCAGCAGCCCCACTCCCGCCACCGCCGCTCCCATGTGCTGACAGCGCTGGCCCCACCCACACTCGCTGATGGCGCAGAGCGATTCAGGCCAGTGCCAGCAGCAGGTGCAAGCGGTGGCTGCTGCCCCAATCGCCCCTCAGGAGCAGGGGGAGGTGGAGAAGCTCTCAGGGGCAAATGGGGCCAGCAGCCACTGCTCGCACCTGCTGACGGCACCGAGCGATTGGGACTGATACCGGGTGCCAGCAGCGGCTGTGAGCGGCAATTCTGTTGCCGGCAGCGGGTGCAAGAGGTGGATGCCAACCCCGATTGCCCCTCAGGAGCATGGGGAGGTGGAGAAGCCCTGATGGGCAATCGGAGCTGGCAGCCGCCTCTCGCACCTGCTGATGGCACCGAGTGATCAGGGGTGGCATCAGGAGCTGGGAGCAGGTGTGAGTGGCAGCTCCAGAGCTGCCAGCAGTGGGTGATAGTGGGGCCGGCGTGGGCACCAGGTGTGAGCACTGGGCAGGACTGTGGCGTGCAGGAGCAAAGAATTTTCATTAACCACCAGAGGCTCACCCCGATGACAATGACTGGCACCCCGCCTTGGTCTGGCGCCCCCACTCACCTGCTCCACCATTCCGCCATGGCCAATGCCCACCATGTTCCGCCCCTCCCCCCCCACCCTGGTGTTCAGCACACGTCATAGCAACTGGTTGTTCCGCTGTTTGGTCTATTTGCATATTAGCGTTCAGCACATGTCATAGCAACCAGATGTTCTACTGTTCAGTCTATTTGCATAGTAGGGTTTTATATGTAGAGATTATTGACACACTTGCCTTATTCTATTTAGTACTGTGATATAAAAGCAGTTCCCTTACTCTGTTCCAGCAGATTTCAGAAGAAAATATTGATTAAATCAAAACAATGGTCTTTTGCAAGATATACATCAGCAAGTAGAAGGGGAAAAAGCCTGCTTTTCTGATTACCTGTTGCTTGATAAAAATTCTATACTAATATTATCATTCCCAGCTTTGAGTGACAAATATAAAAACAGGAGAGAGAAAGAAGTCAAGTGTTCCATCCCAATCCTTATGGTTTCTCTCATTACTGGGTCTACACAGTGTACCTGGAAACACCTGAGATGTCCAAGTGCCCGGAGGGTCTTCCACAGGGCTATTCACTTTCACTGGTGTGAATAACATATTCACTTCCACTGCTATAACCAAGGTACTGCAAGTTGACTGAAAAGTATTACATGTTTTGACCAATTTAAAACAGTCTGCACAATGATTTAAACATTTGCTCTAACAGTTATCTAGTCTGTTTATGACTGAAATAACACATTTTTCAGAGATGAGACAACAAAACATGTTCGGGAAATATAGTGTGGTAATGAATATGAGTTCTAGAATCAGACTGTCCTGTTCTGAATCCCACTCAGTCACTTCTTAGTTGTATGACCTGGGACAAGTTACAGAACCTCTATATGCATAGAGGGGCTCATGTTTCCAACTTGAGAGGGATGCCATGAAAACTACAAGAAACTATAGCAGGTATATGGGGAGGAGAAGTACAATGACAATCTTTGTCAATGACTAGTGTTATGTCTTGAAGAAAAACATTCCCTGGAAACAGAGGTCAAATTAGTGTACAAAAGTAACAGTTCCTGTCCATTTTCCAGATGTATGTTAGTAGCAAACAGACGAAAGCGCCCAGTCATACTTTCCAACAGTGCCCTGAAATGGAAACTATCCACTATTCAAATTAGGGAAGAAACAGACTTATATTTGAAAACTGAAACAAAGAACCTCTATTCACCTTAGTCTCCCCAACTATAGTACTTTCCCTTCAGGATGTCCTTTCCATGCAAACGCTTTTCCCAAACAACCTCCTGGGAAGTCAGGCAAGGCTTGTCCCAAGCTTGTCCCCAAAATGTGGTGAGGAGTCTGGCCTGCAGGAAGGCACATGTAGCTTTGTTTCTATTTACTTTAAAAACAAAAACAAAACCCAGCTACATAAGGTTTCTGGGTGCCCAGGCACTGCTCTAAGCACCTCAGACCCGATTCCCTGAACCCCCGGGCACCCACGGGACAGGAACTGCTGTGCTCAGGACAATGACCGCTGCACTCCTCTGCTGTGCGTCCCTGGGACTCTCCCTCAAGCAAGCAGAAGCGCGTGCACAGGGGATTATTGCTCAGATGCCCTAGGCCAGTGGTTCTCAGCCTTCCTAATGCCGCGACCCTTTAATATAGTTCCTCATGACTGAACATAATTGAAGCATAGTGATGAATCACAAAAACAATATGTAATTATATATGTGTTTTCCAATGGTCTTAGGCGACCCCTGTGAAAGGGTCGTTCGACCCCCAAAAGGGTCTTGACCCACAGGCTGAGAACAGCTGTCCTATGCTAACATGTGCCACGGGACAGACCTGGCCACCAGAGGAGAGCCGCAGTGTGGCAGGAAGGGGAGAGTGAGGCTCCAGCTCTGCTTTTCTACAAACATTTCATCTGCAGAAAGGACTCTATGCTAAAGCTGAAAACCCATGACTCTAATCCAACACTGATTTTAACCATGAGTAAACGGAGCACCAGGCAGACAAAGCAGCCTGCTGAGCCCGCCACTGCGCAGCCCTGGTTCCCTCAGCAAAGCCCAGTTGCCAGCCAGCTTCAGAGCAGGGAGCTCCCCACCAGCATAGCCCCGCGTACCACTCCAAAGGCTACTATTAACTGCCACCATTGGCGAAATGGGGAATTTTATTTAGGTCCTTGTTTCTGTTATTTGCATTGAGATTAGAAAGACAGGAAAATGTTAACGTTTTCTTACATTTCAACTTCTCCCTTTTGCTACAGAGTAGCCTGTTCAGGCTTCTTCTAGTCTGTGAGACAAGCACACCTCCTATTTAAAGCACTGGCTGGAGTTCCCTGTGTCACAGAACATGCAGGACCAAAGATCCTTTGAACTCGTACACATATGATTTGCAAAAACCTAATAGGACATGTTAATTCCTTGTGCTTGAAGAGAAAAAGGTAACTAGTATATCAAAGCCATGAGTTAACAAACATAGCTTAGGATGAAGCAAATGAAACCTCTCACACAAAATGCATTCCTAACCGGCCAAGATCTCAGATCCATGAATGCCTGAAAACCTCTATCCAGAAATATGTAAAAATGGATAAAACAAAATATACATTACATTCTCAAAGGCATTTATTCTAACCTAAGTAGCAAAATCTGTTTTGCATGAACTGCTCTGGTCTTGCAAAGTTAATGTGTAGTTTCTTTTTATTCCCCACTGTATTTAAGTTTTTATCATCACCTTCTATTATGCCAAGAAATGGTTTACCATTTATAGTAATAATATGATGCTGAGTGGAGATATATTACACCAGTTATCAGATCACTGGATATGGCAGAGCCATGACAATAATGGGAAATAAAATGAAATTTAGAAGAACTTTATCAAACCTCAGGGACACAAGAGCATACTTACCTTCACATTTTAACTTCCCAGGTCATTTCATGAACTGAATATCACAGACATTTACAGTACATACTCACATGTTCATTTAAATGGACAGGTTTGCTTTAATCACCAAAAATTACTGAAAATAACTGTTTTTCATGCAGACCTTCCACAATAGCCCAGAGGCCTCTTGCATTCTTCAACCACTATGGCAGTGACCAAAGGCATAAGCCTTTCAACAGGAATAATTTGGAAACAACTGCTATAAGAGGCTCCGGGGTGCTGGGGTCAGAATCTATGATTAAGACTTATACTATCGCCATAACCGGTTTGGCTTAGCAGATAGAGCATTGGCCTGAGGACTCAAGGGTCCCAGGTTCGATTCTGGTCAAGGGCATGTACCTTAGTTGCGGACACATCCCCAGTGGGGAGTGTGCAGGAGGCAGCTGATTGATGTTTCTCTCTCATCGATGTTTCTAACTCTCTATCCCTCTCCCTTCCTCTCTGTAAAAAAGCAATAAAATATATTAAAAAAAAAAAGACTTATACTATCAGAACTGATCTGTTAGAGCGGTTTCCATGGTGTAGTAGCAGCCACCAGTAGTGGTGGATACTTGTGAAATCTATTGAATATAATATAATACAGGTGGATAGTATTTTTAAGATAATAGTATTCCAAATTTCTCCTTGGACATATTATATTACACACAAAAAACAATTTGAGGGAGAAAAAGTGGCTTCAGTCGTCTGGTACCTATAGAATTTAGGATTTATAACACATTTGTCACTAAAAATACACGGCTATTTAATTATCTTGCAACATGCAGATGCTTTCTCTAAATTATAAGCTCTTCATTCATCTGAAAATGTTATAAAGTAGTGAGTGTGCCAGGCAGTGTGCTAGCCAGGCCCTCAAGCATAAGCTATGGTTTCTGTACAGCAGACCCAAGACCCAACCTGCAGGCTGAAAGTGCAGCCCTTCTATAAAGAGAGTGGGAGAGGCTCATGGCAACCTGCCTTGAGTGATGCCTCTGCTACCAGTCCAGCTCCCATCACGCTGGAGGGGGAAGCAGAGCCCAGAGGCTTTTACAGGTTGGAAGGACAGACCTAGGCACATGTAGGCTAGGCCAAGGCCAAGGGCGTGGTCAGGGATATGACCCACTCCATGATTCAGCATGCAGTAAGGTTATGTGAGGCTGGCTGCTGTGGGTCATGAAGACCTCCTCACTTCAGGGGAGAGGGCCTCACATGACTGACCTCATACCCCACATAACCAAAGGCCACAGCCTGCTATTGAAAAGCAAGTTTCAGAATTGCTTACTTGTGGGATGTCCTTTTCTTCATCATGCTTGCAGATACACCGGCATGGCCTAAAAGAGAAGTGAGTGTAAGTCAATGAAAATTGGATTAAAAAAAAATAGTTCAATCGTAAAAAAAAAATTAACTTTGAAAACTATGACATAAAGCATGAAATAAAAATAAACTGTAGATGGCCATTCATTTACTGAACTTCCAAAAAGGAGATGTAAGGGATTGAAAAGATAAAATGATGAACAACAAACAGTTCATCTCCCCAAATTAGCCATAAAACACAAAACCAAAATCATGTTGGCAAGAAAATATAATCAAATTACAGTGACAATCCAACCCGAAAGTACTAAAAGTTACAGAATTTGTCTTCCTGCCACACAACAACTAAAAATCAGGACAGAAGATATGAAACACCTGGACCGAGATATTGAAAGGATATAGGACCAGAGAGCAGAAAGCCAGGCAGAGTCCCACACCAAGCTGAGCTACGTTCCAAACAATTGTGGGTGATGCTATATGAAACCAAGAAAAGCACTGTGGTTTTCCTACCGTGAGAGTCAGACTGGAGCTGGGGAAGGTGAGGTGCTGGGAGTTATGGACAGAATGCTAGCAATGAGATCTCAGAGGGGGCTCCAAGCATGGTGGGGAACCTTAAGATACTAATCTGTGCCCTGGGCAGTTTTGCTCAGTGTTTAGAGTACCGGCCCATGGACCCAAAGGTCTCGCTCAGGTTTGATGTCCAGTCAAGGGCATATACCTCGGTTGCAGGCTCAGCCCTGATTGGAATGTGTGGTGGAGGCAACCAATCGATGTCTCTCTCTCACCTTGATGTTTCTCTCTCTTCCCCCTCTTCTGTTATAAAAAAAAGAGAATGGAAAAAATATCATCCTCGGGTGAGGAGGAGGAGGAAGAAAGAAGGAGGGAAGAGGAGGGAGGGAGGGAGGGAAGGAGGAAGGAAGGAAGGAAGGAAGGAAGGAAGGAAGGAAGGAAGGAAGGAAGGAAGGAAGGAGGGGGGAGAAGAGGAGGGGGGAGGAGGGGGAGGAGGAGGGAGGAGGAGGAAGGGGGAGGAGGAGGGAGGAGGAGGAAGGGGGAGGAGGAGGGGGAGGAGGAGGAGGAGGAGAAGGAGAAGAAGAAAGATATTAACTTGCAAAGGCATGAGGTTGTTGTTCAAAGTCCATCTGCCTGCATCTCTGAACACTTGGAGAAGTCAGTAAAAAACAAAAAAAGGTGCCCCTTAACAGGAAGTCTGTAGAAGCCCTAAGAAAAAGAGCTGCTACAGATCCATCCTTCAAAAACAAGCTCCAGTATTAACCAGCAGACAGCAACAAAAACTGAACACTCCACAACAAATTTCAAAGGTCTAATGCCCCAGGAAAAACTACTAGACAGACAAGAGAGTGGCAAACTGTAACCATTTAACCAAGCAGGTTATGACCAAAATAGTGTAATTAGTGGGCAAAGAGGTGAAAAGAACTATAATAAATATGCTCAAATATCTGAAAGACACAAACATTTGCTCTGGCTGGTAAGCGTCAGTTGATTGGATGTCATCCCATGCACTGAAAGGATGCCAGTTTGTTTCCCAGTCAGGGCACAGGCCCGGGTTGTGAGCTCGATCCCCGGGCATTCAGGAGACAGCCGATTGAGGTTTCTCTTTCACTCGATGTCTCTCTCTCCCCTTTCTCTCTCTCTGAAAATAAAAAATAATTAGCAATGAAAAAAATACAAGACACAAACACTTAAAATAGAAAAATAGCAGGGAAAAATAAAACTGGGGAAAAATACATGATCTGAAATTTTAAAAAATTACTGAATGTGATTAATAGCAGATTAGACTCCATGGATAAAAAGTATCCAAAATGGAATAACACCAACAAAACAAAACAAAAAAAACCCTGGGAAAATAAATAGCTCAGTGACCTGTGGGACACAACATAAATGAAACTGGACTCCACAAGAGAGAGTACAGAGGGGTGAATGAAAAAAAACAAATCTGAAACATTTAACAGCAGAAACTTTCCAGATGTGGTAAGTATACAACCACACAGCTTACAAGATCAACATAACCAAAGTAAGATAAAAAACAAGAAAAACCATGCCAAGGTATATCCTGATCAAATTTCTGAAAACCACCAACAAAGTATTTTTAAAGCAGCCAAAGAACAATAGATATTAAAAACAGAGAAACAGAAAATACTAACTTCAGATTTGTTGTCAGTGCACTAAATCTTTAAGGTGCTGCTGAAAAAAACAAAGCATCCTGTCTGTGAACTCAGCATACCATATTACGCAAATACCTTTCAAACGCCCAGCATTGATAACACATTAAAGGGACATAGGTAAAGGCACCAATTAAGAGATCATATTAAAAGAGATAATTAATATCAAATTAACTTCAGGTTACTTCAAAATGATAAAAAGGTCCAGCCCCAGCTGGTGGTCCAGTGGTTAGGGCAGTAGCCCACGCACAGAAGGGTCGCAAGTTCGATCCCCACCCTGGTGGGGAAGCATGCAGGAGGCAACCAACCGATGTCTCTCACATCAATGTTTCTTTCCTCCTCTCCCTTCTAATCTCTCTAGAAAATCAATAGAAAAAATATCCTTGGATGAGGATTAACAACAACAAAAAATGATAAAAGGGTCAATTATTCAAGAAGCCGTAACAATTTTTAATGTGTTTAGAACCTAATTTCAAACTACTGAAATACATATGGCAAAAAATGACAAAATTTACAAAAAAATTGACATGCCATACTTAAGAGCTAAACTCTTTCATCCCAGTAATTAATGACAATGAGTAGAAAATCAGAAAGGCCCCTCATCTCCCCACCCCCACCCCTGCAGTGCAGAATTTTGTGCACTGGGCCTCTAGTACAATTATAAACAAAATTTTAGGAAGAGTCATAAACAATAAGGAAGAAGAGAGATGATTACAGTATCAGTCATACTGACAAAACCTAGCTTTCTCAGCAAGTCAGGCCAAAAGGAGAAAGAGTTACAACCTGCTTCATACTACAGGGCCCTTGTAGCCTCTGACTTCTTACACAGGCCTTTTTATACTTTTGATTTCTGTTCAGATTCACTGCCCAAGATCAGAGTTTTACTACTTAGGTGATAAATTCAGTATGGTAAAAATACCAAAATAACTAAAATTTCATGATAAGAGGTTTAATCCATACTGAGAATGATTATTTGTTTTATACTTCACATTTTATAGTCTGCAATATCTGAGTTCAGGGGTTGGTCGGGGTGAGAAAAAGCAAAATATGTCATATATAATACTCTGAGGGTGATGATTACAATTGGAAATAATCTCTAGGGACCAGGACTAATTGAAAGGTAATTTGTTCAATTAGTATATCCACAATAACTCCCAATAACTACATTCCCCTTCCCCAACACCCAGATATAAAACATAACTAGACGAAACCTTTGAGTATTATGTCACATATTAAATCATCAGGTCCAAACTATTGGTGTAAAAAAAAAAAAAAAAAGAAAAGAAAATCAGAAAGGATATAGAAGACATGAACATCACAGTCAACTTGAGTTAGATGACATTTATAGAGTACTAACCCAATAATGGCAAAATGCACATTCCCCCTGCCCCCAAGTTCACATGGGACATTAACTGAGATGCACCATATGCTTACTCATAATGCAAACTCTCAATACATACATTTAAAATAACTTGAAATCATATGATGTTTGTTCTTTGACCACATTAGAAATTTGGAAAGACCCCAGTGTTGAAAATTAAACAATCTTCTAAAAAAATCCATGGCTCAATCACAAAATCACAATGAAAATTTAATATTCTGAATTTTAAAAAATGAAAACACAATCTATCCAATATGTGTAATACAGCAAAAGCAGTACTTACTATATAGATCAAAATTTACACTACTTGGTAAGTATCAGCAATACAAATAAAACAAAGGACTTTTCACCATAAACTCAGAACAGAGGTTCCCCTAGGTGGAGGAAGAAGGCTTCCGAGTTATTTTTCTCCTTGACTTAGATTAAGGTGACCATTTGTAAACAAAAATTTCTGTACTACTGTTATATTTACAACTTTAAAATGTTAACTGAAAAAGAAGATAGATGGCCAATTGGTCTGTGTAAGACTGTTTTAATTCATAGATAAAGATGGTGAGCCTTGACCATGAGCTGAGAGAGCCATGCTCACCCACTTTCACCCTGCATGTCTTCATGCATGCAAAGAAGTGGGCAGCCCAGGGGCGAAGATAAGACACAGAATGGATGGAGGGCAAATCTACCTGAAGCATCCCTGGATCACCTCGGGGTGTCAGCAGGTAAGAATGAGGAGATATCAAATGCAAAAGCAAGTTCTACTACCACTGCACCAGGCATCGGGATCCTTTCCCTCCCTTTCCATGCTGAGCATACAAGGAAAGGGCAGCTGACTTTAGCATTTGGTGTGCCCCCAACGTAATAAACACATCCTTGTCCCTGAATCCTACAAAGCTTATCCTGGCCCCACACATCCCCACAAGGTTGACTTTCCCATTTACAAGAGTAGCATGGCAGAAACAATTTTCTATTGACCACTCAAGAAAAAGGTAAGCCATTCATAATTCATTCTTAATTCTTAGGTATGAATGGACAATGATCAACAGTCACATAACCTCAGTGGTAGAACTGAGAAAGATGGAAACAAGTAGCACCACTGTTCACAAAATGGTCCAAGAACTACAAAGATGAATAAAAGAATTGGTATTCTCAAGGAACTGAAGATACTACAGTCATAAATGGGAACAAGAGGCTATGAAAAGGGAAAACAAAAGTTCTTGAAATAAAAAAGAACAGAGAGAACTTCTTGTTTCCAGTACAGTATGTTAAGAGCTTGGAAGTCGTTACTCTGTCCTAACAAGAGCTGAACAAGCTGAAAAATCAACAACTCTTCGTAGGTTGGCCAAAGAAGTGAGGTCACAGAGCAAACTGCTGACCCAAAACTAGAGAAACAGACAAGCAAATACACAGATCAGGAGTCCTCAAACTTTTTAAACAGGGGGCCAGTTCACTGTCCCTCAGATCGTTGGAGGGCCGGACTATAGTTTAAAAAACTATGAACAAATTGCTATGCACACTGCACATATCTTATTTTGAAGTAAAAAAACAAAACAGGAACAAATACAATATTTGTATTTGCATGTGGCCCGCGGGCCGTAGTTTGAGGACCCCTGACACAGATTCACAACTCATTCAGAAGAGCCTCCAGGGAACCAGTGCCGGGGGAGGAAATTCCAAATAGTAATTGACCAACCGCTGGAGGCTCAGTGTATAAGTCTAAGAGGTAAAAACTCCAGAGAGGCCGAAACCGGTTTGGCTCAGTGGATAGAGCGTCGCCTGTGGACTGAAAGGTCCCAGGTTCGATTCCGGTCAAGGGCATGTACCTGGGTTGTGGGCACATCCCCAATAGGAGATGTGCAGGAGGCAGCTGATCGATGTTTCTCTCTCATCGATGTTTCTAACTCTCTATCTCTCTCCCTTCCTCTCTGTAAAAAATCAATAAAATATATTAAAAAAAACAACAACAAACAAACAAAAAATCTCCAGAGAAATACAATCACAGGAGAGTTTTATCTCCAGGATCTCTCTATCAGGTTCTCACAGTGAAGATCACTGAAAGATCCCCTCCTGCTTCCAACAGAGGGAAGGGAAAAGTACCCCCTTTGAAATATACCATAACATTCTGTTCTAAACTGGGCCTGCCCTCAAAACAAACAATTTTATCACAGCCTAACTGAGCTGAGGACAGGTAAATACCCAGCTCTCTAGCCCCCATGCAGTCCTGTCTCACATAAGGGGGAGGATACAGAAAAGCACTTGTGAAGGTCACAGCCCAGTGATAGACTCACTGAAAGACAGAGACCTAATCACAGCATTACAGAATGTATCTCTTCCCCCTTCCCTTACACCTCACCACCACCTCACTAAAGGCCCATTCACTGGAGTTCCTTTACCCAGTACATCATGTCTGGCTTACAAATAATTAATTGTTAGGCATATTAAAAGGCAAAAGGCACAATTTGAAGAGACAGAGCAGGAAGGAATCTGAAGCAGGCTTAGATATGGCAAAGTTGGAATTATCAGACTAGAAATTTAACGCAACTATGAATAATATGGTAAAGGCTCCAATGAAAAAGTAGACAGCATGAAGAAAAGGAGATAAAGATCATACAAAAAATCAAAAGGACATGGTAGAGATCAAAAGCATCTAACAAAAATGAAGAATGTCTTTGATGGATGTGATCCCCACTAGGGGGCATGCAGGAGGTAGCCAATCAATGTTTATCCCCAATGGATGTTTTTACCTCTCTATTTCTCTCCCTTCCTCTATCTATAAAATCAACTTAAAACACACACACAAACAAAAGCCCTGGCTGGGGTGGCTCAGTGGTGGCTGGAGTGCCATCCCATGAACCAAAGGGTTGTGCAGTTGTAAGGTATTTGCTGAATATGGTATGCTGAGTTCACAGGTAGTATGCTTTGTGGTTTTTTTTCAGCAGCACCTTAAAGATTTAGTGCACTGTTTTCTGGCTTACCTGGTTTCTGACAACAAATCTGGAATTAGTATTTTCTGTTTCTCTATTTTTAGTATCTATTATTCTTCGGCTGCTTTAAAAATACTTTATCAATGGTTTTCAGAAATTTGATTAGGATGTGCCTTGGCATGGTTTTTCTTGTTTGTTTTTTATATCTTACTTTGGTTATGTTGATCTTGTAAGGTGTATGGTTGTATACTTACCACATCTGGAAAATTTCTGCGGTTATATGTTTCAGATTTGTTTTTCGTTTATGCCTCTGTCCTCTCTTTCGTGAAGTCCAGATTCATTTACGTTATGTATCCAACAGATCACTGAGGCTATTCATTTTCCCAGTTCTTTTTTGTTGTTGTTGGTGGTGGTGTTGTTCCATTTTGGATACTTTTTATCCATGGAGTCTAATCTGCTATTAATCACATTTAGTAATTTTTTAAAAATTTCAGATCATGTATTTTTCTTGTGGATTCAAGTCCAGTCAGGGCATATGCCCAGGTTTTGGGTTCTATCCCATTTGAGACCTGTATGAGAGGTGGCTGGTTTATGTTTCTCTCTCACATAAATATTTCTCTCTCTTTCCCTCTTCCTACCCCTCTCTTTAGAATCAATGAAAAAATATACATATATACATAGGGGAAAAAAATTCTGACAAAGGGCAACACTTAGTAAAAGCACTGGCTTAGCCAATTACAAACCTAGTACAAAGGTTAAAAGGCAAAAGGAGGGAGGAAACCAAGATGACAGCATAGATAAATGTGATACTCACATACTCCCACAACCACATCAAAATTACAACTAAAATACAGAACAAGCATCATTCAGAATCACCTGAAATCTAGCTGGAAGGAAGTCCTACAACTAGAGAAATAAAGAAAGCACACTGAGTGGTAGAAGGGGCGGAGGCATGATGTTCTTTTAATCAGGAAGGATACCTTGGCTACGGAGGCCTCCTGTGAGGAGCAAGGGGTCCCAGCCCCATACCAGACACCCAGCCCAGGGACTCAGTGCAGGGAAGAAAAGTCCCTGTAACTTCAAGATGTAAAAACCAGCAGGGATTGTGACTGAGTGACAGAGAGGCCGACAGAGTCCCAGCAGTTCCTCTTAAAGGGCGAGTGCAAGGACTTAGTCAGACTCACTCCGTCTGAGCTCCAGCACTGGAGCAGCAGCCTGAAAAGATCCAGGAATATACATGGAGGAACTAAACTGTCTGACATCAGGGCAAGAACTTGGGGGCAGCTACCTCCCAGACAAAAGTGCTTGCAGAAGTCATTGCTCCTATACTGAGACCTCCCCTGCCAAGAGCTGACTGACAGGCACCATATGTGTCTCCATCAACCTGGCTCACACTATTGGCTCTGCCTTGGTGATTTGACCCCCCACCCCCACCCCAATCTGTTTGCAGCAGCTTTTTCATATGAATGGCCTGTCCTGGCTCAGGCTTCAGACTTTGCTAAAATCTCTCAAACAAGCTGCAGCTGGTGTCAGCGTGTCCCAAACCTATCAATAAAAGGCCCAAGATCTAGCACTAGCACCAGCCTGCCTTGCTTTACAACTGGGCCTTGGCTAGGCACTTCTAAACCTGATACAGACAGGAGGGAGCTGCAGATCTCTCTGTAGTTCCTGCCAGGTGGCCCCAGGCAGTGGCTAACTTCAGACCACACCAGATGACAACTCTACACATCCACAAGTGACACACTCAAGGGGCAGACTCAGTGAGCACCAAAGCCCAACTGAAGCAAATCCTACTCCTTAGGGGTATCTCCTGCACAGCTGCTCTTCCACTGTATTCCCAGCTGGTCCTCACAGCCAATGGGCCCGGAAGTCAATTCCTCCCAGTGACACCAACAGCAATCAAGGCTCAATTACAACAAGACAGTGCCCACAGCCCACAAAGAGGCACACATAGAGTGCCCAGCTCAGATGAGGAGAGGCTGAGCCTCTGGGCTCTATAGAACACCTAGTACACAAGGCCACTCCACCAAGTCCAGAAGATATAGCAGCTCTACTTAATACATAGAAACATACACAGAGAAGTAGCCAAAATGCAGAAACAAAGAAACATGTCCCAAATGAAAGAACATAAGAAATTTCCAGAAAAAGAACTAAATGAAATGGAAGCAAGCAAACTATTAGATACAAAGTTCAAAACTATGATTATAAGGATGCTCAAGGCACTTACTAGTAATGAGAGCTTCAAGGGACTTAGTGAGACTTTCAAGGATCTTAATGAGAATGTCAAAGACATGAAAAAGGACCAGTCAGAAATTAAGCATGTACTAACTGATACAAAGAATTATTTACAGGGATGCAACAGTAGAATAGAGGATTTCAAGAATCAAATCAACAATTTGGAATATGAGGAAGCACAAAACACCTAATCCAAAGAGCAAAAAGAAAAAAGAATCCAAAAATATAGTGTAAGGAGCCACCTGGAAAACTTTAAGCGTACCAACATTAGCATTATCCGGGTACCAGAAGGAGGAGAAAGAGAACAAGATATTGAAAACCTATTTGAAGAAATAATGACAGAAAACTTCCCCTACCTGTTGAAAGAAAAAGACTTGCAAGTCCAGGAAGCAAAGAACCAAAAAAGAGGAACCCAAGGAGGCACCAAGACACATCATAATTAAAATGCCAAAGGCTAAAGACAAAGAGAGAATCTTAAAAGCAGCAAGAGAAAAGCAGTTAGTTACCTACAAAGAAGCACCCATAGGACTGTCAGCTAATTTCTGAACAGAAACTATGCAGGCCAAAAGGGAATGGCAAGAAATATTCAAAGTGATAAAAAGCAAGAACTTACAACAAAGATTACTCAACCCAGCAAAGCTATCATTTAGAATTAAAGGTCAGATAAAGATAGTCTCAGAAAAGAAAAAGCTAAAGGTGTTCATTACCACCAAACCATTATTACATGAAATGTTGAAGGGTATTTGTAAGAAAAAGGATAAAAAATATGAACAATAAAATGGCAATAAATACATATCTATCAACAATTGAACTTAAAAATCAAAAAACTAAAACAAAACAAAACCGAACAAGGAGTCTAATGAACAAAATAAACTGACAAATAAAATAGAACCAGAAATGCCCTAGCCATTTGGCTCGGTGGATAGAGCGTCAGCCTGAGACTAAAGGGTCCCAGGTTAGATCCTGGTCAAGGGCACGTGCTGGGGTTGCTGGCTTGATCACCAGTAGGGGACGTGTAGGAGGCAGCCAATCAAAGATACCCTCTCATCATTAATGTTTCTATCTCTCTCCCTCTCCCCTCTCTGAAATCAATAAAAATATATTAAAAAAAAAAAAAAAGAACCAGAAGCATGGAAACATGGAACAGACTGAGGAATCTCAGAGGGAAGGTGGGTGGGAGGAGGATAGAGATTAACCAAAGAATTTATATGCATATGTGCATTACCCATTGACACAGACAACAGGGCGGTGAAGGCCTGCAGTGGGGCGGGAACCAGGTAGAGGAGGTAATGTGTGTGTGTGTGTGGGGGGGGGGGGGGGGGGGGTAGGGCGTCTGTAATACTCTCAACAATAAAGATTTAAAAAAGGAAAGACAAAAGTTGGAAGACGATGGGTAATTCCAACAATAAATTAAGAGATATACATAAGCACACAGAAAATAAGTAAAAATAATGTCAAAAACATAAACATATAAAGAGTGAATAACATTGTATTGATTTTAGAATGTATTCAAACATAGCTGAGTATATATGAAGCATATGGTAACCACAAACTAAAATTCTGTAAGGATATACAAAAGAAATAGAAAAGAATCCAAAAGCAACACTACAGAAAGTCACATACATACAAGAGACTAAGAGAATAAGAAAAAGAAACAGAACTACAAAAACAATCAGAAAACAATAAAATGGCAATAACCATTTTAAATGTAAATGGATTAAATGCTCCAATCAAAAGACATAGAGTGGCTGGATAGGCTTAAAAAAAACCAACAAACAAGACATGTACATACGCTGTCTACAAGACATCCTCTTCAGATCGAAAGTCACACACAGGCTGAATGAAAGTAAAAATGAGAGAACCAAGATGGCGGCATAGGTTAACGCTGGAGTTTGCTGCTTTGAACAACTACTTCAAAAGTGAAACCAAAAAACAGAAGGGACATCACCCAGAACCACAGGAACGCTGGCTGAGTGGAAGTCCTACAACTAGGAGGAAAGAGAAACGCATACGGACACTCAGAGGAGGCGCAGTGCTGAAGTCAAATTCTGAGGTTCGGAGTGCGCGGAGCAGACTGGCGGCGGAGGGCACGGTTGGCGTTTTCAATCGGGAGGGAGTCGCAGACTCTGAGCTCCAGATCCGGGCGACTCTTTAGGGACCCAGACTCAAACGGGAGAAGCAGGACTGTCTGGCTTCGGTCAGAGCGAGTGCAGCTTTCTCTCCTAGCTTTGCAGCGGGTGCTGGGATTCAGAGAGGCAGAGCCCCTGGGGACAGGACTGAGAGCCGCCATAACTGCTCTCTCCAGCCCACCCTGTTGATCCTGTGCGACCCGCCCCGCCCAAGCCCTGCACAGAGGCATTTGCCGGATAGCCTCAGGCAAAGGCTAGATTAGCACCTCCCTAGAGGACAGAAGTTCTCTCACTGCAGACACAGCTGATTCTCATAGCCACTTGGCCTGGAGGTCAAACCCTCCCTGGTATTAGCTACAACAATCAAGGTTTATAAGACTGCACACAAAGACCACTAGGGGGTGCACCAAGGAAGCATAACAAAATGTGGAGACAAAGAAACAGGACAAAATTGTCAATGGAAGATATAGAGTTCAGAACCACACTTTTAAGGTCTCTCAAGAACTGTTTAGAAGCCGCCGATAAACTTAATGAGATCTACAAGAAAACTAATGAGACCCTCGATCTTATATTGGGGAACCACCTAGAAATTAAGCATACACGGACTGAAATAACGAATATTATACAGACTCCCAACAGCAGACCAGAGGAGCGCAAGAATCAAGTCAACGATCTGAAATGCGAGGAAGCAAAAAACACCCAACCGGAAAAGCAAAATGAAAAAAGAATCCAAAAATGCGAGGATAGTGTAAGGAGCCTCTGGGACAGCTTCAAGCGTACCAACATCAGAATTATAGGGGTGTCAGAAGATGAGAGAGAGCAAGATATTGAAAACCTGTTTGAAGAAATAATGACAGAAAACTTCCCCCACCTGGTGAAAGAAATGGACTTACAGGTCCAAGAAGCGCGGAGAACCCCAAACAAAAGGAATCCAAAGAGGACCACACCAAGACACATCATAATTAAAATGCCAAGAGCAAAAGATAAAGAGAGAATCTTAAAAACAGCAAGAGAAAGAAACTCAGTTACCTACAAGGGAATACCCATACGACTGTCAGCTGATTTCTCAACAGAAACTTTGCAGGCCAGAAGGGAGTGGCAAGAAATATTCAAAGTGATGAATACCAAGAACCTACAACCAAGATTACTTTATCCAGCAAAGCTATCATTCAGAATTGAAAGTCAGATAAAGTGCTTCACAGATAAGGAAAAGCTAAAGGAGTTCATCACCACCAAACCAGGATTATATGAAATGCTGAAAGGTATCCTTTAAGAAGAGGAAGAGGAAGAAAAAGGTAAAGATACAAATTATGAACAACAAATATGCATCTATCAACAAGTGAATCTAAGAATCAAGTGAATAAATAATCTGATGAACAGAATGAACTGTTGATTACAATAGAATCAGGGACATAGAAAGGGAATGGACTGACTATTCTTGGAGGGGAAAGGGGTGGGGGAGATGCGGGAAGAGACTGGACAAAAATCGTGCACCTATGGATGAGGACAGTGGGTGGGGAGTGAGGGCGGAGGGTGGGGCGGGAACTGGGAGGAGGGGAGTTATGGGGGGGAAAAAAAGAGGAACAAATGTAATAATCTGAACAATAAAGATTTAATTAAAAAAAAAAGAAAGTAAAAATGATATTGCATAAAAACAAATGAAAAAATAAGCTGGAGTAACTACTTGTTTCAGACAAAATGGACTGTAAAACAAAGGCTATAACAAGGGACAAAAAAGGACATTTCATAATAATAAAGAGATCAATCCAACAATTTAACTCTTGTAAACATCTGCATACTCAATATAGGAGCACAAATACATAAAGCAATTATTGATGGACAGAAAGGAGGAGATTGACAGAAATATAATAATAGGGGACTTCTCCATTGATATCAATAAATACTTCATCAAGGAAATCAACAAGGAAACAGTGGCCTTAAATGACATATTAGGCCAAGTGGATTTAACTGATATATTTAGGACATTTCACCCAAAAGCAAAACATACATTCTTTTCAAGCGCACATGGAACATTTTCCAGGACAGACCACATATTTGGCTACAAAACAAGTCTCAATAAATTCAGAGACTGACGTCACATCAAGCACATTCTTTCATCACAATGGTATGAAACTAGAAATCCATTACAAGAAGAAAACTAAAAACACAATGACCCCAAAAATCAATGGGATATAGCCAAAGAGTCCTGATAAGGAAATTTATAGTAATACAAGCTTACCTCAAGAAACAAGAAAAATCTCAAATATTCTATCTAAACTTTCACCTAAAGGAGCTAGACAAAGAACTTTAAAACCTAAAAGTGAGTAGAAGGAATGAAATAATAATTTTAGAGCAGAAGTAAATGCAATAGTTTAAATAAACAAACAAACAAAACAAAACAAGGTCAAGGAAATCAAGAGCAGGTTCTTTGAAAAGATGAACAGCATTGATATACCTGTAGCCAAACTCATCCAGAAAAAAAGAGAGGGGGGCCCAAATAAATAAAATCAGAAATGAAAAAAAAGTGAAATAAACATCACAAAAAAGCAAAGGATTATAAGGTAATACTAGACACAATTATATATGCCAACCAAATGAACAACCTGAGAGAAATGGATAAATTCCTAGAAACATACAATCTTCCAAGACTGAGTCAAGAAGAAACAAAAAAACTGAACAGACCAATAACTAATAGCAAAATCACATACGTAATCAAAAACACTTCCCAACAAACAAAATCCCTGGGCCAGATGGCTTCACAGGTGAATTTTATCAAACATTCAAATAAAAATTAATACCTATCCTCCTCAAACTGTTCCAAAAACTGAACAGTGAAAGCTCCAAAATTCACTTTACGAGGCCCACATTACCCTGATACCAAAACTAGACAAAGACACTACAAAGAAATAAATTATACGCCAATATCCCTGAACACAGATGCAATAATCCTCAACAAAATATTAGAAAAGCAATTTCACAATTAATTGAAAAGATAGCCAGCCATTCCCCATGATCAAGTGGGATTTATTCCTGGGATGAAAGGCTGGTTCAATAGCCACAAATCAGTTAGTATGATACACCACAGAAACAAAATGAAGAATAAAAATCGTATCAAAAGAAAGCATCTTCTTTAAGAAAAGGAAGGGAAAAGAAAAAAGAAGAGGAACAAGACAGAGTTGTCCACTTTCACCACTTTTATTCAACACAGTATTGGAAGTCCTAGTCATAGAAATCAGACAAGAAAAAGATACAAAAGGCATCAAAATTGGAAAGGAAGAAGTAAAACTTCAGAAGACATGATACTATATATATAGAGAACCCTAAAGGACCCACCCAAAGAAACCTATTAGAACTAATAAATTAATCAGTAAAGGATATAAAATTAATATTCAAAAATCAGTTGCCTTTTTATATACTAGTAACAACACTATTAGAGACATTCAGAAACCAATTGTGCTCATAGTAAAAATTAACATAATTAACACATTTCATACCGCTCAGGAGTTTTCTCGTGTTTCGCGCGCCATCTGTTAAGGACTGCTCACGAGTGTTCTTGTTTTTCACGCCCATGGAAAAAGGAGCGAATCTAGATATTTATGTAAATTTTGTTTGGTCCCTCTTCATAGAGGAAAATGTTTTACGCAGTATCATACATTAAAAAAGTATTAGGGACTCAACTGGTGAGACGGTTTGCAGCTGGGAAGGGCAGAACTCCCCTGGAAAGCAGATGAAATCAACAGCAGCCTCCTGAGCACCACACCCTCTGTCTGAGGAACAGCAGCTGTACGTGAAGCCTCCCCACACCAGCCAGAAGAGCCACCACAGCTGTGAAGAGCACCCACCAGAGGAGCTGCTGCCAACTGAGGAGCAGCTGCTACCGCAACCGCCCGAGGAGCAACCACAGCCCAAGGACCCACTGCCATCCAGGGAGCAGCCACTGAACGACTCAACGTCTAGATATGTCAGTGAGATCAAACATGGGTAGACAAAGAAACCCCCAAAGGAAAGAGAAGGAGGACTCTCCAGAAAGGCAGCTAAGTGATACAGAGGCATGCAACATGACAGAAAAAGAATTCAGAATAAGGGTCCTAGAGTGCATAAACCAGATGGAGGAAAAAATCAACTTCTACAAGAAGCAAGAAGAAACAGATGAAAAAGTCAACTACCTATGCAAGAAGCAAGAAGAAACAGATGAAAAAATCAATAACATATGGAAGAAGCTAGAAGAAACAAATGAAAAAAATCAACAACTTAAGTAAGACCCAAGAAGAAATGAAGAGTAATACAGCTGCAATAAAAAACACCATTGAAAGTATCAACAGTAGACTAGGAGAAGCAGAGGACCGAATTAGTGAATTAGAAGACAAGGAAGCAAAACACACCCAAAATGTACTGCAATTGGAGAAAAAAATTAAAAGACAGGAGGAGAGCCTCAGTGAGCTTTGGGACAACATGAAACGGAACAACATACGAATAATAGGGGTGCCAGAACAACAGAAAGAGGAACAAGCATTAGAAAACCTATTTGAAGAAATATCAGAAAACTTCCCTGAGGTGGGGAAGAAAAAAGTCACACAAGCCCAGAGAGTCCCAAACAAGGTGAACCCAAAAAGACCAAACACCAAGACACATCATAATTACCATGGCAAATGTTCAGGACAAAGAGAGAATCTTACAGGCTGCAAGAGAGACGGAAAGTTACATACAAGGGATCTCCCATTAGATTACCAAATGATTTCTCAACAGAAACACATCAGGCCAGAAAACAATGGATGGAAATTTACAAAGTGATGCAAAGCAAAGGACTGAATCCAAGAATACTCTATCCAGCAAGGCTATCATTCAAACTTGAAGGGGAAATAAGAAGCTTCACAGACAAAAAAAGGCTAAGGGAGTTTATCAACACCAAGCCAGCAATGCAAGGAATGCTAAAAGGACAGGTGTAAAAAGAAGAAATAAAAAGCTCAGAAAGAAAACAGCCACACAAAAAAAGAAATGGCTACAAACAAGTACCTTTCAATAATAACTTTAAATGTAAACGGACTAAATGCTCCAACCAAAAGACATCGAGTGGCTGAATGGATAAAAAAACATGACCTATACATCTGCTGTCTACAAGAGACCCACCTCATTAGAAGGGACTCACACGGACTGAAAGTGAAAGGATGGAAAAATATCTTTCAGGCAAATGGAAAGGAAAAGAAAGCTGGGGTAGCAATACTTATATTGGACAAAATAGAACTCAAAGTGAAGGCCATAACAAGAGATAAGGAAGGCCACTTCATAATACTAAAGGGATCAATACAACAAGAAGATATAACCTTGGTAAACATATGTGCACCCAATGCAGGAGCACCCAAATTCATAAAAAAACTCCTGGAAGATATCAAAGGAGAGATCGACAACAATACAATAATAGTAGGGGACTTTAATACACCACTGACAGCACTGGATAAGTCCTCTAGACAAACAATCAGCAAAGATACAGCAATCCTAAATGACTCACTAGATCAGATGGACTTACTAGACAACTTCAGAACACTTCAGCCCAAAGCGGCGGAATATAGATTCTACTCAAGTGCTCAAGACATATTCAAAACTAGACCACATATTGGGTCACAAGCAAAGTATCCCCAAATTCAAGAAGATTGAAATCATAAAAAGCATCTTCTCAGAACATGATGGCATAATATTAGAAATAAACTACAATAAAAACAACCCAAAATACTCAAACACATGGAAGCTGAATAACATGTTATTAAATATTGATTGGGTTACCAATGAGATCAAAGAAGAAATTAAAAACATCCTGGAAACTAATGACAATGAAAACACAACAATCCAAAACCTATGGGACACAATGAAAGCAGTCCTGAGAGGGAAGTTTATAGCTCTACAGGCCTATCTCAAAAAACAAGAAAAAATGGTAGTAAATCAGCTAACTCTACAACTCAAAGAATTAGAAAGAGAGCAACAAGAAAACCCCAGAGTGAGCAGAAGGAAGGAGATAATAAAGATTAGAGCAGAAATTACAGAAAATCAATGAAACCAAGAGCTGGTTCTTTGAAAGGATAAACAAGATTGACAAACCTCTAGCCAGACTCACCAAGAAACAAGGAGAGAGGACCCAAATAAACAAAATCAGAAACGATAGAAGCGAAATAACAGACCCCACAGAAATACAAATGATTGTTAAAAAATACTATGGACAGCTCTACTCTAACAAACTAGACAACCTGGAGGAAATGGACAAATTCCTAGAAAAATACAACATTCCAAAACTCAATCAGGAAGAATCTAAAAATCTCAACAGGCCAATAACTATGGAAGAAATTGAAGCAGTCATCAAAAAGCTTCCAGCAAACAAAAGCCCAGGACCAGATGGCTTCACAGGGGACTTTTACCAAACATTCAAGGAAGAACTAAAACCTATCCTCCTCAGACTACTACAAAAAATTCAAGAGGAAGGAACACTTCCAAGCTCATTCTATGAAGCCAGTATCACCCTAATACCAAAACCAGGTAAAGACAACACAATGAAAGAGAATTACAGGCAAATATCCCTCAAGAATATAGATGCCAAAATCCTCAACAAAATCTTAGCAAATCGGATCCAGCAGTACATCAGAAAGATCATACACCACGACCAAGTAGGATTTATCCCAGGGATGCAAGGATGGTCCAATATACGCAAATCAATAAACATGATACATCACATAAACAAATTGAAAGAAAAAAACCACATGGTCATATCAATTGATGCAGAAAAAGCATTTGACAAAATACAACACCCATTTTTGATAAAAACTCTCAGTAAGGCGGGAGTAGAAGGATCATCCCTCAACATAATAAACGCCATATATGACAGGCCAACAGCCAACATCATACTCAATGGACAAAAACTAACACCATTTCCCCTAAGAACAGGAACAAGACAGGGATGCCCACTCTCACCAATGCTGTTCAACATAGTACTGGAAGTGTTAGCCATTGCAATTAGGCAAGAAGAAGAGATAAAAGGCATCCAAATTGAAAAAGAGGAAGTAAAACTGTCCTTACTTGCAGACAACATGATATTATACATACAAAACCCTAGAGACTCCATCAAAAAGCTACTAGACTTAATACATGAATTTGGCAATGTAGCAGGATACAAAATTAACCCCAAGAAATCTGAGGCATTTCTATACACCAATAGTGAACTTTCAGAAAGAGAGATTATAAAAACAATCCCATTCACCATCGCACCAAAAAAATTAAGCTACCTAGGAATAAACTTAACTAAAAAGGTAAAAGACCTCTACTCAGAAAACTGCAGGACGTTGAAAAAAGAGGTAAAGGAAGACATGAACAGATCGAAGAACATACCGTGTTCATGGATTGGTAGAATCAACATCATTAAAATGTCCATACTACCCAAAGCAATCTATAAATTCAATGCACTTCCCATTAAAATACCAATGGCATACATCACAGATCTAGAATGAACTCTCCAAAAATTCATCTGGAATAAAAAAAGACCCCGAATAGCTGCAGCAATCCTGAAAAAGAACAAAGTAGGTGGGATCTCAATACCAGATATCAAGCTGTATTACAAAGCCACTGTTCTCAAAACTGCCTGGTACTGCACAAGAACAGGCATATAGATCAATGGAATAGAATAGAGCCCAGAAATCGGCCCGAACCAATATGCTCAATTAATATTTGACTAAGGAGGTAAGAACATACAATGGAGCCAAGATAGTCTCTTCAATAAATGGTGTTAGGAAAATTGGACAGATATATGCAAGAAAATGAAACTAGACCACCAACTTACACCATACACAAAAATAAACTCAAAATGGATAAAGGACTTAAATGTACGACGGGAAACCATAAAAATTCTAAAAGAATTCAAAGGCAACAAAATCTCAGACATATGCCGAAGCAATTTCTTCACTGATACAGCTCCTAGGGCACTAAAAACTAAAGAGAAAATGAACAAATGGGACTACATCAAAATAAAATGCTTCTGCACAGCAAAAGAAACCATCAACAAAACAACGAGAAAACTCAGTGTGTGGGAAAACATATTTGCCAATGTCATATCTGATAAGGGCCTAATCTCCAAAATCTATAGGGAACTCATACAACTTAACAAAAGGAAGATAAACAATCCAATCAGAAAATGGGCAAAGGACCTAAATAGACACCTTTTAAAAGAGGACATTCAGAAAGTCAAGAGACATATGAAAACATGCTCAAAGCCACTAATCATCCGAGAGATGCAAATCAAAACAACAATGAGGTACCATCTCACACCTGTCAGACTGGCTATCATCAACAAATCAACAAACGACAAGTGCTGGAGAGGATGTGGAGAAAAAGGAACACTCGTGCACTGCTGGTGGGAATGCAGACTGGTGCAGCCACTATGGAAGACAGTATGGAGTTTCCTCAAAAAACTAAAAATGGAACTCCCATTTGACCCTGTGATCCTACTTCTAGGAATATATCCCAAGAAACCAGAAACACCAATCAGAAAGGATATATGCACCCCTATGTTCATAGCAGCACAATTCACCATAGCTAAGATCTGGAAACAGCCCAAGTGCCCATCAGTAGATGAATGGATTAGAAAACTGTGGTACATCTACACGATGGAATACTATGCTGCTGTAAAAAGGAAGGAACTCTTACCATTAGCAACGGCATCGATGGAACTGCAGAGCATTATGCTAAGTGAAATAAGCCAGTCAATGAAGGAAAAATGCCACATGATCTCACTTATTCATGGATAATAGAGACCATTATAAACTTTTGAACAATAATAGATACAGAGGCAGAGCTGCCTCAAACAGATTGTCAAACTGCAATGGGAAGGCCAAGGAGGATTGGGGGGCAGGAGGGAGGGGGGTAAGGGATCAACCGAAGGACTTGTGTGCATGCATATAAGCATAACCAATGGACATAAGACACTGGGGGGTAGGGGAAGCTAGGGGACTGTCAAGGGCCGGGGGGGGGGGGGGGAGGACACATATGTAATACCCTTTGTAATACTTTAAGCAATTAAAATAAATAAATAAGATAACGAATCTAAAAAAAAAAGTACTAGGAACTTTAATTGTTTTTGTAAATAAAAATGTTATAATTATTGAAAAATAATACCTAAAGTGCATTATGATGATTTAAATAACGTGCAGTTTGCCCAAAAACGTGCGGACCCTGGCGTATATCTTAGAGTTTTCTATGCGGTACGCAATGTGTTAAAATGTCCATAGTACCCAAAGCAATCTATCAATTTCAATGCCATCCCTATCAAAATACCAATGGCATTTTCACAGTACTAGAACAAATAATCCTAAAAATTATATGGAACCTCAAAAGACCTTGACTAACCTAAGAAATCTTGAGAAAGAAGGACAAAGTTGGATATCATGCTACCTGATATTAAACTACTAGAGGCCCGCTGCATGAAGAGATTCGTGCAATAGGCCTTCCCTTCCCCTGGCTGCCAGCACCGGTTTTCCTCCAACACCTGGGACCCAGGCCTTCATGGCTCCAGCCGGAGCCTTCAGTCTTCGCTTTGTGCCTACGTATGCAAATTAACCGCCATCTTTGTTGGGTTAATTTGCATACTCTCCTAATTGGCCTGTGAGCATAGCAGAGGGATGGTCAATTTACATGTTTGTCTATTATTAGGTAAGATATTATAAGTCTACAGTAATCAAAACAGCATGGTATTGGCATAAAAACAGACACATAGATCAATGGAACAGAACAGCCCAGAAATAAACACACACTTATATATGGTCAGTAATCTATGGCAATGGAGGCAAGAAAATACAATGGGGATAAGATTAGTCTCTCCAGCAAATGATACTTGGAAAACTGGACAGATAAGTGCAAAAAAAAAAAAAAAAAAAAAAAACTAGATCACTTTCTTACAACATATACAAGGATAAACTAAAAATGGATTAAAGACTTCAATGTAATACCTGAAATCATAGAACTCCTTGAAGAAAACATAGGCAGTAACTCTTTGACATCGCTCTCTGCAGTATTTTTTTTTAAATATATTTTATTGATTTTTTACAGAGAGGAAGGGAGAGGGATAGAGAGTTAGAAACATCGATGAGAGAGAAACATCAATCAGCTGCCTCCTGCACATCTCCCACTGGGGATGTGCCTGCAACCCAGGTACATGCCCTTGACCGGAATCGAACCTGGGACCTTTCAGTCCGCAGGCCAACGCTCTATCCACTGAGCCAAACCGGTTTCGGCCAGTATTTTTTTTTTTAATAGAAAATGTTTTCTTTACTTTGACCATGAACTTTTTTTTTTTTTTTTAAATATTTTATTGATTTTTTACAGAGAGGAAGGGAGAGAGATAGAAAGTTAGAAACATCTATGAGAGAGAAACATCGATCAGCTGCCTCCTGCACCCTCCCCACTGGGGAAGTGCCCGCAACCCAGGTACATGCCCCTGACCGGAATCGAACCTGGGACCTTTCAGTCCGCAGGCCGACGCTCTATCCACTGAGCCAAACCGGTTTCGGCTCTGCAGTATTTTTTAAAATATGTTTCCTCAGGCAAGAAAAACAAAAGAAAAAATAAACTAAAAATGTTTTTGCAGATCAAAGGAAACCATTAACAAAACGAAAGACAACCCACTAAATGGGGAAGGAACTTATTCATAAGTGATACATCCAATATGGAGTTAATTCCCAAATATACACCTGAGCACCAAAAAACAAAAACAACAACACAGAGGACCTGAATAGACTTTTTCCCCAAAGAAGACATACAGATGGCCAATAGACATATGAAAAGATGCTCAACATCACCAATCAAGAGGGAAATGCAAATCAAAACCACAATGAGATACCACCTCACACCTATCAGGATAGATATCAATAAATCAACAAACACCAGGTGCTCATGAACTACTGAAAAAGTGAGATTACAAATTGGTACAGCCACCATCTATATATATATAAAACCTGAATATGAAAATACAGTGGGGCCTTGACTTACGAGTGTCGTGACTAACGAGTTTTTCGAGATACGAGCCGTCTCTCGGCCGATTTTTTGCTTTGAGTTGCGAGCTAAAATTTGGGTTACGAGCCAGCTTCAGATACCCCACCGCTAGTTGGCGCAGCGAACATCACAGTGAACGCCACAACATCAGCCCAGCATCACATGTCTCACTCGTTCACTTCTTGATTTGACATATGAGTAATATGAGTTACGAGCTCCGTCACGGAACGAACTAAACTCATAAGTCAAGGCCCCACTGTAGACTGAGCAGCAGAACTGAACAACTGGTTGCTATGACGTGCACTGACCACCAGGGGGTGTAACCGGAACATGGAGGTGTCTGCCACAGTGGGACGGTGGAACAGGTGACTGGGGTTGCCAGACCAAGGCAGGGCGCTGGTCACTGTCATGGGGCGAGCTTCTGGTGATTACTGAAAACTGTTTGCTCCCATGCACCATGGTCCTGTCCGGTGCCTGCACCTGGTGTCCATGCCGGCCCGCTCCCACCTGCTGCTGGCCCTGATCGCCTCTCAGGGCTTCTCCACCTCCCCCTGCTCCTGAGGGGCAATTGGGGCTAGCAGCTGCCTCTTGCACCCACTGCCGGCGACAGCCCTGCTCACATCCGCAGCCAGCACCGGAGCTGCCACTCACACTCACTGCCAGCACCGGTCCCGATTGCTCAGCGCCGTCAGCGGGTGCGAGTGGCAGCTGCTGGCCCCGATAGCCCCTGAGGGCTTCTCCACCTCTCCCTGCTCCTGAAGAGTGATTGGGGTAGCAGCCTCTCCTCACACCCGCTGCTGGCATCAGCCCCAATCACTCTGTGCCTTCAGCGGGTGCGAGTGGGGCCAGTGCCGTCAGTGTATAGGAGCAGCCATGGCGGGAGCGGGGATACCAGCAGAGAGGGGACCAGGGCAGCAGTGGGAGGGGCTGGGCGGGTGAGTGGAGGATGGGCCGAGACCCGCCCCTTTGCCCACCACAGCCTCGCGGCCCAGTTCCTTTCAAGGTGCACAAATTCGTGCACTGGACCCCTAGTGGAAAATAACATAGAAGTTCCTTAAAAAATTAAAAATAGAATTACCATATGACCCAGTAATCCCACTTTTGGATATTTATCCAAAGAAATCCATAACACTAATTCAAAAAGACATATGCACCCCTATGTTCATTGCAGCATTATTTACAATAGCCAAGTTATGGAATAAATGAAGATAAAATAAATTTTAATTTTTCTTATTTAAAACTGAATGGATAACATTTTGTTCAAAATAATATTAGCAAATGGATCAGAGAAGGAATTAGAATATTTTGTATTAAAAGGTACTGTTACTACCATTGAAGTACTGCAATGTTAAAGTGGATTTGGAATAGTAAACGTACATTGAAAATTCAAAGGTTAAAAAAGTTTTTTAAAAGCATATACAGTTGACCTTGAACAATGCTGGGGTTAGGACAGCCGACACTCCACAGAGCCAAAAATCCACATATTAACTCCTGACTCCCCCAAAACTAACTACTAACATCCTACTGTTGACCAGAAGCCTTATCAATAACATGAAGACTCAACACTCTTTATATTATATACTGTTATATTATATATGTTTTGTATTCTGTATTTTTATAATACCGTAGAGAAAATGGTATTAAAGAAGTTGTAAAATACATTTACAGTATTTAGTGGGGAAAAAAATCCATGTATAAGTGGACCTGTATAGTTAAATCCACACTGTTCAAGGACCAATGGTAACTGACATGCTAAAAAAAACGGAATTATGTAAAACTAGAGGCCTGGTGCACAGATTCATGCACCGGTGGAGTCCCTCAGCCTGGCCTGCAGGGATTGGGCTGAAACCAGCTCTCCGACATCCCCTGAGGGGTCCAGATTGTGAGAGGGTGTCCTCAGGTGACACATCCCAGAATCAGGCTCCCTTCTCTCTGGTTCCAGGTGTGTCACCCGAAAACCGCAGCTACCAAGTCACCACAGCTTGGCAGCTCCTGCGTTGAGCATCTGCCTCCTGGTGGTCAGTGCGCGTCAGATGGTCAGGTGGTCACTTAGGCTTTTATATAGAGAGATGCTCAATTAAAACCATAAGAGGCAGAAAATGATTAGAAGACAAAAATTGGAAGAAGCAATGGCAAATAGGATACAGTAGCAAATATGGCAAATACTAATCCAACAATCAACTTAAATACCAGTGGCCTAACACACCAATTAAAACAGATTGTCATACTCCATCAAAAAACAAAACCACACTGTATGCTGTCTATAAGAAATACACTTTAGCCTAGCTGGTTTGGCTCAGTGGATAGAGTGCCAGCCTGTAGACTAAAGGGTTCCAGGTTTTGATTCCAGTCAAGGGCACATGCCCAGGTTGTGGGCTCAATCCCCTAGGGGGGTGGGGGGTGGGGCATGTAGGAGACATCCAATCATCATTGATACTTCTATCTCTCTCTCCCTCTCTGAAATCAATTAACAAAATATTTTTTAAAAAAGACACATTTACATTAAAAACAAAGAAATGGGAATGATATGCCACACTAACAGCGATCAAAAGAAAGCAGACACAGCTATATTAATATCAGAAAGAGATTTCAGAGCAAGGAAATGTCACTGGGGATAAAGGCATTTCACTCTGACAAAGATGTCAATTCTCCAATATTACATAACAATCCTGGATGTATACATACCTAAGAAGAGAGCATCAAACTATAGGAGGCAAAACTGACAGAGCTACAAGGAGTAATAGAAGAAAATTCATTATCATAGTCAGAAGACTTCGATACCTCTTTATCACACATAAATGGACAGATCCAACTAGGACATAGTTCAACTGAATAGCTGATATCTATCACCTACTTTATCCAACATCACCTTCTCAAGTTCCCGAGGAGTATTCATCAAGATAGACCATATTCTGGACCATAAAACACAGTCAGATATAAAGGCACTTTTTGGTTTGTTTTGTTAAAAACAAAAAACCCAGGGCACAGGATTTTTGTTTGCAGGCACTGACCTGAGGCGTCTGTGGAGAGAGGGCAACGGGGACTGGAGTTGCCTGAGGAGAGGCTGGGGTGGGAGACATGGAAAAGAGATGGCCAGGAGGCCTGCAATTAGCCCCCCCCACCCCACTACTGAAGCCCAGCAGCCATTTTTCCTAAGAGGCTCAGGCCCCTCACAGCAGCAACAGCTGGGGAGAAAGCAAATACCCAACCCACGGGATACACTGGCCCCACGCTCAGGTACAGTCACGTAGGCTGGGTACCCCACGACGGCTGGGGTGGGGAGGGCCTTCATATCACCTGTGACATTATCATGGGCTGCCTGACGGCCCTGCCCATGGTGTCCTCCCAATCACGCATCCGCAGAATTTTGTATGTGCCTGTGAGCAATCTACTTGTTGACTTGCAGATGTGCCTCTGGGAGTACACAGTATTGAGGACCAAGCCTCGACTCTGCCACTAGGGTTCACAGAGGCTACCCGAGCCCGGTTATAGCAGTACTTGTACGTGCTAGGGCTGCTACAAGGATTAAATGAGCTACTGCACAGAACACCCTCAGCCTTGTCTGCCACCTGGCAGTCTGAAATGTGGGGTTGTCTGATACGACAGCTTTCTTGTGCCTGTGTTTGTGTGCAGTGACAATGCCACTCACTCGTGTTATTGAAACAGGGCCTCTGAGCTCTCGTCATTGATGTTTCTATCTCTTCCTCTCCTTCCTCTCTGAAATCAATAAAAATACATTTTTTAAAAATAATATACTTGAAGGCATTAAAGGCAGGAAAACAATCCAATTAAAAACTGGGCAAAGGATCTGAATAGACACTTCTCTAAAGAGGACCCACAAATGGCCAACAGGCATATGGAAAAATGCTCAACACCAATCATCAGAGAGAGGCAAATTAAAATTACAACGAGGTAGCACCTCATTCCTGCCAGGATGGCTATCATCAATAAATCAAGAAACAGCAAGTGCTGGTGAGGATGTAGAGAAAAGGGAACCCTAATACTCTGCTGGTATATGAGTGACTGGTGCAGCCATTGTAGAAAACAGTATGGAGTTTCCTCAAAAACTTAAAAATGGAATCTATCTTAAGAATACCAAACATCAATCAGAAAGAATATATGCATCCCTATGTTCACAGCGGCATTATTTAGTGACAGATAAGATATGAAAACAGGAAAAAAGCAAGGAGAGAGAACCAAGATGGCGGCATAGGTTAACGCTGGAGTTTGCTGCTTTGAACAACTACTTCAAAAGTGAAACCAAAAAACAGAAGGGACATCACCCAGAACCACAGGAACGCTGGCTGAGTGGAAGTCCTACAACTAGGAGGAAAGAGAAACGCATACGGACACTCAGAGGAGGCGCAGTGCTGAAGTCAAATTCTGAGGTGCGGAGTGCGCGGAGCAGACTGGCGGCGGAGGGCACGGTTGGCGTTTTCAATCGGGAGGGAGTCGCAGGCTCTGAGCTCCAGATACAGGCGAGTCTTTAGGGACCCAGACTCAAACGGGAGAAGCGGGACTGTCTGGCTTTGGTCAGAGCGAGTGCAGCTTTCTCTCTGAGGTTTGCAGCCATTGCTGGGACTCAGAGAGGCAGAGCCCCTGGGGACAGGACTGAGAGCCGCCATAACTGCTCTCTCCAGCCCACCCTGTTGATCCTGTGCGACCCGCCCCGCCCAAGCCCTGCACAGAGGCATTTGCCGGATAGCCTCAGGCAAAGGCTAGATTAGCACCTCCCTAGAGGACAGAAGTTCTCTCACTGCAGACACAGCTGATTCTCATAGCCACTTGGCCTGGAGGTCAAACCCTCCCTGGTATTAGCTACAACAATCAAGGTTTATAAGACTGCGCACAAAGACCACTAGGGGGTGCACCAAGGAAGCATAACAAAATGCGGAGACAAACAGGACAAAACTGTCAATGGAAGATATAGAGTTCAGAACCACACTTTTAAGGTCTCTCAAGAACTGTTTAGAAGCTGCCGATAAACTTAATGAGATCCTCGAGAAATCTAATGAGACCCTCAATGTTGTGATAAAGAACCAACTAGAAATTAAGCATACACGGACTGAAATAACGAATATTATACAGACTCCCAACAGCAGACCAGAGGAGCGCAAGAATCAAGTCAACGATCTGAAATGCGAGGAAGCAAAAAACACCCAACCGGAAAAGCAAAATGAAAAAAGAATCCAAAAATGCGAGGATAGTGTAAGGAGCCTCTGGGACAGCTTCAAGCGTACCAACATCAGAATTATAGGGGTGCCAGAAGATGAGAGAGAGCAAGATATTGAAAACCTGTTTGAAGAAATAATGACAGAAAACTTCCCCCACCTGGTGAAAGAAATGGACTTACAGGTCCAAGAAGCGCGGAGAACCCCAAACAAAAGGAATCCAAAGAGGACCACACCAAGACACATCATAATTAAAATGCCAAGAGCAAAAGATAAAGAGAGAATCTTAAAAGCAGCAAGAGAAAGAAACTCAGTTACCTACAAGGGAATACCCATACGACTGTCAGCTGATTTCTCAACAGAAACTTTGCAGGCCAGAAGGGAGTGGCAAGAAATATTCAAAGTGATGAATACCAAGAACCTACAACCAAGATTACTTTATCCAGCAAAGCTATCATTCAGAATTGAAGGTCAGATAAAGTGCTTCACAGATAAGGAAAAGCTAAAGGAGTTCATCACCACCAAACCAGGATTATATGAAATGCTGAAAGGTATCCTTTAAGAAGAGGAAGAGGAAGAAAAAGGTAAAGATACAAATTATGAACAACAAACATGCATCTATCAACAAGTGAATCTAAGAATCAAGTGAATAAATAATCTGATGAACAGAATGAACTGTTGATTATAATAGAATCAGGGACATAGAAAGGGAATGGACTGACTATTCTTGGGGGGGAAAGGGGTGTGGGAGATGCGGGAAGAGACTGGACAAAAATCGTGCACCTATGGATGACGACAGTGGGTGGGGAGTGAGGGCGGAGGGTGGGGCGGGAACTGGGAGGAGGGGAGTTATGGGGGGGAAAAAAAGAGGAACAAATGTAATAATCTGAACAATAAAGATTTAATTAAAAGAAAAAGAAAAAAAAAGAAAAAGGAACACACACACACACACAAAAAAAAGATATGAAAACAGCCCGAGTGCCCATCAGTAGATAAAAAAGCAGAGGTACATTTACACAATGGAATACTATTCGGCTATAAAAATGAAGGATATCTTACATTTAACATTAACCCAAGCAAGTTGAAAACATCCAAAACTTGGAAGTAACCAAGATATCCCTTCAGTCGGGAGTAAATAAACTGTACTATGTCCAAACAATAGAATACATTCTATACTAAAAAAAAAAATAAATGAGATATCAAGCCATGAAAAGACAGATAAACCTTAAGTGCATATTACCAAGAAAGAACCAATCTGATAACACTTCTTACTGTATGAGTCTAAGTATATGATACTCTGGAAAAGGCAAAACTATCTTCTATCTATACATATAAAAGCCTAAGCAACCAGCTGACCAGCCCACTGTCTGACAGCTATGACGCACACTGACCACCAGGGGTCAGACTCTCAACGCAGAAGCGGAAACCACAGGCATGGAAACATGGAACAAACTGATGAATCTCAGAGGGGAGATGGAGGGAGGAGGGCGGGAAGAGATTAACCAAAGATCTTCTATGCATACTAGAGGCCCAGTGTATGGATTTGTGCACCGGTGGGGTCCCTCTGCCTAGCCTGCAGCTCTCCAACATGTCCTGAGGGGTCCTGGATTGCGAGAGGGCACAGGCCAGGCTGAGGGACCCCAATGGTGCATGATCGGGGGAGGGGAGGGAGCGCGGGAGGACTCCAGGGCGTGTTCAGCCAGTCCCACCCAGTCCTGACCGGCTGGACCCCAGCAGCAAGGTAACCTACCGGAAGGAACATCTGCCCCCTGGTGGTCAGTGCACATCATAGCTAACGGTCGAATGGTTGAATAGTCACCTAGGCTTTTATAGAGAGACTAAAGGCCCGGTGCATGAATCCTTCAGCCTGGCCTGCGCCCTCTCACAATCCAGGACCCCTCAGGGGATGTCAGAGAGCCAGTTTCAGCCCGATCCCCGCAGGCCAGGCTGAGGGACCCTAGTGAAGACAATAAAAAGCCAATGGGCTGAAGGGATTAAGAAGTACAAATTGGCAGATACAAAATAGTCATGGACATATAAAGTATAATACAGGTAATATAGTCAATAATATTGTAATAACTATGTACTGGACTTATGGGGGGATCACTTTGTAAGTTATATATATATAAGTGTCTAACTACTACACTGTACACCTGAAAAAAATATAATATTGAATATCAAGTTAATTAAAAAATGAAAAAAAATATGTCAGTGGTTGCCAGGGGTTGAGGGTGGGGGAGGGATTAACAGCTGGAGCACAGGGATTTTTACGATAGTGAAACTATTGTGTATGATACTATAATTGTGGATAAATGTCATTTTACATTTGTCAAAACCCACAGAATGTATAACACAGAGTGAGCCCTAAGGTTAACCCTAGACCCTGGGTGATGATGCTGTGTCAGCGTGGGTTCATCAATTGTAACAAATGTACATCCTTATGTGAGACTATACTACTGGTTGAGGCTAGGGAGAGGAAGGGGTATATGAGAAATCATTGTACCCTCTGTTCAATTTTGTTGTAAATTTAAAATTCTTCAAAAAAATTAAGTGCATTTTTAAAAGTCCTTTTGAAAAAAATGAAGAGGTATTATTAAGACTTATTCTTCCATGATCAACACTTAAATAAGAGATAAGTGATGCCTTTAATGTTGAGGAAAAATAATTTTGAACCCTGTACCCAAGAAAACCAACTGATATTTACATTCATGTATGGGCTCAGAATTCACATCTCACACAAATCTCTCCAAGTTTCAGAGGATACTCTTAAGAAACCAAGAGAGAAAAGTGCACCATAAACACACATGAGCCAAGCAACCACAGATATAACCCTGGAATGCAGAAGGCCAAAAGGGCATCTGTGACGCTGGCTGAGAGCCATAGAGATGAAGCAAGAGACCAGGGACTCACGGAGCTGTCAAGAAGCCAGCACCACACAGTAGGAAGATAAATTAGTCTTATCATAAAGATTAATAACTGACATTTTTCAAAAGAACTTCTGAAAGGAGACTAAAATGGAAAGCCAAACAGGCCCATACATGACAAGATATTCAAGCTCACACTTAAACTACACTGAGACACACCATTTCTCACCCATCGGATGGAAAAAAACCCATGTAGTTGGGAATATACTACTCTGGAAAGACAGTAGGAGAAACATATCCATACTGCTTGCTGGTAGGAATGAAAATGGTACAAGGTCATGGAGGGGAATCTGGTGGCATCCCACAGAATTACACAGGCACTAAGATATGACTCAATCTTTCCCGGCAGGTGTAGCACAGGGGTTGAGTGTCAACCTATGAACCAGGAGGTCACAGTTTGATTCCTAGTCAGGGCACATGCCCAGGTTGTGGGTTCGATCCCCAGTAGGGGGTGTGCAGGAGGCAGCCAATCAATGATTCTCATCAATGTTTCTATCTCTCCCTCTCCCTTCCTCACTGCTATTAATAAAATAAAATGAAATTATTTTTAAAAAAAGATTTGACTCAATCCTCCTATTGGGCATCTATCCCAATGAAAACACTGATAAGACATATATGGACCACTGCAATGATTATTTCTGATAGCAGAAATGTAGAAACAACCCAAATGTCCAAATGACTGACTACTGAACAAACTAATATGCTACATCCACACAAATTAATTTTATATAATTGAAAAGAGCCATGAGGAAGATCCCTGTACATTGCTAAGGAGTGGTCACCAGGACATACAGTTTAGTGGAAAACAGAAAAGTAGATAGGTGTGTATATATAGTCACTGATGTCAGTTTGTAATGGAAAGTGGGTTATATCACCTCTATGAGCATCACAGAGTTTTCAGTGGAAAACAGAACAAGATTCTTTACTAGGTACCTACATCTCTTTTGTTGACAGAATTGAGAAAACAGTTGTATTTACAAATTACGTGTTTTAGGACTCACAAAATAGTTAAACTATACTAAACTGCCCAGGCCCGATAGCTCAGTTGATAAGAGTATTGTACCAATACGCCAAGGTTGCAGGTTCAAACCCCAGTCAGGGCACATACAAGAGTCAACCAATGAATCTGTACGTAAGTGGAACAACAAATCAATGACTTTCCCTCTCCCTTCCTCTCTACAAATCAATCAATCAATACAAAAAAAACCCTGCACTAAACCATGATGGACAAGAAAAACTATGCACACTAAACTTTTCTAACAGAAGCGCATTCAGACACATGTCCCAAAACTACCAACTTTTAACTTAACTTTGGTCTTTATCTTTGGAACATCTGAATTCACACAAGTATGTTCCAGCAACTCAACTGGATTAGCAATATCAACAATGCCCTCCACACCACACTCACTGCCTCTAACCCTCTCAGTTCACGCATTCCTCCCCTGTGAGCACCTTTTCCCCTGTGAAATTTCCCTGGGAAGCTATCAAGGTGACATCTCCCTGCTGCGTAGCCATTTAATAAGCCCAGCTTTGAAAGACCAGCAGTCATTGCTGAGGGTGCCACTTCAACAGGAGGTAAAGGAGTAGGACTTTATAACTTTTTAGGGTGAAATCAGGAAATCTGATATGTGATATTTTCATACAAGCAGGAAATCTGAAATCTCTATAGAGAAAACACCCACAAATAGTAACATGTGAAGGCCCCAATAATATATGTGAAGTCCACCAGGAAACAAGGCCCACTTTCGCACACACAGATTCCAATCAACTTCTCTGTGCCTTGCCAGAAGATCTGCCTTAGGCTGAAAGACATTTAAGAGAAACCTCCGGATGAAACACAGAGACTAAAAGCAAAGAGACACAAAGACACACATAAGAGGCAGAGCTAATTCAAGAAAAGCTTTAAAAAAATATAATATTGAGCCTCAGAGATATAAGCTACTTACATCTATGAAATAAATAATAGCGACTTCAGAGGAATGGCAGTGTAAGGGCGCAACTTTTCCTCTCCCACAGACATTTCAACAAGTTACCATATATAATTCAACAAAGAAATCCCTGCTTAACCCACACATACCTGAGAGACCCCCTCTGTCCCACAGAGAAAGAGAATCACAGAACCCTGCCGCTGCTTAAACTCCCAAGAATCACCTCCCACTGCTCTTATAGTCAGGTCCAGGAGCATATTATCTGTAAACCAGGAGCTACTGCAATAGAATCGCTGTTTCCCTCTGTGACTGATCTCCAGGATGGGTGCTTGGGGCATAATGGCAACCATTATGGTGAGGATAAAACAAACCCCCCACCCCCGGCAGTGCGGCTGTACTGTCCTATGGAAGCTGTGAAGGTTCAAATCTGGGAGACCACAGAGGTAAAAATTCTAATAGCACCATCTACTAGAATATAGTAGAAAGACCTCTTCAGAGATAAATGCAAAAACAAAGAAGGATAGTAAATACCTTGAAAAACCATAGCAACAAAAATGACCAGAAAGAACATCAAAAATCCCTAGAAAGCAGGCTGGAACACATGGATATATGTGATATAAATGACAGAGATTTCAACTCTGTAGTTCTGAAAATACTCAGATGCGAGAAAATACTGACAGGCAATTCAGTGCACTCAGAAAACAAATCAATGAACAAAATGAGTATTTTAACAAGGAAATTGAAATTTTAAAAAGAACCCATCAGAAATCCTGGAAATGAAGTATGCAATTAAGGAGATAAAGAGTGATCTACTGAGCATAGAAAACAGAACCAAGCAGTGGTTCTCAACCTTCCTAATGCTGCGACCCTTTAATACAGTTCCTCATGTTGTGGTGATCCCCAACCATAAAATTATTTTCGTTGCCACTTCATAACTGTAATTTTGCTACTGTTATGAATCATAATGTAAATATCTGTCTGATATGCAGGATGTATTTTCAGGGGTAGCAACCCACAGGTTGAGAACCACTGAATTAGAGGACATAACTAGTGATACCAAAGATAGGAATCAAGAAATGACACAGAGGAAAGAAGAGACCTGAGAATAAAGAAAAATGAAAAGACTCTACGAAACCTATCTGACTGCATCAGAAAAAGCAGTATTAGAATTATAGGCACTGCAGAGGAGGAAGACAGGGAGCATGGAATGGAGAGTCTATTAAACAAATAGTGGATGAGAACGTCCCAAATCTATGGAAAGAACTAAATCCTCAAATCCAAGAAGCAAATAGAACACCTATTTACCTCAATCCAAAGAGGCCCTCTCCAAGGCACGTGGTATTGAAGCTGTCAAAAATTAAAAGAAAAAATTCTCAAAGCAGCCAGGGAAAAGAAAGAAGTGACCCACAAAGGAAAACCCATTTTCATCCGATTTCTCAGCAGAAACTCTACTAATCAGAAGAGAGTGGAACCAAATATTCAAACGTCTGAAAGAGAGGAATTATCAGCCATGAATAATATATCCAGCAAAATTACTCTTTAAATATGAAAGAGAAATAAAGATATTCCCAGACATACAGAAGCTGAGGGATTTTATCACCAGAAAACCTCCACTGCAGGAAATACTCAAGGGAGTTATTCTACCTGAAACATAAAACATAAGGTAACAATGCTATGATTAAGACAACTAAAAAAATTACAGCATAAACAGGGATAATTTGTGACAACAAAAACATACAAGGGAAGGGGAAAGGTCTGAACTGGCAAAGGAAAATGAAAATCAGATGCACTCAAAAGGAAAAAAACTACAGATTATATATGTAACTTAATTCTTTATACACCTAATGGTAACCACACACAAAAATCCCAAACCAGGACATATAGCTTAAAAATAAAATTAAAAAAAAGGAAAAACAAAAACAAACAAACGAAAAAGGAAACAGATGAAAGATGTATGGAATACCACCAAACAAAAATAACACAGAAACATAAAGGAAAAGAACCAATGGAGGCACAGAGCTACCACAAAACAAAAAATAAAATGGCTATAGGAAATCCTCAAACATCAATAATTACCCTAAATGTAAATGGCCTGAATTCACCAATAAAGAGGCAGAGTTGCAAAATGGATTAAAAAACAAAACCCAACCATACGCTGCCTATAAAAAGACATATCTAAGCTGCAAAGACAAAGGTAGATTCAAAGTAAAAGGGTAACAAATGACTCTCTAAGCAAATAACACACAATAAAGCAGGTGTAGCCATCCTTATATACGACAACATAGATTTCAAGAGAAAGAAAAAAGAGACAAAGATGGATACTTTGTAACAGCGGTTCTCAACCTGTGGGTCGCGATCCCTTTGGGGGTCGAACGACCCTTTCACAGGGGTCGCCTAAGACCATCGGAAAACACATATATAATTACATATTGTTTTTGTGATTAATCACTATGCTTTAATTATGTTCAATTTGTAACAATGAAATTGGGGGTCACCACAACATGAGGAACTGTATTAAAGGGTCGCGGCATTAGGAAGGTTGAGAACCACTGCTTTATAATGATAAAGAAAACAGTACATCAAGAAAACATAACACTTCTTAATATATATGCACCCAACCAGGGAGCACCGAAATATATAAAACTACTTACAGAACTAAAGGGAGAAACAGATCAAAACACAATCATAATTGGAGACCTTAATACTCCATTGACAACTCTAGACAGATCAACCAAACAAAAAATCAATAAACAAACACCAGCATTAAATGAATCACCAGACCATTACGGGCGCCCAGCTAGCTCAGTCGGTAGAGCATGAGACTCTTAAATGAATCACCAGACCAAATGGACAAAATTACATTTACAGAACATTTCAACCCAGAACATCAGATTCTACATTCTTCTCCCACACACTTGAAACATTCTCAAGGAAGACTGTATGTTGATCACAAAATAAACATCAAAAAATTCAAGAAGACTGAAATTACACCAAGCATATCCTCTGACCATGATGCCTTAAAACTAGAAATCAACTGCAGAAAGGAAGAAAAGAAGCCCACAAATACGTGGAGGTTAAACAACATACTACCAAAAAATGACCGAGTCAAAGAAGAAATAAAAGATGAGATCAAAAGATATATAGAGACAAATGAGAATGACAATACAAAATATCAAAACCTCTGGTATGCAGCGAAAGCAGTAACAAGAGGGAACTTTATATCATTACAGGCCTATCTCAAACAAGAGTAATCCCAAGTAAACAACCTAACATCACATCTTATAGGTACTACAAAAAGAACAAAAGCAACCCAAAGTCAGCAAGGAGAAAGGAAATAATAAAAATTAGAGCAGAGTAAGATGAAATAAGAGAACAAAAAGACTACAAAATTTTAATAAAACAAGAGTTGGTTCTTTGAAAATATTAATAAAATTTACAATCCCTGGCTAGACTTAGTAAAGGGAAAAGACTTATATAAACAAAATCAAAAATGAGAGAGAAGTCACCACGGGCATCACAGATATACAAAGGATCATACTAGAATATTATGAAAGACTATATGCCATCAAATTCAATAACCTAGAAGAAATGGATAAGTACCTAGTAATTTATATATCCTTCCTAGACTAAATCATGAAGAATGAGAAAATCTAAATAGACCGATCAGCAGTGAGGAAATTGAAACAACTATCAACCTCCCAAAAAAAACAAAAGTCCAGGACCAGATACCTTCACCAGTCAATTCCACCAAACATTCAAAGAAGATTTAAAACCTATCCTCTCAAACTCTTACAAAAAATTAAAGAGGCAATACTGCCTAATACATTCTACAAGGCTACCAAATAACCCTGATACCAAAACCTGGCAAAGATAACACATGAAAAGAAACTATAGACAAATATCTGTGATGAATATAGATCTAAAATCCTTAACAAAATACTAGCAAATCGAATACAACAGTACATCCAAAAAATGATACATCACAATCAAGTGAGGATCATTCCAGGGGCACAAGGCTGGTTCAACATACACATATCAATCAATGTAATAACCACATTAATAAAAGGAAGGATAAAAATCATATGACCTTATCAATAAATGCAGAAAAAGCATTTGATAAGATGCAACATCCAGTTATGACTAAAACCCTCAATAAAACAGGAATAGAAGGACAGTACTTCAACATAATAAAGGCCTCAGCTAACATCAAATTCAAATGGCAAAAAACAAAGCTTTTCCCCTAAGATCAGGAACCAGAGAAGGATGTCCACTCTCACCACTCTTATTCCACACTAGTGGCTCAGTGCACAAAATTCGTGCACGGGGGAGGGGGTGTCCTCAGCCCGGCCTGCACCCTCTCCAATCTGGGACCCCTCGAAGGATGTCCTACGGCCAGTTTACAGGGATCGGGCCTAAACCAGCAGTTGGACATCCCTCTCACAATCCAGTACTGCTGGTTCCTAAACACTCACCTGCCTGCCTGATTGCCCCTAACCACTCAGCTTGCCAGCCTGCTTGCCCCCAAATGCCCCTGCCGCCGGCCTGCTTGTTCCCAAATGCCCCTCCTGCCAGCCTGCTTGCCGCCAACTGCCCCCCCTCTGCTGGCCTGCTTACCCCCACTTTCCCTCTCCACTGGCCTGCTCGCCCCCAACTGCCCCCCCCCCCCACTATCCTGATCACCTCCAACTGACACCCACTGATGGCCTGCTTACCCCCAACTGGCCCCCCTGCTGGTCTGCTTACCCCCAAAGGCCCCATCCCCCACAAGCCTGATCATCCACAACTGCCCTCCCCTCTTAGCCTCTAACTGCCTCTACCTTGGCCCCGCCACCGTGGCTTTATCCAGAAGCACGTCTGGAAGGTCTCCTGGAAAGTCTCCCAGTCTAATTAGCATACTACCCTTTTATTGGTATAGAGACCTGGTGCACAGATGGGGACCAGCTGGTTTGCCCTGAAGGGTGGCCCGGATCAGGGTGGGGGTTCCCTTGGGGCGTGGGGCTGCCTGGGCGAGGGGCCTGTGGTGGTTTGCAGGCCGGCCACGCCCCCATGGGATAAGGGTCCCCACTGGGGGGCGTGGCCAGCCTGGGTGAGGGGCTGAGGGCTGTTTTCAGGCTGGCCACACCCCCTTCAGAGTGGGGGTTCCTGCTGGGGTGCCTAGCCAGCCTGGGTGAGGGGCTGAGGGCTGTTTTCAGGCTGGCCAAGCCCCCCAACGGGGACCCTCACCCCTTGAGGGTGTGGCCAGCCTGGGTGAGGGACTGAGGGCTGTTTTCAGACTAGCCACCACCCCTTCAGGGTGGGGGTCCCCACTGGGGTGCTTGGCCAGCCTGGGTGAGGGGCTGAGGGCCGTATTCAGGCTGGCCACACCCTCTTCAGGATGGAGGATCCCGTTTGGGTGCCTGGCCAGCCTTGGTGAGGGGCTGATGGCTGTTTGCAGGCTAGCCAAACCCCCCAGCGGGGACCCTTACCCCATGAAGGTGTGGCCAGCCTGGGTGAGGGGCTGATGGCGGTTGGCAGGCTGGCCACACCCCCTTCAGGGTGGGGGTCCCCGCTGGGGTGCCTGGCCAGCCTGGGTGAGGGGCTGATGGCCGTTTTCAGGCTGGCCACGCCAATGGGCTAGAAGCAGGTATCTAGGATTTATTTAACTTCTATAAGTGAAACTTTGTAGCCTTGGTCTGGCTCGAAGCCTGGGTTGCTCCTGGCAACCGAGGCCCCCAGCCCCTCCTTGAGCAGGGGCCACACCCACTGAAAGCAGGTATCTGGGATTTATTTATCTTCTATAATTGAAACTTTGTAGCCTTGAGCAGAGCCCACAGCTGGCCAGGGCAGGCGGGAAGCTTGGCTTCCTCCTCCATCGCAAGGGGCAACCCAAGCCTCCTGTTCACTCCAGCTCCGTGGCTACCAACATCTTGGTTGGGTTTATTTGCATACTCACTCCTGATTGGCTGGTGGGTGTGGCTTGTGAGTGGAGCAGAAGTACGGTCAATTTGCATGTTTCTCTTTTCTTAGATAAGACTAGAGGCCTGGTGCACAAAAATTTGTGCCGGGGCGGGGGGTGTCCCTCAGCCCGGCCTGTGTCCTCTCACAGTCTGGGACCCCTCGGGGGATGACCACCTGCTGGTTTGGGCCCGCTCCCTGGGGGAGATTGGGCCTAAGCTGGCAATCAGACATCCCTCTGGCAGCCCGGCAGCCCTCGGGGGATGTCCATTTGCCAGTGGAGAGCAGGCCTAAGCTGCAGTCTGATATCCTTAGCACTGCTGAGGAGGCGGGAGAGGCTCCCACCACCACCGCTGTACTGACAGGCGGCAGCCTGGCTTGTGGCTGAGCAGAACTCCCCCTGTGGGAGCGCACTGACTACCAGGGGGCAGCTCCTGCATTGAGTGTCTGTCCCCTGGTGGTCAGTGTGTGTCATAGTGACCAGTCATTCCCAGTCTTTCTGCTGTTAGGGTCAGTTTGCATATTATCCTTTTATTATATAGGATAGAGGCCTGGTGCATGGGTGGGGCCGGCTGGTTTGCCTTGAAGGGTGTCCCGGATGAGGGTGGGGGTCCCACTTGGGTGCCTGGCCAGCCTGGGTGAGGGGCTGATGGAATTGAACCAGCCACCTTTTGTTGTACAAGGTGACTCTCCAACCAACTGAACCACACCAGACAGAGCTGGAGTGCCTACCTTTTTGCTATAAGTCTTTGGCACTATTTGACATTTTCAACTATGAATTTTTATTAAAGTACTAGAGGCCCAGCACGCAAAGTCGCACAAGACCCCAGACCCGCCACACTGCGAGACCAAGACACGCCGCGCCACCAGACCCATCAATGCACCTCCTGGTGACCAGTCGTTTGGTCATTACAGCGTTATGGTCACTGGCCTTTTATAATATAGATGCCATAAAAGGAGGAAAATTGCAGCTATTTGGTAAAATAGTAAAAATGGAGGCTAACTCTAAAGGAAAACTATATGAAAAAAGTTATACCATACAATAGGACTTACTGCCCAATGTCATTAGGTATATAAACCTGTTATCTTTAAAATAAAACTCACTAATATATTAAACTATATTTAAAAATGTAAAAATTCCATTTCGAATTTTCACCGAATCACTCACACTCTATGTTAAACACTACCCGGTATTTACCATGGTGGCAGTGTAAATTCTTTGACATGCCTCTCATTCAGCACAGCACATGCTCCCTCCCTTGAAACTTGGGCAGGCGCCTGGACTGCCTCAAGGAACAGAATCCAGCAGAAGTGAACCTGTAAGGCTTCCAAGGCTCAGACAGAAGAGACCACGCAGCTGTTCCAGTTCCTCTTAGGACACTTCCTCTGAGAACCTCCATGTGAGAAGCCCAGCTATCCACCTAGAAAAAGACTTAGGAGCTGGACTGTTGAAGCCCCCAGCCTTTACCTCTGGGATGGCACCAGCCTAAGGGCATAGCTGAATCAGCATACCAACTCTGGAATGCCTACCTGGGCTTCCTGTTACATAAGAAAAAAAACAACAACCCTCTTTCCGTGAATTTTCTTTATTTGTAAAGGGCACATTCATTACTGATACAGGGATTTAACAGCAACAGACGCTTAGTCCTTGTTAACAAGAAGAATGATTAAGACAATTTTATAATCAATACTGATCAAGGAGTCAGCAATCTTTCTAAAATAGGTTCTATCACATAAGTGGAAAACAATATGACCTCATGGCCTAACAATAGGCCAATAGAGTACCTACTTATCTTTAGCTTAATGCCACATGCTCTAAGAAATAAGAGTCAAAAACGTAAGATCACATTATTGTTTGTTCTACCATTAAATCATTTTTTAATGCAAAGCTCAAAAAACACTTAGTGGAAAACAGGTTTATAACTTGGTAGACCACATGGGTTGCTGACTTCCAGAAAAGTGGCTTCCTTTCTGGAAAGTACATGTTCCCATGAACTTATTTAAAACTGTATATTCTGAAGGTGTATTTAGCAATGCCAAACAAGCAACGAGCTTGTTTTTGTTATTGAAAAAAATCCATCAACCCATTTTTTTATACAGTGTAGACAAAGACTGTTACTTTACTTAATTTTCCACTGGCCGCTAAAGCACCTGAAATAAAGACACCACTCCAAAACATATGTAAGAAATGTGAAACTGGAAAACACTTAAAAGTAATTAGCAAAAGCTTCTGGCATCCTAAGTTTTCAGTTACAAAAAGCCAATTACTGTGAAGTTTTCTTGATTTCTTTATAGAAATGAATGATTCTTCACCAATGGCTACTAACCTCAGTCCTTTCCCCCTTTCAATAAAAATCTTTCTGTGAACTCTCTTAAATTCAAATTTTTTAACAACATAAATACATCACCAGGTTGCTGCAGAGGCCATGCAGACATTTTCTTTGAAGTACAGTGGTAACTAATATTTCATTTACTATATATTAAGCATAAAATGTTACTATACTGGAGACCCCCTAAAACACCAAAAATAAAAACAGAAATTATAAGATCAACGTACTTGACTGGATTCACAATCTCTCCCTCAAATATAGTAACACCCCCTGGTTTAGCTCTTTCAATTACTTATACCATACACACATCACCTTAATTAGCTCACTTTCCTCCTAAGATGATTTCAAACGCAATGAAGAAAATAAGAATGTTGAATTTGGAATGGTGTGCATAAAAAGAACTTAGGAAAACCCAACTATTTAAATGACAAATGTGGGAGATTTCATTGATCAACAAAAACCTGATGGCAATATCTACAACAATTAAATTGAAATAGAAAATACTTCATTGTAAACAATATGGTCACCAATCATAATGCTTTTTGTACAGCAGCTATAATGTGCCAGGAACCTAGCTAAGCACCAAACATGCATAAGCTCGTTTACACCTCATAATATCCCCAACAAGTACCTACCCTAACAGTTGCATTGTTTAAATCAGAAAAACCAAGACTCAAGAAGTTACAAAATGCACCAATGTTCATATGAATAATGAGAGCAGGATAGGGCTGATGAGAGCTGGGAACAGAGTAACAAACTCTCAGATGACTTACACTTCAGTCTGCCATCACTATTGAAAGTTAATCTTATTGACAAATATTGAACAGTTACATCAATATTATTATAACATAATACAAAAGAGAATCTAAAATAAAAAAGAGATGAAGGGTACATAAAAATCTGAATCCCTGTGGCTCTTATAAAGGAATTCCAAATACTATAGTTAATAAACATAAGAAATAGTTCTAAACCACAGAGCAACCATTTCTGTAAGATTAATAATTTCACTAGCGTAATTCTCAGATTCATTTTATCAAAGAACCTTAAAATGTTATGATACATTGTTTTCAAATGTGTTCTGTAATGGAGAAGAACCTGGGTCCCACAGAAAACATCACTTACTTATTTTATAGTGTAGCCTATTAAGATTTGAGGATGGGTAAAAATCATGCAAAGTCTAAACTTCTATTCTAGATGTATTAGCTGTCACAAAACCTGCAGTTTATCTTTTTTCCTTCAAATTGTTATAAATATCCTAAATCTTAGTAAATCTAATGCTCATCTATTCGTCTCATTTTCACTTCCTCCTTCAAAATGAAATGACAATTCCTTTATTGACTGTAATCCTACTAACTGGGTATTTACAATTCACTTGCTAAATTTACTGGACATCTACAACAGGACAAAAATTAATATGATCCTACCTCTCAAAAAACTAAACCTGTTTCTCGCATGTATGTGTATGAAATCCTGCAAATCACAAAGCTTTAAGAAGAGCAAACCACTAGGAATTATGTGACAGTATTCTACAATTTTATAGCTATTTTCAGTTTATCATACGTAAGGTACGCAGAGAGCTGCACTGCCTACCTGCATCAGCTCTGGACCGCTGGCCAGGTGTCTTCCCGAATGGGGTCTTCATTCATCTGCATTTAAGTGAGCAGCAGAGCTGCTGAACTAGGGTGAAAATTCAATATGCTCCAATTTGAAACTGTGCACAGAAATTCAATGTTCGTGTTAATCCATCATCGACGTGCCTCTTTTACAACGTCAGCGAAAATACGTGAAATCATAAGCACTCTGTAAAACAGTGAAATAACAGTTCATTACTACAGCATCACAAGAGCAAAATAACCCGAGTAAGCCATAGCTGTGACATCACATTTTAAGCATCACATTAACTAAAACACACCCTGCCCAGAAGCAATTAACTTGATTTCCTCAGACCTGGGTGCCAGGACAGCTCTTAGCCAGGGAAAAAAGGAAGTGCTAAATCTTTCAAAGAGGAAGTCTGGGGCATTTGCAAGACCCCAAAGTATAGTTTCTCAGAAGTCAACTGTAACACAATATGGCATCCGACTTCACCCACTGTAACTCAACGCATTTTGCTGCCAGAAATCAGAAAAGGGTGATGCTGGGGTGTCATAAAAGGTTTAGACTGGTGTGGACCAGTAATGGCAGCCACCCCTTTTCCTATTAATCCTCTTTTCTGCATACACTTTAAGAACTGGTACCTGCTATACCTCCTTTTCCACTACTATCATACATTCTTGGCAACACACGATCCTTTCAACAACCTGCCCCCTCAATTCTTTAACTTTAATCCTTACTTCAAACTATTGACCCCTCCTTTTAAGCCACCTGTCTCCAGGTCACAACCTCAACCACTCATCGCCAATGACTGCAATACCTCTGGAATCTTTGTTTCAAGCATCTCACACTTAAAACCACCTCTGATCATTCTACTTTCTTACACTAACAATCTCACACCAACAATTCTCTGATGTAACCATTACCTCCATCATGACCACTTTTTCATTGTCCTAATTCAGTTTACTCCTTGCTTTTCTCCATTTTCTCCCTCCTCTTCCTGTCAATTTTGTGGCAAAGCCCTAACCCAACTCCCTGCCTACCATGCCCACAGCTTAAGCTGGTCAGCATGGCTGAAAAACTGTAAATTTAAAATCTCATGTCGCAAGTAAGCATGCAAGAATACTACCCCAATCTCAACAGATAAGGTGTTAACATCATAGATATTTTTACGCTTAAAATGTCTAATTTCATGCCAAAGAAAAAGACCGTTTGCGGGAAGTTTTAATTCATTACTTTATTTTGAAGAAAAGTGTTGCTGAAAGCTTCAGGAAGCTTACGGTGAACATGCTCCATCTCAAGATACTTGTGAACACTGGCTTAAACTCTTTTCTTTTTTCTTTTTTTTTAATATATTTTATTGATTTTTTACAGAGAGGAAGGGAGAGAGATAGAGAGTTAGAAACATCGATGAGAGAGAAACATCGATCAGCTGCTTCCTGCACATCTCCCACTGGGGATGTGCCCGCAACCCAGGTACATGCCCTTGACCGGAATCGAACCCGGGACCCTTCAGTCCGCAGGCCGACGCTCTATCCACTGAGCCAAACCGGTTTCGGCGGCTTAAACTCTTTAAAAGTGATGATTTCGATGTGAAAGACAAAGAACATCTGGGTCAACCGAAAAAGTTTGAAGACCAACTATTACAAGCATTATTGGATGAAGATGCGTGTCAAACACAAAAACAACTTGCCGAAAGATTAAACATTGCTCAGCAAACAATTTCTGATAATTTATAAGCATGGGAAAGATTTTAAAGGAAGGAAAATGGGTGCCACATCAACTGAACGAAAGACAAATGGAAAGACAAATAACTCATCAGTAAAATGTTGCTTCAACGTCATGAAAGTCTTTTTTTGCATCGAATTGTGACTGGAGATGAAAAGTGGATTTATTTTGAGAATCCCAAACGCACAAAATTATGGGTTGATCCAGGTCAACCATCAACATCGACTGCAAGGCCAAATCACTTCAGAAAGAAGACAATGTTCTGCGTTCGGTGGGATCAGGAAGGTGTGAAAACCAGGTGAAACCGTTAATACTGATCGCTACCGACAACAAATAATCAATTTGAATCACCCTTTGATCGTAAAATGACCAGAATGGGCCAGAAGACACGGCAAAGTAATTTTGCTTCATCACACGCTTCAAAACCAGTTAAAGACACATTAAAAGATCTTGCCTGGGAAGTATTAACCCACCCACCGTATTCACCAGACCTTGCTCCTTCAGACTCCCACTTGTTCCAATCAATGGCACATGGCACACGCACTTTCTGAGCAGCACTTCAGAACATACAAAGAAGAGGAAAATTGGGTCTCTGAATGGTTTGCCTCAAAACAAGAAAAGTTCTATTGGGAAGGTATCCACAAATTACCTGAAAGATGGGGGAAATGTGTAGCTAGTGATGAACATTACTTTGAATAAAGCACTGTTAATGTTTCTCTTGAAATTATCGTGTTTTCTTTTATTACAAAATCCATATTATTAACTGATACACCTAGTACATGATGTTGTATTCCTCAACTTTGAAAACATCCCAGGACTCCTTTCATCCACTTCTCTTTATAAGGCTAATTCAAAATTTAGGAATATTTTAATCTACACAAATATCAATGTAGCCTATATCTTAGTAAGCTACACTGGTTCTGTAACAAGAAGAATTTAACTGACTAATGTTCTAAAGCAGTGGTCAGCAAACTCATTAGTCAACAGAGCCAAATATCAACAGTATGACGATTGTAATTTCTTTTGAGAGCCAAATTTTTTAAACTTAAACTATATAGGTAGGTACATTGTTATTAACTTAATTAGGGTACTCCTAAGCTGGCCTTTGCTAAAAATGTCCTCAATCTGATTGAGGTACGTTCGCTGAGGTCGACCCCTTCCAACTCTCCCATCCACACTCGTCTTGTATACTTGTTTCGTCTATCTCCTTTCGTTCATCCTCTCTATATGTCCAAACCATCTCAACATACCTTTCTCAATCCTCGACACTACATCTTCTTTCACTCCACAATGTTCCCTAAAATTAACTTAATAAACTTTACTTAAAGTTTTAAGTCTTAAACTATAGGTACGTTGAGTAAAACTTCTTCAAAATAGACTCGCCCAGGCCGAAAACCAACTTCTGCGCATGGGCCACGAAGTTTCAATCGCACTGTACGTGCGCCCGTACATGGTATTTTGTGGAAGAGCCACATTCAAGGGGCCAAAGAGCCACATGTGGCTCGCGAGCTGCGGTTTGCTGACCACTGTTCTAAAGTATTGACTTTTCTCTCCAGGATATTTAAGCTTACCACTTTCTATTGCTTATCACTTCATTAAAATGTTCAGGTTGAACTTGTTACACTTTTAAAAAGTATAGTCCTGGTCACCATGGCCAGTTGGTTGAGCATTGTCCCATGCACCAAAAGGTCACTGGTTCATTTCTGGTCAGGGCACATACCTGGGGTTTGTGGGCTCAATCCCTAGTAGGGGGAGTGCAGGAGGCAGCCGATCCATGTTTGTCTCTCACATCAATGATTCTTTCTCTCTCCTCCCTCCCTCCCCCTCTCTCTAAAATAAATAAAAACATTTTTTAAAACTAGGCAAAACTAAGAATTTAAAATAAATAAAATAAAAAGTATAGAATATAAGTTGTTGAAGGAAGAGTTGCAATAAGGGGAAGGACTTAAGATGCTTTAAAAAAAACAAACAAAAAAAACACACCACAGTATTTTTATTGATTTTAGAGAGGAAGGGGGAGAGGGAGAAACACCGATGAGAGAGAAACATCACCAATCAGCTGTCTCCTGCATGCTCCCCACTGGGGATCAAGCACACACCCAGGCATGTGCCCTAACAGGGAATCGAACCAGTGATCTGTTGGTGCATGGGTCGACACTCAACCACTGAGCCATATTGGCTGGGTCACATGGAGCTTTTTGAACAACATAAGAATGCAAAATTTCAGACGAAATTCCCTCTCCATTTCAGTTACAATTAATATTCCAACTGTCTAATATTATCCCAACTCCTGTTAAGACCAGAAAGAAATGTACAGAGACTGAGCCAAAGGAAAACACTGAAAAGCATTAACTAATGAAACAATGGCTTCGTTTTGTGTCAAGTTGCCATATAAGACTTTGAAAATTCATTCAGAGCTTTCTCACTCTTTTGACTAGAAAGGGCAAAACTTAAGTACATATTTTAAAAAACCGAAACAATTTTGCCTTATGTTATTCTACTAAGTGGTTAAAAATTAGACAAACTAAATGGAAAAACAATTTAACTTTACATGCTGACAGCAAAATCTCATTATTTCCAGGATAGTAGGAATTATCAAATTTTTTCAAGCATTACAGAAATGTTGTCACATGGAGTTTAACTTCAGCCCATAAAAAAGACAGTCCTGTATTCAGATACCCAACAGATGCCAATACCACTAGGATGACGGAGCACAATACTGCACAGCACCACAGATCACCAGAGTACCTGATTACAAATGCTGCCTCACAATGCAGGCACAAGCGGTTCAGCACCACTCACAGCAAGCAAACCACACGTCGGAGACTTCCCTGATCCACAATGCTGCACCTAAATCTACTTGATTTGCTAGACCTAATTTCCAGTTTGTAGGAAATAGAGGTAATACAGGAGCAAGTGGAAAGTTTCTACAAGACCCACGGGCCATACTTTTCAAAAAGTCAGACACAATGAGTAAACCCTGAATGAATGGTTTGGAGAAGAAAAGCGAGGAGATATTTAAGACAAATGGGGAAATTTAAATAGGAGACAAATAGTATATGAAATTACGTAATTACTAATGCCCCATGTATGAAATTAGTGCATGGGTGCGGTCCCTAGGCCTGGCCGGCAATCGAAGCGCTAGCATCTGGCGTGGAAGGGCAGGTCCAAGCTGACATCTGGGCCCTGGGTAGCACCTGAGCCCTCACACGCCCCGCTCCACCTGAGTCATGGCGCCCAAGTTCTCATGTGGAGATGCGGTGAGCGCGGCCAGACGTCGTGGGCCGGGGTGCAGTGTGGGCCTGTAGGCTGCCCACCGGTGCCACACGGAAGCTGGGCAGGCAGTGCACTCTCTCCGGCCAGCCTCCCAGACCGGCTCCTGCATGAACCCATGGGGAGGCCGCACAGGTGCAGGGCAGGGTCCTTACGGGCACTCGGCACCTGAGCGCCCGGCGCTCGAGCCCTGGTGTCCCAAGGGAGGGTAGCAGGGGGAGTGAGAGCAAGCTCGGCGGACACCCCGCATTCTCACCGCACCTCCATCCCTGCCATCTCCATCACCAGGTAGCCTGCGAAAGGTTGCAGCCCTCAGCCCAGGCGCCACGGGAAGTTGGTAACTGCCACCCAACCCCAGTTCCCCAACCCAGCCCAGGCTGCTGGTCATCATCTGCAGGGCAATCAATAGGTCGGGGCCAGGATCCCCGCCCAGCTCCCTCAGCGCCTGGGAGCCTGACAGCAGTCCTGCCCCCCGCCGCTGCCACTAGTCGCCGTCTGCGGATCGGCCCCTGCTAACACCCACCTTGGCCTAATGCCCTCCGCTCACCTGCTCCACCATCCCGCTGTGGTCCCACTCTCGTAGGGCCCACCAGGGCCAGCAGCACCTCCACTGCCACCTGCTGCCAGTGCCGCATCATCAACACCCGCCATGTTCCGTGCCACCCCCTGGTGGTCAGCGCATGTCATAGCGAGTGGTAGAACTCCCAGTCAAACTCTTGGTTGAGGGGACAATTTGCATATTAGGCTTTTATTATATGGGAGGATCATTAGCCTTTAAGAGCACAATAATTACATTGTGGTTATGCCTGGAATATACTTGTTTATAGAAAATGCATGATGAAATTTCTAGAGGTAGACTGTCATAATGTCTGCAGCAAACTTCAAATAGTTCACCCAAGGAAAATAAAATATACAAAGAGAATGAAGTGAAACTGAAAAAATACTAATTGTTGAAACTGGGTAAAGAGCATACTAATTTTTTCCTTTTAACTTTTATTTCAACATGGAATTTTTCATGATAAAAAGTAGGGGAGCCCTGGCAGGTGTGCTCAGTGGTTAAAGCATCAGCCCACGCACCGAAGGTTCACGGGTTTGATTCCTGTCAAGGGTATGTACCTGGGATGCAGTTACATCCCTGTCTCTGGTGGGAGGCAACCAGTCAATGTGTCTCTCTTGCATCGATGTGTATGTGTGTGCCTCTCTCTTCCCCTCCTTTCCTTCCACTCTGAAAAGGCAATGGGGAAAAAAATATTCTCAAGTGAGGATTAATAACAACAACAAAAAAGGAGGGGAAAAGAAGATCCTGATTTCCCTTTGCTAAGTTCATCCTCATTAAATACTAGAGGCCTGGTGCACGAAATTTGTGCATGGGTAGGGTCCCTAGGCCTGGCCTGTGATTAGGGCAGATCAGGGCCTTCCAGCTGCTGGCTGGGGCCTGCCTTTGTTCTGCACTCCGCCCTGTGGTCAGCGCACGTTATAGCAAGTGATCAGTCTCTCAGTCGAACTCCCCCACGAACAATTTACATATTAGGCTTTCATATATCCTATATAATAAAAGAGAAACATGCAAATTAGCCATCCCTCCGCTACGCTCAAGCCACACCCACCGGCCAGAGTGGCTATGCAAATTAACCCGACAAAGATGGTGGTTAATTTGCATATGCAGGTGTCAAGCGACCCAGGAGGCAACGGCGGCCACTCCTGCGGGCTCCTGGGACCTTCGCTGGCCCCGGGAGGTGAGGCCGTAGCCACTCCCGCGGGCTCCCGGGACCTTGCTGGTGGAGAGCAGAGCCGGGGAGGAGCGGGGAAAGCAGGAGGTTTGGAGGACTTGGCAGAAGTCCCACCCCACAGAATCAGCCAGAAACAGCCTTTGGTCAGACAGCTCTCAGTGGCCTGATAGCCAGGACTCTCATTCACCTGCATCTCAGACCATGACAGTAGAGAGGTGGGACTATGTCTAAAGAACAACTGTTGATACAACGTAGCTCTGCAGCTGAAAGATGCTGGCATTATCGACAGAAAGTGTCTGCAGAGCGGCGTGCGTCTGATCTTGAAAGAAGGCGGCGCCTGCAACGGGATGTATCTGAACACCAGCTACTGGAAAATGTCGCTCTGATGACAAAAAACACCGGCATTATCGACAGAAAATGTCTAAAGACCAATGCACCTTTGAAGTTGAAAGAAGGCAGTGGTGATGACAGAGTATGTCTAGAGAACAGTCATCAACAAGTACTACCAATACTAGTAGGAACTGCCTTCTCAGCGAAAATGGAGTATGCAGTTCTCGAACATAGTTGTGGTGGAATGACTGTTCGATGTGAATTTTGCCTATCACTAAATTTCTCTGATGAAAAACCATCCAATGGGAAATTTACTCGATGTTGTAGCAAAGGGAATGTTTGTCCAGATGATATACATTTTCCAGATTACCCGGCATATTTAAGAAGATTAATGACAAACGAAGATTCTGACAGTAAAAATTTCATGGAAAATATTTGTTCCATAAATAGTTCTTTTGCTTTTGCTTCATGGGTGCAAATATTGCATCGCCATCAGGATATGGGCCATACTGTTTTAGAATACACGGACAAGTTTATCACCGTACTGGAACTTTACATCCTTTAGATGGTGTTTCTCAGAAGTTTGCTCAACTCTATATTTTGGATACAGCCGAAGCTACAAGTAAAAGATTAGCAATGCCAGAAAACCAGGGCAGCTCAGAAAGACTCATGATCAACATCAACAACCTCATGCATGAAATAAGTGAATTAACAAAATCATACAAGATACTACATGAGGTAGAAAAGGAAGCCCAATCTGAAGCAGCAGCAAAAGGTATTGCTCCCACAGAAGTAACAACAGTGATTAAATATGATCGTAACAGTGACCCAAGTAGATATAATTCTCCCCGTGTAACCGAGGTTGCTGTCATATTCAGAAAAGAAGATGGAGAACCTCCTTTTGAAAGGGACTTGCTCATTCACTGTAAACCAGATCCCAATAATCCAAATGCCACTAAAATGAAACAAATCAATATCCTGTTTCCTACATTAGATGCGATGACATATCCCATTCTTTTTCCACATGGTGAAAAAGGCTGGGGAACAGATATTGCATTAAGACTCAGAGACAACAGTGTAATCGGCAATAATACTAGACAAAATGTAAGGACAAGAGTCACACAAATGCAGTATTATGGATTTCATCTCCTTGCGTGGGACACGTTCAACCCTATTTTAAATGCAGGAAAATTAACTCAACAGTTTATTGTGGATTCATATTCAAAATGGAGGCCAATCGGATAAATTTCATCAAAGCAAACCAATCTAAGGTGAGAGTTGAAAAATATAGTGGTTTGATGGATTATCTCAAATCTAGATCTGAAAATGACAATGTGCCGATTGGTAAAATGATAATACTTCCATCATCTTCTGAGGGTAGTCCCAGAAATATGCAGCAGTGATATCAGGATGCTATGGCAATTGTAACAAAGTATGGCAAGCCCTATTTATTCATAACCATGACATGCAACCCCAAATGGGCAGATACTGCAAACAATTTACAATGCTGGCAAAAAGTTGAAAACAGACCTGACTTGGTAGCCAGAGGTTTTTTGTTTGTTTATTTTTTAAATATATTTTATTGATTTTTTTACAGAGAGGAAGGGAGAGGGATAGAGAGTTAGAAACATCGATGAGAGAGAAACATCGATCAGCTGCCTCCTGCACACCTCCCACTGAGGATGTCCCCGCAACCAAGGTACATGCCCTTGACCGGAATCGAACCCAGGACCCTTCAGTCCACAGGCCGACGCTCTATCCACTGAGCCAAACCAGTTAGGGCAGTAGCCAGAGTTTTTAATATGAAGCTGAATGCTCTTTTAAATGATATCTATAAATTCCATTTATTTGGCAAAGTAATAGCTAAAATTCATGTCATTGAATTTCAGAAACACGGACTGCCTCAAGCTCACATATTATTGATATTAGATAGTGAGTCCAAATTACGTTCCTCTAATTCCCTTTCAATGGGCATGAATTTTGTGCACCGGGCTACTGGTATATATATACTGAACTATCCAGGCTTGCAATTTGCCCAATCATCTTTAAAACACTGACAATTCTATGACATGACTGTTGCTGCTAGATCTCCAGCCATATCTAGCAGAGCCAAAGCAGAGTTTGCTTTTTGTAAATCCCCTATCTAATCAACCCCACCCATGTACCAAAGGGGTGCTGGTTCCTGGAACAGGCAAGCATGTATGGTGTCTTCCTTTCTCTGGGGTAGCTCACACACCAGCACCCCTACCCATCCTGCCATATATAACCCTTTAGCATCCACCATGAAGCACATAGGACGGAAATCCATTCTTGCCTCAGCCCCAAGATGTACCTCATATGTAAGTTCCCTTAATAAACTTTTTTTTTTATATATATATATTTTATTGAGTTTTTACAGAGAGGAAAGGAGAGAGATAGAGAGTTAGAAACATCGATGAGAGAGAAACATCGATCAGCTGCCTCCTGCACACTCCCCACCGTGGATGTGCCCGCAACCAAGGTACATGCCCTTGACCAGAATCGAACCTGGGACCCTTCAGTCCGCAGGCGGACGCTCTATCCACTGAGCCAAACCGGTTTTGGCCCTTAATAAACTTTTGATGTAATGCTCAAGTTGTCAGCCTCTTTGTTTGGTCTCTCAGCGCAGAAAAAAATTTCCCAACAGTTATGAATTTAGTTTTGAACCTCAATACTCTTTCTGTAATGATCTCAAAGAGGATCAAAAGAGTCTCACAAATTTCCTGCCATCATAAATATATACAACTGTGAACCAAAAGAGGGCTATGCAATAAAGCTGACAAGCTCAGTGACTAAAAGCACCCACACAGTATGGTCTGATAATAAATTCCTAACTGGGCAGGTCATGACAGGTAGTCACACCCCAGGCCTATAGCTTCGTTAGTAAATGGTTAATCTTTACCTTAAGCAAGCCTGCCCACTGTTTTTGTGCATCTAGGATAACAAACCTTTAAAATGGCAGAATAATTTTCTTTTCCAGTCTTCTGAGAGGCACAATCTTGGCACAGAGTACAAGACCATGAGACTTCTTGTTGTTATCTTGCTGCCAGCATACCATCTCTATTTACTATAAATATTAAATGTTAACCATCCTGCACCCATCGATGCAAAAGATTTCTCTCTCCAGTTTGCTTTTTCATTCAATACTAGATATTTCCCCATCTTGCTTTGTCCTTAATTTAACACTAATGGATTTCATGTAACTTTCCCTATGTTCTCTCCTTTGGTTCCAATGTATAAAATGAGCTGTGAAACTGCCATTCTCTCCAAAGCATTTTCTCAATCAGTAAGATCCTGCTTCCAGACATGTCCTCAAACCTGGCTTGAATCAATGCTTATAAAATTTTTGATAAGTACAAATGTTCTTTTGTCGACACAACACACCACAGTATTATTACTAGTACCTTTTACTTTCGCAATCATAGAAATGACAAATCTTTCCAACACAGTATTTTATTTCTCAAAATAGCTCTTAAGCTCATCAACTACTTCTAAATTAAGTTATTAAGCCCATCACAGAATGGACATGACTAGAGTGAATGAGCCATCAGGGCATTAGTGATCAACCTGTAAAAACCAAATTGGCAACTATTGTAAAACAAAGAATTTGGCTGGCCTTTGTCCCGGTTCTTGGGAAGCACCCTCTAAATCCTTGGGATTTCCTGAGTGACAGGAGTCCTTGTAATTCAGGGTGTTAACAAGGTAACTCCAGATGGGGGCTGGCCAATCCAGAAAGACCAACTACAGGATAGAGGATTTCCAGGGAGGGAAACTAGAGATTGAGTTCAACCTCATCGCCAATGAATCATGCTTACATAATGAAACCCCAGTAAGAATTCTAGACACTGAAGCTGGAGTGAGCTTCTCTGGTCAACAATGCTCTGACTCCATGCAGTCACATCCACGTGAGGGTGATGGTCCTAACTCCACTGAAAAGGCTTGCTGACCCTCCCGAACCTCACCCTGTGCATTTCTTCTTTAGGCTGGTCCTGACTTCAATCCATTTCTGCTACAATAAAACTATAATTCATAAGTATAGCACTTGAGTTGTTGTAGTAAATTGCTAAACCTGAGAGTCTTGGGAACCCCGAATTTGTAGCCAGCTGGTCAGAAATGTGGTGACCTAGGGACCCCCCCGAGCTTGCAGCTAATGTCTGCAGTAAGGGCAATTGTGTGAAGGATGGTACCTCAGCCTGTGAAGTCTGACCTACTCTGAGTTAATCTCTTAATATTCCCTATCATCAATTATTGTTAATCAATGTTAACCTCAATATCTATATATATAAAAGCCTAAGCGACTGGACAGTGGTCAAAGCGCTCCCACAGCAGGAGCACCACCCAGCTGACGGGCCCCAGACACTGCCCCGGCCCACGACACTCCCCGTGTGCCTGAACGGCAGGTGCAGCAAGGCCAGTATGAGCGGGAGTGGCATAGCGCCAGCCCGGCGCCTGCTGCTAACCGCACTACTTCATGCTGTGTGGTATCGACGTGGACAGAGCCCAACGAGCTGGCAGGTAAGGCCGGGCAGTGGCGACACAGAGGTCCACTGATCCCCACAGGCCAGGCCAAGGGACCCCACCGATGCACGAATCCGTGCACCAGGCCTCTAGTATCTATACTAATAAAAGAGTAATATGCTAATTAGACCAGGAGACCTTCCAGACATCCTTCCAGACAAAGCCATGGTGGCAGGGCCGAGGCAGAGGCAGTTAGGGGTGATCAGGCCAGGAAGGGAGGGCAGTTGGGGGCAAGCAGGCTGGCGGCAGGGGGAGGAGGGGGCACAGTTGGGGGCGAGCAGGCCCTCAGTGGGGGGCAGTTGAGGGGGCGATCAGGCCGGCAGGGGGGGAGGGCAGCTGGGGGTGAGCAGGCTTGCAAGGGGGGCAGTTAGGGGCAAGCAGGCCAGCAGGCAGAGTGGTTAGGGGCAACCAGGCAAGCAGGCAGGTGAGCGGTTAGGAGCCAGCGGTCCTGGATTGCGAGAGGGATGTCCGACTGCCATTAGTCAGACATCCCCTGAGGGGGTCCCAGATTGGAGAGGGTGCAGGCCAGGCTGAGGGACACCCTCCCCCTACCCCCATGCACGAATTTCGTGCACCAGGCCACTAGCTTTTTATAAGGATCAAAAGGTGTCGTTTTAGTATCTTAAAATATAAAATTTGTCTTATCACTTAACACATTACTAAAGATACCATGTTACATTAAAATTGTTTTCATATTTTTATAACTATTGATTCACGAGACTGCTAAAAGATCCATGGCACAACACTCACCTAAAGCTACTGGCAACAGACAACTCTGAATCCTTGATGAGTCTTTAAAGGATATCTGCAGGCATCAAGATAAAGAATGAAGTAACTCCTGGTAAGAATGGATTAATAATTTAGACCTCTTCTAAAAGCTAAAAAAACAAAAAAACTAATCTAAAAGAATACCGCTAACAAAAACTATCAGGAACACCAAGGTTTCTTATTGGAGTGGCTAATTCCAAGTCAGAGGCTGGAACACCTTGTCATACCAGAAGCCAGGATATTATCAAAGCCAGGAAGACAACACTAAAGTTGTGTCAAAGAGACAAAGGGGATTGTTTTACACTATTTTCATGACTTTTTATGATTAACAACTTCCACAACATAAATGTGAACGCACACATACTGACATATCCACCAAAACTATGCTTGAAAGCATCAAAGAGCTTGAAGATAGAACTCACAAAGGGAAGTAAGCCCCACATTTAGAACCACGTTTATCCCTGAGAGCAACTGGCAAGTGTTATGGAACAGCTCAAAGGCTGACAGCTTTACAAGGTGAGGGACCAAAGCCCAGAACCCAGGTACTACCAAAGGAAGGAGAGGGCTGGTGGACCCATGTCACGTGAGCTGGAATCCAAAATTGCTCTCAGGAGCTGAAGGAATGGAAAGAAACTAGGTAAGAACTGCAGCCAGCCACTACTCCTCTTTACCCTGGAGCTGAACTGAGGTGATCCCAGACTGTCCACTCCCTCAGATGCCTGGCAGAAGCAAGCACAAACCCTGTCTAGAAAATATCATCCTAGACCCCAATAATTTCAAATTATTTAAAAAATGTAATCTACTGCATGTGCACACATGCACACACATGCAATCCAGCTGCAAGAGACAAAATAGAAACTAGGACAAACAAACAAACAATAAATAAAAAGGTAGACATTGGAGTTGCAAAATCATAATTTAAGGTTGGGGGGAGGGGAGAAGGGTACAGAAATAAATAAAATTATTAAGTGAAAAATAAAATAGCTGTATTATATTCAGAGATAAGACATTAAGATAGTAAACTTTGGTAGAAAACTATCAAAGAACCAGATTTTCCAGTAGTAAAAAAAATACAGTAAACTCAATAAATAAGATAATAGATTAAGATCAAATAGGATAGGAAAAACCAAGATGGCGGCATAAGTAAACACCTGAGATTGCTGCCTCGCACAACCACTTCAAAAATACAACTAAAAGACGGAACAGACATCATCCAGAACCACAGGAAGGCTGGCTGAGTAGAAATTCTACAACTAGACGGAAAGAGAAAAGCATACCGAGACTCAGAGGAGGTGCAGTGCAGAAGTAAAATACAAAGGTGCGGAGGTGCATGCGGACTGGGCTGGCGGCTGAGGACACGACTGTCTTTTTCAATCGGGAGGGAGTCTCAGGCTCTGAACTCCAGTTCCGGGTGAGTCTCTGGGGACCCAGACGCATACGGGAGAAACGGGACTGTCTGGCATCAGTCGGAACTCGAGGGCAGCTTTCTCTGAGGCACACACAGCGACTGCCCGGGCCTCTGAGGACAGGACTGAGAGCAGCCATACTGCTCGCTCTGCCCACTCTGTTGATCCCCTGGGGCTCCGCCCTGCCCAAGCCATGCCCGGAGGCTTTTGCATATGAAAGGCCCAACCCTTTGTAATCTGAAAATTACTTAACAAACTGCAGCTGCCCAAGGCCCCAGGGCAACTTGCATTGCTTTACAGCTGGCAGTCTGCAGGGTAGCCTCAGGCAGAGGCTAGATTAGCACCTCCTTAGATCCAAGAGCCACTGTACCCAGTGGTCAGAGTGGGACCATCCAATTAGAACTCTGTAGATCCATAAGGGACAGACTCAGCGGGCAGACTCAGTGAGAACCAAAGCCCCACTGCAGCAAGTCTTTCCCCATAAGGGTGTCTTCAGTACAGAAGTTCTCCCACAGTAGACACAGCTGATTCTCAGTTAATTGGTCTGGAGGTCAAATCCTCCCAGTGTTACCTACAACAATCAAGGCTTAACTACAACAAGACTGTGCACAAAGCCCGCAGGGGGGTGCACCGGGAGTGTCTACCTCAGGTAGTTGGGGAGACCGAGACACCGGGTCCTGTAAGACACTTAGCACAGAAAGTCACACTATTGACACAGCGAAGCATAAAAAATGCCGAGACAAAGAAACAGGACACAAATGACAGAAATGGAGGAAAGCAAACTACTGGATATAGAGTTCAAAACCACACTTTTAAGGTTTTTCAAGAATTTTCTAGAAACTGCCGATAAATGTAGTGAGATCCTCAAGGAATCTAGTGAGACCCTTGATGTTGTGATAAAGAACCAACTAGAAATTAAGCATACACTGACTGAAATATTATACAGACTCCCAACAGCAGACCAGAGGATCGCAAGAATCAAGTAAAAGATTTGAAATGCAAAGAAGCAAAAAACACCCAACCGGAAAAGCAAAATGAAAAAAAGAATCCGAAAATACAAAGATAGCGTAAGGAGCCTCTGGGACAGCTTCAAGCGTACCAACATCCGAATTATAAGGGTGCCAGAAGAAGAGAGAGAGCAAGATATTGAAAACCTATTTGAAGAAATAATGACAGAAAACTTCCCCTACCTGGTGAAAGAAACAGACTTACAAGTCCAGGAAGCGCAGAGAACCCCAAACCAAAGGAATCCAAAGAGGACCACACCAAGACACATCATCATTAAAATGCCAAGAGCAAAAGACAAAGAGAGAATCTTAAAAACAGCAAGAGAAAGAAACTCAGTTACCTACAAGGGAGTACCCATACGACTGTCAGCTGATTTCTCAACAGAAACTTTGCAGGCCAGAAGGGAATGGCAAGAAATATTCAAAGTGATGAATACCAAGAACCTACAACCAAGATTACTTTATCCAGCAAAGCTATCATTCAGAATTGAAGGTCAGATAAAGAGCTTCACAGATAAGGAAAAGCTAAAGGAGTTCATCACCACCAAACCAGGATTATATGAAATGCTGAAAGGTATCCTTTAAGAAGAGGAGGAAGAAGAAAAAGGTAAAGATACAAATTATGAACAACAGATACGCATCTATCAACAAGTGAATCTAAGAATCAAGTGAATAAATAATCTGATGAACAGAATGAACTGGTGATTATAATAGAATCAGGGACATAGAAAGGGAATGGACTGACTATTCTTGGGGGGGAAAGGGGTGTGGGGGATGCGGGAAGAGACTGGACAAAAATCATGCACCTATGGATGAGGACATTGGGTGGGGAGTGAGGGCGGAGGGTGGAGTGGGAACTGGGAGTAGGGGAGTTATGGGGGGTGGGGGGGAGAGTAACAAATGTAATAATCTGAACAATAAAGATTTAATTTAAAAAAATAAATTAAATAAATAAGATAATAGTAGGCTGGCTAATCTTGTTAAATATTAGTGAACAAAGAAAAATCAGAAGAAAATACCCAGAATGAAGCATGGGGAAGGTAAGAGACTGGGAAGGTCTAATACATTAAAATGAACACTCAGACATTTCCACAGATTCAGTAGGACTTATAAACACAAAATATAAATAAAAATATGTAACTAGACACATCACAATAAAAGTTGAAAACTAAAGACAAAAAAAAATCATAAACACCTGAAATAAAAAAGATAAATTCCACCCATGGGAGCTAATATTTATACTTTGGAGAGAGGATAAAATAAGTTTTATTTTAAACAGAGAAAAAGGAGGAGGCTAGGTCACCGTGTAAAAATACCTGTTCACAGGCCAACTCAGGAGTCAGTTGCACACATGGTCAGTTAGTCTTGGGATTCTGTGTGTTTACAAAGGTGGGGGTTGTCTCCAAGTTTTGAGGGGCCAAATTCTGACTCCGCCTTCTGGTTGGGGCCTTGTTAAGACTTCCAGGGCCACCACAGGGTTTTCCTGCCATTAACAGTTTCTTTTGATCCTGCCTGGAGGTGGGGGAGGGGGAGGGGCTGGGGCTCTGGTGAGAGGATGTCAACTCCTACTTCCTCACTCCACTTGGAGGATCCCCCACCCCCACCCCAACTTCTTTCTATCCTGCCTCATTCCCTACAGAGAGACTTCCATCCCTCAAATCTTTCAGGGGTGATGAGGGAAGAGGGTTTGTCTTCAGTAACTGCTTCTTGCTGACAAGAGCTGTGGTCCCTGCCTATGTAGGCTATGGAAGTCTCTCTCCCTGCCTGATCTAGGGGAGACAAGGGAAAGGGAGTTGGGGCACAGCGCTGATGTTATTGGCTGGGTCCTCTAAGTCAGGGATGGGTCCAAAGCCTTGAAGCATCATTATCTTGACATGGAACTGTTGTATCCAACAGTAATAGCGGTGGCTAGACACTCTGATGGTGGGTTTACTCCATTCAGAATCAACTCCACACCTAGAACAGTGACAAGAAAAGGGACCTAGAAAGGAAAGTGAAGACCCATGGCTGGCTAGCCACGGAAGTATGTTACGTGTCCACTTCCATGTCAGGAACTTCTGCTTGTCCTTCACTCGCCCAGGAAAACGCTCAAGGATGAATGGGAGTGAGAATAAAGCAAGTTTTATTCAAGTAGAAAAAGAGAACGAGGCCACTGAGCAGGCACCTCTGTGAATAAGCGAAAAGTACATGTCTGAGTGGACACAGACTAACTCAAGAATGAGTTGCACCATGGGAGCAAATATTAAACTGACTTACAGAAAGAATGGAAGCTGAAAATGTAATTCAATGACCTCTTTCAATGCCTCAGGAGAAAGCTGACAAGTTAGGATACTATACACATCAAAAACATCCTTCAAAAGGAAGGTCAATCTGAGACATATTTAGACTAACATACACTCAAGAGAACTCACTATCAGCAGTAACAACAGGCGGGAAACAAAGTGTTCTTCAGGGAGAAGAAAGTGTTCAAAGATGAAGGGGTTGGAATTATAGCAAGGAATGAAGAGCAATAAAGAGGGTAAATCAAACAAGCTATTGACTGCACAAATTAATAATACCTTAAGATAAAATATACAGAAAATTATAACAGTACAACATTTCACAACATTAGTGAAGTGCCAAAGAAAGGGGGAAAGAACCAAGTATTAGGTTCTGAGAGGTCAAAGATGCACGTATTAAGTAACTTCCAAATTAACAAGGGAGAAAAATAATAAAAATTAGCACCCAAAGGACAGGAAAAGCCACATAAAACAGGTACACTAAACTAACAGATTAAACCCAACTATGTCCATTATCTTGTTAAATGTTGTCAACAGACCAACTGTCCCAATTTTAAGAAATATTATCAGACAAGATTTTAAAAATTCCAACTGTCGACAACAGAATTATCTAAAACATAAGCACAAAGACAGATTGAAAATAAAGGGTACAAAAATATATACACTGCACATAACCTAAGATAATGCAGCCACATGACTATTAAGATTAAAAAAAAAACTTCCCCTAGCCAGTTTGGCTCAGAGGATAGAGCGTAGGCCTGAGGACTGAAGGGTCACAGGTTCAATTCCAGTCAAGCCCTGGTCCAGCTCCTGATGGAGGCAACCAACCAATGTGTTTCTCTCACATTGATATTTCTCTGTCTTCCACTTTCTCTTAAAAAAATTAAAAAAAAAATCAATGGAAAAATATCCTCAGGTGATTTATAAAAAAAAAAAGATAAAATTTTACTTCCAATGATACTTTTGCATTAAGGAGGAATACAATGACTTTAAGTCCTTTAATTTATTTTTAGAGAGAGGAAGAGGGAGAAGGGGAGAGAAACACTGATCTGTTGCCTCCCATCCCACAACCTGGGCATGGGCCCTGAGCACGTGCCCTGAGCAGGAATCAAACCAGGCACCTTTCAGTGCACAGGATGACATTCAACCCACTGAGCCACACTAGCCAGGACAAATGGAATTATTTTAAAAAACAGAATTGACGAGAAAGATATGTCATTCTAAGCACGCATGCACCTAATAGCATAACCTCAAAATAGATAAAGCAAAAATGACCAGAACTAAGAATATTAATACATTTATCTTGGCAATCAATACAAGCAGCAGACCAAAAGGGGGAAAAAAGTTTAAGGATGTGGAAGAATTTAACATGATTAGTCAAGTTGAACTAACTGACAATCGCATCTGCCCTGGTCAGGGACCTCAACTGGTTAGAGCCTCACCCTGATATGCCAAGGTTGCGTATCTGATCCCCATTCAGGACATATACAAAAATCAACCAATGAAATGCATAAATAAGTGGAACAACACCCAGGCCAGTGTGGCTCAGGTGGTTAGAGCATCGTCCCATGCACCAAAAGGTTGCCAGTTGGATCCCTGGTCATCTATGTGTTTCTCTCTCGCACCAATGTTCCTCTCTCTCTCTCTTTCTCTCCACCCCCCCCCCAAAAAAAAACCTAAAAAAATGGAACAACAAAGCCCTCTCTCTCTCTTTCAAATCAATCAATAAAAATAATAATAATAAGACACTACTGCATCCACATTCTTTCCAAGGATACACAGGACATTTACAAAAATTGATCATCTCTTTGGTCATAGCTTCAAAAAATATCATGAACTTTAATTAAACAGTGTTCTGATCACAATGGAATTTAGAAAGCAATAAAAAAACAGGCAGACACAAGAGGATTTTTAGAGCAGCAAAGCTATTCTGTATTTTACTATAATGGTGAGTACACACTATGTATTTGTAAAAACCCAATGAATATACACACCTAAAGTGAATCCTAATGTAAACCATGGATTTGGGATAATAATGATGTATCAATGCAGGTTCACTGATTGTAAAAAATGTATAATGTGGTGCAGGACATGGGAGGCTGTGCCTGTGTGGGGTCAGGGAGTACAGGAAAACTTATACTTTTTATTCAATTTTGTTGAGACCCTAAAACTGCTCTGAAACATAAAGTCTTAAATTATTTTTAAGGTTTATCTAAGTTAATAAGTATACAATGGTTACAAACAACCCCAGAAATTTCAGTTACTTGAAACAAATTCCCACTCCCTTCTTCCCCTGCTCTCCCCCGCCCTCCTCTTTTCTCCACCCACCAGTCCTTCCTCTCTCCTCCGTCCGCTCTTGGTAAAAGACCCGCACTGCAGGAAGCTCCATCACTGGCAGGAGGAAGATGTGGCAAATCTCACTATTGCTCCTAGAAGTTTGTGTGACAAGTCTTTTCTGCTCACGTCACTGGCTAAGACAAATCACATGGCCACACTCAATTTAGGAAGCAGGAACCAGAGTAAGACTCTACTAACCACCCACTGGGATGACTAAAATTAAAAAGACTAACAATGCCAAGTATTGGTGAGGGTATGGAGCCACAATAATGTATTCACTGTAGCAGAAATTGGTATGTCTACTTTGGAAAAGTCTGGCACTATCTATGAAGACTAAACACAGGCATAATGTGACCCAGCAATTCTACACAACAGAAAAGCATGCCAGAAACATGTGCCTGAATGTTCACAGCAAGCCCAGTCCACTCACTTAAGTCCCATACCAGCATGAAAACGGAAATGAGGTGAGCCCCTTAGACCAGTGGTCGCCAACCGGTGGTCCACTGACCAATGCTAGTTTGTGAGGTCCGAAAGGTTGGCGACCGCTGCCTTAGACCACCTACCATGCTAGCTTAAGTGAATCACTCAGCTGCTCTGCTGAATCCATCACCACCCTCCCCCTAGATCAGTGGTTCTCAAACCTTCCTAATGCCGCGACCCTTTAATACAGTTCCTCATGTTGTGGTGACCCCCAATTTCATTGTTACAAATTGAACATAATTAAAGCATAGTGATTCATTACAAAAACAATATGTAATTATATATGTTTTCCGATGGTCTTGGGCGACCCCTGTGAAAGGGTCGTTCGACCCCCAAAGGGGTCGCAATCCACAAGTTGAGAACCGCTGCCCTAGACCATGCATCCCTTACACACACTTTCTAGTAGGAGAGATGCTAAAGCAAGATACGGGGATACCTCTGAACCAACTTTGGCTGAAGGACTCCTCAGTGGCCTTGCTTAAACTTTCTCAGAACTGTACTGTAGCCCTAGCCGATTTGGCTCAGTGGATAGAGCGTCATCCTATGGACTGAGGGGTCCTGGGTTTGATTCCAGTCAAGGGCACATGCCCAAGTTACGGGCTCGATCCCCAGTGTGGGGAGTGCAGGAGGCAGTTGATAGATGATTCTGTCTCATCACTGATGTTTCAATCTTTCTCTCCCTTCCTCTCTGAAATAAATAAAAAAATAAAAAGAACTGCACTGTGGTCATAAGACTTTTCCCACCAGATGTTCTCTCCATCCCTTCCTCCTGCACATGCATCAAACCTGGCCTCAAGCCCTAGCTGGTTTTGCTCAGTGGATAAGTGCGTCGGCCTGGAGACTGAAGGGTCCCAGGTTCAATTCATGTCAAGGGCACATGTCTGGGTTTCGGGCTTGATCCCCAGTAGGGGTCATGCAGGAGGCAGCCAATCAATGGTTCTTTGATGTTTCTATCTCTCTCTCTCTCTCCCTCTCCCTTCCTCTCTGAAATCATTAAAAAAAAAAAAAAGGCTGGCCTCCCTCCCTCAATACAGCTAAATCTAATCCCAACTTGCCATCTTTTTGTTTTAGGGGGACCTGAACTAACAGTCTCAACCTGGAAACAAGCTAATACTTAACAGGTGAATGAGTACCCATGAGTAATATGTGAATAAATCATACATGAATAGAGAGATGACAACTGTGACCACATGAATAAAATGCATGATGAAATTACTGGCAGTTCCACAGATGGTGTGTCACACACCATAAATGTGTCACTACGTCTGTACTTACAATATATTTCATTTTTGAACGTTAAAAGAAAATACAGGACTGAAGTCAAGAGTCCCGAACCCAAAGGTGAATTTACTATGTTGGCTCAAATTAAGAAGCTATTTGAAGCTAAAGTGTTACTTTCTTACACAGAGCCCTCCTCCCCCTTTCTCCATCAGTCCCACCCCCAAGAGGTAACCACTGGTAAGACTCCTACGAATCTAATAAAGTATTGTTGTGCAAATATTTAAAGCATACAAGTACACGAACATCTTAAAACACACATATGCATGCATACAAGACAATATACAGTGCTATACAACTTGCTTCTCATACTAAATGTTGTTTTCAATGCAGTGTAGTGAATTTAGAACAGGTATAAAGATCATTTATTTTAAGCTGTTAACCCCAATACTCTCAAACATGCATATTTGCATATTTGTACAAATGCATCTATACAATCAATTCCTAGTAGTGGAATTGCTAGGCCAAATAGAGTATGTGCATTTTAAATTAAGAATATATAGTGAAGTCACTTTCCAGAAATGTTCTACCAAATTATAGTCCCACCAATGACATGAATTATTTAAAGGCCATGTAGTGGCCTGGCCTGGTGGCTCAGTTGGTTGAAGCATCATCCCATACACCAAAGCCTGCATATTTGATTCCCAGTCAGGGCACATACCTAGCTAGGTTGCAGGTTAGATCCCTAGTTGGGGTGCATACAGGACACAATGAATGGTGTCGTTCTCTCATTGATGTTTCTCTTTCTCCCTTCCTCTCTCTCTAAAATCAATAAACATACCCTCGGTCGAGGATTAAAAACATTAAAATTAAAAATAAAACCCGGCTGATGTAGATTGAGCGTCATTCCATGTACCAAGAGGTCACCAGTTTGATTCCAGGTCAGGGCAAAGCCCAGGTATCAGGCAAGGTCCCTGGTAGTGGGTGATGCTTCTCGCTCATCAATGTTTCTATCTCTCTCTCTAAAATCAACAAAAACATATTTAAAAAATAGTAATAAATGCCATGGCCCTGGATGGTGTGGCTCAGTTGGTGGGACATTGTCCCATGTACTGAAAGATTGCCAGTTTGATTCCTGATCAGACCACATGCCCGTGAGCTCAATCTCTGGTAGGGGTCATGCAGATGTTTCTTCTCTGTCCTCCCCCCCCCCCTCCTTTTCTCTCTCTCTAAAAATCAACAAAAATACTTAAAGAAATAAAGGCCATGTATTTTAGGTGAACCTTACTTCGCCAATAATATCCCAAAAATTGTGAAAAATAATTACAAATGGGAAGTATATGAGATTACACTTATTTTTTTACTGTGTCAATTTAAAGGAAAACTTTAAACAACACCAGAGTAAACAAGAAAATTACCAAGTTGTAACCCAGAGATTAATTCTAAATAAAAAAGTGACCTGCCAACCTAGGATCCAACTATCCCCACTGCACTTAACTTCAGCAGTTCAGTCCAGCTAATTCCCGCTGTGATTTCTGCTCTACAGAAAACAGTGACCAGTGCTCTCAAGAAAACTGAGCTCTGGCCATGGACAGTGTGGCTCAGTTGGTTGGACACGGTCCAGTGCACAAAAAGGTTGCTGATTTGCTTCTAGTCAGGGCACATGCCCAGATTGTGGGCTCGATCCCCAATAGGGTGCATGCAGGAGGCAACCAATCAATATTTTGTTCTCACATCAATGTTTCTCTCTCTAAAAAAGAAAATCAATCAAAATATTAAAAAAAAAAAAAAAAAGAATACTGGCCCTAACCAGTTTGGCTCAGTGGATAGAGCATCGGCCTGCGGACTGAAGGGTCCCGGGTTCAGTTCTGGTCAAGGGCATGTACCTTGATTGCGGGCACATCCCCAGTAGGGAGTGTGCATGAGGCAGCTGATCGAAGCTTCTCTCTCATCAATGTTTCTAACTCTCTATCCCTCTCCTTCTCCCTTCCTCTCTGTAAAAAATCAGTAATATATATTTTTAAAAAAAAAATACTGGACTCCCCTCACAAATGTCTCATAGCTGTGGGATAAGGCATGAACACTGAATCGCCCAGGGTGGGCAAGCAGGTCTTTCATGACAAATCCACTCCAACACTCCAGTCCCTTAAATTTATGAACCCTTCCTCTATGGTACACCAAGGTAGTTCTAGCTGCTCAACTTCGCTTAATTAGCACAGGTTACATTTTGAGAGGTTTCAGGTGCAACAGGGGACCTTTGTAACCCCTCAAACTACAACACTGAATGCAGACTCTCTGCTTATAGGCCCATATCAATAAATTCAGTCTAACCCAACTTTAACTCCTTCCACCATTATCCTACATCCTTAACATTCATTCCCAAACATAGTCTCCAGGTTCCTAACTATATAGTGGCAAACCAGACAACCTTTTAGAAGGTAGCACACCTCCTGGGTCATATTTTGCAACTCACCTTTTTTTTCTCAAACTTTTATTGTTGGGTATTACAGATGCCCCCCTTATTACTCCCAATGCCCTCCTTCACCTGGTTCGTGCCCCACCCCAGGCCTTCACCACCCTATTGTCTGTGTCCATAGGTAATACATATATGCATGTAAGATCTTTGGCTAATCTCTTCCCCATCCCCGCTTCCCTCTGAGATTCATCAGTCTACTCCATGTTTCCATACCTGATTCTATTTTATTCACCAGTTTATTTATCATGTAATACAGGTTTGATGGTGAGGAATTCCTTTAGCTTTTTCTTGTCTGTGAAGCTCTTTGTCTGATAGCTTTGCTGGGTAGAGTAACCTTGGTTGTAGGTTCCTGCTTTTCATCACTTTAAATATTTCTTGCCACTCCCTTCTGGCATGTATAGTTTCGGTTGAGAAATCAACTGACAGTCATGAGTGCTCCTTTGTAGGTAACTAACTGCTTTTCTCTTGCTGCTTTTAAAATTCTCTGTCTTTAATCCTTGGCATTTTAATTATGATGTGTCTTGGTATGGGCCTCTTTGGGTTCCTCTTGTTTGGGACTCTGCACTTCCTGGACTTACAAGAAAGTTTTCTGTCATTATTTCTTCAAATAGGTTTTCAGTATCTTTCTCTCTTCTCATTCTGGCACCCCCATGATGCTAATGTTGATACGCTTAAAGTTGTCCCAGAAGCTCCTTACACTATCTTCATATTTTTTTTATTTTTTGCTCTTCCAGTTGGGTGTTTTCTCCTTCCTCATTCCAAATCATTGATTTGATTCTTAGAATCCTCTACTGTTGAATCCCTGTAAATAATTCTTAATTTCAGTTAGTGTGTGCTTAATTTCTGACTGATCCCTTTTCATGTCTTTGATGTTCTCACTAAGGTTCTTGAAATTCTCACTAAGATACTTCAAAGTCTCACTAAGTCCCTTGAAGGGCTCATGTGTAACCGTGTAACAATGGTTAAGTCTGTAGCCAGTAGTTTGCTTGCTTCCATTTCTTTCATTTGACATGTTTATCTCCACATTTTGGATGCTTCCCTGTGTTTGTTTCTATGTATTAGGTAGAGCAGCCTTATCCATTAGGTATCCTGTAGGATCCAGTGGCTCAGCCTCTAGGTGTGCCCCTGTGTAGGCTGTGTGCAGTATTGTTGTAGTTGAGTCTTGATTGCTGTTGGTGTCACCAGGAGGAATTGACCTCCAGGCCAATTGGCTGTGAGGACCAACTGGGACTACAGTGGGAGAGCAGCTGTGCAGGAGACACTCTTATGGATCAGGACTTGGTTCAGTGGAGCTTTGGTGCTGAGTCTGCCCCTTGAGTGTGTCACTTGTGGATGTGTAGAGCTGTAATCAGTATGGTCTGAAGCTGTCCAACGGGGGTACTGGCTCTGGTGCCTTCCAGGAGGTGCAGTCAGCCACTGCCTAGGGCCACCCAAAGGAGCTACAGAAAGGTCAGCAGATGGCTGCTTCTTGTATTGGGCTTGTGAAGTGCCCAAGCAAGGTCCAGCCATAAAGTAAGGCAGGCTGGTGCTAGTGTCAGGTCTTGGACCTTTTATTGATAGGTTTGGGGCACACTGACGCCAACTGCTGCTTGTTTGAGAGATTTTAGCAAAGTCTGAAGCCTGAGTTAGGACAGGCCATTCATATGGGAAAGTTCATGCAAACAGCTTGAGTGAAGCTGCAAATTGGATGGGGCAGGTTCTGAGGGAATCACTAGGGTAGAGAGACAAGTGTGAGCCAGGCTGATAGAAACTTGGATATGGCTGCCAGTCAGCTCTGCAATGACCCCTGCGAGGATCCCCATCTGGGAGAAAGCCACCTTGAGTCCTACTCAGATGTCATACAGTCCAGTTCCTCTCCATACATCCCTGGGTTCCCCAAAAGCTGCCTAGAGCTGGAACTCAGAGGGATCGAGTCCTAGTAAGTTCGTGGACCAGCCCTTTAAGAGGAATACCTGGGCCTCCAATAGCCTCCGTGTCACTCAGCCACAATCCCGACTGGTTTTTACAGCCCAAAGTTATAGGGACTTCTCTTCCCAGCTCTGGAACCCTGGGCTGGGGCTCTGGTGTGGGGCTGGGACCTCTTGCCCCGCAGTGGGGCTTTGCAACAGAGATATCCCTCCTGATTAAAATATGGCAAACGTGGGTGTTGTACCAGCCCATTCTGAACCTCCACACCCCCTACCAGTCTTGATGTACTTTCTTCTTTACTTCTCTAGTTGTAGGATTTCCATTCAGCCAGCTTTCAGGTGATTCTTAATGATGTTTCTTTTGTATTTTAGTAGTAATTTTGATGTGGTTGTGGGAGGTGATGAGTACTGGCATTTACTTACCATCTTCATCCTCCACTGCACCTCACACTTTGAAATCTGCTTGGACTATCCTAGGAGAGGCCAATTACAGGTTTTTCAGGGAATGGAGATTAAGTTCCTCAGACACCAAATGTAAAGACTTGCTATTGGCAAAGGTAGTCCAGCAGAATTTAGGGTTTCAAGGTCTCCAGGTTAATCAGAATCTGACCATATGCTCTTAATTCAATTTTCAGGATCCCATTCCTTACCAATCAATGCTTTCACTTACAAATTGGGAGTTCAATTTGTACCTTTAGGGCAGACACAGAAACTCACTTTATGTAGAACCTGAGTTGGGAATTTAAAACCCAAACTCATCATTTTGCTTTGTAATGTTTTAACTTGGCTGAATCACATTCCCCAGAATTTCCTCTCCTGTTTATTTCTGGTTTGGGCAGGCCACAAGAGACAGTCTTGTGCAGCAGGCAGAGGGCACAAGGCAAAGGGACACCCACTGATCTTCCAATTGACCTCACTGATTCAAGGCATGAGATTGGGCCTGCATCAGCTGCAGCACCTGCTTGTACCTTCCCTTCCCTGAGCTCCTCTGCTTCCTGGGCCAAGTGTGTGTAATTAGCTCCATGATAAGGGTCCAGCTCTTGTAGGTCACCCACACAACCAAGGTCACAGACAACAGAACTAACACAGCTTTCAATCTGGCCTGCTGTGACCTCTAGCTTGTTCAAATTCTCTTCCCCACTACACATCCATCTTCCATTCCCAAATGCTTGCTCTGTGAACATCAAAGTCCAGCATCAGCCATATAGATAACAGCCTTATTGTCTATAAGCTGCTCCGTCAGCTCCTACACCTCGTTAACTTGGGTCCCTAATAACCACCGATTGAGAGACCTCTGTGCAGAAGACCAGACATAAACACACAGCCTCCACCTTCTCTTGGACAATACTAGTTACTGTCCAAGAGGTTTGAGCACTCACAAACCAGACATTGAGCAAAGTAGTATAAAGTAATTATGAGCAAAAACAGGAACAGTCTCTGCTTTCATTAACCTCAGCCTTTTTTGGAAAATAAAAATTCGCCCTAGCTGGTTTGGTTCAATGGATAGAGCATTGGCCTGCAGACTGAAGGGTTCCAGTCAAGGGCACATGGGTGGGCTCGATCCCCAGTAGGGGTTGTGCAGAAGGCAGCCAATCAATGATTCTGTCTCATCACTGATGTTTCTATCTCCCTCTCCCTTACTCTCTGAAATCAATAAATCTACACTAAGAGAAACATGCAAATTGACCACCCCTCCGCTATGCCCACCAGCCAATCAGAGGGAGTATGCAAATTAACCCAACAAAGATGGCGGTTAATTTGCATACACAGGTGCGGAGCAAAGACTAAAGACAGCGTAAAAGGAAGCCAAGCACTACAGAAGGGAGCGAAGCAGCAGAGAAGGGAGGGAGCCAAGGCAGCGGAGCCAGGAGCAGAGGTGAGGCAGCGAAGAAGGGAGCGAAGCCCGCCTCCCGCCCCTAAGGGCTCCCGGACTGTGAGAGGGGGCAGGCCGGGCTGAGTGGCCACCCCTCCAGTGCATGAATTTTCATGCCCCGGGCCTCTAGTATACATATAAAAGAAAAGAAAAATTCATAAGTTAGGTAAACTAATGTAGCATTATAAATTTGATAAGCATCAGGGAGAATAGCAACGTCTCTAATAGGAGGACTAGACTTCCTCCTATTGGTCAAAAAAACCTTCAGCAAATGGATGGCTGTTTTAGTGGGTATGAGGGTTTCCTGGACTATTGTCTCTACCTTTATTGGACAAATGTACAAACTCACACAGAAAGACTTCATGCAAAAGCTATATTTGAGACAAGCTCTAAAGACTAGGAATAATGAAACAAGGGCAGAAAGCATTCTAGGCAGAGGAAAAGAACGAGTGCCACACTCCCTGGTGGAGATGATGGGCACAGGAACTAGCAGGACTAGCATGGCTACAGCTAGAAAAGCAAGGGGAGATGTAGTGTGCCGTGAGGCAGAAGTCCCAAAGCCCTTGAGGCCATGTGATGTAGTTCTGTCTTTAAAGCAATAGGAAGCCACTGAGAGTTTTAAGTAAAAGAGTGACATAATGAGATTTTTTTAAAATATAATTTTTGACATTACCGGAATTACAAACATATTGATTGACTTATCACCCCAAAATCAATCTTAAAGCTATTCTTGTACAAATACAAAACAATATATCCACAAAGTATTCACTGAAGCGATAGAATATAAACAACCCAACTGTTCATCATTAGGAGACAAACTACAAGCACAAAAGAAAAAAAAAAAGAGCTCATATGAAGTCATCTCCAGAAAATATTAAGTAAAAAGGAAGAAACAGTGAACACAGAGTTCTAGACTTTGTTTAAGAAAGGAAGAGAAATAAAAAATACATGTATAAACTTATATTTGCAAAAACCAGAAACTAATAAAAATGGGGCAGGAGGGGAACAGGTACAAAGGACAGGAATGGGAAGCTGTAAACATACCTTTGTAATACAGCCTTAACTTCTAAACCACATAAACGTTTACATACTAAATACATTACGTAAATTAAAACAATCCTTACACGTTAAGAATTTCATGCAAATAAACCAAATAATCAAATCAGTAACATAATCAGAGAGAAAATATTTTAAAATGATTTTGTAATTCAGAATGTCAACTATACATCCTTATGTGGATAAGTTTTAGGAACAAAAATAACTAATAAAATATAAACCTACAATCATTTTTATTAGTGTTTTCAAACTACTATATTTATATTGTAGGGAAAAGTAACTAATATTGCTAAAAATGTAAATTTTTCAATGGTATGAAATGGAAACATCCATAAAATCAAAATGTATCTATCTCAAGTCTGTCCAATGAAAACAGGGGCATCCCAGTAGCAATCAGGACGCATACCACTAGATTCTGGTACCTAAATTCCACTCCAGATAAAAGAGGTTAAATGAATCGGCTGATAGCACTTTATCTGCTCAGTGTTTCTGGCTGTATTGGGTTTATTTGTGAGACTGGTGTAACAATAAAGTGAAATCTTCCCCTCTGAGAAAATAAAAAAGAACCAGCTAACAGGTACTGGGCAGGAAAAACACAAAACGTGTCTCAGACACCTTGTGTCAGGAGCAAGAAACAGTTCAAAGATGAATGGAGCTGCATCAGGAAAACTACCTTGAAAGGACACCACCATACCCAAGTTAAGACAAACTGAAGAAAAAGAGTGATTACTACTTGGTTAAACGCACTGGATCCACACACAAAAACAAGTGCTACAGTGATGCTCAAAAGATAAAGAACAAAAAGAAACACAACCAACTAACCCAGTGAATCTCAACCTTAGAATCATTAGAATCACCTGGGAATCTTTTTAAAATCCTGATTTCTGGGCCTCATCCTCTGGAAATTCTGTTTCTTTGTTACTAATGTTGTGGCCCCACCCCATGACTTCATCGGCCTTCCCCAATCGGCCAGACTCTGGGGAGACAAGATATCCTACACTCCAAGTCCTTCTCTCCGCCTTCATGTTGTTCAATGCCTGTCCATGGTTTCCCCCACCTACAGGATAAACACCAACTGCCTTATCGTGATATGTATAAGTATTTAAAATCTGGCCCCAAATTCATTCCTAGAAACACGGGCTGTCCCAAACTACAGGTGGCATCAGCAGGGGTGAACATCATCATCATGATCAATACCCATAGGGCACTTACTATCCAAGAGCCACTCCACTGAAATGTACACTTGAAGTAGGTGTCCCCATCCCATTCTACAAATAAACATAACATCCAAAGGAGTAAAAGATAACGAGGGCCATGTTTTGGCTGGGATTCAAACCTAGGATTGTCTCAAAACTTTCTTCATGCCTTTTCTCCTGCTATCCCTTCCATCCTCTCCTACTCTGTATTTTGTAGAAGCATCACCTTCTCTTTCACAATACCCTCTGCATAAAATGTTCTCATTATATACAGGTGTATCTTCCCTACAAACTGTTAAGGTCTCTAAGGGCACAACTTTATTATGCCCATACATAACTTGTTCTGGAAAAGACTTCAGGGGAAGGAAGTCAACAATGTTTGGCTTCAGCTGCTTTTTTTTTTCAGGAATTGTAAACACTACAGTCTATTTAATTCTCATAAAAGCCTTATATAACAGGTTTCATCGCAGTTTACAGATGAGGAATCAGAAGTTCAAAAAGGAAAGGTGAGCCCTGGTCAGGTAGCTCAGTTGGTTAGAGTATAATATCAACACAAATTTTATTCCTCAACAAAGGTTGGGGGTTCAATGCCCAGTCAGGGCACATACAAAAAGCACCCAATGAATGTATAAATAAGTAGAACAAATCGATGTCTATCTCTATCCTTAAAATCAATAAGTAAAAATAATTTTTTTTTTTTTAAAAAAAAGGGCTACATGATGAATCAGCTATGTGACTTTGGACCAATGGGGCTGGATTTCAACCCAACTCTTCTGAGTTGAAAGGTCATTCTATCTCTATGTCCAACTCCAAAGCTCATCTCCTTTTCACAATACCATAATGTCTTCCAAACTGAACAAAATACTTGGACAAAATAATTGATTCCCATCTCCCAATTTATTCTTATTCAAAGAGAGAAGAAAGAAAACACATTTAATTAAGCATCGAATAAGCATAAGGAAATATTTACATGAATATATATTAACTGCTTTCTCAGCAGTTAAAATCCTAACAGCTAAACCAAAGAAATACCAAACTGCATTATTTTTAATCTCTAAAATAATCCACATTGGTAACTTCAGAAACAACAGGATCTTTTTCATGTATTTCTAACATACCAAAAGTTAATTAAGGAATGCAGCCAGAAGTTGTAACAGTGCAATCAGGTACGTAATCCAATAGTGAAAACACTGTAATTAAATTTCTTGTAGGTAAGACTTCAAATAATTCATTTCTCATCAATGCAGTAAGAGCCAAATCTGATGCAAAGGCACACACAAACATCAACCTCTCACTTCAAAATTAAAGGAGAGGCAACATTATCTAAAATACACTGTAAGGACCCCCATGACCAACATTACCTAGATTTCAAGGGCATTAATAGATATTACACTAAAAACAAAACAAAGAGAGATCTGAGGCCAAATATGAAAAACACTATTGCACTATTTCTCACAGCCCAAATGTAAAAATGTGAATTGTGACCCTAGAACAGTGGTTCTCAACCTTCTCGTCCTTTAAATACAGTTCCTCATGCTGTGACCATCCATAAAATTATTTTCGTTGCTACTTCATAACTGTAATGTTGCTACTGTTATGAATCGTCATGTAAATATCTGATATACAGGATAGTCTTAGGCGACCCCTGTGAAAGGGTCGTTCAACCGCCAAAGGGTTCGCGACGCACAGGTTAAGAATCGCTGCTCTAGAAGGAAAGGGATAGCATTGTTTCCCAAACTTAGGTGACCAAGGAACCTTTTGTCTATCCTGTAACAGCTCCTAGAACTACAGATGCTCCTAAAGTTACAATGGGTTATATCCCAATGAATCCATTGTAAGTTGAAAATATCATAAATCGAAAGTGCATTCAATACACCTAACCTACATCATGGCTTAGCCTAGCCCTAGCCTACCTGAAATGTGCACAGAACACTTACATTAGCCTACAGTAGGCCAATTATTTTTTAGTATATTTTTATTGTTTTCAGAGAGGAAGGGAGAGGAAGAGAGAAATAGAAACATCAATGATGAGAGAGAATCATTGATCGGCTGCCTCCTGCACATCCCCTGCTGGGGATCAGCCTGCAGCCCATGCATGTGCCCTGGACCGCAAACGAAACTGGGACCCTTCAGTCCACAGTCTGACGCTCGATCCACTGAGCCAAACCGGTAGGGCAGTAGGCCAATTATCTTGAGCTTCATCTTTCTCACCAGAAACCGGACACACAGATGGACACATGCATGTTTTATAGACATGATGGAATGCAAAAACCCAAAACAAGATTCCCAAAAAGGTTCCAAAACTATGCCAACATAGTTCACTGTAGAGTATTGATGTGATCAGGGGCCTGCCTGGGAGCTGCGGCTCACTAGCCCAGAACTCAAAATTCAAAATTTGAAATACGGTTTCTATTGAACAGGAATTGCTTTCACGTCATTGTAAAATCAAAAAATCATAAATTGGGAACAATCTGTACAGTCACAAAGAATTCACCTTAAGTAACACTGCTTCGGATAGTCCAGAACTAAGTAAATACTGTATTCTGAACTGGTAATTAAAGGTATGGTTAGAAACAGTACTAGGGAAATTCTCGGGATCAAGTCTTTTTAAAAAATCCTAAATTGAACGTAAATTAATGACCAGAGACACTCTTTCCTTATCCACTTCACAATATTTTAACAGTGACTATTTCTCTACTCAAAATATTAGAAATAAAAAAATTCTATTTTATTCCTCACAAGAAACTGATGCCTACTACTGATAATTCTGGCATTTTGTGCAACCTTTACATATATTATCAGCCCGATAATAAACGTTCTATAAATTAGTAGCTACTACAATTTTTTGGCGTTTGCCCACTAACTAGAAGGGAGCTGGAGGTCTCATTTCACTTAAGCCCCATCTGTAATTTCGCAACCAAAGTTCATAACCTCTTAAGAGTGTTCACAAACTCCATCTGTCCTAGTATTCATCCCCAAGTATAGGTTTAATTTTCACTTCCTAACAAAGCTATGTAGAAAACAATTACTGTGTTCTCCCTTTACAACGCATCTTCCAGAAAATCCCAGCAGAAGTTATATAGGTTGTTACCATACCTATAGGTATGTCTACTCAAGTCACGTTAAGCAATGTAAGCCTTTAAAACAGTGAAATGTTTATCTCGAGTTGCTTTGTGACGTATACGTAAAATATTCCGCACTCGCCACTTCAACACGCAGGAAAAACCCTCTCCAAAACCCGGAATCCGAACCCCAAATCAAAGAAAGCAAATTGGAACAAAACAGCTGCAGAAACAGATCCGGGATGCCCACGTCCAGGCATCACCGCGGAGACCGTCACTAAATCCCGGTCTCATTACAGAAAAAGGGGTCGCCCCCTACCCCCCCGGAGGGGCAGGCGGACCCGAACCCACGGCGCTGCGCAGTGTCCGCGTCAAGGGAGGCTCCCCCAAACGCTGCGGAATGCGCTCAAGGTCATCGCGAGGAGGTGTCGGCGGGTGCGAGTGCACCGACCTCGCCCGCCTCCCGTCCCGCGCCAGGCGCCGAGGGCGCGGGATGCCGCGCAGGGAGCGGGGCGGTGGGCGTCACGGGAAGCCCCGAGCAGCCGCCTTCTCCGCCAGGCCCACCGCCAAGACCCGCGGACCGCGCCGGGCTGCAGGTTACCACCCGCAGAACCTCCCCCCAGCCCCTTCCTTCCCCGGGGCCCCAAGGGGTCCCACCGCGTCCACGCGTCGCCAGGGATCCCGCCCCGCCTAGTCCCGGGCCCCGCAGGCCGGCCCCGCCCCGCCCCTCCACGCCCCACATCTCTCCCCCCTTCCCCACATCCTCTCCTCCCTCCCCTTCCTCTCCCGCCCGCCCCCCAAGACCCAGGGGACTCGTACCTTCCCCCTTCCTCCAGCCCCTCCCCCGCCTGGGGGTCCCGTTTCCCAGCCGCAGCCCAGCCCGCGTTATGCAACTCACCCCTCCCGCCCCCGCCAGCGCCCGCCGCATCGGCCCCCTCCCCAGGTCGCACCGCCCGCCCGGGGCCGCGGCGCCCGGAACAAAGCGCGCGGAGCTGCCGGGCCAGGGGCGGCGGCCATGTTGGCGGGGGCGGTGAACAAAGGCGAACGGCCGGAGGCCCCCGCCCGCGGCCCGGCCGGCAGGGGGCGCTGTACAGCGCCACTCGCTGCCCGGACAATGCGCCGTGGCCCGCCGCTCCCCGGGCGCCACCGCCCCTCAACAAGCCCGCCGCTCCCCGCCTCGCGACGCCCGCTCCCCTGCAGCACACGGCCTTACCTGCCGGCCACTGAGGCCGCTGTCCTCAGCCCGCGGCCCCGCCGTCCCGCGCCGCGCTCCCGCCCCAGTCCGACCGAGCCAGACGGCGCCGCCCCGCCCCCGCTCCGCCGCCGCCGCCGCCGCCGCCCGCCCTCGGCCGCACGGCGCACGCGCACTGCGCCCGTCGATTGCGCCGGCCGCGCCGCCCGGCCTCGGCCCTACGGGCCACACTGCGCAGGCGCCCCAGGCGATGGGCGGGGCCTGAGCTACTCACCTGGCGGCAGGGTGGGCGGGGCGGAGCGGGACGGAGCACTGCAATGCCCAGCGGCGGGGCGGGGCGGGGCCTGGCGGGCAGTGGGACGGACCGTCACCTGCAGCGGAGCAGAGCCTGACGCTACCCACCTGATGGCGGGGCGGCGGGGCGGGGCTTGGGTCCGCTCACTTAGCTGTGCCGGGCCGCAGGGGCCCAGGTGCGTGCCGGGAAGGGGCGGTATTCGGAGGGGGAGGTCCGGGAGCCCAGTGGGTGCTACTGACGCCGACGTCAGGCCTCCCGGGAAGTTTGGGTGTTCCGCACAGTGGGAGGCCTATAACGGAATGGCCAGCTCTCCTTGTCCTTGGATTAAAGCAGCAAGTCGTCCTGCGGCGCTCGCTGCCCTTCGGCTGAGGCCGGACACTGGCACAAGGGTGCCCTCGGTCTGAGCCGTGGCTCCATCGACGGCTCCTGCTCGCGCGGATCCCTCGGCCGCCCCGCTGCTCGGACCGGGCCCGTCCGCTCACCTGCCCTACCTGGAGAGTAGGGGTGAAGGGCGGCGTCTGCAAGACCGACACTCCCCCCCCCCCCCCGTGCCCGGCCGCCACCGCAACGGGGGTACACGCCCGTCTCTCCTGAGACCGGGAGCCACGCGTGCCATGGCCACAGGAGGACTTGCTTGACTTTATTTCGCCCCAGGCGCCCTTTGAGCGTCAGGGTAGGTGTTTGCAGGAGGAGGAGCGAGAGGGCGGGACAGTTCTGACTCCTAAGGAGTTGAGTGCGGGACCTGGAGGCTGGCTCCCGGTTGGAATCCTACCCTGGCCAGTGTTCTCCCCTTCGTCCAAACTTGGTTTTCCTCCACACACCCACACCCCCTTCAGCGCTCTCTCGACCCCCCCCCCCAACACACACACACACACACACACACACACACACACACACACACACGCCGGTGTCCTCCAGCCAGTCCCTGGGCAGACGCGGTTCCTCGAGTGCAAAGGCTCAGCCTGCCAGCCAAGCGTGAGGAACTGCCTCCTCGCGTGTTGGGCTGAGTGGCAGGACTTGTTACTGGAAAGCACTCCGTGTGCTCTCACCTGCAGCTCTTGGGGTTTCACCGGCACCTTTTCTTCCCAATAAGATGGCTCCTGCCATGTGCCTGCTGGAACAGCGCTCATCTCGGATGACGCGTGGGCAGGCGCAGGAAGCTCCCAGGCCGGCTGGGGGGCCAGTTTAGATACCCACGCATACAGTGCATCTCCCGCTTAGCGGGGGGTATCGGGGATGGTTACTTCCGTGTGTGTGTGTGTGTGTTTAGTGTTGATGGCCCAGACAATAGTGGAGCCTTTCAGGAACAAGAAGGAATGGTGCCAAGGAGTCAGTAGCTCCCTTGGTTTTCCCACCTCCACGCTGTTGACTTTCGGGGTCAGATAATACTTTTTCAGGGGGAATGTTTGACAGCATCGCTGGCCTCTTCCCACTCAGATGCCAGCAGTACCCCCATTCCCCCAACGGTATCACAACCAAAAATGCCTGGAGACAATCCTGGTTTAAATGTTGCCTCTAGTAATGATCGTTAGCGCTCTCAAGGCCAAGGAGCTCAGCCAGCCCTTTGTTTGAAGGGCCACACTCCCCAGGAGGCAACTACAGTTCCTGCTAGAAGCATCTCAGCTGTTGGAACGGCATTGGGAACAGTGGAATGTATGCCCAGGCAGCTCTGTGATTTACAAACATACCTTCTTTCTTCAATAAATGTTACGGCTTTCACAGCGGAAAAATAAAAGTATCTCAGCTGCCCTCTGAAGCCTTACGCAGCATACTGAATGTCAAAAGTGGGTTTTTACATCACCCAAGTATATCAGCCAAAATAATGTTTAAAATAAATTTCGTCACGGGGAAAATATGACAAATCCAGATTGAGAGATTATCTGGGTAATCTAGTTCCACCGGACTCTTTAAAAAGTCAGTATCAAGGAGAACAGAAAAGTTAGAGAACCGCTCCATAGGGGATCACCAGCAAATCATTCTCCAGCTGGTTGAAGGAAAGAAGCTATGAAGGACATGGGGGCAGTTGGAGAACTTTGTGTGAGAATATGCATTAGACTAGAGAGTATTGTGGAATCATTAAGTGTTTCAGTGTTGTGATGGCTGTTGATGAGAGTGCCTTATTATTCGGAGACGTGTGTGCTGAATTATTCAGTCAAGAGTTCTCCTGGGTCCAACTTTCAAATTACTCAGAAGCATCTATTTTATAGAGACATAAAGCCGATGCAGCAAAAGGTTAACAGAACTGGGTGATGGGTATATGTGTGTTCATTGAGCCATTTCTTTACAACTTTTCTGAAAAATAATTTTTTTTCAAAATAAAATAACAGAAATGCAAAATACTAGCAAACAGAATTTTATTTTGTTGCGATCTCTTAGTCAAGTTTTGGTATCGGTCCCACAGCTCTCAAAAAAAAAAGTTGGGAAGTATTTCCTTCTCTTCTATTTTTTTAAAGTGCTTGTGTAGTATTGACATTGTTCCTTCCTTAAATATTTTATTGAATTCACCAATAAAGCCCTCTAGACCTGGGCCTTTCTAATAAATGGAAGAAATTTGATTCTAAATTAAATTTCTTTATAGATTTGGGGCTGTTTAGATGTTCTTATGTCATATTTGCTAGTTGTATTTTTCAAGGAATTTGTCCAAGCTGACATGTTTTTTTTTTTTAAAATATATTTTTATTGACTTCAGAGAGGAAGAGAGAGGGAGAGAAAGAGAGAAACATCAATGATGACAGAGAATCGACAATTGGCTGCCTCCTGCATGCCTCCCACTGGGGATCGAGTCTGCAACCCGGGCATGTGCCCTTGCCTGGAATCAAACCCAGGACCCTTCTGTCCGCAGGCCGATGCTCTATCCACTGAGCCAAACCAGCTAGGGCTGACTTATGTCTTGAATGTGGGTTATAGACCAAAAGATGGATAGGCATTTCAAGCACAGAGAGTTGCAGGGTCAGAAGTATGGAATGAGTTCAGGTGGGTGGGTATAAGTAGTTGTTGCTAGAGCATGAAGTGGTAGAAACAGATATTGACACCAAACTGTAGACAGGCTGCTCTGAGCCCTCTTTTCAACTATGCCTTGTCCTTGGGCCTTGACCTTGGCCTGCCTAGTCCAGCTATAGCCAAAATCCTGTTGAGTCAGTTGGGAGAGAATTCCTCACCCTTGCTTTCCTAGATTCCATTGCTAGGCCTATGAAATATATACTGTCACATTATCATGAGAAAAGGCATACAAATGTATTCATTTTTTTAATTATATTTTTTATTTGTATTACAACTGTCCAAATGTATTCATTTTAAATATTATATGCATGGAGGCATCATAGGAAAAAGACCCCAAAAAAGCAGTAAGAGCTTGTACACCCAAAGCATAGGGGATATGGGCTTCTTAGGAGAGAGTCAGGGATATTTTTTAAAAAGATGACTGGCCTTAGAACAAATGGGAAGTTTGGGACAAACTGTCTGGATGAAGTGGTGACTTCTAGTCTCCTCTCCTAGTGGGTGGAACTCCCAGGGAGGGGATGCAGGACAACAAAATTTTTTTTGGAGGATCTGTCTTTAGGTGAATCAGTGAAGTTCAGAGAAGGGCTCTCCTAGCATTTGCTGTTTTGCAAGTACCTTCAGCTCAAAATAATCAATATATACCAAAGTGCATATTTTGGGTGGTATGTCTTAAATTTCTTCAGTATCTGTTTACCTGTGTGTCCTGATTTCTGACCATCCCAGTCTGTCTTCAGCAAGAATCCTGTTAAATAGGTTTATATAATAGTAATGATTTTCTAGTTTATAAGTTTGTAATTTTAGGGTGAACTCTAGAGTGACATATTAAGGGTCAGACTTGACCACTTAGGTAACCACCTCCCTGTGTGTGTGTGACATAGATAAAACTTACCCCAAATTCCTCCTGTACTCCACCCATAGGAATGACACATGTTACTGATAACCAGCTTGTACTCTGATTAACACTTGTGTGATGACATATGTTACTGATAGCCACCTGGACTGCCGTGGGCCAGAACAGGCTTAAAAATGGGTCCCCAACTTCAGACATCGATCATCTTCCTGATCCACACTCCCCACTGCCTTGCTCCACGCCGGAAGGCAGAAGAACGGCCGGACCTCTGATCGTGAGACTTCGGTTGCCCTCCTCCCGCTGACTCGACCCAACCAGCCAGCCAGCCACCCAAAGATGGATCCGCCGCTGCCCGCAGAGGATGCCACTCTTCCCTGGGGCGCCGGTTAAGTCTGAGCCCGCAGCACCAGGTACCTTGTGAGTAATAAAGTGTGCTGTGTGATCTGCGGCTGCATATTCTTGTGTGGCGCCATTCCTCCGCAGTCTTAACTATATTAATGTCAGGTCAGATGATAGTGCCTACCCTCGGTCCTGCTTGCTTAGAGTCGTCTATTCGAGAGCCACTACTTCATGCTGAGCACCTGCACGGTTAAGCTTATCTCAAGGGACGCCTTGGATAGCGCCCCACATACTCTACTGACAGTTTAGCAAGAATTCCTACCCTGGATGTCTCCTCTTAGGGACTCTCCTAGCATTGACCATCTCCCTCCCCCCCACCCCAAACACACACACACACACACACACACACACACACACACACACACACTGTTTGTTGGCTTTAAACCCACAGCCTTCTGTCCTGCTTTGAGAGTTGGGCCACAGTTCTCGCCCCTATTATAATACCGGTAGTCTCAACACCCTATTGCCATAGTGCTGAATAAAGTTTTCACTGCTGTTTTAACAAGTGTCAGAATAATTTTTTTCTTTAACAGGGCCATGGTCTTAAGAATTTTTTAAATCTTTGAGGCATTAGAAAAAATCTGATGGTTAGATTTCTCAGTACAGTGGGACCTTGACTTACGAGTTTAATTTGTTCCGAGACCGAGCTCGTTAAGGAGCTCGTTAACTCAAATTACTCTATCAACTCAATGCTCGTTAACTCAAATTACTCTATCAACTCAATGCAAAAAATCGGCGGAGAGACAGCCGGTATCTCAAAAAACTCCTTAGTCAGGACACTCATAAATCAAGGCCCCACTGTACAAAGCTTGAAGTAATGATTCCTTTTGATGGGGTTCAGGACATCTTGGCACCTTGAATATTTTAAGCTGAAGAAATTGGAGAACTGGTAGGGTAGGTCCTGGAAGAATTCTCTAACCCGCCCCCTCCCCCGGTCCCTCACCCCCTGAAACAGTTTATAAGACTCTTCAATCAGAGGTGCCTTCCTTGTACCAGAGAAAGGAGCCTCTTATCTCCAAGGCAGAGGAGACGCTGAGAAGATTCTGAGAAACAGGCCCAGCTGTCTCCCCCAGGTCACCACACTGACTTTTTACCATTGTTCTGTCATATTCCTCCATGACCATTCACTCTTCCTCTCCAGCATAAAAACACTCAAGTTAGCGGTTCCTTTGGGCTCTCATTTACTTATGAAGGCTCCAATGTCATGTAAAACTTCCATTAAGTAGCTCTGGCCAGGTAGCTCAGTTGGTTAGAGTGCCATCCCAATATACCAAGATTGTAGGTTCTGTCCCCACCGAGGATACTCGGGATGAAAAGGCGCCACATGCTAACCTGAGTAGCTCAGGGAAGGCCTGCATGGAGACCTTGCAAACTCAGAGACCTGAAGTAAACACAAAGGATGATCTAAAATTAAAACTTTTTAAACTAAAAGCAGTTTATGGTGGGTAGTCATGTCCTCCCTGTTAATCAGTGTCTTCCCTGACGAAGGTCCATCTTTATCTTAACTAAGCCTGTCTATTGTCATTTGCTTCTAGGATAACATTTCTTTGGAAAGTCTGGGTAACTCCCCTTTTTCCAGACCTCACAAGGCACAAGATGTGCTGGGCTGCATATCTGGTGCTTTGGCCAGATGGGTCATGCTGTGCTGTCTGTTCCTAAAACACATAGATAGGAAGGTCTGACATCAGGCCAGGCCTTGAGATATGGTCTCATGGCCCCTTCCCAGCACGCAGGCCTTCTTTCTCAGAAGGCCCGGAAGTCTCATTCCAAATTCGGGAGACAAAGGACTAGAAAAAGTACAAATAAAGAGAGTTTCCTCCATATTGGGGGCCCAGAATTTGAAAGACACATTTTTCTCTGGGCCTCCACAGAATTTAATAATAAATGTAACTCTTGCAGTCAGCGCTGCACTTCAGCCTCTGCTTCGGCAGGGTGCTGTAACTATAGTCACTGGCCAGTTCAATAAATCTCGCTTGCTGTTTAAGACCTAATTGGAGTCGGTGGTCTTATTCTCGTGAATGTTGGTCCACAACACAACCAGTGCACCAGGACAGAGACCATAAATCCTCTCATTGTTTTATGTTAATTTTTTTTTACATTTATCTTTATTGTTGAAAGTATTATAGATAATTCCCTCTTTTCTCCCCATTGAACCACTCCCACTCCAAGCCACATGTAAGGTTAATCATTAACTGTTTATCCTGTATCCACTAATATAAAAGATGTGTGCATATCGTTTTACTTTTCATCCAATCCCAGAGGTTCCCCCACCCCATCCTTTGCTTTCTCCCACCTTCCTAATCTATCACCAAACACATACAACCATTGAATGCATAAATAAGTAGAACAGCAAATCAATGTTTCTCTCCTCTTCTCTCTCTCTTTCAAATCAATAATTAAGTTTTTAAAGAAAAACTTACAGCCCTAGCTGGTTTGGCTCTGTGGATAGAGCATCAGCCTGCAGACTGGAGGATCCCGGGTTTGATTCCAGTCAAGGGCACATGACTGGGTTGTGGGCTTGATCCCCAGTAGGGGTGTGCAGGAGGCAGTCAATCAATGATTCTCTCTTATCATTGATGTTTCTATCTCTCTACCCCCCCCCCTTCCTCTCTGAAATCAACAAAAATATATTTTAAAAAAAGAAAGAAAAATTTACCTTAAATAAAATGTATACTTTTCTCCTGTTATTCTGTCTTTATCAGTTTAATTTTCAGACCAAGCCAGGGACCCTGTGAGGGTCAAAGACAACTTTTTTTCCTTCCCTGTGCTTCCTGGGGATAGCTACATTAGGTTTTCCCCTTGCAGCTAACTTTAGTGAAATGAAATTAATGGCAATATATTGTTCCCCAAATTGAAGGAAAGGTGAGACCCAGGCTTGGAAAGGATAAAGACTGAGAAGACTTGAGAGTCCTGGAGCAGGAAGAGATGGGTGTCTCCCCATGGGGAACTGGGAAATTTTCAACCCCTTTATAACTCTGCTGAAGCTCCAATTCTGGTGAGAGTGGGTTTGTGTGGTCTCTAAAAGCCACAGATCTCAGCTCTACCTGTACCCTGAAATCTAGAGGGAAGTTTTTAAAAACATGTTGATTTCCTAGCCCTACCCCAGAGATTCTGGTGGGTGGTAATTGGTTGGACTCCCTCTGGGCCTTGGTCTTTTCCAGAGCACCTTGGGGAGAGGAGTGCTCCCTGGGGCGGGGCTGAGAGCCTGCACCCACCTGTAGGTGCTTTGAGGCAGGTGCCCTGCAAGTTGTTCTCAGCTAGTGTGGGGGAAACATAACTGCAAATAAAATCCTCTTTCACCCCAGAACATCCCTCAACAAAGTGTGGAGGGAAAGGGGCCACATGTTAACCTAAGCTCAGGATAGGCCTGAGGGCAGCCTTACAAACTCAGACACCTAAAGTAACCACAAAGTATGGCCTGAAATTAACTTTTTAACTAAAAGCAGTTTGTGGCAGGTGGTCATGTCCTAGGCTAGAATCTTCCCTAAAAAAAAAAGTGAACTTGAATTCCAGACAAGATGACAGCATAGGTAAGCACAGCACTCGCCACCTCCCACAGTGACACCAGAATTTACAACTGAAATACAGAGCAACCATGACTCAGAACCACCTGAAATCTAGCTGAACAGAAGTCCTACAACTAGGGCAGTGGTTCTCAACCTTGGCTGCACATTAGAATCACCTGGGAATCTTTTTAAAATCCTGATTTCTGGGCCCCATCCTCCGGAAATTCTGTTTCTTTGTTATGGGGTGGGGCCACAGCATTAGTAACAAAGAAAGAATTTCCGGAGGATGAGGCCCAGAAACCAGGATGTTAAAAAGACTCCCAGGTGATTCTAATGTGCAGCCAAGGTTGAGAACCACTGCACTAGGGAATTACATTAGAAGCACATGGAGACTGGTAGGAGGGGGCAGAGATCCAGGTGGAATCATGGAACCAGCTGGTCCAACACCCACGTGAGGCAGTTTAAAATGGGAAGAAATACTTGGCTATGGAGGTTTCCCAGAGGAGATGGGGTCCCTGCCTCACACCAGGACCCCAGCCAGGGTTCCAGTGCTGTGAAGAGAAGTCCCCATAACTTCTGGCTGTAAAAACCAGTGGTGACTGTTGCGGAGTGACACCTATGCTTCTGGAGTTCCAGGCAATTTCTCTTTTAAAAAAATATTTTTATTGATTTCAGAGAGGAAGGGAGAGGGAGAGAGATAGAAACACCAATGATGAGAGAGAAGCACTAATCAGTTGCCTCCTGCACGCCCTCTACCAGGGATGAGCCTACAATCTGGTATGTGCCTTGACTGGGAATCAAACTGTGACCTCAGGTCGATGCTCAACCACTGAGCCACAATGGCCTGGCCAGGCAGTTCCTCTTAAAGGGCCTGCACATGGACTTACTTGGACTCACTCCTTCTGAGCTCCAGCACTGGGGCAGCAGTTTGAAAGGAACCTGGGACATTTGGGGACGAACTAACTCATCTGGAATCAGGGCAAGAGCTGGAGGGCAGCCTGCTCCCAGACAGAAGTGCTGGCAGAAGCCAGCATTCCTTTGCTGAGCCATCCCTGTCACAGAGCTGACAGGCTGGGCCTTATCTGCATCTCCATCAACCTGGCTCTCATCTTTTGCTCTGCCCTGGTGATTCCCTGACACCCTGCCCCTCCCTTCTTGCAGTCTCATCCAAACCATTTCCAGTGGCTTTTCCATACAACTGGCCTATCTTGCCTCATTCTTTGGACTTTGCTAAAATAAAACAAGCAGCAGCTGTGCCCCATACCTCTCAATAAGTGGCCCTAGGCCTGGCACTAGCAGCAGCCCACCTTGGTTCAGAGCTTGGCCTCTCCTGGGCACCTTCAAGAGCAACACAAATAGCAGCCATTTGCAGATTGCTTTGTAGCTCATGCTGTATGGCCCCAGGCAGGGGAAAGGCAGAGGCTGACTTTCCACCTCTTGGGAGGCCCCAGAGCCAGTGCACCCAGTGTTCAATTTGGACCACACTGGATTACAACCCTACCATCTCCACAAGTGACACACTCAGGGGGCAGACTCAGTGAGCACCAAAGCCCCACTGAAGCAAGTCCTGCTTCATAGGGTTGGCTCAGAGACCTATGGAGTGGGTCTTCAGCTATAATTGCAGCTGATCCTTGCAACAGATTGGCCTGGGGGTCAATCCCTCCTAGTGACTCCAACATAAATCAAGGCTCAACTACAATAAGAGAGTGCACACAGCTCACACAGGGGCACACCTGGAATGCCCAGCCCAGGAGACTGGGGAGGCTGAATCACTGGGCGCTATAGGCCACCTACTACACATGGCCACTCTACCAATTCTGGGAGACATAGCAGATCTACCTAACACAGGGAAGCAGCCAAAGTGCAGAGACAAAGAAACATGTCACAAATTAAAGAACATAAGTAATCTCCAGAGAAAGAACTAAATGAAATGAAAGCAAACACACTACCAAATACAGAGTTCAAAACAATGGTTATAAGGATGCGAAAGGAACTGAATGAGAACTTCAAGAAACTTAGTGAGAATTTCAAGGAAATTAATGAGAACATCAACAACATAAAAAAGGACCAGCCATGCCGAAACCAGTTTGGCTCAGTGGATAAAGCGTCGGCCTGCGGACTGAAAGGTCCCAGGTTCGATTCCGGTCAAGGGCATGTAACTGGGTTGCGGGCACATCCCCAGTAGGAGATGTGCGGGAGGCAGCTGATCGATGTTTCTCTCTCATCGATGTTTCTAACTCTCTATCTCTCTCCCTTCCTCTCTGTAAAAAATCAATAAAATATATTTAAAAAAGAAAACAGTCAGAAATGAAGCATGCACAAACTGAAATAAAGAATAATTTACAGGGTATCAACAGTACAGGACACCGAGAATTAAATCAACAATTTGAAATATAAAGAAGCAAAAATCACCCAATCAGGAGAGCAAAAGGAAAACAGAATCCAAAAATATGAATATAGTGTAAGAAGACTCTGGGACAACTTCAAGAGTATCAACATTTGCATCATCAGGGTACTGGGAGAAGAAGAGAGGGAGCAAGCTATTAAAAATCTATTTGAAGAAATAATGACAAAAAACTTCCCCTACCTGGTGAAAGAAATAGACTTACAAGTCCAGGAAGTGCAGAGTCCCAAACAAGAGGAACCCAAAGAGGCCCACATCAAGACACATCATAATTAAAATGCCAAGGGTTAAAGACAAAGATAATTTTAAAAGCAACCAGAGAAAAACAGTTAGTTACCTACAAGGGAGCACCCATACGACTGTCAGCTGATTTCCCAACAGAAACTTTTCAGGCCAAAAGGGAGTGGCAAGAAATAATCAAAGTGAGGAAAAGTAAGAACCTACAACTAAGATTACTCAACCCAGCAAAGCTATCATTCAGAATTGAAGGTCAGATTAAGAGCTCCACAGTTAAGGAAAAGCTAAATGAGTTCATTACCACCAAACCAGTATTACATGAAATGCTAAAGAGTCTTTTTTAAGAAGAAGAAGCAATAAAAGATAAAAAATATGAACAATAGACAAGAACCTCCACACATCTTACGGACTGCAGCTCTAACCCAGGAGGGAAGAATGTCATGGCGGCGGCCAAGCTCTTGAACCTGTCCCTGGTGGTACACAGACCTGGGGACCTGCACCTGGAGAACTATATTTCGGAACCAGGCCCAAGGAAGATGCTGCTTAAGATGCATTCTGTTGGAATCTGTGGCTCAGAAGTCCACTACTGGCAGCACGGTCGAATTGGGGATTTTGTTGTGAAAAAACCAATGGTTCTGGGTCATGAAGTTTCAGGAACAGTCTTAAAAGTAGGATCATTGGTAAAGCACTTTCAACCAAGTGATTGCGTTGCCATCGAGCCTGGTGCTTCCTGAGAAACTGATGAATTCTGCAAGATTGGCCAATTTAACCTGTCACCGTCCATCTTCTTCTGTGCCACAGCCCCCGGTGATGGGAACCTCTTCCGGTTCTATAAGCACAATGCCAGCTTCTGCTCCCAGCTTCCTGACAATGTCCTCTTTCAGGAAGAGGCCCTGATTGAGCCACTGTCTGTGGTGATCCATGCCTGCCAGCGAGCTGGAGTCACCCTGGGGAACAAGGTCTTTCTGTGTGGTGCTGGACCAGTTGGACTGGTCAGTTTGCTAGTGGCCAAGGCAATGGGTGCAGCTCAAGAGGTGGTGACTAATCTGCCTGCCTCTCTGTAGTCTAAAACCAAGGAAGTTGGGGCTGACTTTGTCCTCCAGATCTCCAAGGAGGACCCTCAGGAAATCAACAGTAAAGTGGAAGATCTCCTGGGGCACAAGCCAGAAGTCACCATCGAGTACACTGGGGTGGAGACCACCATCCAGGCTGGCATCTACGCCACTTGTGCTGGTGGGACGTGATGCTTGTGGGACTGGGTTCTGAGATGACCAGTGTGCCCGTAGTGCATGCAGCCCCCCAAGGGGTGGAGATCAAGTCGTGTTTCGATACTGCAACACATGGCCGATGGCAATTTCAATGCTTGCGTCCAAGTCTGTGAATGTAAAGTCCTTAGTGACCCATAGGTTTCCTCTGGAGAAAGTGCCGGAGGCCTTTGAAACATCCAAAGAGGGACTGGGGTTGAAAGTCATCATCAAGTGCAACTCCAACAACAGGAATCCCTGATGTTAATTGAGCTCTGCCCTCATTCCCACCCTCTCAGCATCTCAGGGCTAAATGGCTAGGCAAGGGTGGGCTTTAAGGCAGAAGTTTTTTTTTAAGTAGTAAGGATAATTAAAATAATTCATTATAAACAGAGAGCCTTACACAGAAGAGCTGGTAGGCCTTAAAACACAAGTAGGGATAGTTGGGGGAACCTGTAGTCACAATGACTGTTTCTGCTGAGCAGAGTTCAGCAAGTGGAGCCGAGAGTGTGGCCGGCAGATGTGGGAATCCCCCTCCTTCCCGCAGCGCCTGAGTTAAGTGAGGAAAGAAATCTGTCCCTTGAGTTCCTGGTTCCACCGTGACTGGCCAGGTGGGGGATGGGAGGCTGAGTTATGAAGACACAACTTCATTAACTGGCCCAGAAGCTGATTTTCAGGAAAATCTGCAGCTCGGGGTCTGGGATGAGGGGCTGTCAGCAGTTTTAGTTTAAAGCACAGTGTTTCTAGACATGGGTGCTATTTGGTTTGATAACAAAAAAGAAGAATAAGGGACTGCCCTTCCTGGGTCTAGTGTAATTATAAACCCAATCAAACAAATAAAACCAAAATCCCACATGAGGTTAAACCAGCTTGCATTCCCCAAATGTAGAAATAGTCAGGGAAATGAAAAAAAAAGAAAAAGAAATAGTCAGGAAACTACTCAACACTGCTTGAAGACTGCCTCTTTTGCAACCTGAGAGAATTGTGTTTGCAAGGTGAATAACCACCTTCCTAACAGTTCCCCCACTTCCTTCCACTCTTCAGGGGCAGCCACTGCAGACTTCTTTGTCACTAAGCAACCAGGAGATACCTAACTAAGGACAGTCACAGGGAATCCCCAAGGGAGACCTTAAACCATGGCTTTGATTAGCCTGGAGGGTTTGGTCAGTGCACCACAGGAATAGCATCCCCTTCTAGTCTCAGACTCACGCATGATTATTATACAATTCCATGTAATTCTGAGGAGGCAGAAGAAAGCTAGATAGACAGATACGGGGACCCTGGGGGGTAGAGGGTGGGGAGTAGGGGGGAGGAAGTAAAATCAGGCAGGGTTGTTAGGGGGCAGAAATAGAATGTTGAGTACTAACTATGGTCATTGAAAATATAATCATGCTCTGTTAACCGTGATTGCCTTGTTCTGGTTAAAGAAGGACATTCTGACCTGGCTGAGAGTTGTATGCTCCTGGGACCTGGGAGTCAACCTTTGAATGCTGTCCATTCTCATTCAAGAACTGCCTATTATCATGGAAAGATTAACAACCTTGTTGCCCAAACAACGGAGTCCCACCCCAGCCTCCTACTTCCCCAGGCCTGTAATCCCTACTTCCCCATGTAATCTTTGTCCTACCCTATATAAGCAGCTGGTTTATGGTGGGGGGTTGGAGAGCAGGTTTTTGTGGATGACCTGCTGCTCTCCCATACTGCTGGCATCAATGGAATAAACACTCATGTATGATTCAACCCTGTCTCTGCTTGACTCAAGTAGTAACAGGCAGCCCAGACCCTTTGATTCTCAGGTTACAGAGTTACTAAGGCACCCCAACTGGGTGGGGTAGGAAGGCCAAGTGTGAGAGGCATGAGATTTAACATGTATGACTATTGCTAAGAGAGGCAGCTTGCAGATAACCAATCACAAGGCAGTGAGGCGTGTAAACCAATCTCAAGGATGTAGCTAAGGCAAAATTCTTTGAAAGGACCAACCAGGAACTAACAAGCATCCTATATAATAAAACCCTAATATGCAAATCGACGGGATGGTGGAATGACTGGTCGCTATGACACACACTGACCACCAGGGAGCAGACGCTCAATGCAGGAGCTGCCCCCTGGTGGTCAGTGCGCTCCCACAGGTGGAGCGCCGCTCAGCCAGAAGCTGGGCTCATGGCTGGTGAGCACAGCGGTGGTGGCAGGAGCCTCTCCCCCCTCCGCGGCAGCACTAAGGACCTCTCTGGGGATGTCCGCCTGCTGAGGGCACAGGCTGGGCTGAGGGACCTCCTCCTCCAGTGCACAAATGTTGTGCACCAGGCCTCTAGTAATATATATATATATATATATATATATATATATATATATATAATATGGCAGGAGATGCTCTCCCTGTTGCCCACATGGCCTATGGCCACTGGGCCTCCACACACAGGCTCATAGACTTCCATTAGCGTGGATGCTGAACTACACCCGGCTGCAACATGGAAAGGAAGCCTGGACGCTGGCTGCTCCTGGAACCCCAGCGGCACCTGTTCCAGGACTGGCTACTCCCAACAAAATTCAATTCCACTAACCGTCTTTGCCTGTGACTTCATTCTCCAATTTCACGAGACAACGAACTCAGACTCAAAACCCCCACATTTTGGTTTCAGTTCTGGTAACTATAAACAAATTTTTCCCCCTTCTTATAGCCAGTTAAGACTCTTGGTATCTTTCTGAATAACCTCTCTAAAACTGTGACCTTATTTTAATTTTTCTGTGGAACAGTTGGGTCCAATCACATTGAGCCCATTTGTGACTTTAACATTATTAGTCATGAATGAGGATATAGTAGTTGTGACATAGCTTGGGCTGCAGCCTTTAACCCCTCACTTCAGCTGTGGGTGGAGGGTGGCTTTGAAGAGGTTCTGGTTTTCTTGTGACCGGGGAAAGCTGAGCAGTGCCTGGAATTCCTCAAACTGCTTTGGGTAATAAATTCTGCTTGGTAGTGCTTGAAAAACAAAAAATGAACAAGAAAATGGCAATACATGCATATCTACCAACAATTGAATCTAAAAATCAAAATAAATGAATGAGTAATCTACTGAACAAAATAAACTGATGAGTAAAAGAACCAAGAGGCATGGAAACATGGAATAGACTGACAAATCTCAGAGGGAAGGGGGGAGGAGGACCGGGAAGAGAGTAACCAAAGAATGTATATGCATCTATGCAATACCTGTGGATCTAGACAATTAGGTGGTAAAGGCCTGGGGCCGGAGGAAAACTGGTGTAAGGGAGTAACGGGGGTGGGGGAATAGGGAGACGTCTCTTGCCGGCGGCTGACAAGCAGATCCTGAGTGACAGATGAATGGATTATTTTGACACGTTTCTGTGAAAGAGAGGCTAAGGGACTGCTTGGCTATAGGAGCCAACAGCCCTGTTTGCTTAGGCTTTTATTGTAACAATAGCTTTAACTAAAGTTAACTACTAGCAGGGTAAGTATTCTTGAGAAGACACATGAGATTGTAGTGTCCTTTAAGCAAGAACGTGTCTAAGTAAACATCCAGGGGCTCAGACTTGTTTGGAAAAGTCAAGGCAGGGGCTGCCTGCCTTCAGCCAACTTCTGTCCCATGCCTCCCCACAATCTCTAATACTCTCAACAACAAAGGTTTAAAAAAAAGTCGATCTTTACCTTAACTGAGCCTGTCTATTGTCTTTTGCATCTACAATAACATTCCTTTGGAATGTCAGGGTAACTCCCCTTTCTCCAGACCCCTCAGGGCACAACTAATGCACCAGGTTGGATACCACAAATCCTCTCATTGTTATCGTTATTATCGTGTTAATTGTTGACTGTGAACTATCCAGTACCCGCTTAGGTAAAAATGCATGTGTCTATCATTTTACTTTTCCTCTAATCACAGAGGTTCCCCTCCCTCCCTCTGCTTTCTCCCTCCTCCCTATTCTATCACCAATGGATTTTATGTAACCTATTTGCAACATCTCTTTTGATTGTAATGTATAAAATAAGGTACAAAACTCCCATTCTCTGGAGCATTTTCTCAATCCGTTGAGATTTTACTTCCCAGCAATTGCCAACATTTCAGCTCACATAAATTCACAAAAATACTTACAGGCTTGAATATTCTTTATGTTGACAAGAGGTAGAAGCGGAAGAAACTCTTATTACCAGGTAAGCATTAAATCAGAGTGTGATGCACAGTATAGGCAACTCACTGAAAGGATTGGGGAGACTGAAAGGAATCCCACACTTTGGTTCATTCCCAAGGCACACAACCATCGTCTTAGGTGAGCCTTCCCATTTGGTTGGTGAGAGTTCTTTTGTTAACACTCATCTGAGGATATTTTCCCATTGATTTTTAGAGAGAGTGGAGGGAGGGGGAGAGACAGAGAGAGCTAGAAACATTGATGTGAGAGAGATGCATCAACTGGTTGCCTCCCTCATGCACCCTGACCAGGGCCAGGGGTAGAGCTTGCAACCAAGGTAGTGCCTTTGTCTGGAATTGAGCCTGGTGTTGTGGAATTGGTGCGAAAGAAGCAACAGGAGAGAGACCTTTAACCCAAGCAGCGCTGCTGGCTCAGGGGATTCAAAGATCCAAAGCCTGAACCAACGATACAATGAGATTGCCCCACATATATATTCCTAGGTTTCTTTGTTTTCTATCTGTTTCCTAACTGCCAGGCTTTTGTGGAGGGCTTCCTTGCCCTTCCTGAGTCAGTCAGCCTGGGGAAGGTAGGTTGTATCTAATGCCTGGTCTGGGTGGCGCCAGTGAAGTCCCCTCTAGCTAAGCTGTTACATTCTTGGTTTATGGCCCTTTGTAAATTGGGAGTAATTAGGAAAACAGGTCTTGCTAGACCAGGTTGTTAAGAAAGGGGTAGTGACTTAATTACAGGCTATCAAGAAGGTACAATAGGATACTGATTACCGGAGCCAGGCTGCTAGCTCTCCTTCATTCTCTCACACTGGGACCCTTCCATCTGAGGGCTGACTGACACTGTCCACTGAGCCAAACCCGCCAGGGAAGCTTTGCCATTTGGAGTCGGGTGACAGGCTGGCTCCCCTCCTCCCAGGCACGGGCTGGGCTTCTCAGAGACCCACTCCGAGCCCTCAGGAAACATTGCTTTAAGACCAGGGAGAGGCCATTAAAGACCTACATTCATTTAAAAAGGACAGGCAAAGACATTCTAACAGAAAGGGCGAGGAAGAAGTCTCTTATTTTCACTGGGATAACGAAGCCTCCTTTCAATTCACGTTTGTTCCAACTGGGGAGCGGAGCCCTCTCCATTTGCCTGCAGCTGCCCTGTAATTCCCGCATTTGCTGGCATACAGACTCCCCACCCGCACCCTCACCACCACCCCCTCCACCACCTTCCACCAAGACGAGGCCCTCACTGTCTGTCCTACAAGGATTTGCTCAGTCACTGTCCTGAAGCTTGGCTCAGCAGGGCCTGGGTGTGAGTTGGAATGTGACCTAGACTTGGGCTCACAAGGAACCAGCGGCCCACTGGCCTCAGACCGTGAGAGCTCTGGGAAAGGACTAGGATGCTGGCTGCCAGGCTCCAGACACTCCGCAGCGCCCAGAGCACCACCAGCGAGGCCACAGCGTGTTGCAGATGGGGGTGTTGTGGGTTTCTGCGGTTCTGGAGGGCCTTGTCTCACCGGCTGTTCTGGCGCGTTCTAAGCAAAAGGCTTGCATCATCCTTGCAGGAAGTCACGGTCAGCGGCAGTGGTCACCTTTTACAAGGGCAAACATAATCTTCTCTTGTTAACGTATGAAATATCCAAACCTGTAAAGAATTCTTTGGTTTATTTGAGCCAAACTGTTGACAGTTGCGGGAAGCAGAATCTCACGGGACTGGGATAATGCTCCGGAGAATGGTGGTTTTTCACCTGTTTTTATAGATTGCAATCAAAGGAGGAGACGTAGGTGGGTTACAGAAATCCATTGGTGAGAGTTTAGGGAGGCGGGAGAAAGCAAAGTGGGGAAACCTCTGGGATTGGATAAAAAGTAAAATGATAGACACATACCTTGTTTACTTAGGTGGGTGCAGGATAGTTAATAGTCAACAATTAACACGATAATTATGAAGAATTTGTGTCTCTGTCCTGGTGTCCAGGGCATCTGGTTGTGCCCTGAGGGGGTCCGGAAAAAAGGGAAGTTACAAGTTACCTTGATGCAAAAAGACAATAGGATCAGTTTAAAGTAAAGATTGACCTTGTCAGGGGAGATACCGGCCTAGGAGGCGACTGCCCACCATCACTGCTTTTAGTTAAAGTTTAATTTCAGACCATCCTTTGTGGTTACTTTAGGTCTCTGAGTTTGCAAGGCCGCCATGCCATGCAGACCTTCCCTGAGCTTGTCAGGTTAGCATGTGGCCCCTTTTGTCCACAAGCCAACTGTTGACAATTGCCGGGAAGCAGAATCTCAAGGTCATGAGATAATGCTCCAGGAAATGGCATTTTATACCTTGTTTTATACATTACAATCAAAGGAGGAGATGTAGGTGGGTTACATAAAATCCACTGGTGATAGATTAGGGAGGCGGGAGAAAGCAAAGCAGGGAAACATCTGGGATTGGATAGAAAGTACAATGATAGACACATACTTATTTTACTTAGGTGGGCGCAGGATAGTCAACAGTCAACAATTAATGCAGTAACAATGAGGGGACTTGTGGTCTCCACAGAGTGGGGCCTGGGCTATGAGGGGTCTGGGAAAAGGAAAAGTACTTTGACATTCCAAAGATACGTTGCTGGAGATGCAAAAAGACAACAGGCTCAGTTAAGGTAGAGATCAACCTTTGTCAGGGAAGATTCCAGACTAAGTATGACCACCCACCACAAACTGCTTATTAATTTAAATGTTTTCATTTCAGACCATCCTTTCTGGTTCCTTTAGGTCTCTGAGTTTGCAAGGCCACCACGCAGGCCTTCCCTGAGCTCATCAGGTTGGCATGTGGTCTCTTTCGTCCACACTCTCATCTAATGGAAGGCACGATAGGAAAGAAACTCCAAACGCCACCAGTGGAAAGGGCTGTGCTTAAGAAGAATCCTTCCCACAGCTGAGTGGCACCACTTCTCTTGAAGTATGGTAGCAACCATCAGGTAGAAACTGTAGTTTAACTCTAACCCTGGTGTTTGGCTTAACAATAGAAAAGTTATTTTGATTTTCTGAATTGTATAAATCATCCCTTTCGATTGAATGCCTTATTGATTGAATGACTATCCTATTGATTGTGATCTTACTGGTTATCGAAGCACATTCTTCTGTACCTGGGAAACAGGACAGCACAATTACCCTAAATTGTTTTAGTGGCCACAGGTGGTGCGTTCCAGCTGACTCAGTGGTCCCGAGACCAGAACAGCACAATTACTCTAAATTGTCCTGACAACTCAGTGGTCAGGAGACCCGAGGGCTCTAGATAATGTATTTCTGTCAATTCAGTGACCCCGAGACCCGAAACTGTAATTAACATGCTTAATTCTGCTTCTGTAATCTGCTTTTTTGGGAGCCAGGTGCCGCATTCCAAACCCTGGGATGTAATCAATACCTTTGTGATTTTTGCCTATATAAGTCTGGATTTGCCACCATCTTATTGCTATGAGATTTGGGAATGGCCCCTCATAGTCCCGGATTGCAATAAACGTGACTCTTTAATTCGACTTCTTGAGGCGTCCTTCTGTGACTCGCGGGGTGCGTTACAACACTCTCGCCTTGGACCGCTTTCCTGCGCTCGTGTCCACGTTCAGAGCACGAGGCCTGCCTCTGGGAGCCGCAGGGAGACTTGGAGCAGCTGCCAGGCGGGAGGCTTACAGGAAGTGATACCGCTGTAATGAGCTAACTCTCACCTCTGCGTCTGGATAGTCAGTGACCAGAAATCATGCAAGCACACATGGGTGCTCACCCCGTTTCATCCAGGGAGCTGTATATAAAGTCATGCTTCTTGTCAGTGAATGTTTATTCCACTTTTACACTAAGTTTCAAATAAATACCAGTACATTTCTGGCACAAATTCATTTTGTTGCCACTATCACTAGCCCTAGCTAATTTTTAGGCTACTTGAATATGTTATTGTGTCAATGTAAGCAATGTTTTAACCTGCAGAGAATTTTCCGTATGAGTTTATTTGAGCTAAACGGATGATAATTGCTGAGAAGCAGAATCTGAATGGATTGAGAAAATGCTCCGGAGAATGGCAATTCTGCACCTTATTTTATACATTACAATCAAAGGAGGATGGGTAAGTGGGTTACATGAACTCCACGGATGATAGATTAGGGAGGCGGGAGAAAGCTGAGCAGGGAAACCTCTGGGATTGGATATAAAGTAAAACAAACAGACACATGCTGTTTTTACTGAGGTGGGTATAGGATAGTTGGCAGTTAACAATGAACAAGATCACAATAACAGTGAGGGGTTTTGTGGTCTCTTCTCGGGTATAGTGATGGGAGTGGGAAAAGGAAATGACCCTGACATGCCAAAGGTATGCTAGTGTAGATGCTAAAGGACAATAGACGGCTCAGTTAAGGTAAAAGATACCAGCCTAGGGCATGACTGCCCACCAGGACGTGCTTTTAGGTAGACGGTTTTAAGTTCAGACCATCCTAAGTGGTTACTTTAGGTCTGAGTTTGTAAGGCTGCCACACAGGCCTCCACTGAGCTTCTCACGTATAGTATGTGGTATGTGGCCCCTTTTTTGTCCACAATTGTAAAGAAATGATTTCTTTCCCCCGCATTGACTTTAAAGAGAGGAAGGGCACAGGGTGCGGCGGGGGTGGGGGGGGGGCACAGAAAGAGAGATCAGTTTGTTGTTCCACTTACTTATCATTGGTTGATTCTTGTATGTGTCCTGAAGCAGATCAAACTGGCAACCTGAGTATTGGGATGACTCTCTAACTGTTACAGAAGGCAAAAGAAATACCAAGCACACTTCCTAGAGAAAGGGAGGGACCCCGTTTATTCACACTAGTGGGCTCTGGGAATCATTTCCAGATCAGAGTGAAGAGACATGCGGAGAGCCTGTCGGCATATATCCCGCTGGGGTCTTTGTGTTGCAGATAGGCCCCCTTCTGGCCCTGCAGGAGGCCCCAGTTGTCAGGCCACATCTGATGGTCCGTCCTGGCACCCGCATAACAACCCTCCAACGCCCCCCCCCCCCCCCAGGGCAGTGCATTGTTCACAGTTTCTATGGCCTGACACGCCTTGCAAGACCAGTTTCCTCCTCATAACCACCTGACTACCTGGCCAAGGCAAGAAGTGATTTTGTTAGAATTTTGACAAGATCTCTTTGCTCTAGTTATTTTTCTACATCTTTAATAGATTTTAACAAGTTGACTGTATTTTTTTTAGAGCAGTTTTAGGTTCACTGTAGGGGCTAAAAAAGTATTACTACTTTTCCTCCCACTCTCTAAGTGTTTCTGGGCTGGGCTAATTATCAAATTAACAGAGACAGATTAACAGAAGAAAAATGATTTTTCAGACTTATATATATGGGAATTCACCTAAGCATGAAAATTCCAAAGGCGGTGAGGCAACATTATGTATATAAGACACTTTTGCATAAAAGAGAAAAGGGGTCGGACAAAATAATAGATTTCAGAAGCAAGAATGAATGACTTAGAGGTAATTGAGGAAGAATGAAACACATGTGGCAGGAAAGTCCTTGCTAGGCAACTCAGAAACGATGGGACGCAGGGGTATCTCGCTAGCAGCAGTGAAGTATAGTAGCAGTCATCTCAGGTGGAAACTGTAGTTTCACTTTAACCCTGCTATTGGGCCTAACAATAGAAAAGTTATTTTGATCTTATAAATCATCCCATTGGACATGGACCGGGGCATAGTGTGCTAGGGGTGTGCTAGGGACATAGGGGCAGGGACCATAGCATAGAAAAATTACTGGTTGTCTTAGAAAAACAATGTATTATGATTAAACCCAACCAGGTGTAACCCCGTTTTCCTCCCATTTGTACTTGTGAACTTTTTGTGAACTTTTTACCCTGCCAGTTCTAGGAACAGCTAACGAAACGCTTTGTAGTTTTTGCAAATGAAAGCTTTGCTGCACTCTCGGTGGGGACTGCAGCTGCGAGGCTCCCTTGTGAGGAGGTACGTGCTGTAAGTCGCTGGCCAGCTTAATAAAGGCTCTTAAATTTAAATTCTGAGTCGGTGGTCCATCTCGCTGATTGAACCCATAACAGCAGCACCCCCCGCCCCTTCCCAGTCTGAAGCCCTTCTATTGCCCATGCTTAATTCAAATTAGGCTAAGGTGACCTCTAAGATCTCCTTCCTAACGCAGGTTTCTCTGTCTGAATCCTTCGGGCAGGAAACTGGTGAGGGTCAAAGTTTCCCTCTGAGTCCTGTTTTTCTAATAAACAGCTTAAAAGCAAGACCCAAGAGGCAGCTTCAGGTGGCAGAATTTTGGTTCCCTCCAACAGTTAGTTTGAGAAGAAGGTACAGCGAGTCCCCCAGACTCCCTGCCCCCACACCTGCACAGCCTCCCCCTCGCCAGCATCCTACCGTTGCGCTGCATCTGTTGCAATTGATGAACCTACATGGACACGTCATCATCACGCAGAGGCCAGAGTGGACACCAGGGGTCGCTCTCGGTGTTGCACATTCTAAGGTTCAATGTGTCGTGCCATGCATCCACCAATACAGTACCCCAGAGAACACTTGTCTGGTTTGGCTGCTTTTCTGGGCCTGGAGCTGAGGCACAACTGAGGCTTAGATGCTATCTCTAGGGAGGAAAGGTCAGGGGTCCAAACCGCATGACCAGCGATGTGCCAGGGGAGGAAAAGCCACCCTGGGGGCAGGCCCTTTGTTGTAATGTCCCCACGAGTGGCACAAAGGACGCAAGATCAAATCAATGAGTCATTTAATCAGTAAAGCCGGCGACTGCAAGGGAGAAGCGGCCCCAAATCTCCCAGTGCCCCCTTGGCCGAAACATCAGACTTATATAGGCAAATGTCACAAAGGTATTGATTACATCTCGAGGTTTGGAATGAGGAACCTGGTTTGCAAAAGCAGTTTGTTACAGAAGCTTAGATTGAGCAAGTTAGTTATCTACAAAGATTAATTATAGTTTCAGGCCTTGGGACCACTGAGTCAACGGCAACACATTATCTGGAGCCACTGAAGCCATTTAAAGTAATTGTGTTGTCCTGGTCTCCAGGTACAGAGGAATGTGTTTTGAAAGACCAATAAAACCACAATCAATGAGGTATTCAATCCACAATCAATGGGGTACTCAATCGAGTGGGATGATTTGTATAAGTTTGGAAAATCAAAATAACTTCTCTATTGTTTTAGCAAGCAGATAATTACAGAAGGGTTAAAGTATTAAACAGCAATTGTTACCCGAGATGATTGCTACCACGCTTCACCTTTTTCCCCAGTTTGCCCCTTGCTAGGCACCTGGGGCTTTCTGCGCTGGTGTCCCTCTTTTGGTACCTGTCCATTGTCCTTGCTCTGCTCATGTCTGTCTAAATGCCTATTACACAGTCATTCATTTAAAAACATATTAGTATTGTTTAATGCTTTATTTTTAAAATGTTCAAAGTATTGTACAGTTGACATACAATATTATAGTTTCAGATGTACAACCTAGTGGTATGGAGCGGGTGTGAGATGGGGTAGTGGTGGTAGGATTCTCTAGATAGGGTGGTAGGCTCTCAGCCTGCTGAGATGGAGGAGCCTTAGGCTGGAGAACAGGGGGATGGTCAGAGAGATCAAAAGTGGTAAAAGAGGAGAAGGATTTGAGTCTCTGGGGCTTAAAAAAGGAAAATCTAGGAGGGAGAGCAGCTAAGGGCAGAGCGAATGGTTAATGCAGAAAAGGGGAGGTATCAGCAGGGAGAGTAGGGAGAGATAGTTTCTTGTTGATTTTTACTTACCTGAACTATGCTGGACTCAAGGCCGCAAGCTGCTACTAAGCACAGTAAGTTTTTCTCTGTCCCGTTTTGTTCTCTTTAATCCTTCCAATTAGACTGATACAATATACTTGAGATTACATAGGGAAGCAGTTCTTACCTGCTCTTAGTAATCTAAGAAATACTGGCTGTTTAATCATTAAAGGATTGAGGTTTCTAAGAATAAGGAATTACTGATAGAAGGTCTAAGGCATGGTTATGCATTTTTAAAGGACACAGAAAGGAGGTTTGAAGGCTAATTTAGAAGTATAAAATTTATAAAGGTTGTGTATGTAATAAGAAGGAGAAGAGAAATGTTAAAAAGAAATTAATCAAATAATACAGGCCAGTAAGCCAGAAAGAGTAAATAATTTACATTCTGCCTCCCTAAACAGAGGGTAAATTGTTATGCCAAAGGACTTAGGGGGGACTGATAATAACTCTGGAGAGTCCATAAAAAGGACTGGCAAGGAAAATCAGATCTTAAGGCAGGTCACTAGCTTTTTCTCCTTACATAATTCCTCCAAAATTTGGCAATACTTAATAAATAAATCATGGCAATACATTTCTTTGCATAAATGCAATAAGACCGGTTTCCAATAGTGGTTTTATTGACTGAAAACTTTGACTGGAGTATCATGTTTTAAAGAGCCCTGTCTGAGCTCTGAAGACTTGAAGCCAATAAGAGTGCCATGGAGAAAGCCTGGCATCTTGCTTGGTAGCCCTGAAAATAGCTGGCGCTGGAGCATCTGGCCCACGCCCTACCATCACTGGCGGTTGGTCAGACTACAAGGGGAGCAATAAGGGCACCTCTGTGTCCCTGCAGAACCCCCACGCACTCTGGACCGTGACGAGTAGGAGGGCTGCTGAGAAGGGCCTTAAAGCAAGGACAATGGGCCCAGGCAGAGCCACTGCAGGTGAGGAATTCACCTAACTCAGCAGATACTACAGGCAGGCCTGATGGCAGCTAGATGGCTTGGCTTCCTGGCCCTACGGGGCACATTAAGATTCAATCATGAAATTCCAGCAAAGGTAGTCAGTTACCATTCTTGTTGTGTTTATGCAAACAATCAGTAAATAAATTAGTATTTTAATAAACAGAGGGATAATTTTAAGGAGAAAAACTCTATTTCAATAGAGGTTATTAAAAATGAAATGCTTTCTTTCCCTCCCACTGGACCATTTGTTACAGTTTGTCTCCTCCTGGTCACAAGCCCACCTCCTATGCCCAGGCCTCATCGTCCCTCTGACAGACAGCAAGGATCTCTTGGCTCTGAGAGAAACTTCTGACCCGCCTCAGCAGGAAGTAATTAAAGAAGAAATCCAACGTCTGTTTTCCCTGAAACAATTCTGAGCCAGGATCCTTGAGGTAATATAGGAGGCAGTTAGACAGACATGAGCAGAGCAAGGGCGGTGGGCCAATTGGCACTGCCAGATGTAACTAAGTCTTTCCAACTCTATGTATGTAAGACAAGGGGACTCCCCAGAAACAACAGGGAACTAGGCTGCAGACGAAGCAGCCCGGGAGGCTGCCCTAAAACCAGTGGGGCCTCTACAGATTCTCGTGACTCTTCCAGACCCTGAACTACCCATCTCACCAGCTTACATGGAACCCCAATCTAGAAAAGCTGAAATCCATACCAATCTTTTTTTTTTTTTTAATATATTTTATTGATTTTTTACAGAGAGGAAGGGAGAGGGATAGAAAGTTGGAAACATCCATCAGCTGCCTCCTGCACACTCCCCACTGGGGATGTGCCTGCAACCAAGGTACATGCCCTTGACCGGAATCGAACCTGGGACCCTTGAGTCCGCAGGCAGATGCTCTATCCACTGAGCCAAACCAGTTAGGGCCATAACCAATCTTTACTCAAGTTCTTTCAGGCTTTACAGTCTACCTAGAAAGCAGACCAGAAGCATGTCCGAGATGCTTTGCCTGCATCCAGTTCATCCCTTCCAACCTGGTAACTCTGTTTGGGTAAAGAAACTTCCCACCCAAGGACTAACTCCTACTTGGAAAGAACCACTCCCATGGCAGTCAAGGTCAACGGGATCCTGATGTGGCTTCATCATACCCTTGCTCAAGACAGCCCAGGCAAAATAGAGAGTCCAGGACTCTTCGCACCCTCTAGAGATTACTCCTGGCACTCATTCCAGGCCCTTATCTTATAAACAGGCCCACTGACTTTATTCAGCAAAGAATTAATTCTATCAAGCTTATCGTCCTCAGGGGTCAATATAACTCCCTCCCCAACAATGACCCAAAAGAGTCAATGATTTGACTCATGTACATAAAACCAGTGGGGAATGAAGTATCCATCTTATATAAAAACTGCTGTTTGAAATTTTAACCCTAATAGTATGGCTTCTGTCTTAAATAATAAGGAAAATAAGACTACTCCCACTCCAGAGAGGCCGTAAACCATGCCCCAGACAGAGTTGTCAGTGCTGACACCAGGCCAGGCCTTGAGATATGGTCTCTTGGCCTCTTCCCAGCACGCAGGCCTTCTTTCTCAGAAGGCCCGGAAGTCTCATTCCAAATTTGGGAGACAAAGGACTGGAAAAGTATAAATAGAGAGAGTTTCCTCCATATTGGGGGTCCAGAATTAGAAAGACACATTTTTCTCTGGGCCTGCACAGAATTAAATAGTAAAGTGTAACTCCTGTAGTCGCTGGCCAGCTTAATAAAGGCTCCTAAATTTTGATCTGAGTCCCTGGTGGTTGTCTCCGCGGGGCACCCCATTACAGCGGGTGCCAAACAAAGCCCTCTGCCTTCCCCATCTGCCAGAAACAGGACATAATTCCCACTTACAGGGTGTGCCAGCGAGGGTGTGACCTGGATATTCAGTCTGGTCAAATAATTGAATTGATAGCCCCTCTCTGGGAACTGACCTTTAGGCCACTTCACAATGGACATTCTACTTGCTTAGACCACATTCCACTTGCTAAGACCATTATCTCTCCCCTCCGGAGTTTCTCAGAATCCGGACCTGCGCAGAGAATTCTCCACCCAGAAAAAGCCGGCCTAGAGTCCTTTAAAAACCTCCGACTCCCTGTCTTTGGGGGCTGGTGCCATTTTGGGGCTCAGCCCAACTAAGTTTCCAGATGGCCTAATAAATCCATAGTTCTTTACCCGCTTTGGCCTTGTGCATTCCTCCTTCAGTGACTCTAACACTGGACTCTTTTATTTTTAAATATATTTGTATTGATTTCAGAGAGGAAGGAAGAGAAAGAGAGATAGAAACATCAATGGTGAGAGAGAATCATTGACCAGCTGCCTCCTGCACATCCCACACTGGGGATCAAGCCTGCAACCTAGGGATGTGCCCTGACTGGGAATTGAACCATGACCTCCAGGTTCATAGGTCGATGCTCAAATGTTGAGCCACGCCAGCTGAGCTGACCTGGACTCTCTTTTTTAAATCCTCACCCAAGGATGTATTTTTTTTCATTGATTTTTTTAGAAAGAGTGGAAGAGAGAGGGAACGACAGAGAAATATCAGCGTGAGAGAAACACATGGATTGGTTGCCTCCTGCACGGGCCCTGACCAGGGCCTGGGGCTAGGGAGGAGCCTACAACCGATATACATGCCCTTGACTGGAATCAAACCCAGGGCCCTTTAGTCTGCAGGCCGATGCTTTAGCCACTGAGCCACACCTGCTAGGGCTGATCTGGACTCTTAATCACCACGATGCCTCTGGACTCCTAGAGCCTAGAGGTGGCATTGGAGGAGTCATGTCCATCACAAACCTGCTCAACAACCCTGTCTTCCCTGACTCCCCCCGCATTCACCCCCCGAGTTTGCTGCCTCTGAAGCCTGACACCTTTGCCTGAGTCTTGTCCCTTCTTGCCAGCTGCACTGCTTGTTACTGTGGGGAGGGGCACCTTCCCTTCCCTCCTCTGGTGGTTTTGGCTGATTGAACAATTCAAGACAAGAGCATAATCAACAAGAGCAAGTCAAATATAATTTCGTGTGCATTGGAACCCCACATACATGAGAGAGTCTGAGACCCCCACCTCATGAGAATTTCAGAGCTAGAGAGGCCAGTGTAGGTGGCATCCTGAGCTACGGGTGAGGTGAGGGGGCCTAGTAGTCCATCCTGCCTTGGGGAGAGGTCAGAAAACGATATTTCTGGTACCAAGGCTCCCAGTACAGATGCTTCTACATCACTAAGCGGGGAGCAGAAGTTTTTCTTGAGCTCAGAGGGTCTTGGTTGCCTTTAGCTCAAAGTCATGCACCTACTAAAGGCACATCCCTGAGTCTCCCGGTGTGGGTGTGTGCTGCACAGATAACACACTGATGCTCTCTTCTCGTCCCTCTAATTTGCACCCGGAGAAGCCTTGGGGGAAGAGGGAATGGGCGTTTTCTTCCCCTACAGAGCGAATACCTCCCCTCCCGGCAGTGGGACACCCCATCAGTGCTCGGAGCTCGGCTTGGTGGCTTAGAAGACAAGGGCCGCACATTGCCCCGCAGGCCAGGCCCACAGAGCCACAGTGTGGTGCTGCCTTCCACAGCCACTGAGTAAAACATGGTGAGCACCTGTGCCAGCAGTCAGCTGGGCCCTGGGACAGTTCTGGGGTCACACAAAACAGCAAAGCAAAGTCTCCCCCTGTCAGGAGGGGCAGGGGGGAGGGAACCTCTGGACTGACCTTCCCTTTCCTTCTCCCCGCTACGCTGCACCCCAGCTCCTCCATCCTCATCCTCCATCTCCTCAGGGCCCTGGGACTGTTGGCTTCCCACCTCCCCTCTCAGGCCAGCAGCACCTCAAGAGTGAGGGCGGACCCTTAGCATCTTCTCGAGTCTGAGGACTTCAGAGCTCTGCCCTGAGGGCTTAGTGTGCAGATCACCCCAACATTGTGGGGACAATGGAGGCCTCCGGATGAGTGGGGGCCACATCCCCTGACTCATCTCACTTATTTGAAGTTCTTCTGGCTAGTTTGTCCCTGGGAGCAGGTGGTAATTGTGCTTACAAACCCAATGGAGCAAACCCATGATGGTTCACATCTCCAGACGGAGAGGACGGAGATCCCCAGGCTGCCTGGAGGGGTGTCTTGTCTCATCTGAAAATACAGTTTCCTGCCTCTTCCATTCCCGTAATTACACACACACACACACACACACACACACACACACACACACACACCTGCCCCAATTTAAATCTGCTGGTTCACAAAGACTCTCCTTAACCAAGTCCTACTCAGCCTCCTCATGCTTGGCCTGAAGACAATCTGGGCAAAGAACCTGTTAATCAGTTTAGCCAGCTCCCCCCACTCTTGACATTTGGTCAAATTCCTCATCCCCACCTTTGAAAGGAGTTTTAGGATAAAATAGGCAGGTTTAGGGAGTTTTAGGAATAAAGAGGGTCCATGGGGGAGGACTGCATAGGTGAGGGCTTGGAGCTGCCAGAAGACATACATTCCCAGAGGAAAAAAAAGAGCGGGGGGGGGGGGGGTTGCCACAGGATAAGGAGAGAGGAAGACACCCACTCACAGAAGACAGGGAAAGCCACAGGCATGGGGAGAAAGAGGCAGCAAACTTTCAGAGGACAGACAAGTGCCGACAAATGGAATTCTACCGCTGAGGGGGAGAGAGGAGGAGCACCACGTGGGGTTGGGCTTTGAAGCTGATAGTCTCCCAGTTGGAAGGAGTATGAAGAGAAAGAACTGCAGCCTTTATAAACCTTAGCAAAAAGGAGCTCGGTGGGTTACCCCCTTGGGACACCCTCCCTGCGTGGGAGTCTGTACCTGCTTCCAATAAATTTCCACCCTTTTCATCTGCCACCTTTTGCCCATGGCTTCATTCTTTGAATCTGTCTGGACAAGAACCCGGGAAAGAAATCACCCTTGCATCCTGCTCAGGAAGACAGCCCGACTCACCTGATGTCTAGCCACCCTCACTGGGTTCAGCAAGCATCCTGTTGAGTCCTTTAGCCAGAATCCCCACCCACCCCACCCCACATCTCCTCTTTCTCAGGGACTCTCCACCCCTCACCCCTCACTGCTCCTTGGCTAACCACCCACAGCCAGCTTTGCTGCATCTGATCTGGGGCCGATCTCTTGCCCCTATTGTAAAGGTAGTCTTGAATAAAGTATTACTTATTGTTTGAACAAGCGTCAGAATAATTTTCTTTTTGTTTTTAAATAATAAGTGTTTTTATTGCTTAAAGTATTACAAAGAGTATTACATATGTCTCCCTCCCCCGCCCCCCCCCCGCCCTTAACAATCCCCCAGCCTCCCCTACCGCCCAGTGTCTTATGTCCATTGGTTATGCTTATATGCATGCATACAAGTCCTTCGGTTGATCTCTTACCCCTCCCCCGTCCTGCCCCTCAACCCTCCCCGGCCTTCCCGCTGCAGTTTGACAGTCTGTTCGAGGCAGCTCTGCCTCTGTATCTATTTTTGAGAATAATTTTCTTGAAGCTTGTTTGAGAAGAAAACAGAAGTCGCCTAGAGCTTGCTTCTTGTCTTCTTCCTCCAAGTAAGCAGACTACAGCCAGTGTGACTGTGGGGTGAGATCCAAACAAATGGCTATTGAGGTAGCACTGATTCAGGCAGAAGTCCAAACAGTGTTCTGATTAGGAGGCAAAAAGCAAGGGAACAATGACATCAATAGAAAGAAGGCATTTCTATGGGTGCAGATAACATAACAGTGATACTAATTCTAAAGAATGTTTTTAATCTTCAATCTGGGAGTCATCATGTCTACTTTCTTGTTAGCTCTGCAAGCAGTTATTGGGGATACAATGTTTCTTTAGACCTAGTTCAACGGCGATCATGCCCAGGTTTCCGGAGAAAGACCTACAAGGCCGTTCCTCTGGGGTGGCAGCTCTGACTCCATTTAAAAGCGGCTTCGTTTGCTTTATTTATTTATTTACAGCTTCAATGCAGAGAGTGTGTTATCTCTACAGCTAAAAATAAATTGGAATTCTAGGGAAAAAATCTTCTAGATGTCAAATAACATTTACAGAAAAAATTTACCCGAGAGTTAATATAATCCAACAGTTTACATTATGTTTTTTTAAAACTTCTATATAAAACCCAGAATAGAAAATGTATAAAATTTTAAATTAACATTTTAGATGATCTTCCTAGACTATGATTTCTTCTTGACCTGGAGCCCAACTGTCAAGGTTAATTAAGAGAAAGGGAAGTAGTGGTGTGGGGGGCAGGGGCCATTATAAATGCCACATCAGTTAAAAATTCAGCCCTAGCTGGTTGCTCAGTGGTTAGAGTGTTGGCTTTCGGACTGAAGGGTCAGGGGTTCAAGTCTGGTCAAGGACATGTGCCTCGGTTACAGATTTGATCCCAGGCTCTAGTCGGGGTGCATGAGGGAGGTAACCAATCAACGTGTCTCTCTCACATTGATGTTTCTCTCTGTCTTTTCCTCTTCCTTCCACGCTTTCTAAAAAAACAACGGAAAAAATATCTTCAGGTGAGGATTAACAACAACAAAAAATTCAACCAAACAGAATATACTCCAGCATCTGGAGTTTCTTTTTTCTCGGTGACAGTGAATGTATGGTTACTGGGGAAAACAGCAAGAGTGTCCATCGTCTTCCAGGTTCTACAGCCGCTGCTCCAGAACACATCGCTTGGTTTTGAGAAGCAGCAGGGGGAGTCCCCTGGGAACGGGACGTCTGCATGTATAGAGGATTGGGCGGTGTCTCCCGCTCTGCACCAGGAAGAGGCAGATGACTAGGTCAGCAGAGAGTCTGCTTGACCACCTGTGGATGGAAAAAGGCCACGTACTAACCTGACAAGCTCAGGGAAGCCTGCACAGCGGTCTTGCAAACTCAAAGCCCTAAAGTAACTACCAAGGATGTTCTGAAATTAAAACTTTAACTAAAAGCAGTTTACAGTGGGTAGTCATGTTCTAGACCAGTATCTTCCCGGATAAAGGTCAATCTCTACTTTAACTGAGCCAATTGTCTTTTTGCATCTAAGATGACATCCTTGTGAAATGTCAGGATAACTTGTAAATACCCTTTTCTGGACCAAATGTGCCTGGGCGCCAGGACAGAGACCATAAATTCCTTCATTGTTATTAAGTTAATTGTTGACTGTTAACTAGCCTGCAAGTACCTGAGTAAAAGAAGTATGTGTCTATCATTTTACTTTTATTTTTATCATTTTACTTTTTAAAAAAAATATATTTTTATTGATTTCAGATAGGAAGGGAGAGGGAGAGATAGAAACCTCAATGATGAGAGAGAATCATTGATTGGCTGCCTCCTGCACACCCCCTACAGGGGATTGATCCCATAACCGGCATGTGCCCTTGACTGGAATCGAACCCACGACCCTTCAGTTGGCTAGCCGACGCTCTAACCACTGAGCCAAACCGGCTAGGGCAGTCAGTGGTCAGCAAACTACGGCTCGCGAGCCACATGCGGCTCTTTGGACCCTTGAGTGTGGCTCTTCCACAAAATACCATGTACGGGCGCACGTACAGTGCGATTGAAACTCATGGCCCATGCGCAGAAGTCGGTTTTCGGCCTGGGCGAGTCTATGTTGAAGAAGTGGCGTTAGAGGAAGTGGGGGGTGTCAGTCGAGACGCAGCACAGGTGGGCCACTGGATACGCAGCGCGGGGGAGGTGCACGCGATTCATGCACGAGTTGAGTGAGCCAGTCGGGTCGGCAGTCTCAGTGCAGTGGTTAGTGCTAGTCGTGTCTGCAAATCGCGCGCGGGTGACAAAAGTACCTACTCGAAGCATAAAGTTACCTCTATTTTTCCAACCAGCTGCAAATCCTGCAGGTATTTTTGTCATCAATTTAAGAATTGTAATTCTTTTGTGTTGGTGGCTTTATTATTATAAAATGAAACATTTTTCAGGTGCCCTGTTTGAGATGGCTACAAAGAAGAAGCAAAGAAAAACAGAAGACGAAAACCATGAATTTAAAGTTGAATGGACAGAGACTTCTGCATTTATTCAAAACTTAAATGGCCTTCTGACCTGTCTTATTTGTCAGGAAACATTGGCGCATAACAACAAATCAAATTTGGAGAGACACTTTACAACTAAACACATGTCATTTAGTACTAAATATCCTGTCGGTGATGCAAGGAAGAAAGCAGTTGAGGAACTTCAGAAGAGTCAAGAAAAATCAAGTTCTGTATTTAATTACTGGATGCAATCTTCCGACAATGTTAATATTGCAAGTTTTGTGGTTAATCAAGAGATTGCTAAGAGAGGAAAACCATATACAGACGGCAAATACATAAAGAATTGTTTTATAAATGCACTCGAAGAGCTATTTCGGGATTTTAAGAACAAAGCAGATATTCTAAAAAAAATTAAAGAGTTACCATTGTCTGCTAAAACAGTGAAGGATAGAACAGTCAAAATGTCTTCGAATATAACCAACCAGCAAGTCGAAGATCTTAAATTGGTTTCAGCTTTATCAATAGCAGTTGACGAGTCTTGTGACATAAATGATACAGCGCAAGTTTCACTTTTTGTACGATTTACTTCGTCTACAGGTCCGAAAGAAGAACTTTTGGGATTATTGCCACTCAAAGGTCAAACACGTGGAGAGGATATAGCAAATGCTGTAACTGAGTGCATTGAAGAACATCATATTCCACTCAAAAAAACTGTCTCAATTTCAACAGACGGGTTGAAAGTATGACCAGTGTAAGAAACGGGTTTGTTGCTATTTTGAAAGAAAAGTTAATCATGAGATACTTACTTACCATTGCATCATTCATCAAGAAGCGCTTTGTGCGCAGACATTTCCAGAAGAAATTTGCAAAGTTATGGAATTGGTGATTAAGATTATCAATTCCATTATAGCTAAAGCTCTTATTTTTAAGAATTATTTTTAAAAAAACATATATTTTATTGATTTTTCACAGTACGGAAAGGAGTGGGATAGAGAGTTAGAAACATCGATGAGAGTGAAACATCGATCAGCTGCCTCCTGTACACCTCCTACTGGGGATGTGCCCGCAACCAAGGTTCATGCCCTTGGCCGGAATCGAACCTGGGACCTTTCAGTCCACAGGCCGACGCTTTATCTGTTACAGAAAAACTGGACCAGAACCAAACAGCGCTCTGAGAATTTGGAGTTACACTTTATTCACCGCAGCGGGCTCAGGGAAATGAATCCAAATCTAAGCAAAGCTACAAGCAGAACTTCCCCCTTTTTTAAAAAAAATATATTTTATTGATTTTTTACAGAGAGGAAGGGAGAGAGATAGAGAGTTAGAAACATCGATGAGAGAGAAACATCAATCAGGTGCCTCCTGCACATCTCCCACTGGGGATGTGCCCGCAACCCAGGTACATGCCCTTGACCGGAATCGAACCCGGGACCCTTGAGTCCGCAGGCTGACGCTCTATCCACTGAGCCAAACCGGTTTCGGCAGAACTTCCCTTTTTATAGAAGAGCCAGCCCTTTGTGTGCTTGCTGGCGGCGGCCTTGAAAACTATACAGTTCTATCCAATTAAAAAATGCACCTGGCATGGCATTGGGTGTATCTAGTTTCTGGCCTACAAGGTCAGATAGCTAAGTTTATCTCCCCCACTATTCAAGCAGGCTAGAAAGCAAAGTTACTTTTTCAGAATAAGAGGCCATCCAAAGAACAGCAGAGAATTCCAAACAGTAGTTTTACAGAATAAGGGTTTTCCTTTACATATCCACTGAGCCAAACCGGTTAGGGCATAGCTAAAGCTCTTAATCATCACCAATTTAAAGAATTTTTAGTTGAAATGGAGAGTGAGTAAGCAGATCTTCTGCTGCATAACAAGGTATGTTGGTTATCAAGAAGAAACGTTTTGAAACGTTTCGCTTCCTTATTAACAGAAATTAAAGCGTTTCTCCCTGAGAAGGGTGTTCACTATCCAGAACTAATGAACGATCAGGGGATCCAAAAATTTTATTTCATGGTAGACGTTACGTCTCATCTAAATCAGCTTAACCGTAAACTACGGGGGGAAGGAAACAGTTTTTTTGATGTTAGAAGAAGTTATTTCATTCAAAACAAATTATCTCTTCTTGCTCAAGATTTTGAAAGAGAAACTTTGATTCACTTTCCAAGGCTGTTGAAACGTCGCCAAGAAATAATTCTGATATTGACATTTGCTATTTCAAAACACCTTTAAATATGAGGGAAGCTTTTCTCAACAGGTTTCAGGAATTCAGAAACAGCAAAGCGACGTTAGTCTTTGTTAAAAAACCTCTCAATGCTACTATAACAGAATTAAATTTTTCTCCCTTTAATATTGACATTGGCAACTTTGAAATGCAATTGCTGGATTTAAAAAACAAAGAACTGTGGAGCTTGAAGTTTGAACGTCTTTGTGCTGATATAGGAATATTGGAGAAAAACAAATGTGGACTTAGTTCACAGCACAAGTGGCCTGCTTTGGAAGACCTGGAGAAGAAGATATGTTGATTTTTAACACCTGGACTAGTATTCCTGACTCATATAATCAACTGAAAAAACTAGCGTTTGCTGTTCTTTCCTTATTCGGGTCTACATATTTATGCGAACAATCATTTTCAAGCATGAACCTTATCAAGAGTAAACAGAAGTTGTCTTATTGATGAGAACCTGGAATCGTGCCTAAAATTAAAAACAACAACATACAAACCTGACTTACCCAAACTTTCCAAAGAGATGCAAGCCCATTGTTCACATTAGTGTTTGTCATTCATTGTCATTATTTAATTTTATGGATATTGTAAGGTAAATTGTAAGGAATTTAATTTTATCAATAAATAATATCGTTATTAAGTATGATATCAAGTTTTATTCAACGTACCTATAGTTTAACTAAGACTTAAAACTTTAAGTAAAGTTTATTAAGTTAATTTTAGGGAACGTTGTGGAGTGAAAGAAGATGTAGTGTCGAGGATTGAGAAAGGTATGTTGAGATGGTTTGGACATATAGAGAGGATGAACGAAAGGAGATAGACGAAACAAGTATACAAGACGAGTGTGGATGGGAGAGTTGGAAGGGGTCGACCTCAGCGAATGTACCTTAATCAGATTGAGGACGTTTTTAGAAAAGGCCAGCTTAGGAGTACCTAATTAAGTTAATAACAATGTACCTACCTATATAGTTTAAGTTTAAAAAATTTGGCTCTCAAAAGAAATTTCAATCGTTGTACTGTTGATATTTGGCTCTGTTGACTAATGAGTTTGCCGACCACTGGGCTAGGGCTATCATTTTACTTTTTATCCAGTCCCAGTATTTTATCCAATACTTTCTCCCACCCTCCTAATCACTAATGGACTTCATGTAACCCACGTACATCTCCACCTTTGATTGAAATGTGTAAAACAAGGTGAAAAACTGCCATTCTCTGGAGCATTATCCCAATCCTTGAGCTTCTGCTTCCTGGCAATTGTCGACAGTTTGGCTCAAACAAATGCACAAAAGGTCTTTAGAGGTTTGAATGTTTTTACGTGAACACACCTTAGCCCTGTTTACCTGGCTCTTCCTGGTCACCCCATAACTGGCCTCCTCCCCCCCCCCCAGCACCTTTCTTTTGTTTTTAGCTGAAGATGGTGTTCAAGGTGGTGGCTGGTGCCTCTGGAGAGTTACCCAGTTTCCCTGGTCTCTCCCACGTATACATGAGGTGCACGTGTGGATAAACTTGTTTGTTTTTCTCTTGTCAATCTCTTTCATTACAGGGTGGTAGAGCGTGTGTCAGTCAAGAACTCAGAAGGTAAAGGCAACATTATTTTTCCTCCCCTACACTGCCGCACATGGATTTAAAGTTCCCAAATGAGTTGCTAACTTCACTTTTCCAAGCCCAAGTTTCTGACCTGTTTGTGCTTTTTGGTTTATTTGTTTGTTTTGTTGTGTTTTCTCCCCATATTTTTAGTCTATTTTCTTTTCTATCATCCTTGCTCTCTTTTCTCTTTCCTAATTCTCTTTTTGCTGGTGGTCACTTTTGTTGGGGTGATAAGGGTTTTGTGTACGTTTGTGTTCTGTTCCTTCTGTGTCATGTCTTGTCTTGTTGTATTTTATGCTGTTTGGTCAGCACCTCCACAACAGCTGGCATGATGTGACAGGGAGCGAGCCACATCATCAGATATCTCTTTGTTGGCGGTTAATTTGCATATCACCCTGATTAGCCAATGGGAAGCATAGTGGAGGTATGGTTAATTACCCTTTTTGTCTTTTATTAGATAGGATAAGTACAGACTTCCACGTGGGGAGGAGGAAAGAGTCCCACAGAACAGACTCCCATGTGGGGAGGGGAAAAAGGTCCCCATTTTTTTTCCCTTTACTAAACTCCTCAGGGCATAATCTCCTACCAAAGCATGAGACCCTCATTGTTATCTTGTTCCCCATGTACCCTCTCCATGTGCTGTAAATGTTGTTAACTATCCTATACCCACCGTGTAAAAGAGGCATGCGTCTATCATTTTACTTTTATCCAATTTCAGAGATTTCCCTGCTTTGCTTTCTCCTGCCTCTCTAATATAAAATTGCCAGCATGTCATAAATGCAAGAAGAAGTTTCATCAAAGGTTGATGGAACTTGGGGATTCAGCAGGGCTGAATACATATTATCTGCTGCTAAAGGCATTTCCCCACACCTAAAGATTTGCATAGATGATTGCTTACTGCCAGACAGCTGAGGGCATTTCAATCTACATGTTATTGCCTCCTGCTGGCCAAACACCTGAACAGCCGAAGGCAGTGCTCTCAAAACTGACATTGCCTCTGTATACTAAACCTAACCTTTGATATGTATATCTACTTTGCCTTAGGACAATTTGTGTTAATAAAGAGGGAGGGGTCCTGAGACAGACAGGACTTGGTTTCTTTAGCTAAGTCTCCTCTGGCTCCCCAAAATGCCTTCCAAAATTATGTTCCTTTAATAAGTTACCACAGCCCCTTCTCCAGATTCCTGAACCCTTCTAGATGCTGGAGAAGACGTCCGGCATAACGTAAGTGGTAAAACTGCCTTTTTCTCAATCCATTTAGATTTTGCTTCTCAGTAATTGCTCTCAGTTTGGCTCAAATAAACTCATAAAAAGTTTCTACAGGTTTGGATGTTATGGTTCTATTTCAGAATAGTAGAACATGAGATCTACCAGATTGCTTATGGCGAGTGTTGTAGTAAAATATGGAAATGTTTTAAAATGCCCAAAAATGTTAAAAAGGTTTTAAAAGGTTTGCGTTAACTGTCCTGAAACGTAAAGTGTGATATTAAGGACACATTCCCCACTGCCCTGAAGAGTGTGCATTCCATTGATAAGGACTTGAACTCAGCCTGCTGGCTTAGAGTGACTTGCCCTGATAACCACATGTCTGATGACTATACTCCTCCCCTCCCCAGCGTGAGACCAGTGCTTACAGGTCTGTTTACTGATATGCCCACTGGAACTAAAGTTAAACTTGAGGTCTTGTTCTGCATTTTGTTGACCAGAATCCCTCTATGCCCCCTGGCCTGCCGTGGGCACTACAGGCTATTTAAAGGGTCCCCGAACACCATTCGAGTTGATCATGGCTTGATCGCTGGATGCCTGGTCATCGCTGATCACTCTGATCCCTGCGCTGCACTGGTGGCTCTGATGGCTGGGAGTTTACCTTCGCTGATCGCCTTCAGCTTGGGCGCAGTCCCCTCCCCACCCGCTCAGCTCCACTCCATGCAGAAGACAGACAAACGGTGCGGCCTCAGATGGATCCTCGCTGTGCGTGTGCAGGCATCTCTGAAGGCCACGCTGCCCTGAAATGGAAACTTGGTTCCTGACCTGCCCAGTCAGCCAGAGAAGGCGCTGCTGCCGCCAGAGGAAGCCAGCTGTGGGAGCTCCCTGTAAGCCTGTTCCCCTGGCGCCAGGAATTTGTGAGGAACAGTGCGCTGTGTGTTGATAAGCTTTGTGCCCACTGCAATGATACAAGGAGAGTAATTGCTGTGTGAATTGCAACTGTAACTATTTGTGTGGCATAATTCCTCCGGCAGTCATAATTACACCAGTATAAGGTCAGATGGAATTGCCTACCCCGGTCCTGCCTGCGTAAAGCAGTCTTTTTGCTGGCAACTACTTTGAATGTCGGAACACCTGCACGGTGCAAGTTTATCTCAAAGGACGCCCGTCCTTTCTCGGACAGTGAGGATGAAACTCAACCAGTGTCTTGTTCCCAGGGCCTGGGAACAATTCCCCTTGTGCCTGGAAATGGCATTGGTAATTCTTGAACGATAATTTGTAATCACGGTTTCTCATTTTAGTCCATAACTTCTCAGCTGGCTGCCTTCACCTGGAACATTCTTTTGTTCCTCTAAACCTTGTTAACTGAGCTGCTGGTTGCTTATCTAGGACAACAGATGGCAACATTTCGACACAACTTAGCTCATTCTTACATCAAAAAACTTATTTCTAAAAACAACTTTTTGGGGGCGAGAGGAGAAAATGGCGGCTGAATAGGCAGCCCTGTCAGGCACCTCATCCCAAGAGCCAGGCTGAAAATACAGCTAAATTGGAGGGCATCATTTCACCTGGAATTTCCAACTGTGGTCCAGCTGAGGAGGTGACTTATACCAAGGAAGAACAGGGGGCACCTGGAGACCGGTAGGAAGCGCAAGATCATGAGACGGGGTTGCCCAGAGCACACACACCAGCCAGGGTGCTGGTGACCTACCTCCAGACCTGTGGCAGCTCCATCCGCAGCATCCGTCTCCTCCAAGCAGCTACGAAAGGTAGCAAGACTGCTGGCAGCAGTGGAGTCTAGACTCAGCAGACCACAGCCAGTGCGGGGAGAGCTGTGATTTCAATTGCCTTTTAAAAAAAATCTCTAACCCTAGAGCACAGGAGTTTTCATTTGCAACTACATACCCGAGGCATTGGTGCAGGGAGGGAGGCATGCATTCGAGGTGCCTGAGGACAGGCGGGTGTGGTAAGCCGGACAGGGAGACCTGGAAAAGCAGCAGCCAGGAGCCCTGCATTGGGTTGTTCATATGCTTCCAAACCTGAATGGCCATTTTCCGTGGGAGGAGCTACCTGGGGGAAAAAACCCCACCCTAGGTGATGCAGCCTGCCACACCCTGCATTTTGAGTTTACTGAGGAAACAAGGGCAGAATCTAAGCTCACAGGTCTGAACAGTCTCAAGGAACCCCCAGTGATGGAGTGGAGGAGGGCCATCCGCCTCACTATTCTAGGAAACAGACTGATAAAAACTCCAGAGTCTCAGCTCACCCCATTGGTCTTCATACAGGACCTCTGTCCAGCCAAGAGCAGGGTAATATTTTGGGCCACTCGCGGAGGAGTAGCTCTGGGACAAGAAGAAACACACATCATATTCTCTGAAAGCAAAACAATATCAACCCCACCTAAAGCCTTGTCAGAAACAGACTCTTGAGTGAGTAAGAGTGACAGCTGGCAGATAAGCAAAAAAGGCAGATTGGCCCCTCCTGCTTGAAGCCAAGGCCTGTGGAGACAGACACAAGCAGTGGACCGGTGGATTGCTTGGAGCTTTAAGCAGGTGCTAAAAGCCAAAAGTCAGTGCCTGACAGTGGTTAGCACTTAAGTACCTCACAGGAAGCCCAGAATTGGCAGACAGAACAGAAGAGTGGGGTCCTAAGCCAGGTCCCACAGGGCATTAAAACTTGGCTGAAGCGAACAACACTTCACTTCATTTTTATATTTTTTATTTTATTTATTTTATTTTTTGCACCTTTTTATTCCTCTCGTCCCTTTTCTTCCTCCCGTTTTTCTCCTTCCTTTCTTTTCCCCCTTTTTAATAATTGATCTTCCTTATCTTTCTGCTTTATTGATTTGTTATTATTCTAGTCTCTGTTGTTTTGTTCATATATCTAATCCACTCTTCCCTGCTCCTACTCAATTTCCCCTTCTCTTTTCTTTTTTTTTTCACGACTCAATTATTTTTATTCCTCTCTTCTCATTCTCTTTTCTTGTTCTCCTAAATGATTAACTTCTTTCATTTCCTAAATTCAGGATTATCTGCTCTCTCCTCTACTCTCCTTTTGAATTTTTTTCATCCTTGTCTTCTTTATTCTAAACAGTGGTCCTTCCCCTATTCCTTTAATTCTTTAATGTTATTTTCTTTATTTAAGCTCTGCATCTATAGATTATGACACCCCACATTTTGGGTATTTTTTGTTTGTGCTTTTTGGTTTATTTGTTTGTTTTGTTGTGTTTTCTCCCCATATTTTTAGTCTATTTTCTTTTCTATCATCCTTGCTCTCTTTTCTCTTTCCTAATTCTGTTTTTGCTGGTGGTCACTTTTGTTGGGGTGATAAGGGTTTTGTGTACGTTTGTGTTCTGTTCCTTCTGTGTCATGTCTTGTCTTGTTGTGTTTTATGCTGTTTGGTCAGCACCTCCACAACAGCTGGCATGATGTGACAGGGAGTGAGCCACATCATCAGATATCTCAAGTAGGGAGCCTCCCTAGAACACCCAGCCCAGGAGACCTGAGACACACAGCACCACTGGTCCCACAAAACATCTACTACATAAGACCAACCCCCAAAATCTGGGTGGCATAGCCATTTGATCTAATACATAGAAACAAATTCACAGGAACAGCAAAAATGGGGTGGTAAAGAAACAACCCTCAAATGAAAGAAAAGGAGGAATCACTAGAAAAGGAATTAAATGAAATGGAGGCAAGTAATTTGCCAGAGAAAGAATTCAGAGTAATGGTTATAAGGATGTTCAAACGTCTGGATGAGAAATACATGCAACTCGAGAATCATAAGGAGCTGAATGAGATATAACACCACATGAGTAAGAATCAAGAGAAAATGAAGAATGACATAGTGGCAATAAAGAACACAATGGAAGGTTTCAACAGTAGACTAGAAGAAGCTGAGGACCGAATCAGCAAGTTAGAAGACAAGATAGGAAAAAACATCCAAGCAGCACAGCAACTGGAAAAGTTTTTTTTAAATACAGGAGGAGAGTCTAAGGGAGCTCTGGGACAACATGAAATGAAACAACATCCACATAATAGGGTGCAGAAGGAGAGGAGGCTGAGCAAGGGATAGAAAAACTGTTTGAAGAAGAAATAATGACAGAAAACTTCTGGCTCTGAGAAGAAAAAAGTCACATAAGTCCAAGAAACATAGAAGGTCCAAATCAAGATGAACTCAAAAAGACCTACATCAAGATACATCATAATTAAATTGGCAAACATAAAAGACAAAGAATTTTAAAGGCTGCAAGAAAGAGACAGAAAGTTACCTACAAGGGATCTCCCACTAGACTATCAACTGATTTCTCAACAGAAACACATCAGGCCAGAAGAGAGTGGCATGAAATATACAAAGTGATGAAAATCAAGGGACTGAATCCAAGACTACTCTATCCAGCAAGGATATCATTCAAAATTGAAGGTGAAGTCAGGAACTTTGCAGACAAAAAAAGGCTAAGAGAGTTTATTACCACCAAGCCACCAAAACAAGAAATGCCAAAGGGAATGTTGTAAAAAGAAATATAAAGGGAGGAAAGAACACAGGCATAAAGAATAAAAATAGCAGCAAACAAGTATCTATCAACAATAAACTTAAACATACATGGTTTAAATGCTCCAATCAAAAGACATAGGGTCGCTGAATGGATAAGAAAACATGACCCATATATATGAGACCCACTTCAGAACAAAGGACTCACACAGAGTGATGGTGTAGGGATGGAAAAAGGTTTTTCAGGCAAATGAAAATGAAAAACAAAACAAACAAAAACCCTTACAAAACCAACAGAAAAAACCTGGGGTGGTAATACTTATATCTGACAAAATAGACCTCAAAGTGAAGGCCATAACAAGAGATAAGGAAGGCCACTTTCAGATACTAAAGGGACTGATACAAAAAGAGGCTATAACTCTGGTTAACATATATGCACTCAATTCAGGTGGATCTAAATATATTAAAAAACTTCTGGAGGATATCAAGGGAGATTTTGACAATCATAGTAGTGACTTTAATACCCCACCGACATCATTGCATAAATCTCCTAGACAAAAAATCAGCAAGGAAATAGCAATCCTAAATGATACTCTAGAACAGGTGGAACTAATTGACATCTTCAGAACATTCCACACCAAAGCTACGGAATATACATTCTTCTCAAGTGCATATGGGACATTTTCAAAGGTAGACCACATGTAAGGACACAGGCTAAGTCTCTACAAATTCAAGAAGATTGAAATCATATTTAGCATCTTCTCAGACCACAGTGACATGAAATTATAAATCAACTACAATAAAAACACTCAAAAATAATCAAATACATGGAGGCTAAATATCATGGTATTAAACAATGAATGGGTTACCAAAGAGATCAAAGAATAAATGGAAAACATCTTGGAAACAAATGAAAATGAACACAGACATCTCTCTCATAGATTGTTATCCAAAATCTATGGGACCCAGTGAAAGCAGTCCTGAAAGGGAAGTTCATAGCACTACAGCCCTACCTCGGAAAAAAAAAAAACAAAAAACAAAACCCAAGAAAAACTGGTAATAAGTTATCTAACCCTGCAAGTTAACGCATTGTATGCGGGAAACGTATTTATACGTTTTACTTATACGTTTTACATTGACTGGTAGTAGAGCGCGGGACACGTATTAATACGTTTTTTATAGACTAGTGGTAGAATGCAGGTAACGTATAAATACGTAAACTAAAGTTATCGTAATTTTACTGAACGTTGCCATTTGCACAAAAAATTAGCAAAAATGGCCTGCACCACCTGTTAGCACCTGATAAAAACTACCTGCAAACAATGTGTTAAATAATTAGAAAGAGAACAACAAGAAAAGCCCAGCATAAGTAGGAGGAAGAAAGTAATAAAGGAATTTATTCCAGGGATGCAAGGCTGGTACAATATTCACAAATCAATAAATGTAATATAGCACATAAACAGATTGTAAGAAAAATCACATGATCATATCAATTGATGTGGAAAAAACATTCAACAAAGTCCAACATCTTTTTTTTGATAAGTACTAGCCACAGCGATCAGACAAGAAGAAATGATAGGCATCCAAATTGGAAATGAGGACGTAAAACTCTCATTGTTTGCAGATAATATGATACTGTACGTAGAAAACCCTAAAGACTCTATCAAAATCTACTAGATTTAATAAATGTATTTAGAAATGTAGCAGGATAGAAAATTAACACCCCAAATCCTTAGCATTTTTATATCCCAACTACAGGCCTGGTGCACAAATTCATGCACCAGTGGGGTCTCTTGGCATGGCCTGCGGGATCAGGCCAAAACTGGCTCTCTGACATCCCCTGAGGGGTCTCGGATTGCGAGAGGGCACAGGCCAGGCCAAGGGACCCCACCAGTACATGATCAGGGCTGGGGAGGGACACGGGTGGTTGGCCAGCTGGGGAGTGACTGCGGGATGGCTCTAGGGCATGTCTGGTTTGTCTTGCTCAGTTCCAACCAGCCAGATCCCAGCAGCAAGCTAAACTACCAGTTGGGGCATTTGCCCCCTGGTGGTCAGTGAATGTCATAGTGACTGGTCCACTGTCTGCCCCCTGGTGGTCAGTGCACATCATAGCGAGCAGTTGAGCGGTCTTAGTATATCATTAGCATATTATACTTTGATTGGTTGAACGGATGACCAGACACTTAGCATATTAGGCTTTTGTTATATAGAATATTGAACTCTTAGAAAGAGAAATTTAAAAAACAATCCCATTTACCATTGCAATTGAAAAATTAAGATACTTAGGAATAAACTTAACCAAGGAGGTAAAAGACCTGTAGTCGGAAAACTATAGGATGTTGAAAAAGAGATAGAGGAAGACATAAACAAGTGGAAGCATATACCATGTTCATGGATTGGTAGAATCAACATCATTAAAATGTCCATATTACCAAAAGCAATCTGCAGATTCAATGTAATCCCTATTAAAATACCAAGGGCATATTTCATAGACCTAGAACAAACATTCCAAAAATGTATATGGAACCAAAAAAGACTGAATAGCCACAACAATCTTGAGAAAGAAGAACAAACTTAGAGGAATCACAATGCCAGATCTCAAGTTAGACTACAAAGCCTCTGTGCTCAAAACAGCCTGGTACTGGCACCAGAACAGGCATATTTCAATGAACCAGAACAGAGACTCCAGAAATTGATCCAAGCCACTATTTTCAATTAACATTCGGCAAAGGAGGCAAGAGCATACAATGGAGTCAAGACAGTCTCTTCAATAAGTGGTGTTGGGAAAATTGGACAGGTACATGCAAAAAATGAAACTAGACTACCAACTTACACCATACACAAAAATAAACTCAAAATGGATAAAGGACCTAAATGTAAGACATGAAACCATAAAAGCCCTAAAAGAAACCATAGGCAGCAAAATCTCAGACATCTCTCATAACAATATGTTTACAGATACATCTCCTAGGGCCCTGGTCGGGAAACTGAGGCTCGTGAGCCACATTCGGCTCTTTGGCCCCTTGACTGTGGCTCTTCCTAAGCCTTAGGAGTACCCTAATTAAGTTAATAACAATGTACCTACCTATATAGTTTAAGTTTAAAAAATGTGGTTCTCAAAAGAAATTTCAGCCAAAACCGGTTTGGCTCAGTGGATAGAGCGTTGGTCTGCGGACTGAAGGGTCCCAGGTTCGATTCCGGTCAAGGGCATGTACCTGGGTTGCGGGCATATCCCCAGTGGGAGATGTGCAGGAGGCAGCTGATCGATGTTTCTCTCTCATCGATGTTTCTAACTATCTCTCTCCCTTCCTCTCTGTAAAAAATCAATAAAATATATTTAAAAAAAAAGAAAAGAAATTTCAATCTTACTGTTGCTATTTGGCTCTGTTGACTAATGAGTTTGCCGACCACTGTCCTAGGGCAATGGAAACTAAGGAGAAAATAAAAGATGGGACGACATAAAAATAAAAAGCTTCTGCACAGCAAAGGAAACCATCATCAAAGTGAATAGAGAGCCCACTGCATGGGAGAACATATTTGCCAAGGATACATCGATTAGGGGTTATTCTCTAAAATATACAGGGAACTCATACAACTTAACAATAAGAAGACCAACAATCCAATTAAAAACTGGGCAAAGGACCTAAATAGACACTTTTCGAAAGAGGACATACAGATGGCCAAGAGACAGATGGAAACATGCTCAAAGTCACTGATCATCTGAAATGAGATTTCACCTCACACCTGTCGGAATGGCTACCATCAACAAATGACAGTGCTGGTGAGGCTGTAGAGAAGGGGAACCCTCCCTCATTGCTGGTGGGCATGCAGGCTGGTGCAGCCACGGTGGAGACCAGTATGGAGTTTCCTCAAAAACTTAAATACGGAACTGCCAGTTTGTCCGAGAAAGGAGGGGCGTTTATCTGAGGCATCCTTTGAGATAAACTTTCACTGTGCAGGTGTTCAGACATTCAAAATAGTTGCCAGCAAAAAGACTGCTTTACGCAGGCAGGACCGGGATAGGCAATTTCACCTGACCTTATACTGGTGTAATTATGACTGCCGGAGGAATTATGCCACACAAATAGTTACAGTTGCAATTCACACAGCAATTACTCTCCTTGTATCATTGCAGTGGGCACAAAGCTTATCAACACACAGCGCACTGTTCCTCACAAATTCCTGGCGCCAGGGGAACAGGCTTACAGGGAGCTCCCACAGCTGGCTTCCTCTGGCGGCAGTGGCTGGGCCTTCTCTGGCTGGCTGGGCAGGTCAGGAACCAAGTTTCCATTTCAGGGCAGCGTGGCCTTCAGAGATGCCTGCACACGCACAGCCAGGATCCATCTGAGGCCGCACCGTTTGTCTGTCTTCTGCACGGAGTGGAGCTGAGCGGGCGGGGAGGGGACTGCGCCCAAGCTGAAGGCGATCAGCGAAGGTAAACTCCCAGCCATCAGAGCCACCAGTGCAGCACAGGGATCAGAGTGATCAGCGATGACCAGGCGTCCAGCGGTCAAGCCATGATCAACTCGAATGGTGTTCGGGGACCCTTTAAATAGCCTGTAGTGCCCACGGCAGGCCAGGGGGATGTAAGGGACTCTGGTCAACAAAATGCAGAACAAGACCTCAAGTTTAACTTTAGTTCCAGTGGGCATATCAGTAAACAGACCTGTAAGCACTGGTCTCACTCTGGGGAGGGGAGGAGTATAGTCATCAGACACGTGGTTATCAGGGCAAGTCACTCTAAGCCAGCAGGCTGAGTTCAGGTTCTTATCAATGGAATGCACACTCTTCAGGGCAGTGGGGAATGTGTCCTTAATATCACACTTTACGTTTCAGGACAGTTAACGCAAACCTTTTAAAACCTTTTTAACATTTTTTGGCATTTTAAACATTTCTATATTTTACTACAACACAATTGACCCAGTGATCCCACTTCTACAAATATATCCTAAGACACCTGACACACCAATCAGAAGGGATATATGCACCCCTCTGTCCATAGCAGTGCAAGTTACAATAGCTAAGATCTGGAAGCAGCCCAAGTACCCATCAGCAGGTGAGTGGATAAAAAAGCTGTGGTACATTTACACAATGGAATACTACACGGCAATAAAAAAGAAAGAACTCTTACAATTTCTAACAGCATGGATAGACCTGGAGAGTATTTTGCTAATCAAAATAAGCCAGTCAGAGAAAAGTATCACATGATCTCACTCATATGTGGAATCTAATGAACCAAATACACTGATGATCAAAAATAGACCCAGAAGAACCAAGATGGCAGCATAGGTTAACGCTGGAGTTTGCTGCCTTGAACAACTACTTCAAAAGTGAAACTAAAAGACAGAAGGGACATCACCCAGAACCACAGGAACGCTGGCTGAGTGGAAGTCCTACAACTAGGAGGAAAGAGAAACGCATACGGACACTCAGAGGAGGCGCAGTGCTGAAGTCAAATTCTGAGGTGCGGAGTGCGCGCGCGGAGCAGGCTGGCGGCGGAGGGCGCGGTTGGCGTTTTCAATCGGGAGGGAGTCACAGACTCTGAGCTCCAGATACAGGCGAGTCTTTAGGGACCCAGACTCAAACGGGAGAAGCGGGACTGTCTGGCTTTGGTCAGAGCGAGTGCAGCTTTCTCTCCGAGGTTTGCAGCGGGTGCTGGGACTCAGAGAGGCAGAGCCCCTGGGGACAGGACTGAGAGCCGCCATAACTGCTCTCTCAGGCCCACCATGTTGATCCTGTGTGACCCGCCCTGCCCAAGCCCTGCACAGAGGCATTTGCCGGATAGCCTCAGGCAAAGGCTAGATTAGCACCTCCCTAGAGGACAGAAGTTCTCTCACTGCTGACACAGCTGATTCTCATAGCCACATGGCTTGGAGGTCAAACCCACCCTGGTATTAGCTACAACAATCAAGGTTTAACTATAAGACTGCGCACAAAGACCACTAGGGGGTGCACCAAGGAAGCATAACAAAATGTGGAGACAAAGAAACAGGACAAAATTGTCAATGGAAGATATAGAGTTCAGAACCACACTTTTAAGGTCTCTCAAGAACTGTTTAGAAGCCGCCGATAAACTTATGAGATCTACAAGAAAACTAATGAGACCCTCGATGTTATATTGGGGAACCAACTAGAAATTAAGCATACACGGACTGAAATAACGAATATTATACAGACTCCCGACAGCAGACCAGAGGAGCGCAAGAATCAAGTCAATGATTTGAAATGCGAGGAAGCAAAAAACACCCAACCGGAAAAGCAAAATGAAAAAAGAATCCAAAAATGCGAGGATAGTGTAAGGAGCCTCTGGGACAGCTTCAAGCATACCAACATCAGAATTATAGGGGTGCCAGAAGATGAGAGAGAGCAAGATATTGAAAACCTATTTGCCGAAACTGGTTTGGCTCAGTGGATAGAGCGTCGGCTTGTGGACTGAAAGGTCCCAGGTTCGATTCCGGTCAAGGGCATGTACCTGGGTTGCGGGCACATCCCCAGTAGGAGATGTGCAGGAGGCAGCTGATCGATGTTTCTCTCTCATCGATGTTTCTAACTCTCTATCTCTCTCTCTTCCTCTCTGTAAAAAATCAATAAAATATGTTAAAAAAAAAAGAAGAAAAAAAAGAAAACCTATTTGAAGAAATAATGACAGAAAACTTCCCCCACCTGGTGAAAGAAATGGACTTACAGGTCCAAGAAGCGTGGAGAACCCCAAACAAAAGGAATCCAAAGAGGACCACACCAAGACACATCATAATTAAAATGCCAAGAGCAAAAGATAAAGAGAGAATCTTAAAAACAGCAAGAGAAAGAAACTCAGTTACCTACAAGGGAATACCCATACGACTGTCAGCTGATTTCTCAACAGAAACTTTGCAGGCCAGAAGGGAGTGGCAAGAAATATTCAAAGTGATGAATACCAAGAACCTACAATCAAGATTACTTTATCCAGCAAAGCTATCATTCAGAATTGAAGGTCAGATAAAGAGCTTCACAGATAAGGAAAAGCTAAAGGAGTTCATCACCACCAAGCCAGGATTATATGAAATGCTGAAAGGTATCCTTTAAGAAGAGGAAGAGGAAGAAAAAGGTAAAGATACAAATTATGAACAACAAATATGCATCTATCAACAAGTGAATCTAAGAATCAAGTGAATAAATAATCTGATGAACAGAATGAACTGGTGATTATAATAGAATCAGGGACATAGAAAGGGAATGGACTGACTATTCTTGCGGGGGAAAGGGGTATGGGAGATGCGGGAAGAGACTGGACAAAAATCGTGCACCTATGGATGAGGACAGTGGGTGGGGAGTGAGGGCGGAGGGTGGGGCGGGAACTGGGAGGAGGGGAGTTATGGGGGGGGAAAAAGAGGAACAAATGTAATAATCTGAACAATAAAGATTTAATTAAAAAAAAAAATAGACCCAGAGACATAGGAGCATTAACAAACTGTTGAACCTTAGAGGGAAGGCGGGGGAGAGTGAGTGGGAAGGGATCAACCAATGAACTTGTATGAACATATGCATAACCCATGGACACAGACAAGGGGGTGGTGCGGGTCTGGGGGTGGGGACAGGAGGTTAATGGGGGGAAAAGGAGGACCTATGTAATACTTTCAACAATAAAGATTAAAAAAAAACTTAAAAAACCCACAGAAAAAGCTTTTTGCCCTGGCTGGTGTGGCAAAAAAGTTGTTTGGGCCCATTCCATGTATCAAAAGATACCAGTTGGATTCCTGGTCAGGGCACATGCCCAGGTTGTGGGCACTATCCATAGTAGGGGGTGTGCAGGAGGAATCGGATTGATGTTTCTCTTCCTTCCTCTTTTTCTAAAAATCAATAAAAGTATAAAATAAAATAAAAACAACTTTTTGTGTCTTTGTCATAAACAAGTGGATTGAAACAACTTCACTGAAGTCATAAAGTGGATTTAAATCACATCAAATCACTACACTATGTTCCCATCACTTTATCAGGCAGCTCTTCCTGCCTCTTGGGCTGGGTCACGAACCCCCAGGAAACCTGCAGCTCTCTCTGCTCCACATTCCTTTTGTGGCTGCTCACAGCTTGTGGGCCTTCCCCCAGGATGGAAGCTGTGTGCTCCCAGCTCCTCAGTCCACATCCAGCCTGATTTGTGTAGAGAATAAATGGATACATTTCATTCCCGAGTTTCCTAAACATTCTTTGGCTTGGCAACATCCTGTTCAAGTTATTTATATGTAATTCATCAATTATCTCATTTACTCTCTGCAGGATGCATTTTCTTCCCTACATCTAAGGAATTTATAATTTTGGCAATAAAGTCAGGCCTTAAAGACATGAAATAGTGGAGACTCACACCCCCTCGTGGCAGAGAAGAGCATTGTCAAACATCAAACACTAGTACACTACAAGTTTTACAGGTAGTTAAATAAAACCCAAAACTACAGCCTAGAAAACTTATTTTTGTACATGTGGCCCACTACTTTTGTTTCCTCTGAGGCAAGTTTCTGTCTCCATCCTTCTGTCTGTCTTTAGAGTCCTGGTTGCTTTCTTTCACGGCACAAGTTCTCTCTCATCTCTGGCGAGCCCACACAGGCTCACGGAAACTCTGGGACTGGATTGCTCTCAGCAGGAGTGGGCAGAGAAGTGGCTGAGGCTAACTTGGGGGTCTGCCCCCCACAACTGCATTCCAAGATGAGACAGCCTTCCCTCTGGGTGTGCACACAAGCTGTCCAAGGCTCGCCCTTGCACCCCCCCCCCCCCCCCCCCGCCGGCCACTGTACCTCCTAGTCCACCTGCGGTTCCCCTGCTATGTCCTCCATCAGTGCTCTCCTGCCTGCGTGCAGTGCTGCAGAAATGGGCTGGGATTTCCCTCTGCCTGCCCATCTGCGTTGCTCACTCCACCCGTGTTTGCTGCCCGGTGCCCATTACACCCGTCCTTCCCCTTCGCTTCTGCTCGCTGGTGGTTGCGGTGACTCCCAGCCACAGCACAGACACGGAGAGCCAAGGACACGGGGAGCCAAGGCGGGGCGGGAAAGTCTGGTGAAGGTCTGGCTGCAAATGCGCACATTTACTATGTTGAATTGTGCTACACGTTTGAGTGTGGATGGGATGGGCATAAGCTTGAGGCAAGGAGAGAAAGGTTTCGGTCTGACGAGGAGGTGCATAGCATGGCCACTTACTGAGACGGAAGAAAGGGCGCGAGGCAGGACAGGGCCAGAGTCAGGGCTGCTCCTCTCTATATGCTATGTTTGAGAAACCTATACTTGCTATAGGGGTTCAGAATATGTCACTCCAAGCTATGCACCTTAGAATACTGATTATTTTCCATTAAAGTTCCTTGAGGCATAGCCAGTGCAAGAAGGGCACTCTGACCCGCCTTTTTCCCCCAAAAGCAGGAAATAAGTCTCCTTTCAGCAGAGGCAGGGAATTTAGGGCTGAGAAGGCTGTATCCACGGACCTGGTTATGTCCTCACTAATTTACTGCCCTGCACCCCCTTCTCTGTCCTCTCAATTCCTCACACATTTATTCTTTTCTTGTCTGAAAGGAACAAAAGCTGCCTGCTGCGGTCACTTCTTTGCATTTCATATTTTTAATAGGGCTCCCATAAGCACAAAATTACATTGGTTTTCTCCTGTTAATATGTCTTAAAAATTCTTTTTTGAAGATTAAAGCCTTTGTTTTAGAGATATTGGATTTAAAGTGGCAGTCTCAGAGGGACAGAAGGACCGCTGTAACTTGAGAGTGCATCACAGCTGAGTGGCCAGAGGTCAATCTCCTTAGTCAAATAAGTGTTGAAGCGCCTGGATGAAAAAGGAAGCTATATTGGCTAGCACATTTGCTATAGTCATAAAAACCGAAATATGGCTTTCTTTCTAAATTTTTTTTTCATTGATTGATTTTTTTAGAGAGAGAGAGAGAGAGAGAGAGAGAGAGAAACATTGACCTGTCATTCCACTTCTTTACGCACCCATTGGTTGCTTCTTGAATGTGCCCTGACCAGGGATTGAACCCACAACCTTGGCATGTTGGGATGATTCTCTAACCAACTGATCTACCCAGTCAGGATTCCTGTTAATCTGTCTTATGTCAGTTTACTTATTAGACCAGCCAGAGAACCTAGAGGGGAAGAAGAGAAAGGTTTCCTCCCTTGTGATCCACACAGTTGCTTGCAGCCCCTGAAACTCCCCACACTTCAGAGCTCTCTCTGCTGCTCGCGAGCCAGGCCCCTTGAACAAGGACGACGTTTGCACATACTCCAAGCGTGTTCACCACCGGCAAACTCTTACGCAGCTTTAGAAACCATTCAAAGAAATAGAATAACTACTTTAAACCTCATCTTCGTTAGTCACTTAATGAAAAGAATATTTGTTCAGAGAGAAATAAGTCAAAGGCCATGATTCTCCTCAGAGTAGGGCTGTAGGTAAGGCACCACTAGCTGCTTAAAGTGCTCCTTCGGCAGGTGTGCGGCCATGCGGTGGCCCCCCTGAGATTGCTGTGTCTAATCTAATAATCTCCGACCCTGCACTGGAAAGCAAGTTCCTCAGGCTGGCCTTGATGCCTTGTGTTTGGACAAAGTTCAGCATGGGGTAAGCAATGACTAGTGACAAACTAAGACAAGCTTCGGAGTAAGTGACACACACCACTGATCTGTACACTTTAAATGAGTGAACGTGTCTGACATGTGAATTATATCCCAATGAAGCTTGTTATAAAATAAATGAATGGTGAGGCAGGTGCCGTAATAAAGGCAGCTTCCAAGTCTGCAGGGACAAGAGGAGCGTGAAGATGCCTTTCCAGAGCTCTTACCGGACGGAAAGCAGACACTCCCGAGAAACGAGCTGCCTCAGTGCCCTCTCCTGGGCCAGGTTCATGGCTGAGAAGAAGATAAACAGTGGGCACCCTGCACAAGGCCCACCCCCTCAGTGTCTTGTCACGTCTCTGCAAATCTGTGGTTCTGAGAAGATGTTATATAAGCCTCAAGCTGTAACCACCTCTTTGAGTAACGCATCATTGTCTGGTGTGTGTGTGTGCTGCGTGGGTTAATAAACTGCTTCTCTTGTTGATCTGTCTTTGGTTAATTTGCATGACCCCAGTCCACGAACAGAAAGTTTTCCTCTCCTACAGGAGGACCTGGGGAGAGTGTTTCTTCCCCCACCTGTGCAATGTGCAGGAAGCCACCACTTGCCAATACTGTCATGAGTGTGCACCAAGGAACGCGGGAGGCCGATGGACCTTGAGCGTTAGCAGGGCTGACGCCAGGCCCCGATTGTTTGCGTTGAGAAAGCGGTGGCTCGAAGCAATTTCCTGGCCTGATAGCCTCCAAGTAAATGTTTACGGGGCCTTACTGATCTTTACTGGCCTTAGAGACGGTCTGTCTGCTACCTGTTTGCCGCGCTTTACTGAGGGCAAGATGTGTGTCTAACACTGAACAAAAAGCGGATAAGCCCAGGTCTCAGTGTGTCTCTTCAAGAAAGAGGCTCCGCCTGGCCCCCACCCCTTAATAACTCACATTTCTGTCTAGCATTTTCATTTGTGCGTCGGCCCCTCCTTCAGATCCTGAACCCTGCCCTGCAGGTCGCGGCAACAATGGAGAGTGATTTAGTCATTCATAGATCTGAGGGGAGCGGGCAGCGGAAGGCACGGGAAGGAGTGGGACCCACCTGATGGGCCACTTAATGGGGTGAGACTGTCAGGAGGAGATGACCTAGTGGCCCTCTGAGAAACTGGTTTGCTTTCTGTGACTAATGTATGCACTGCCCATCTTACCTGGAGCCCGTGTGCCCTGATGGGGATGTTGGACTCCAGGCTCAGAGGTTGTTAACGAAAGAAGATCTTAGTGGGCACTTGGGCCATTGTACATGGGAGCATATGTGGGACCATTAAAATGTGGCGTAAAATTTCACAGTGGCAACCTTATTCTTACATGATCCGGAAGAAACTGGATTTTAAGATGGCACACAAAGGTTAAGAAAGAGTGTGTTAAAAGACTTCAAAACGGTGTGGATACATATATATTTTTATTGCTTTCAGAGAGGAAGGGAGAGAGAGAGATAGAAACATCAGTGATGAGAGAGAATCATTGATTAGCTGTCTCCTGCAGCCAAGGTCCACACGGGGGTGGGGGTGGGGGGTCGGATCAAGCCTGCAACCTGGGCATGTGCCCTGACCGGGAATCCAACCTTGGCCTCCTGGTTCATAGGTCGATGCTCAACCACTAAGCCATGCTGGCTGGTCAAAAACTGTATGGATTTTTAATTCTTAAGTTTCATTGCAAATTTTAACTAGGACTGTTTCCTTTCTTGGGGACCACAACGTTTTTACACCGTGCATGGGCAACCAAAGTTCTGAGGTAACAGGGGACAAGAAGTGACTTTCTTGCAAAAACTGACCTACAGGCAGAGCTTGGAGGAGCAGCATGAGGCCACTCCACTCCTTATCCCCGCCAGCCAACAATTAGCAAAAAAAAAGTTTTTTCATGTGACGTATTCAGAAAACAAGAATAAAGAAAAGGGTAAATTTAACTTTTAATTTCCAGTTGTTTTTCACTTCAGACAAGTGAAAACATCACGAAAGTGTCTTCCATCGACAGTGGGAAGAGTCAGGGTTGGGACGACTGGAGGCGGTGGTGGCTGGAACAGCTTTACGTGAGGAAAGCTATTTTGCGTCTGCGCTTCCTGCTAGAAATGGCCAGCGTGCTCTGTAACAGCCAGACCGGCTTCCTCTCTCCCAGGATTTCGCTCTTCAGTTAAAAGGGGTGTCAGTCCCGAAGCCTTTCCAACGGCAGGCCCTTCAGGCTCTGATGAGCCCCGTGTGACTGTTGGCAGAAATGGCCACCAACAAACCAGTGATTCTGACTGTAACACAGGCAACTGAGAAGGTAGGGCCGCTTGGAGTGAGGAGGTAAACATGAAAGAGACACGCTCTGAGGAAGTTCATCCGTGTGCCGGGGAACGCTACGTGCTCTGAGCCGAAGGCTATGGGGCTGGCTTTATTGACCCATCATCTGGTTCGGCATTTTTTGGACCCTATAGAAACAACACACACTCTCTCTCTCTTTAAAAAAATAAAAATAAAAAAATATATATATTATTGATTTCAGAGAGGAAGGGAGAGGGAGAGAGAGATAGACACATCAATGATGAGAGAGAATCATTGATTGGCTGCCTCTTGCACAACCCCCACCTGGGATCAAGCCCACAACCCAGGCATGTGCCCTTAACCAGTATCGAACCCGGGATCCTTCAGTTGAAAAGGCTGATGCTCTATCCATTGAGCCAAACTGGCTAGGGCTGGAAACAACATTCTTTTTGAAACAGATGAATGCTATCGACATTTAGGAGTTTCTGTTGATGATCTTGGCTCTGTAAAGTGATTTGTCACCATCTCTGGGGTACCCATGTGGTTGCAGGCGGTATCTTTATGAATGCAACACCAGACAGGCATACTATGGAGAAATTAAGTGGAAACTAGTAGTAATGTCAATGTACTATTTCTACCGAACATTTGGGTTGATCTATAAACGCTGTCAAAGGCTTCAGTTTTTAAAATTTACCTATTTCTAGGTATTTATTTCAACATTTATGAATTGACAACATTGACAAGGGTTTGTGTTTTTAAGTCTCAAAAGGTTCATATTGTTAATGAATACACGTCAATAAGCACATCCACATTGTACAGAACATGGTAATTAACATGTAACGGTGGTATGATCTATTGTTATTTCTCCCCTTTATTGGAAAACCTTACTTTTGACTGTTTTTTCCAAAAATAAATTATACAGTTGCTTTTGATGATATGTTCTTTTTCATTGCAGCATTTTTTTTTGTTAATCCTCACCTGAAGGTATTTTTCCCATTAATTTTTAGAGAGAATGGGAGGGTGGGGGGGAGGGAAGAGAGAGAGAGAGAGAGAGAGAGAGAGGGAGGGAGAGAAACATTGATGTGAGAGAGACACATTGATTGATTGCCTCCCACACACACCCCAACTGGGGCCAGGGATCGAACCAACCTGCAACTGAGGTAATGTGCCCTTGACCAGGAATTGAACCTGGGACCCTTTGGTGTGTGGGTTGCTGCTCTAACCACTGAGCACACTGGCCAGGGCTCATTGCAATATTTTTAAGAAGTGGTTTTTAAGACTCCTAAGAAACTATAATATTAACCTTTTTGAGTATTTTTAAATGAATGCAATTAAAAATCCTAGATTTAACTTTTCATAATTTTATTTTTCTTACACCAGTCTGAGCATTACTTTGAAATAATGTACATACAGGAAAAGAAGAATAAGAAGAATACTACATCTTTATGTATAAAGGCATATGAATCTCCTCCTAACACATACTAAAAAATTTAACTCCTGGGTTGTAATAAATACATGGAGATCATTTTGAGACAAAAAAGAAAAGAAAAAAAAAAGTCTCCCATCAGCAGACTCAAAGGGTTTTATTTATTTCTTCTTCTTTTCCTCCCGAGGATCCTGGGGCACTTTACATGGATTGTGAAGCTTCATAAATAACGTCCCTTACACGTAGCGCATACATTGTACCCTCAGTGACCAGAACACACTGCGGACAGAACTTAATTCATCATGACAGGCTGGTCACCAGCCACCCGATGGGAAAGATACTGACTGAACAAGGGACTATTATGGTTACGTCTCACATAATGGCTGATTTTTAAATTACATTTAGTAATTTATTGGCAAATATGATAAATGTTCTGTCTTAATTAAAATGCTATTTTTAGTAAAGTGTGTCAGAAATCCGGGCACAAGCGACAGAAACCTCACTCCCAGGGCGGGTGCCTTGGCTCCAGCCGCTGGCAAGGCGCTGGTTCGGCGCTAGGTGGCGCCCGCGATTCGGACTCTGGTCTGGAGAGCTTCCTCCTGGGGCTGGTCCCCCCCTGCTCTGCTGTCGGAAGCAGCGCCTCGCGGTCCCAGAGAGGCAGCATCCTCAGGGCCCTGCGGGGGCGGCACCTGCCCTCCTGGGCCTCCGGGTGGCAGGGCGGCGGCTGTGCAGGGCTTCAGCACAGCCCGGCCTGGGCCTGGGCCAGCAGCCGGGTCCGTGCCACATGGGCCGGTGCCCGAGAGCAGAGGGGGGCCCCCTACTCCCGGAAGGAGGAGAAAGGGGTTCTGACCTGGCATGAACCGTTCTTCTGAAAACAGCCCAGCAACAACGAGGCCTTCTCACGCGCAAACGTGCCTGACGGAGCCTTGCAGGGCCTGTCAGCTGGTCCTCCTGGCTCTTGGGATGATCGTCATGACGAGCTCTTGCTTTCCTTCATCATTGTTGTTATTTATTCAATCCATTTTATTTATTTTTAAACTTCAACTTCATTGTGATAAGCGCACTTCACATGAGAGCCAGTGTAAGTGCAGTGCCATCGCCCACGGGCACAGCCGCCAGCACTTCCTCCTCCGGCACAACTGACGCTTCACGTCCACCGGACAGCAGCTCCCGTCGGCCCTCCCCAGCCCTCGGCACTCACCATCGGGCTTTCTGCTTCTGTGCAGGGGCCTGCTCTCGGGCCCTCAGGTACGTGGCTCCCGCGGTGTTGGTCATCCTGCGAGGGGCTGGCTTCACGCGGCGATCTGCGCCAGGCTCCTCCACGCCGCCCACCGGCAGGCCTTCCTTCCCTCTGAGGCTGCGCTGTGTCCCCCCGCATGTCTGTGCCTCTGGGTTTATCCTCGTCCTCGGGGGACCCAGGCGGTCTCCACAGGGCGGCCCTGTGGCTGAGCTGTCCTCTCTCCTCTGCAGCTGTCGCCTCCTCTCTGCATCACCGTAGCAGCAGTTTAGTGAGAGTTGGAATGTGGTGGATCTCAGCATTCCTGAGCCCCCCCCCCCCCCCGCCCCTTTGGAACATGTTTCTAGAATTCGGGGTCTCCGAGGTGCAGCTGAATGTGGCACCCAGACTCCTGATTTGGAAACCCACTGGTTTTGCTGCTTGAGAGAAATGGGGTGTAAATACTCTCTCACCCCCGGGAAGATTACAAAATAAAGCCTTTGCCATCATCCAGGAAAGGGGGCTGGATTTAATAGGTCGTAAAAAGCTCTTTCCTTCTTAGGGAGAATCAGAAGGCAGGGGTTGGGGGTGGGGTGGGGGAGGGGGAGTCCCTGGGGGAAACAGGAAGAGGGAAAGAAGCATTTTCCGGAAACAGAGGAGGGATGGGCTTAGCACGGTGCCACCACGGGTCCCAGGCCTACGGACCCTATGCCCCACCCCATCATCCCACGTGGTGCCCCACTTGGCAAATGTCCCAGGACACCCACCAGCCCACGAATAAAAGTGGAGAAAAACACGGCAGTTGAATAGGCAGACCTGTCATGCACGTTGTCCCAGGGCCAGATTGGAAATGCAGCAAAATTGGAGAACATTCACCTGGAATTACCAGCTGAGGTTCAGCTGAGGAGGGGACATATCAAGGAAGGACAGAGAACCCTGGGAGACCGGTAGGGAGGCGAGGCTGTGAGAGGAGCTGACCCAGCTGCAAGAGGCCGCAGGCCGGAGAGGAGAGGGCGCTGGGCCCCGGGCGGCTCTGTTACCTCAGAAGACAGGCCCCAGAACCCAAGCGGAGAGCCGAGGCCCACACAATGGCCATTTTTCCTGGGAGGAGCTAGCGGCTCCCAGAAGCCACAGGGCAGGTACAGAGAGCCCTGCCCTGGGTGACACAGCCGGCCTCCAGCAGGAGCCCGCAGCCACACCGGCACTGTGCGCTTTCCAGAGGACACAAAAGCGGAGGCCAAGCTCATGGGTTTGAACGTCTCCAGGCCCCTCAGTGACTGGACTGGGGGGGGTCCATCCGCCCGACTAGCCTGGGAACCAGGCGGGTACTCTCCCCACATGGAAGGACCGAGAAAAACCGCAGGTTTCCAGCCGGCACCTCTGGTCTCCACAAGGGCCTGTCCCCCGGGGGCAGAGCAATACTTTGGGCCACTCCTGGAGGGGCAGCTCTGCGACAGGGAAACCCGCCCTCCGCATTCCCTGAAAGCTGAACAGCACCTCCCTCCACCGAGAGCCCTTTCAGAAACAGGCAGCTGAGTGATGCGATTGACAGCTGGCTGACAGGAAGGGAGCCAGAGGAGATGCGCCAAGCAGGCCCTGGGCCCGTGGCTCACAGACCTCCTCTGGAGGGCAGACCGGCCCTCCTGCTGGCAGCCAAGGCCCGCGGGGACAGACACCAGCGGTGGATCAGTGGGTCCCTGGACCCACAGGCAGGTGCTGAAAGCCAAAGGACAGTCCTCCTCTGGAGGGCAGACTGGCCCTCCTGCTGGCAGTCAAGGCCCGCAGGGACAGACACCAGCGGTGGATCAGTGGGTCCCTGGACCCACAGGCAGGTGCTGAAAGCCAAAGGACAGTCCTCCTCTGGAGGGCAGACCGGCCCTCCTGCTGGCAGCCAAGGCCCGCGGGGGCAGACACCAGCGGTGGATCAGTGGGTCCCTGGACCTTCAGGTAGGTGCTGGAAGCCAAAGGACGGTGCCTGACAGAGGTTAGCACTGTGCACCCAACAGGAAGCCCAGAATCGGCAGACAGAGGGCACTAAACTCCACCGAAACAAACGCCACTTCACGTTACTTTTCTCCCTTTTTTTTCCTTTCACTTTTTTCCCTCCCCTTTTTCTTCTCTTTTCTTTTTTATGTTTTCTCTTTCCTTTCTTTTTATCCCTTTTTAAATTTATCTTCTTTATCTATCTGCTTTATTCATTTGTTATTATTCTAGTCTCTGTTGTTTCAGTCATTTATCTAATTTTCTCTTCCCTTTTCCTACTCAACTTTTTTTCTTGTTTCTCTCTCTTTTTTTTTAATATATATTTTATTGATTTTTTACAGAGAGGAAGTGAGAGAGATAGAGAGTTAGAAACATCCATGAGAGAGAATCATCGATCAGCTGCCTCCTGCACATCTCCTACTGGAGATATGCCTGCAACCCAGGTACATGCCCTTGACCGGAATCGAACCCGGGACCTCTCAGTCCGCAGGCCGACGCTCTATCCACTGAGCCAAACCGGTTTCGGCTTGTTTCTCTTTTTTCACTACGCATTCCTCCCCTCCCCTTTTCTTTTCTCCTGCTTTCTCATCTTTTTTATTTTTCTTATTTTAGGTCTACCTGCTTTCTCTTCTATTTTCCTTTTCAATCTCCTCCCCTACCTCTTCATTTCTTTTCTTTCTTCTTTATTTTAAACCATTTTCCTTCCCTTCTTCCTCTAATTCTTTATTCTTATTTTCTTTATTTCAACTCTGTATCTATATATTCTGTCCCCCTTTTTCTTATTGTATTTTGTTTATGTGTTTTTTATTTGTTGTATTTTGCTTTCTCCTCGTATTTTTTCTTACCTTTTTTCCTATCATTCTCACTCTCTTTCCTCTTTCCTAATTCCCTCTCCTCCGGCGGTTGCTTTTGTTGGGCCCATAGGGGTCTTGAGTACATTTTGGTTTTGTTTCTTCCGTTCCATGGTTTGTTGTGCTGTATTTTGTTCTGTTGGGTCAGCACCTCCACCACAGCTTGCACGACATGGTCAGGGCTGAGCCACATAGTCAGCCAGACTGAGAGCAGAGCCCATCCACAAACGAGACAATAACATTCAAGACCCAACTACAACAGGAGAAACCGAATAACTCAAGTCAGGGGCTTTCCTGGAGATCTAAGAGGCTGCATCACTGGGCCCCACAAAACTCCTGCTACATAAGACCACCCCACAAAATCTGGGAGGCACAGCAGTCTGATCTAATACATAGAAACAAACACAAAGAAACACCACATGTTAGCACACAGACTAAGTCTCTACAAGTTCAAGAAGACTGAAATCATATTAAGCATTTTCTCAGATGACAATGGAGTAAAATTAGAAATCAATTACAATAAAAACACTCAAAAACATTCAAACACAGGGAGGCTAAATAGCATGTTATTAAACAACTAATGGGTTACCAATGAGATGAAAGAAGAAATAAAAACCATCCTGAAAACAAATGAAAATGAACACATAACAACTTCAAATGTATGGGACACAGTGAAAGCAGTCCGAGATAGAAGTTCATAGCACTAAAGGCCTATCGCAAAAAAAAACAAGAAAAATTTAAAATAATTTAACCATACAACTTAAAGAATTAGAGAACAAAAAAGAGAGCCCAGCATGAGTAGAAGAAAGGAAATAATAAAGATCAGAGCAGAAATAAATGACATAGAGACAAAAAAAATACAAAAGATCAGTAAAACCAAGAGCTTGTTCTTTGAAAAGATAAACAAGACTGATGAACCGTTAGCCAGACTCATCAAGAAACAGAGAGAGAAGATCCAAATAAATAAAATCAGAAACAAAAGTGGTGCAGTAACAACTGACACCACAGAAATAGAAAGGATCATAAAAAAAATACTATGAACGACTATATTCCAACAAACTGGACAACCTGGATGAAATGGAAATATTCCTAGAAAAATATAATGTTCCAAAATTCAATCAGGAAGAATTAGAAAATAGGCTGATAACTACTGATGAAATGAAAACAGTAAAAACAAACAAAGAAACAAACAAAAAACTTCCAGTAAACAAAAAAAGCCCCGGTCCGGGCGGCTTCACAGGGGAGTTTTACCAAACATTCAAATAAGAATTAACATCTAGACTCCTCAAACTATTCCAAAAAACTCAAGAGGAAGGAACACTTCCAAGCTTGTTCTTTTTTTTTTTTTAATTAAATCTTTATTGTTCAGATTATTACGTTTGTTCCTCTTTTTTCCCCCCATAACTCCCCTCCTCCCAGTTCCCGCCCCACCCTCCGCCCTCACTCCCCACCCACTGTCCTCATCCATAGGTGCACGATTTTTGTCCAGTCTCTTCCCGCATCTCCCACACCCCTTTCCCCCCCAAGAATAGTCAGTCCATTCCCTTTCTATGTCCCTGATTCTATTATAATCACCAGTTCATTCTGTTCATCGGATTATTTATTCACTCGATTCTTAGATTCACTTGTTGATAGATGCATATTTGTTGTTCATAATTTGTATCTTTACCTTTTTCTTCCTCTTCCTCTTCTTAAAGGATACCTTTCAGCATTTCATATAATCCTGGTTTGGTGGTGATGAACTCCTTTAGCTTTTCCTTATCTGTGAAGCTCTTTATCTGACCTTCAATTCTGAATGATAGCTTTGCTGGATAAAGTAATCTTGGTTGTAGGTTCTTGGTATTCATCACTTTGAATATTTCTTGCCACTCCCTTCTGGCCTGCAAAGTTTCTGTTGAGAAATCAGCTGACAGTCGTATGGGTATTCCCTTGTAGGTAACTGAGTTTCTTTCTCTTGCTGCTTTTAAGATTCTCTCTTTGTCTTTTGCTCTTGGCATTTTAATTATGATGTATCTTGGTGTGGTCCTCTTTGGATTCCTTTTGTTTGGGGTTCTCCGCGCTTCTTGGATCTGTAAGTCCATTTCTTTCACCAGGTGGGGGAAGTTTTCTGTCATTATTTCTTCAAATAGGTTTTCAATATCTTGCTCTCTCTCATCTTCTGGCACCCCTATAATTCTGATGTTGGTATGCTTGAAGCTGTCCCAGAGGCTCCTTACACTATCTTCGCATTTTTGGATTCTTTTTTCATTTTGCTTTTCTGGTTGGGTGTTTTTTGCTTCCTCGCATTTCAAATCATTGACTTGATTCTTGCGCTCCTCTGGTCTGCTGTCGGGAGTCTGTGTAATATTCATTATTTCAGTCCGTGTATGCTTAATTTCTAGTTGGTTCCCCAATATAAGATCGAGGGTCTCATTAGTTTTCTTGTAGATCTCATTAAGTTTATCGGCAGCTTCTAAACAGTTCTTGAGAGACCTTAAAAGTGTGGTTCTGAACTCTATATCTTCCATTGACAATTTTGTCCTGTTTCTTTGTCTCCACATTTTGTTATGCTTCCTTGGTGCACCCCCTAGTGGTCTTTGTGCGCAGTCTTATAGTTAAATCTTGATTGTTGTAGCTAATTCCAGGGAGGGTTTGACCTCCAGGCCAAGTGGCTATGAGAATCAGCTGTGTCTGCAGTGAGAGAACTTCTGTCCTCTAGGGAGGTGCTAATCTAGCCTTTGCCTGAGGCTATCCGGCAAATGCCTCTGTACAGGGCTTGGGCGGGGCGGGTCTCACAGGATCAACAGGGTGGGCCAGAGAGAGCAGTTATGGCGGCTCTCAGTCCTGTCCCCAGGGGCTCTGCCTCTCTGAATCCCAGCACCCGCTGCAAAGCTCGGAGAGAAAGCTGCACTCACTCTGACCGAAGCCAGACAGTCCCACTTCTCCAGTTTGAGTCTGGGTCCCTAAAGACTCGCCTGTATCTGGAGCTCAGAGTCTGCGACTCCCTCCCGATTGAAAATGCCAACCGCGCCCTCCATTGCCAGCCTGCTCCGCTCACTCCGCACCTCAGAATTTGACTTCAGCACTGCACCTCCTCTGAGTGTCCGTATGCGTTTCTCTTTCCTCCTAGTTGTAGGACTTCCACTCAGCCAGCGTTCCTGTGGTTCTGGGTGATGTCCCTTCTGTCTTTTAGTTTCACTTTTGAAGTAGTTGTTCAAAGTAGCAAACTCCGGCGTTAACCTATGCCGCCATCTTGGTTCTCCCCAAGCTTGTTCTATGAGGCCAGAATTACCCTAATTCCAAAACCAGATTAAAGATGCTACAAAAAAAGAGAATTATAGGTCAATATCCCTGATGAACAAAGACGCTAAAATATTCAGCAAAATATTAGTAAATTGGTTCCAGAAATATGTTAAAAAGACCATACACTATGACTAAGTGAGATTTATTCCAGGGATTCAAGGCTAGTACAATATTTGCAAATCAATAAATGTGATACATCACATAAACAGATTGCAAGACAAAACTCACATGATTACATCAATTGTTGCAGAAAAAGCATTTGACAAAATCCAACACCCTTTTTTGATAAAAACCCTCAGCAAAATAGGAATAGAGAGATCATACCTCAACATAATAAAAGCCTTATATGATAAACCTATAGCCAACATCATACTCAATGGGCAAAAACTAAAACCGCATCCCAGTTTCACCACTCTTATTCCACATAGTACTGGAAGTCCTAGCCAAGTGATCAGACAAGAAGAAAAAATAAAAGGCATCCAAATTGGAAAGGAGGAAGTAGAATTGTCATCATTTGCAGATGACATGATATTGTACATTGAAAACCCTAAAGACTCCACAAAAAAACTACTAGATTTAATAAATGAATTTGGTAATGTAGCAGGATACAAAGTTAACACCCAAATATCTATGGCATTTTTATACATAAATAATGAACTCTCAGAAAGAAAACAAAGAAATCAATTGCATTTACCATTGCCACAAAAAACTAAGATACTTAGGAATAAACTTAACCAAGGAGGTAAAAGACCTGTACTTGGAAAACTACAGGACGTTAGGAAAAGAGATAGAGGAAGATATAAACAAGTGGAAGAATATACTGTGTTCATCGATTGGTAGAAAATCAACATCATTAAAATGTCCATACTACCCAAACCAATATATAGATTCAATGCAATCCCTATTAAAATACCAACAGCATATTTCACAGACCTAGAACAAACATTCCAAAAATATATATGGAACCAAAAGAGACCCCAAATAGCCACAGCAATCTTGAGAAAGAAGAACAAAGTTGGAGGGGTCACAATACCAGATGTCAAGTTATACTACAATGCCACTATAATAAAAACAGCCTGGTACTGGCACCAGAGCAGACATACTAGTATACATCAATGGAACAGAACAGAGAACCCAGAAATCGACCCAAGCCATTATGCTCAATTAATATTTGACAAAGGAGGCAAGAGCATACAATGGAGCCAAGACAGTCTTTTCAATAAATGGTGTTAGAGAATTTGGTCAGATACATGCAAAAACATGAAAGTAGGCCACCAACTCACACTATTCACAAAAATAAACCCAAAATTGATAAAAGACTTAAATGTAAGTCGTGAAAACATAAAAATCCTAGGAGAAACCATAGGCAGCAAAAATCTCAGACATCTTTCATTGCAATATGTTTACTGGTTCATCTCCTAGGGCAAAAGAAACCAAGGAGAAAATGAACAAATGGGACGACATCAAAACAAAAAGCTTCTGCCCAGCAACAGAAACCAGCATCAAACTGAAAAGAGAGCCCACTCAATGGGAGAACATATTTGCCAATGATACATCTGATAAGGGATTAATTTCCAAAAAACATATAGGGAACTTACAGAACTTAACAAAAGGAAGACAAACAATCCAATTAAAAAATGGGCAAAGGACCGAAATAGGCACTTCTCCAAAGTGGACATACAGATGGCCAAGAGACAGATGAGAACATGCTCCAAGTCACTAATCATCTGAAAGATGCAAATCAAAATGACAATGAGATATCACCTCACACCTGTCAGAATGGCTACCATCAGCAAATCAACAAATGACAAGTGTTGGTGAGGTTGTAGAGAAAAAGGAACCCTCATCCACTGCTGGTGGGAATGCAGACTGGTGCAGCCACTGTGGTAAATGGTATGGAGTTTCCTCAAAAGTTAAAAATGGAACTTCCATTTGACCCAGTGATCCCATATATATCCCATATATATCTAGGAATATATCCTAAGAAATTAGACATACCAATCAGAAAGAACATATGCACCCCTATGTTCATAGCAGTACAATTTAAATAGCTAAGATTTGGAAACAGCCCAAGTGCCCATCAGTAGATGAGTGGATAAAAAAACTGCAGCACATCTACACAATGGAATACTTCACTGCAGTAAAAAAAGAAAGAAATCTTACCATTTGCAATAGCATGAATGGACCTGGAGAGTATTATGCTAAGTGAAGTAAGCCAGTCAGAGAAAGGTAAGTATCATATGATCTCACCCATATGTGGAATCTAATGAAGAAAATAAACTAATGAACAAATAGATCCGGAGACATAGAAGCATCAAACAGGCTGTGGAATCTCAGAGAGAAGGTGGGGGAGGGAGGGTGGATTGTGAACTATACTGGTGTTGAGTTCTTAGCTGGGGTAATCCCAGGGGGTGCCGGTTTTCTCCAGCACCTCTGGAAGGGCCCAAGCTCTGACCCAAGGTCATGTCTTCTCCCACCCTCTCCCACTCCCCTTGCCCCTGTGGGCCCTCTCTCCCAGAGCACGCATTAGCAGATACACTACCTGTCATTCCGGGCCCCCTCTAATTTATTACCAGAAAAGTCCAGACATGATTATATCTGCAAAATGGGGCGGAGCGGGGAAAGCACCACGTGTCCTATAGAGCTCCCAGGACCGGACAGGCTTTACTTCAGGCCACAGCGCCTCTGAGAACGCAAAGAACTGTGCCCTTCATCTACTTGGCCTGGTTTTTTAAGGAGGAGAACCTTGTGCTCACTTTGGAGGTGACTTTAACCTCAGGCTTAATCACACATGACATTTTGTTCCAGAGAAAAACTATTTTTGGAGGCAAACTAATTTACTTTATGTGGAGTCTCGCATCAGACACCCCTGGGCTGGGACCCACAGTGCGGCCACTGACTGTGTTTATAACCCTGAGCTCCTCACGGCTCCTCACAAAGCGTCGGGTTCTTCGTTTATGAAGTGGCATCTCAACACCCCTTTCCGGTTTCCTTGGCCTTGCCTGCACTACAGGGAGGCCTTTCGTTCATGTACTGATTTTCTTTTCTAAAGTGAAAATTCAGCTTCACATCACAGATTCACTTCCAGCTCCTTGGAATGCTCCTTTCTTTGGCTCAAAGGTGAGACTAGACGGGAAAGCCAGGCAATGCTTGGTCGCCTGAAATAAGGACGGGGCGGGGGCAGTGCCAATGCTGTCCGCACAGGCTGTGCACCAGGGGGCTCCGAGTCGCAAGCCGAGTTTCTAGAGTTGTTAGCTGGCAGCCGAGGAGCCCCAGTCGTGAGGTGGGAGCCATCACTCAGTGTCTCCGCCATACAGGACCAGCAGCGCCTTCTGGGCGTCCCCCTTGGCGTCTTGCTGGGCGTGGTAGTACAGGGACTTGGACACTTTCTCTTGAATTCAGACCTAATTTTCAACAAGTCCACCTCGCTGTGGAGACAGTGATGCTGATCTGATCCTCATCACGAGTCCCCTTGCCCATCATGAGCAGAGGCAGTCAGCAAAGTACAGGGGCTTGTCTGGGTACAAGGGGCCAGGCTCAGGAAAGCCCTTTCCAGGCCTCCGGGACCTCCTTCTGGATGCTCTGTGACATGTCAGAGGGACGGCAGCGCGGTACCTGCCAACTACTTTCTGCACGTGACACACGCTCCCATCAGACACGATGCTGATTCCCTTGGGAACAGCAGTCCCTTTCCCCTTCACTCCAGCATCACAGATGCCGGGGCATTTGGTCAGTCAGGCCATAAGCCATGACAGAGCCCTCTCTGCTCTTCCGCCTTTCGCCAGGGCAACCACCAGCTTGCGGAAGTCACCAGATGTGTGGGGAGTCAAGTCCCTCTCCAGCTCAGTCGCCTACATTTCCTTGTGGACTCCGTTAGTTTCCTGCAGCTCCTGCTCGCTCCGTGAGCAGATGGCCTCAGCGAGCCAGCCCGGCTCGCTGCCCGGCTCAGTGCCCGGCTCCTCCGTGGAGGCCTTCGGCTGGGAAGCAGCGCCCTGAGCAGGTGTTTCCAATAGGCCCGCACCCCCATCTCCAGGCGGCCGGACAAGGCCGACCTTGGTGCTGAAGCAGGTTCCTCTTTTGTCCTTCTCTGTTGTGGCTGTGGTTGGTCAGAAGGTTGACAGTGGTGACCGCATCCACACTTTTGGTCTTCATGGCCATTTCAACGTTCAAAGCACCCCAGTTGCCATCAAAGTTGGTGTGGGCTCTGACTGCCCCGTCCCCGTTGAGGGGTGTAGAGTGGCCACCCTCCGAGCTGAGCGTGGGCAGATTGAAAAGTCTCGTGTCATTGGCGTGCTGGAGTAGGACCCATGACGCACTGCAGTGGAGAAACCATCCAGAGGCAAAGCCCTACGGTGGAGGCGTTTGGGCTTTCTCCCTGGCACCCCATCCAAGCGCACTGCCGGGAAGGTTGCCCTGAACTTAAGTTTCGGAAGCACCGGAAAGACTGACCCCTGCAGGCCTGAAGCTGGACTGCATAACAAGCAGGTAAGATCATTTGGGGGCGGGGTCTCATGAAAGTCTCTCCAGACTTTATTTTCCTCGTCTGCACACAATGGTGAGGACAGGGATGGTTTGGAAGGTTCTGTCCGATTCAAATGATATCAACCCTTGATACTTAGATATAGCAGGAGACATGATTTAAAATACTTTGGGAGATAATGAGTCTTGGACTTAGAATTCTCACTCAGGAATGAGATTTTGAATTTCTCACGTGACCCCTTGAAGGGTTCCTCTTGGACATTTTTGTCCAACACTGCGTTGTCTCGCCAAGAAATGAAACTGAATTTGGCTGTAGCGTTGATCTGTGAAAGCTTAGAGAGCAGGGGCTGTGGGCTTCTTGGGCCAGGCCATCTAGCACAGCTGTTTGCACAGCTATTGTGGGAAGCAGCCACAGACCCCACCATTCCTCGAGGAGAGAGAATGAGCTTAACATTCATGGGTCAGCGGGAATGGACGAATTCTGTAATTAATCTTAAGCGGGGAGACAGATCCACACCTCTGCAAGAGCTGCGGGCTGACCTGAAAATCAGCTCAAGCCCTGCCTTCAGGCATAAATGAATGTACGTTTACCAGAGTGCTCTGCTCTGCTACCGCAGGACGGCGGTGCCTTAGAAAACACGTTTGGAATCTGCTGGCCGAAAGGACAGGGATTCCCGGTAGAGGGTCCAGTTGAGTGAGCACCTTCCCGCACCTGAATGATCTGTGAGGGTGAGGGCCTGTGTGACGCAGGCGCAGTAGGCAGCAGCTCCATCCCCTCCCACACTCCTTTGGTTCTGACGGTGTTTTTAGCTTGGAAGTCCCCCTCCGAGAGAACAGCATGGCACTAAGGAGGCTCAGAAAGGTAAATGCTTAGGATTTGAGACCCGTTCGCAGAAGATGACCGGCTGCATCCCACTTGCCCAGGAATCGCTGGACAAGGGTACACCTTTCAGCATCTCTCCCCACACCTGCGCCTGTGTGCGTGGTGTGCCAAGAAAGCTGTGCCTAATGTAATTCAGTCCTTCCTCCATCTCCTGCCCCCTTCCAGGGGAACTGAAGGAACCACAGAAAACAAACAAACAAACAAAGGACGGGAGGGTGGGGAGGTGAAGCCAGAATAGAGAAATTAGCACAGAGAGGAAGAAAACCCGGAACACGCCGGCGCCAACCACCACACCATCTTTAAGTCAAGTGTAGAAACACAGCAACGGGTTATTCAAAAATAAAAGCATTATGAGAACATTAACAAGCAGCCAGAACATTACAGAAGGGGTATTTCCTCTGCCTGAAATAGGAGACCAGGAAAGCCGGGGGGAATTCCGGTTATGCAAGCATCTGAGGGCTCAGGCTCACAGCAGATGGCTCTGGGCCCTCCGGTTAAATGCTGTACATGAGTCCGAGTGTTTTGCCCTCTAAATTTTTAAATTCTGTCTTGTAACCACCATATGGTCCCCTGTTATCTGCACGGTTATCTGCCAGTTGAGCAGTGACTTATTTTACTCCAAACATCCTTGCAGAGTGAAGAAGGCCTTGGTACTAGTGGACACGCTGGTGAGAGCCCTGTTTCTGGAAGTGATCGCTGCGTGTCCCAGAGCGTGACGCTCACCACAGGCCCCGACACCCACGCGCTCACAGGAGGCTTTGCGGGCGCAGACTTGTTGGACCAACTTCGCGATGAGACTCTGCTTATTCATGCTCCTCATTTTGCACACACTGAACAGAAGCTTAGCACCACTATGGAAACGGAGGCAACCTCCTGGCCGGCAGCAGCCCCGCGCACCTGTCACCACGGGGACGCGGGGACGCTGGCTGCTCCTTCAGCCTGTCCCCTGGGCCCAGCGGAGGCCGCCGGCTCAGCCCCAGCCGCGCTGTCTGTGCGCTCCACGCCGTCGCTGCAGCTCCGCGCCACCGGCTTGTGGGCTTGTCGTGTTCCATCCATTGCTTCCGGGGAGCGTGGGCTTCCTTGCCAAGCCCATACCTAGTTTTGGCGGTGCCACCGCTTGTGGTGTTTAGAGTAAACACTGGGTCACCCGAAGAAGCAATAAACTCTGGCCTCGTTTTGAGAGTCAGATGCAGGGACAGCGGCCCACAAAGCGGCCTCCATCCGCGAGCGTCTGCAGCTCCGTCCCTCGTCCCTCCTCCCTCGCACAGTGTCTGGCTGCAGCCTTGCTCCGTGCCGCATTGGTCGGCTTCATCGCGTTTCTTCCTTTCCTGGGAGGCAATGGGCAAGGAAGACAGGAGGCCGCGGAGGGAGAGGAAGCCACCCCTGCCCTTTCTCAGCTGCCCTGGAGGGCCTGCTGGGGACGCGCGGGTTCCATCCTGTGTGTGTGTGTGTGGGGGGGGGGGGAGGGGGGCGCGGGGACGGCGGGGGGGGGGGGGTGGTGGGGAAGGGGACAGGTAGCGAGCCTCACCCAGGTGCTAGGCGGGCGCTGCTTCTGGAAAAGAGAAGAACCCATTGGATATGCCGCCTTAAAACTAATGCTTGGAACTTGCAGGGGAAGGTGGCTGGCTCACCGCGGACAGGCACAGGAGAAACACACAGAATGGCCCCCGGGGAGCCAGCGAGGAAAGAGGGGCGGAAGCCCCATCTCTGGAAAGTGATGGTCAAAGAGAGCAGCAGGCTTGGTTAGCAGAAGTTTCTATCCTCAGAGCACCACCCCCCCCCCACCCCAAGTAAGGGGGCGAGTGGGTGAACAAGCCTGCGGATTCTCACCGGCGCCCCTCCTCCCACCCGCCTCCTGCTACAGAGATCGCCCCTAACCACCTCTGCCTCGATCTCCACCACCGCAGCTTTGTCCGAAAGGATGTCCGGAAGACGTCCAGTCTATCTTATCTAATTAGCATATTGTCCTTTTATTAGTATAGATATGCATAGACAAGGGACACGGGTGTTAGGTTAGGTGGCTCAGGAGGTGGCGCAAGAAATAGAGAGTCCAGTGAATCAGAAAAGAAAGGAAAGGAAAAGGTTTATTTCTGCGTCCCCGGGAGACCCACATGCCCCAAGGACAGGGCACGTGGATTCACGCCAACAGGGAGGGGGACGCTTATTTTATACTGCAGTTGGGTGAGGGGCAGGGACATGAGCTGAGGTATTCAGTTGAGGAAGTTTCAGCTGCAGGGGCCAGCCAGGTATTCAGGAATGAGTCAGTATCTGTATGGGGGTCGTTGTGGAGTCAGGGAGAAGCCTGTATCTGTGTCTGGCATGCTGATCTGTTAGACATGCCAGGGGGAGTCCATTATTTCGTCACATGTCTGCATGTATCTGATTCTGGGCTCTCTCTGACCTAACATCCTGGCCTTTTGGTGATAGGGGGCAGCGACTCGTTCTGACTGCTTCCAGCTGACAACAGGCGACGAGGGGGTGGGGGTGGGGGGGGATTTAAAGGCCAGGGTTAGGCAGAGGCAGGTTGGAGGGGAGCCGAGTGTAGGGATGGAGCAGGAGCTGATTCACAGTCATCCGTGACATCTCCGTGATCCGGGAGTGGATGAACTTGAGACAGGGGGCTAGGAGAAAAAAGACACAGATGAGAATCAGGGGCCCTATCATGGGTAGGACCCAGGTAGCTAAGGGGTTTTGGAACCAGCTGGAAGGAGAGCTGTCCTGGAAGTGTCCTGCATGTAGTTCTTCACTCAGCTTAGTCAGGGTCTGTATGTTTTGCTCCACTACTCCGGACTTGTTGATGTAGTAGCAGCATTCTCCCTGAAGGAATATGCAGGTCCCTCCTTTTTCTGCAGTCAGAAGGTCTGAGGCGAGCTGGTTCTGTAGGGCTACTTGGGCTACTGATGTCAATCGCTGCTGTGGGGAGGCTAAAAGAGGCGGTAGTAGACTCCAGGGCTAACTGGAGCTTGTCATTAAAGTACTGAGCAGTGACCAGACTGTTCCCGAGGGCCCCCCAGTGAGGCCTACCGAGGTAGTGATACTCACCCCTAACATGACAGGGAGGAAGGCAGCCCAGTAGGTCCAGGGGTGGGATGGAAGGAGCAGCCAGGTGAGCTCCGACTCTCCATACAAGGTTAGTTGGGGAACTACCGTGACCACGAAGCAAGGCCCGGGTCAGAGGAGTTCATGCAGTTGCTTAAGGTGCCGTTGCACCAAAAGAAGGTACCTGGGCTGGCCTTGGTGAGACTGGCTGCGGTGTGGTATGACAGTCTCTCCTGTGGCAACCCCATAGGTATTGACATCTTGATTACATCTGTCTGGGTTCCGCTGGTCGTAAGCAAAACAGACATGGGGTCAGCCAGTATTGGACACTGACTGGATGTCGACAGTCATCCAGATCTTTGTCTGGCATCCGAACAGAGGGCAGTCCTGAGATCCTACCTGCCGGATGACTTGTTTGCCGTTCTGGTGGTGGGTTTCATGGACCTTGAATCTCCACACATAAGCGGGTGGGGGTTGCTGTAGGTTGCTCAGGGCCGGGAGGAGAAGGAGGAGGGGAGGGCAGTTAAGGCGAACCTTAGTGGGGCCCAACACCTCACATTTATAGAAGTCATGTTGCTCTGGATTCCTCTTGAGTCTGGAGAGGTGGTGCCAGGACAGGTCGTGGGTCACCAAGCAGCTTGGCCACAGTGGGGGCTGTGAGGGTTACAGTGTGAAGTCCCATACACCTAGGCTCCAAGGCTTGTGATTAGGTTCTTAAGGAGGACCGAGTCACCATGGTGAAGGGCTGGTTCTTGGGAGTCCTGGCTGGTCGGCTCTGGCTTGGGCAGAAATCTGTTTTCATGTTCTCGGAGCAATTGCCTGGTTAAAGACAGATATGAGAGATACGTACCCAGGGGAGGGGGATCAGTAAGGAGACGGTGGTTGAGCAAGAAGAGTCAAAAGGGCTCAAGAAAATGGGGCTCCTTGGTGTAGCCGGAGTTTGGTTGGGGCCATGGGCAGGAGGTCCAGCCAGGAGCTGCAAATTTCTAGAGAGAGTTTAGTTAGATGGTTCAATAGGTTGGAATTGAGTGTCTATGATGAGGGTTTGAGCCAGTGACAGAAATCCAGCAGGATGTAGAGGAGGAGGGATTGATGTTCAAGAGTAGATGGAAAGTTGTGTTGATGAGAGTGGGCATAGGAGTTGGTCCAGGGTTCGTAAATAGAGAGTGACACTAGAGGATTTCCCATCCAGACAGTAGAATTGATGACTCCCTCATCATTCCGTGTCCGTTTCACCTGAAAATACAAAAAACCTAAGCAAGATTGGAGGGTCCCTTGCTAGGTAAGAGCCTGTGAGGAATGATGGGTCATCCGGTCCTGGATGGTGTCGCCGAATCTTCTTTGGGTATAGTGGGAGGCACTCGGTGAGCCTGAGGGAGGTAGGTATTGCAGTGAAAGTGGGAGGAAATGTTAGAATGCGCTGATATCCAAGGGAAAATGGAAGGAGCAGTGGAAGCCAGGGTCCTGGAGGCTGGAGAAAAGGCGGGGAGAGGGAGGGAGCAGGTCGCGCAGCCTGTTCCCAGGCCTCTAGCTGCTTGGATTTTAAAGTTGCCGTGTGAAGTCCCATCCACCTAGGCTCCAAGGCTTGTGATTAGGTTCTTTTCCTTTGGGAGGGGTGGAGGGAGATGGGGCGAGGTCAGAGCAGTTTTCAGTTCAGAGGAGGGGACAGTTGTGGTGGAGATAAGGAGAAAAGGCGTTCACAGCGAAGACTGAGCTAGGCGAAAACTGAGCTAGGCTACTGTGGTCTGGGACAACAGGGCCCCATAACGGGATGCATGGCAGTGGGGAATCGGTGTCCCTGTAAAGGGAGGGGGCCAGGAGTGGGAGGAGCAGGGAGGCTGGAGTGGGGAGGCTGAAGGGCAGGGTGGCCACTAGGATGGTGAGAATATCTCGTCCTAAAAGGGGCATGAAGACATGACTAAGAACAAGTGGGTTATAGGGCTATCATGAAGGAGGCGAGGAAGGGGTTCGGTGGCCAGCAGGCAGGTGGATTTGCCGTCAATACCCATGTCCGAGATCTTGGAAGGATAAAGGGGCCCTAAAAAGAAGGGCAGGGAAGAGAAGGCAGCCCCCATGTTGACCAGGAAGGTGACCTGTGGCCTTCAGTGCAGCCCTGAGCTCGGCGAGGATGATGGGGTCATCAAGGCTGGGCGTCTTTAGTCTTCAGCCAGTTCCAACATGGCCAGCGGGTGGGTCATGGCCTGGAGGGGCGGCCCCCCTACGCTGAGGCGCAGAAGGCCCGCCACTTTTCCAGGGCAGTCACTCTTCGAGTGACCATTTTCACCACACGCCTGGCAGGGCTTGGTCGGAGCTCAGGGCCAGGGGCACTGCATTGCCCAGTGGCCTTCATTTCCGCATTTGAAGCATTCTCCGGGGGCATTCCTTTCATTGCACCCCCACCGCTCATAGCCCCCTTAGGGCCATGGCGGCTGCCGTCAACCTCAGGGCCACAAATAAGGCGTGACTGCAGGTCCACCTTCTGTGGAAGGCAGGCCTCCCATTCTTACTGTGCCTGCTCCTCCAGGGCATTAAGAACCTTCAAGGCCATTTTTCACTCAATCTTGGACCTGGGTTTGAGGACTAATAAAGACCTTAAAGGTCAGGTTAGAGAGTGGGGGGGCATAGATTCAGACTATGCCCTTAGTTCCTGGACGGTACTATGGCAGGGGTAGAATGGGCGCAGAAATGGAAGAGGCTGTTTTGGAGCTGATGTTCTTAGGATTTGGGCTCTAGGGGAGAAGGAAGCTTCTCGTTAAGAGGGTCTGAAGAGAGCACAGCTGCAACCTCTCGCAAAGGGAACTGGCCGGCCACCTGTGAACTAAAGTGCTGGCAGTCATGGGGGCGGAGTTTCCGCGGAGCGCACAGAGGAAGGCGGGCGGTTAGACCTTACAGAGGGCACTGCATGGGGTACGGGTTACTAAGGCAGGCTGTAAGGAGAGGGGAGAGAGCGGGAGAGGTGGCCTGGGTGGGCTTGGGAGAGGTATCGGCAGTTGAGTTTAAAAGCTGCAACCTCCCAGGGGCAGAACGGAGGAGGAAGGACAGAAGGAAGGTAGAGCCTACGGACGCGTGTGTGTACCGACTGGGAAAGCAGGCAGGGGCGGCGGCGTGCAGAGGAATGGGGTTGTACAAGGTGGTTTGAGTTTCCTGCCGCCACCGTGGGGCGGGCGGAAGAAGGGAGACGGGATCAGGAGGCGGTGGAGAAGGCGTGGCTGGAGGAGAGTCCAGCAGGGAGGGAGGAGGGGAGAGTGTGGACGGACAGGGGCTTATGCTGGCGGGAGAGCAGGCGGCTTTCACTAGGGGAATTTGGGGGAGTTCTTGGGTGGAGGGGGTGGGGGGATGCAGAGATGATGGCGGTGCCGTTGCCGCATCCCACACACAACACATGCACCCACCCCCACACGCACCGCACACACTGCAGGCTCGGCGGTGCGCGGAGCGGCAAGGCAGCCCAGAGGAAGGAGGAAGGAGGGGGCAAGGAGAGTAGGCAGAAAGAACTGTGGGGGGAGGGGCGGGGACGCAGCAGAGAGAGGGAGCAGTTTTCAGTTGAGAGAGAGAGACTTGGACACATTTCCCAGTTCGCTGGCAGAAATTACTGAGATCGGTGTGGACGGTAAAGTCAGGTTGGTGTTTTCAGACTGAGGCCATGCTACGTTACAGAAAAAGGATGCAGGTCCGGGACAGGCCCCGTGTTTAGCCAGATCGGCGAGCTGGCACCCTAGAGGTGTGCTCAGGTCAGGTTTGGAATTTGGATTCCCCCTGTGCTCGATCCCCGTGGCCTGTAGCGGGGCTGAAGGCTGGCGTCCCAGCGGTTTAACCCACGCTACGGACGGACAATTGGGCCAGGGAATGTAGGACGGCTCACTACTTCCCAGGTCTGGAGGAGCCTTCCTGGAAGGGTCCGGAGAGGCAATCTCTGACGTGGCCACGTTTTACAACAGAGATGCCGGCAGGCGGGTGGCCACCTGGGACCAGCACGGGGGTGGGGTGGGACTCACCGCTGATGCTGCGAAACTTGGAAAAGTTGCAGAGCTGAAGAGATGAGGGCCTGATGGGTCCAGAGCCACAAGGAGGGGGAGGCGGGCACCCCAAGCCGTGGAGGGACGGCCAAATGGATTGCTCGCACCACCCGGGTTTCAAGGCACCAAATGTTAGGTTAGGTGGCTCAGGAGGTGGCACAAGAAATAGAGAGTCCAGTGAATCAGAAAAGAAAGGAAAGGAAAAGGTTTATTTCTGCATCCCCGGGAGACCCACGTACCCCAAGGACAGGGCACGTGGATTCACGCCAACAGGGAGGGGGGCACTTATTTTATACTGCAGTTGGGTGAGGGGCAGGGACATGAGCTGAGGTATTCAGTTGAGGAAGTTTCAGCTGCAGGGGTCAGCCAGGTATTCAGGAATGAGTCAGTATCTGTATGGGGGTCATTGTGGATTCAGGGAGAAGCCTGTATCTGTGTCTGGCATGCTGGTCTGTTAGACATGCCAGGGGGAGTCCATTATCTCGTCACATGTCTGCATGTATCCGATTCTGGGCTCTCTCAGACCTAACAATGGGCAATAGGATAGTAAAGGCCCCACCTCTGGCCAGTGGGCAGGGGCGGACCCCGGCACTTCCCATCCAGCTCTGCCTGAGAACAAGGTGGGGCTGAGTGGCAGAGACCCAGAGAGAGAAGGGTGGGTGTGGCTGGAGAGGGCAGCTGTGGGGCTGCAGCCAGGGCTCCCCAGGGGGCTCTCCCCAAGTGGGGAGAGGAATGTGGACAGCGCTAGCCAGCCCCGCATCCTTGAGCTGGACTCGCCTTCCTGTGCTTTCACCCCCATGTTTCTGGGAGCCGTGCTCCCCCTGCAGCGCTGTGGGTCAGCATTCGGCCAGATTCAAGTCCATGAGTCCATGTGTGGAGCCCAATGGCCATGGGCCATGACCGTTCAGGGGAGTGCATCCTCCTGTAGCAGGAGTCCCAGGAGCCAGACACCCTGGAGCCAGGAGAGAGAGAGGAAGCAGGGCGACTTCCTTTGTCTAGAACAGCAGTTCTCAACCTGTGGGTCGCGACCCCTTTGGGAGTCGAGCAACCCTTTCACAGGGGTCGCCTAAGACCATCGGAAAACACATATAATTACATATTGTTTTTGTGATTAACCACTATGCTTTAATTATGTTCAATTTGTAACAATAAAAATACATCCTGCATATCAGATATTTACATTATGATTCATAACAGTAGCAAAATTACAGTTATGAAGTAGCAACGAAGATAATTTTATGGTTGGGGGTCACCACAACATGAGGAACTGTATTAAAGGGTCGTGGCATTAGGAAGGTTGAGACCACTGGTCTAGAAGTTTATCTGTTTAGATTTCACGTGCTTGCAGTGGCCACACCGTCCTGGCCAGGTGTGATTGATGGGCAAGCATTTTCCATATAACTCAGACCTTAGCGGGCATGAGTCTAAACTGCCTTTGTTTAGTCTCTTCCCCCAACAACGAGTGGGAACAGACCTGGAGTGTGAAATGCAGCTTTGTGACAAAGCTGAACAAATGGCATGCCTGTACTCCTCGGTCCCCCTTCACTCCCTTCCTGTTAACTAACAACGGTTATTACAGTGGCATCCGTGGCATCCTGCTCTTGTGAGATGACACCCTCAGGAGAAACTGGGTGAAGTGAGCTCAGGACCTCACTGCATTAACTCTTACAGCTGCATGTGAATGTACATTCTCTCTAAATAAAGGTTAATTTAATATAAGTGTGTGACTATGGCTGTGTTACACCTCATTCCTACTGTCACACCAGCCCCACTTTTATGCTATTTGCTTACCTCTGAGGATTTGAATTTCTGAACGCCTCTAATGACAGCTAAATCGCCAAATGATTAACTGATGATTTAAAAGATGTTATTACTTGTTGTATGTCAAGAGTTTGTTGTTTTTCTCCATTCTACCTCACTGATGTATTTCCCCTTATACATATCACCAAGGACATAGAGCCAGGATTACTGTATAACTTTAAATACACACACACACACACACACACACACACACACACACACACACGAGAGGCCCAGTCCACAAAATGCATGCATGGGTAGGGTCCCTAGTGGCTGAGTGCCTCCAGCTGGGACCACTATTCCCCCCACCCCCTGCCTGCCACCGCCGCCAGCCTGCCTCCCTTTCCAAGGTTGGCCGGCCGGCCCTGCCCACTGGTCTAACGCTATGTCAGACTCCCAGTTGAGGGGACAATTTGCACATTAGGCTTTTATTATATAGAATACAACACATTAATAGTTGGACGTGGAAATTCTGCAGTGGTTTTGCTGAACCTTTATCACGGAATGGCTAAGTAGGAAAGGTAGGTGGATGCCATGAGCAGTGAGACCTAGGGGGTTGGAAAGAGACTGTCATCTACATGAAGCAATGGCGGTGAGTGAAACATTTCCAGGAGGCGAGGTTGCATTCAGTAATGGTGCCTGCAGTATGCCAGCGAGTGTACTAGGGAACTGAGGATGGAGCTGTCTGTGGGCTCACACAGATAGAGGACAGAGGAGGAGCCAGGTCTGCAAGTGAGGAGAACATAACATAAAATACTGTCTTCCCTGTCATCTTTGCTAAGGAACATAAAAGACCCAAGTCAAACCTGAACCCACAGCAGTGCACTGAGCAAGCTGTCTCTGCAGCTGAATGGCCTTAGGTGCTCCCAGGAAGTAACACATGAAGAATGAAACACCTGAAAGGCTAAGACATTTGTGTAATTATGGAACCTGCTGGGGAAGGAACAGCTGTAATGAAAGCCACAGGGAAAATGTAAAACGGAGCATTGTGGGTAATCCTCTAATCACACTTTTTAACCAGAGAAAAGCCCTCTCAGGCATGTCCTTTTATTCCCCTACAAACTCAGGGCTGAATTCCTGAAGAGCAAAGTTATTAAAACCAGTGAACATTCTTTAGAATATCTTTACTCACTCGGAAAGACAAATGAAGGGTAAATATTCCAGAAAAATAATCAAGTCCTATAGTTTTCTGTAAGGGAAGTGTTTTCTGTCCTGAGCTCATAGCACATTCTGATCTAGAAACCAATATTATCACAGTCTCCAAGGCAGACGGACTTCCACCCCCGTGTTCTGTGGGCACCGTCACTGGCCTCAGACCTCTGCCTGCTCCTCTAGCACTGTCCTGCCTACATCTTCTCATGGCTGCCATTCCCGTTCCCCAGCTCAACCACAGTACTCCACTCACAGCTTTGGCGAGAGCCGAAAGCATCTGCCATCTATTGCAAAGCACAGGAGTGAGCTTCTGGTCCTTAACACTCATTCCTGACATCCCACCTCCTCCAGGAAAACAATTTTAACTGACAAGAAACATGATAGCAAATGCACATCCTCTTTTTTATCCTGTGAGTCACCCCAACACCTCCCTCATCTTTTTCCCACTTATAGATTACTGCAAAATAACCCCCCAAATCAGTTTATAAACAATACCCACTATGTTATGCTCTTAATTGTACAGCCAGGAATGCAAGCAGGGCCCCACGAAGATGGCTTGTCTGCTCCTTGGGGTCTGAGTTCCCAGCTCAGGGGACTCAGATGCAGAGTGGTGTCACCAGAAGGCTTCTTTACCCGCTCACTCTGTGCCTGGACTGCTGACTCGAAGGCTGGACTCAGCCAGGCCTGGAGCCCCTGCATGTGGCTTCTCTGTGGAGAAGGGGCTTCCTCCTAACATGGCTGCTTCAGGGAGGGTGTACTTCTTCCCTGAGGGCCCAGGACTCCACCAGTGCCTAGTAAAGGAGGCAGAAGCTGCGTGGCCTTCTATGGCTCCATATCAGAAAGCTCACAGCGTCCTCTCCACCACATTTTTTGGTCAAAGCAGCCAAAAGCCTGTTGAATGCCAAGCAAGGGACAAAGACTGCTGGATGGGAGTGATCCCACTGTGATCAGCTCGTTATTAACAATAGGGAAGGAGCAAAGAGGGAAGCCAGACACTAAAGCCATGTCATTTGGGCAGCTTCACCAGGAAGTTGCAACTTTGTACTCCGCAGGGAAACACTGGCCTATTCCCTGTAAACACTGGGGGAAAGGATCAAACAGAAGGGACATAGATGCATGCCCAGTAAAGTGAGGGTGACATGGGGCCAGGACTTACCTGTCAGTCAGACCTGGGAGCAGAAATCATTGGCCAGGATGGCCGTGGCCCCTGCAAGCAGGTGGACACTTGGGAATACATAGTCTCCTACACCAAGGAGTTCTGTCTCTCATTGCTCCCTGCTCTTGGTCCTGTGTGTCTCGTGGACTCTCTTGTTTTGCTCCTGCACAGGTTTCCTCCATAGCCACGTGGCCCTATGGCCCCACATGCAATGCACTAATGCACTGAGCGGGGAAACCCAGTGAAGCCAGCCTGGCGCTGGGCTGGACCCGGCTCCAATAGGGAAAGGAAACCCTGGACACTAGCTCTGAAGCCCCAGCTACACTTTTATGGCAGGAAACGGGAATGGCACTTAGGAAACTCAGAAATGTAATTCCACAAAAATAAAGCTTCCTACCATATCTCATCCTTCCATGTGAGTCTCAGAAAACTCCTTTTCTCCGGATATTGCAAGATATCTACCCCCAATAGCAACCGGGGAGATGAGAAACTCTTTCCTCTATGAACAGGAGGAGCTGCAAAAAAATTTGTAGCATTTTTTTTTTTTTAGTCTAAGAATGATGGGCCTTTAGACAATGACAACAGGCTCACACCTGACAGCGCCACAGCAGGAGCGGGCAGAGCGGAGACAGAGGCAGGGAGTAGGCGCTGTGGGGGCACCAGCCACGCCCTGGGTTGCCTGTAGCTGCTGGGGTGGGGGGAAGGGTGAGAAGGGTTGGCCACAGTGACTCCAGAGTGCCAGATCCAGGTGGTCACAGCCAAGGGCTCACGGAGAGCGGGCATGCCACACACCTCCCAGTGCCGGGCACCACCCGGAGGTCAGCGCAGGGAGAAGCCTCGGCGAGGTGCTCAGGTCCTCCCCGACAGGGCGGGCCAGCCTTCCATCCAGGGTGCGGACAGCAGCCTCCCTGGCTGTGGAACAATGTCCTGACTGCGCACACCTCAAAGGTGCTCTGCCTTTGACTCCCACGTGTGGAATGTTCCTTCTCACCCCAGCCCCCCCTCCAGACCACAGTTCTTTTCTTCTCCTCACCGCCCTGCTCCCCAGCATCATCTCCCGCCTGGACGCCCTGACATCTTCACTGCTCTCCCACACACGCTTGTGCTCTGCTCAGCATACCTGTCTCTGCCCTGTACCTGGGGAATCATGAAAACCCAAGTTTCCTTCTCACCAGCTGCCGATGCTTCAGAGGTTAAGATAAGAGTCTGTGGCTTGACCTTGAAGTCCCCGTGTGGTTCATTCCCTGGTGACCTATCTTGTCACCCAGCCCTGGGCGGCTTCACCTTCCCGAATGCCTCGAGGTCTTTGCACATGCTGGTTCCTCTACCTTGAATGCTCTTCCTTGCAAGCCCCTCTCACCTGCACCCAGAAACCCTTACTTACAATGCAGCTCTCAGCCCAACAGCACTGTCACAGAGAAGACTTCTCCACTCCCAGAGTGAACCTGAGCCCCGTGATGCGTTCTGACAATGCCCTGCACTTGCCCTTCCTCTCTCCTCCTTTAATTCACGCCCTTGCCATGTGACCTTGCTAATCGCCCCAACAAGAGGTGGGTGTACACAATGGACTCTTCCCAGGGATTTGCTTTGGCCAATGGGGTATCACAGAACATAATGCAGGAAGCAGTTTGAAAGGTGTGTGTACATTTGGGCTTGCTCTCTTGCTGTGACTGGACCCCCAAGACCTCCAAGCCTGCTGCAGGCCACTGAGGTCGCATGGAGAAGAACTAAGGCTCTTTGTGTCCTGGCGGGAGGTCATCCTGTTACAGAATTTACCAAGCAACCGAAGAACACACAGGAGCACTTGGAGACACAGGAAAACCCATTTATTTTCAGATGTTTCACATGTACCAGTACGGTGACTCAGGGGAGACTGTTTCTCTCCAAATCCTGAGGAAACCAATATGGAGGAAGCTTTCCCTTTATACCCTTTGGTTTCTTTGTCCCCCAAATATGGGATGGGACTTCCAGACCTTTTGCGGGCTTTGCAAAAAGCCCTGTGTGTTGGGGTGGGGGCTGTGAGACCATACCTAAAGGCGTGATAACCCCTCCAGGGGTTGTTCATGGTTTACGGCCTCTGTAAAATGGGAGCACTTAGGTAAACAAGTCTTGCAAGACCAGATTGTGGAGAAAGGGGCAGTGACTTGATTGTAGGCTAACAGGAATGTGCTTTAGGTCACTGCACAGATTCCGATTGCTAGCCCCCCAGAAACGTCTCATTTTCCCCATCAATCCTGCACCAGCCAGCTGCCACCCTGCCCTCTGACTCATCACAGACACAGGAGAGATCGAGCAGACACCAAGCAAGCTGGCCAGGAGGCAGGAACCAGCTGTGCCGTGATCAGAGGCTTGCGGCTGGGAGCCGCCACAGCTGGGGGGAGCGAGTGGACATTCAGGTACTTCGGGTCTTCAGAGCATCAGCAGCATCGCCGGACTGCAGGCTTCATGAAGGCAGGTGCGCTCAGCTCGCCCTCTGGTCACTGGTGCTCACAGCAGCCCCCAGCGCCACGCAGACTCCCCATGATTTACCGTGAGCAAATGGAGTGAATAAGTCACGCGTCTCCACCGTGGAGACACCATTGCCTGGGTTTCTGGCTGTTAAAAACAAGGATCTGCCTGGGTGTTTTCTCATGCTGTCTCTCCGGGATCTCCGGGGGTCACTTCTGAGGCCTGTGGAACATTCCTGCTCAAGCCAGCCCGCCCTCCCAGCAGCTCTGCTCTGGCCCCTGCCCGCCTGTCCCGTGTCTGTCCGTGTTTTCACCTGAAGCAGCAGCGTGGGGCCAGGCTGTGGGGGAGTAGAAGTTGTGGTGTGACCCCCCTCAGGGAGCACACAAGTCCAGAAGGCCTCCCAGGGCGGGCAGGGGAGACCTTGCCACCCCACCCGCACACTCCCAGCTGTTTTCAGCTGCTGGCAGACAGGTGAGCACCCTAATGTTGGAGGCGGGCAAGTCATCGCCTGACTTGGGAACAGTCCGCTCCCCAGAGGACAAGGGACCTCTCAGAGTGATGGCAACGGCACAAATCTCCCCAGCGCTGGCGATGCCGCAAGTGCACATCGTGGCCAGAACGTAGAACAGGTGCGACTCACTGCACAGACAGTCTCAGCAAAGACCTGCAGAGCCAGTCGGTCCTGCTCTCCCCGCTCCCTCTCTGCCAGCTGTGCTCCCGGTCCTCCAGGCTGGGCACGTGGAGGGACGAAGGAAGGCGGTGCCACCCGCCAACTCTCAGTAGCTCTGTGGGTGCTGTAGAGCTACCCCGGCTGGTCTGCTCTGTCCGCCATGCTCCCAGCGGCAGCAGGATCCCCCAGCCCACGGTGTCCACAAACTCCAGTGGCCACGGAGCATCCCTCAGCCTGGGCAGCATGGCCCAGGGCCCAGGGTGTCTCAGAGACGTCTGTCTCTCAAGATGCTGAGCCCCTTCCTCCATGGTCCCCCCGGAGCCCTCTGTGAACTTGTACTTAGTCTCGGACTCCTCAGGGCTGCAGCTCGCAGGCCCTGGAGGGGAACCGACACACATCCCGTTACAGATGTCCATGTGGGGTCTGGTTCTTGTGTCCGTTGTTGTGGGGCTACCCCCAGCACCCACCGACATCCCTGTGGAGATAGCAGCCATGTCTTCCTGGGTAATGGGTTTTCCCCAAAGCAGTCTAGGTAGTTCTAGAAAAGGCGACTCCACGGAGAAATTCAGAGAGCAGCATCAGCGGGGCCGAGGTCAGGGGCACGCCTGGCAGTTACCCAAGGGTGAACATTCTGGCCTGAATCGTGTCCCTCCAGAATTCATTTGTTGAAGCCGTAAGCCCCTGTGAGACTGCACTGGGGGATGGGAACTGCAAGAAGGAATTAAGGTTGAGTGAGGCCTAGGGGTGGGGCCCTGTTAGGGTAGGATTGGCCCTGCACACACTCCGCCATGGGAGGACTCAGGATGGAGGTGACTGCCCGCAAGCCAGGGCTGGGACGCACGCCAAGCCCACCATGCTGACACCAGAACCCTGAGAAATGGGTGTGTGCTGTTTAAGCCGCCCGGCTGTGGGGTGTTGTTAGGGCAGCCCAGCTGACTGGGGCAGGACTGGACCAACCAGTGCAAAGGCGTGAGGCTCTGTGAGGTGAGCACAATGGGCAGAGCGGTGATGAGAAAGGCTGTGGCCAGGTGACCCTCATAGGCTGTCCTGACTTTGACTTTTGTTCCCAGACTGGAGGCTAGGGGAGGGTTTGATGAGAGCAGGACACTTGCACCTGCATTTGCAGGGTCGCCTGGTCTTGGAGCGGGTGCAGGCGGGGCGGGAAGGCCTTAGGTGACTGGAAGCGCTGGGAGGGCGAGGATGGAATCAAGTTCTGTCCTAAGAGTGGAGGCCTGTCCTCAGGAGGTGAGGTGTGAGGTGTGAGGGAAGGGGAGGCCAGGCCGACACAGCTCTCATCCTGAGCAACTGGAGGGATGGGGTGTCACCCTGTGACCCCGAGAAGCTGGGGAGGAGCAGGTTCTTACTTACAAACCCTTTTTTAACGTTCAGTTCTCATCACCCGGTGGCAGGCTGTCTTGACATACAAATGAAGGTGACGCGGTCCCCGCCTCTAGGAAGTTCATTCCTATGAGAGCCGCGAACCCTCATGTCCAGCCAGCTCTGCGCTGTAATGGATGTGCTTGGCTTCTACGTCCTAGATTCCATTTATATATACACAGGAATGAAAATACACTTGAAAAAAAAGTATTCCACTTAGGCCAAATTAGGTTGTGCTTTTCAAAACTCCACATTTTTTTCACTAAGAGTTGTAAAAGCGTCACCAAATTTTAATTGACAGAAAGTCATTTTTTCTCTAAGCATTTAAATATATTTTATTGATTTCAGAGAGAAGAAGGGAGAGACAGATAGAAACATCAATGAGGAGAGAGAATCATTGCTGGGCTGCCTCCTGCACACCCCTCACTGGGGATAGAACCCGAAACCCAGGCATGTGCCCTGACCAGGCATCAAACCACAACCTCCTGTGTTCATGGATCGATGCTCAACCACTGAGCCACGCTGGCCAGGCATCCTGCAATCATTTCTATGAACTTCCAGGAAGGACGAATGCCTCATACGTAGGGAGGGTATGGCCCAGAGAGCAAGTGTGAAAGATGAATCAGCAAAGCGCTGGGTGCTGCGATGACTCAGAAACAAGAGGGAAAAGAGAAAGAGGAGAGAAGGCGGAGCACAAACAGGAGACCATGGCGGCTCTGCAGATGCTGGCGGGGAGGCGCGGGTCCCCCTCCGCTCCGATGCTCCTGCGCCCGCCCTGGGGGAAGGGCCTTCTGCCTGGGGAGGCCTTCCTGTCCCAGCTCCATGGATTAGGAGCCAAAATGGGACGACACGTGTGACTCTGGGGAGTGGGAGAGAACATGTCACAGTTGCCTGCGATGTCACTGGGTTTACCCAGGTCCTTTGCACTGACCACCGATCAGTCCACACACCTCTGTGTAAGGTGCCTGAGCGCCATCAGTCACCACGGAGGCAGGCACTTCCACAGCTACTGTGAGAGCGGCTACAAGGTTACAGACTCAGAGGAAAATAAACATCAAGGTTGTGATTTTCCCACAGAGGGTAGCAGGTGTCAGTAAACCCAGTGCAAACATGGCCACACTGTTACAAACAATGACTGGGAATAACCTGTCACTGAGTGGCGCCTCTGAATGACCGCATCCTTCCCGTGAGGGAAGGAGCCTGACTCTCCTAATCCTGCCAGGCTCTGTGTTATTGTTTGTGATTCATTAAGTCTTTATTGTTCAGAGTATTACAGTTGTTCCTCTTTTTCCCCCATAACTCCCCTCTACCCAGTTCCCACCCCACCCTCCTCCCTCACTCCCCACCCACTGTCCTCACCCATAGGTGCACGATTGTTGTCCAGTCTCTTCCCGCATCCCCCTCACCCCTTCCCCCCCCCCAAAGAATAGAGAGTCCACTCCCTTTCTATGCCCCTGATTCTATTATAATCACCAGTTCATTCTGTTCATCAGATTATTCACTTGATTTTCAGATTCACTTGTTGATAGATGTGTATTTGTTGTTCATAATTTGTATCTTTACCTTTTTCTTCTTCTTCCTCTTCTTAAAGGATACCTTTCAGCATTTCATATAATACTGGTTTGGTGGTGATGAACTCCTTTAGCTTTTCCTTATCTGTGAAGCTCTTTATCTGACCCTCAGTTCTGAATGATAGCTTTGCTGGATAAAGTAATCTTGGTTGTAGGTTCTTGGTATTCATCACTTTGAATATTTCTTGCCACTCCCTTTTGGCCTGCAAAGTTTCTGTTGAAATATCAGCTGACAGTGGTATGGGTGTTCCCTTGTAGGTAACTGAGTTTCTTTCTCTTGCTGCTTTGAAGATTCTCTCTTTGTCTTTTGCTCTTGGCATTTCAATGATGATGTGTCTTGGTGTGGTCCTCTTTGGATTCCTTTTGTTTGGGGTTCTCTGCGCTTCCTGGACTTGTAAGTCTCTTTTTTTCACCATGTAGGGGAAGTTTTCTGTCATTATTTCTTCAAATAGGTTTTCAATATCTTGCTCTCTCTCTTCCTCTGGCACCCCTATAATTTGGATGTTGGTACGCTTGAAGCTGACCCAGAGGCTCCTTACACTATCTTCGTATTTTTGGATTCTTTTTTCATTTGCTTTTCCGGTTGGGTGTTTTTTGCTTCTTCGTATTTCAAATCATTGACTTGATTCTTGTTATCCTCTAGTCTGCTGTTGGGATTCTGTATAATATTCTTTATTTCAGTCAGTGCATGCTTAATTTCTAGTTTGTCCTTTATCACAACCTTGAGGGTCTCATTAGATTTCTTGAAGGTCTCATTAAGTTTATCGGCAGTTTCTAGAAAATTCTTGAAAAACCTTCAAAGGGTGGTTTTGAACTCTATATCCAGTCATTTTCTTTCCTCCATTTCTTTCATTTGTGTCCTTTTTCTTTGTCTCCAAATTTTTTTATGCTTCCCTGTGTTGATAAAGTTGTTTTCTGTGCTAAGTGTCCTCTAGGGCCCAGTGGTTCAGCCTCCCCAATTACCTGAGGAGGACACTCTTGGTGCATCCCCTTGTGGTCTTTGTGCACAGTCTTGTTGTAGTTAAGCCTTGATTGTTGTAGGTATCACTGTGAGCAATTGGCCTCCAGGCCAATTGGCTATGAGAATCAGCTGTGTCTGCAGTGGGAGAACTTCTGTGCTGGAGACTCCCCTCCGGGGCAAGACTTGCTTCAGTGGGGCTTTGGTGCTCACTGAGTCTGCCCCCTGAGTATGTCCTTTGTGGTTCAATGGAGCTGCAAACTGGTAGGTCCCACTCTGACCTCTGTCTGGCTCCTGGCTCCTGGATCTCTAGGGAGGTGCTAATCTAGCCTCTGCCTTAGGCTATCCAGCAAAAGCCTACCTACAGGGCTTGGCAGGCTGGGCCCCACGGGATCAACAGGGCGGGGATAGCAGTTATGGCTGCTCTCAGAGGCTCTACTTCTCAGTGTCTGGGCAATAGCTGCATGCCCCTCTGAGAGAAAGCTGCCCTCGAGTTCCGACCAATGCCAGACAGTCCCGCTTCTCCTGTATGAGTCTGGGTCCCCAGAGACTCTCCCAGAATTGGAGCTCAGAGCCTGAGACTCCTTCCCGATTTAAAACGACAACCGGATAAAATTCTTCGACATCAATTCGGCATCTGATCAGCAAGATCTCCCACTTGGAAGTGTATATGATCCTCATCAAGACCAACCCTTTGGGGGATTAAAAATGGTGGCCGAGTAGGAGAATGCTGCATGGACATGCTCCCAGGAACAAGCTGGAATTACAACTGAAATATGGAAAGGCTTCCTGAATAATCAATGGAAAACTCACAGGAGAGAACCCTGATACCTAAGGACCGAAGGTGGAAACCGCATAGAGACTGGTAGGAGGGGCAGAGGTGCAATAGGGCCGGCCGGGCACCCACAAAGAGCAACTGAAGTCCCAGAAAGATATCTCAGCTGTGGGGGGTGCCAATGAGAACTCTGGGATATAATCCAGAAGCTGGGCTCCCCAGCAGAGACCACCAAACTGAGGAGGGTACCCACATAACATCTAGCTGTGAAAAGCAGTGGGGTGCTGTCTGCCAGGGAGAGGCAGCTGAAAGTTCAGGCACCCTCTTAAAGGGCCAATGCACAAAAATTCCCTGTGGAGCCATTGACCTTGTGCTCTGGCGGAGGGAGGGTGAAGTGGACTGGAGCTGTGAGAGCACAACCCAGGACTGGGGACTCGGGGGAAAGAGCTCAGAAGGCAGACACCCCAAGTTTCCTGGGCTGAGTCATTCCCTCACTCAGCGGAGGACATCTTTCCCACATAGACATCTGCCCTGCCTGGGGAGAAGACAGTCCACACACCCTATTGGAAAACACCTTGCCCTGAGGCCACTTAAGAGATTAAAAGTAACAATTAGCCTCCAGGCAGAAGCCACTGCCCCACCCTGTTGAAAAAAACTCTCCCTACACCCGAGGATGATTGCCTGGGGCAATTCAAGTCAGAATGCTATTAGTCTGTAGACCAGTGGTTCTCAACCTTCCTAATGCCGCGACCCTTTAATACAGTTCCTCATGTTGTGGTGACCCCAACCATAAAATTATTTTCGTTGCTACTCCGTAACTGTTATTTTCGTTGCTACTCCGTAACTGTAATTTTGCTACTGTTATGAATCCTAATGTAAATATCTGATATGCAGGATGTATTTTAATTGTTACAAATTGAACATAATTAAAGCATAGTGATTAATCACAAAAAAATAAATAAATAAGTAAAATGACAACCGCGCCCTCAGCTGCCAGCCCTCTCCACATGCACCTCCGCATCTTAGTATTTTACTTCCGCACTGCGCCTCCTCTGAGTCTCAGTGTGCTTTTCTCTTTCCTTCTAGTTGTGAAATTTCCACTCAGCTAGCCTTCCTGTGGTTCTGGATGATGTCCGTTCCAGGTTTTAGTAGTATTTTGAAGTGGTTGTTCGAGGCAGCAAACTCCGGTGTTCACCTATGCTGCCATCTTGGTTTCTCCTTCTGCCAGTCTTCTGGAGCGGTACCCATCAACTTTGTCAATACCTTGATTTGTATATATAATCTTTTGTGAAGTCGAAAATCTTCCTGTCACTTTTCTGTGTGTACTTAGAGCATGGTGTGCATGTTCATGTGACATCGTGCCCGCTATTTACTGCCACTGCCCTTCAAGAAGGTGAGTCTGCTGATAAATATTCATCCTGACAGTTTTCTGGAAATTATGGAAAAGTTCTCATAGCTCAAATACAATATTAGGGGATAAAGATGCTCCTTTACTACTCTTCTGCCTGGAAAGCATTTTATTGCCTTTTTTACAGTTTGCATTAAATATATGACAATGCTAGCAAATGAGATTTGATCTGCATTTATAATTCTATTCAACAAACAAAAGTCTTAAACACAGAAAACATGGTGTAGCACGCCATACTTGCTGTGGTAGCTTGTCCCCATAGACAGACATATATATGCGTACATACACGTTACCACAATGGTAGCTATAAGTCTGGAGTGCATTCTGTTTAAAGGATCGCTCTGCTTTGCCAACTTCAGTTCATTTAAACCGCACAGCAACCCTGCAAGGTGGCATTTTACCTCTGATTGTATAGGTGAGGAAGCTGACGTTTTGATAAATTAAATAAAGTGATAACTTTTCTATAACTAGTGAGTATTGGCACTTGGATTTGAGACTAAAAGCCGACTGGACTTCGGAGCCCAGGCCCTCCCCACTGTGCACCTCCAGGCCCTGCTCCCCAGTGGGAGTCTTGCTGGTGGGCTCTGAGGGCAAGGGGAGGCATGTGCGCCTGGAAGGCAGGGGACATAGTTTAACTTCACGCTGTGTCTGTGTGGCCATTCACAGGTATTCCCCTGACAGGCAGCTTTTACTAATGCCTTCAGTACCCAATGGTTCCACTAAGTTGTATGAGTCTTAGAGAGCCAGTGTGCATTACATGGTGCCCACAGTCATGCCCTTCTAGGAAATGGCAGCTCCGCATAAACAAGGCCAAGACCGAGGACGGAAGTTCTGGTAAAACGCATTCACGCACAAACTCTTACTGACTTCCTGCTCCGAGTGCAAAAACTTTACATGGATATACAGACCTTACATGGTTTTTGCAATTATTTGCAATGTAGTTTTGCAAACTATATTTTTCTGCATTGCATTCACTAAGAGTAGAATTTTGACAATTTTCATGCCAACTTTTACTTTTCTCTTGGTCAAAATGAAGACATTTATAGATTAGATAAATAAATACGATATTTATATATAGATTGATAAATGTATTTATAAATTAGATACTTATTATGGTAAAATATATAAATGTAACCCACATTTCCAAAACTGAGAAGCTGCTTTAATATGTTGTTATGACTGTACCATGAAGTGCTTCATAGAGAATGATGTATCAATAATATACTCATATTGTCTATAAAACAAAATCAATATACAGATATATTATATAGTTTCATTTCTGTGAGGAAGAAGAGTATATTTTCAAGTTAACAGAAAGGTCCTCCCAGTAATGTCATCTCTGGTTAGTGACATTACAGAAGAATTTTATTTTCTTCTGTGTGCTTTTCTCTTTTCTTGAATAAAACTTGCTTTCAGATTAGATTTAATAAAAAATAAATATTGAACATAAATGCAAGCCTCAATTCTTATTCTCCAATTCACTTCAAGAAAGTAGAAAGGAGATAGTGTGTCTATAAAGAAAAATCCCATCACGGGAATACGCGGGGGACAACGGTAATAAGTGCCGTTGAATGCCAATACTAACACTGGCACATGCAGGAATTCAGTTGTTCCCGTCTGTGGGAAAAGGCAATACTATTTTTGAAAAGTTTCATGTCATTAAGGTCATCTGTTTTTATAAAATGATATAGGTGGGAATGATGTTCCCTTATACATATAAAGCATCATGGAGAGAGCTCTGGAAGCCTTTAAAATCAGTTGAGGAGACCTGGGCTCAAATATCGGCTCTGTCCTTTTATAGGTCTGCGAACTTGGGCAAACCACTTAATATCCCTTTCCAAACTGTAACATGAGGAAAATGAGGCCAATGCGTGATTGGACCCACTGGCTCACACAGGACTTGGCAGCTATTCCTGCTTTTGTGATGATGACTTTCGGACTTCTTCCCTTAGCTGTGGGAACAACAATGTCCCACATTAAGTCAGAAGGACCTAAGGGCAGACATGGATTGCATGGTGCCACGGACAGCCACGAAGCAGAACCTGCCCAATTCGCATTCTACGGAAACGGACTCTGTTATTCATTTGGTAAAAGTCTGGTGAGTGAGAGCTGCACATTAGCTCAGCAACAGAGGCAAAGAGGTGAGACTTAGCTACTTCCTTCATGGCGCTCAGAGTCAGGTGGTGGCGACAAGTGAGTAACCAGGCAGCTGTCATCCTATGCCAACTGCTAGGAGTTTTGGAAGCACAGAATATAGGAACACCTGGGCACATCACAGACTGCAGATGCCCATTATTTACCTGGTACTCTATGGGCACAGAGCCTCCACAGGGCACCATCCTGTGCCCCTCCCAGAGCCAGACTTGGGGAGGACGGCGGTGGAGTCAGAGCGGGTCTCCAGTGGGTGCGATGGTCTACTTGAGTCTTAAAGGATGAGGAGACCAATGAGTGAAGACAGCGGGCAAGGATATGCCATGGGCAGGAAGGAGCTGGTATTTGAACCCAGTGCAGTCTGGGAGATGTGGTCTGCCCTCTTCAGGGGCCTCAGAGAGTTCAGTGTGACAGCAGGAAGGCGGCTGGAGGGAGAACATACGGACAATAGTTAGTACTAAGAGGCCCACCATGCAGTGGCAAATGGTTTGGAAGGGTTTTAATAAAATAACTGATAAAAGTACATGACAAAAAAAGAACCATAGTATTTACTTTTTTATTTAGCCATTTGTACTTTAGAAAAGAAGATGGTTAAATACAGTTTATTTTTGAATCAGTTGTCTAGTATTTATCAGACAGGATGTAATACTACTTAGTGTCATTGGTAGAAAAAGAATTAAATGTCCTCACTTTGGGGCAATTTTTATAAAAATATATTTTTATTGGTTTCAGAGAGGAAGGGAGAAAAAGAGAGAAATAGAAATATTAATGATGAGAGAGAATCATTGATCGGCTGCCTCCTGCATGCCCCACACTGGGGATGGAGCCCACAACCCGGCCCCGTAGCCTTGACCAGAATCGAACCTGGGACCCTTAGTCCGCAGACCAACACTCTATCCACCGAGCCAAAAACGGTTAGAGGGGGCAATTTAATTGGAGACTTAACGTGACCTTCAATGAAACTATTGGTCACTGCTGTCTTCTGCTGTATATATTTTGTGGCTAAAGAGTAAATAATGCTCTCAAATACCACTTTCAAACATGCCGTTTCAATCCCTAATATTCAAGCTGATTAATTAATAAATTAATGCTATACATGTCCCCAAATTCATTGCAGGACTAGATGAAAGAAGTCCATATGCTTGGGACGATTTTAAGCCCCCAAAGCAAAGGCCACGTCAATTTTTTTTTTTTTATCCTCTCCTGAGGCTATTTCTTCCCACTGTTTTCTGAGAGAGTCCAAGGGAGGGAAGGAGGGAGAGAGAGAGAAACTTGAATGTGACTTCAGGTGCATGGGATGATGCTCTCATCCACTGAGCCACACCTCTGGGCTCAACTGTTTCTTTCATGAGCCAGTCCATGCAAAGGGTGAAATGCAAGGACAAGTCAGGAGATGCATGGGATGGTGTCCGCTGGGCACTTGAAAGGCTCTGACCGCTGTGTTGGCATCAAAGGCCACGGAAGGCCTGGGAGATGCTTCCCTGCGTCCCCTCCATTGCCCCACAAGGTGAGGGACTCCCTCCCAAGAAGGCTCCTGGGAAAAGACTCCCTGTTTGCTCACTCACAAGGCAGCGTATTGGGGTGCAATCCCTGCTAGCTGCGGGCTCTGCTCTGGATGTGGGGGTGCGGCCCCAGTCAGGTCAGGGCTCGGGTCCACTCCTCAGGAACCTTCCTCCCTGGCCGGGGAGGCGGGCGGCCAGGGCAGCCATGGAGGGAGGCCCTGACTCCGGGCCGGGACGCACAGAGAAGCTGGGGAGCCCGGAGGAGGGGTCACATGCCCGCAGGATCTGCGGGCTCCCGCACTGGCTGTGACAGGCTGGGGCCTCCTGGGCCCTGGGGAAGGCGCCTAAGCGCCCGCAGAGCCCGAGGCAGGCAGGGCAGGTGTGGCACGGGGACCGGGTCTGGAACAGGCTCCTCGTGCAGGGCCAGCGGGTGCCCAGCTCCTGCCCCACAGCTGGAGGCCCAGGTGCTGGAGAGCCAGGAAGGGCGTGGCCAGTGCTGAGGCCCCGCCCCCTGCCCTTTGACCTCTCCTCCCGCGCTGGACAGGCACGTGCACAGTGTCCAGTCTCCGTTGACGTTTCCATGGAGACATCAGAGCTCCTGGCCCACGTTGGCTCAGTGCGTGCGAGAGTCCCAGCGGAGGAGGAAGCGAAGGAGCAGCGCTCCCGGTCTCCACTCTGACCTCGGCTCGCTTGGCGCACAACTTGCTCTCCATGGGCAATTTGCTTTCCAGGTTTCTTGTTTTAATCCGTGGCCGCCGCCGCTGGGCCTTGCCTGGTGGCCGCCGCCCGGTGGCTTTCGCGGTGCGCAGGAGGGATGCCCCGCCTGGCCGCGCCCACCCCGCGGCTCCTGCACCTGCCCTGGGCCCTGGGCACCGGGCCCGCACCCGGGGTCCTGCACCTGCCCTGGGCCCTGGTTACCGGCTCCTCCCCTGGGGTCCTGCACCTGCCCTGGGCCCTGGGCACCGGGTCCTCCCCTGGGGTCCTGCACCTGCCATGGGCCCTGGTCACAGGGTCCTCCCCAGGGGTCATGCACCTGCCCTGGGCCCTGGTCACAGGGTCCTCCCCCGGGGTCCTGCACCTGCCCTGGGCCCTGGTTACCGGGTCCTCCCCTGGGGTCCTACACCTGCCCTGGGCCTTGGTCACAGGGTCCTCCCCCGGGGTCATGCACCTGCCCTGGGCCCTGGTCACCGGGTCCTCCCCCGGGGTCCTGCACCTGCCCTGGGCCCTGGGTTCGGGCTCTTACCCCGGGGCCCTGCACCAGCAGCAGCTGGCTGTCTCACAGTGGTGGGAAGGCCGTGTCCTCTCCCCGAGACCGGAGGCTTCCCTCTGAGGCTCCGCCCCTCCGTGGGGTGGGAGGACCCCCCAGAGAAGCCCCGGCTGTGTTTCCGTTATCCCAGGACGGTCTACATCCCTCCTCCCTCGGGCAGACTTGATCTCCCCAGGAAGGAAGTCCAGGTTATGAAGCCCAAACCAGCCAGGACCATCCCACTTCCTCCTCCGAAGGACCTGGAGGTGAAGGTCCAAGAAAGGTCCCCAAAAGGGAGGCCAGAGAACCAAGACCATCAGGTACAGAACAAGGGACAGCGTGACCAGGACAGCCCCTACCGCCCTGGGGGCCCCCTGCTGACATGGAGGGCCCCAGAGCCCACGGGGGTCCTCCCTGCCGGCAAGAGCGGTCCTCGGCCGCTGGGCCTCCCTGCCCAGCACCCACAGGGCAGCGTGAGTGGGAGCACCCCGCTGTCTCCCTGGAGCTGCTCCTCCAAAGGCGGGGTGGGCGCAGGCTCAGGCAGCCGTGAGGGAGGTGCCCTGCCTGCTCTGCAGCCAAACGCAAGCCCCCTTGGCTTCCTGCAGCCACAGAGCCCCGCAGAGGGAGTGCTGCGGGGAGACCCCCCGCCCAGCGTCCCAGTGTCACCACCTTTGTGTGAGGAGGTGGAGGCTCCAAAGCCATCCAGCAGCCATCCTCCACCCGCCTCTGCCCCCAGGAAGTCCTGCAAGAGAACCATGCCCATGCCCCTCCAGCTCCCGCTGCCCCCACTGCGGTGGGATCGAGGGCAGCTGCCCCCGCCTCCTAAGCTGCCCTGCCTTGCAGGTGCCTGCATCCTGGGCGCTGACCCAGAGGCCAGGGCGGGCTGCAGTGCCACTCAGTCTGCCCCTTCTCCCTCCCCTCCTAGCTCAGCCATGGCAGACACCCTGCCCCTGGCCACTCACCCTGGCCAGGTCGCTGCTCCCATCACAGCCGGGGCACCTGATGGTCTCACCTCTCAGCCGCCCTTGCATGATGTGCACAGTGACATGGACACCACTCCCCCTTGCTATGCTCGCACTTACCCTGAGTCCACTGTGAGGATCCGGACAATTTACCAATCCCCTGATCTGCAAAGGGACCCTCCAGGCCCCCCACCGGCCGACAAGCACTGAAGGACCGCTGCCCTCCTCAGACCATCCCATTGGCCCCACCCATTCCTCAACCCACCTGAGGGACTCCTCCAGGTCCCAGAAGGGACCCTCTTCCCGCAGTGCTTCTGTTAGCGCCCAACTTCACACTATGGCATTGGCGTTGCCACCGAGAGGCTAGACACCGGGAGCAGCATCTCAGTTTGCCGGTTCCTCGGCAGGCCGACCTGTGGTTATGGTCCTGCGGCTCCCATGGATGGTGCCAGCTGTGGGGTCAGTATGTCCACCTCAGGCCGCACTCAGCCACAGTAGCCGGAGCATCCGCGTTAGAGATGGACTGAGGCAGGCACACAGCCCTGCTTCTGCGTCTCCCTTTGGCCATAAGACCAGGGACCCACCTGGCCACAGCCTGGCCGCTGCGGAGGAGGAGCAGGCATCACCCCAGTGCGTGGATACGCTGCTGGTTCCACCTGCAATCCCACCCCCTGGAGCCCAGCTGTCATTACACAGGCGGTGTGGTGACAGGGAGGGCACCAGTCCCCTGATGGAGGCGCTAGTGTTCACTTGCCATCAGTGCACTGTGGCCACCTGGACAGGGCACCTCCTGCAGTCGCAACAGCCACCACCATGGAGAATGAAGGTACGTCCGAGGCATGTCTGTGTCCCCCTTTCCTCAGGCCTCCCAGGCTCTCCTGGCCGCATGGCCTCCATGATGCGTGCAAGTCCCCCTTGTAGTTGCACTTTCTTTCCAAGCCCGGGAACCACCTGTGCAGAATGCAGGTGATGCGATGGGAGGGCCCACATCCCTCCCCTGATGGGAGGACCTGTTACTCCCACTTCCCATCAGAACAGCTGGGGCCCACCTGGCCAGCACACAGCTGGTGCCTTCACAGGGAGGGGTCTCACCTGTGATGGGAGGCCACCGTGTCACCGCCTGCCATCAGATCCCTTGCAGCCCAGCTATCCAGTGATGGGGACAGCACACCTGCCAAGGCTGGATAGGCTTATGGGGCCCCATTCATACTGAGCCTTGGGCACCCCTGACCCACACAGCAGTGCTATGTGGGAGAGCACCAGGCATCTCCACAGAGAAATGTGTGCTCTCAGTCAAACACCTGCCTCCATCCCCCAAGGTCGGGTGCCCCTCTCCCTTTGGAGGAGCCAGGACTGTGTGTGGAGGCTCCTGCTCAGAGCAACGGTGCCTGTGCTCGGGCAGGGCAAACGCTACCTTTGCATTGGGGCATCTGCCCAGGGATTCCTAAGAGCCACCAACCAGTTCTATCACAAACCTCAACCAATTAGGACACCTTCCTCCGCAAACTGTGTGTAGCCATGGACTTTGCTTCACTGTGAAGAGGCTTCGCCCCTTCAAGTGAAACTTAACCTGCTGGTCCTACATCAAGTCAGAGGGCCACACCGCAGGGGTCTGTGTGCTTGGGGCAGGCGGCCATTGAGGGTGAGGGACAAATGAGCCCAGGTGAGAACTACCTGCAACTGAAATCCCTTCAGTAGCCAATCTGCTCGCCTACCCACTGCTAGCCCTCCCTGCCTTGTATCTTCTGTATCAGCACATAGAACAGTGGTTCTCAACCTTGGCTGCACATTTAGAATCACCTGGGAATCTTTTTAAAATCCTGGTTTCTGGGCCTCATCCTCCGGAAATCCTGTTTCTTTGTTACTCATGTTGTGGCCCCACCCCATCACAAAGAAACAGAATTTCCGGAGGGTGAGGCCCAGAAATCAAAATTTTAAAAAGATTCCCAGGTGATTCTAATGTGCAGCCAAGGTTGAGAACCACTGACATAGAACTTCCTGCTGTGTTTCCAAATAGCCATTCTGTGCTCAGGCTGTTCTCTCCTTCTAGACACCTCTGTGCGACTTCCTTGCCCACCTTCAATTTGATAATCCTTGCCCATCATTTAAGACTTTTCTCAGGCATCTTGTCATTCAAAAGTCTCCTTTGTCTCTTGTCCCATCTGGACTAGGTGCAACTCTTTTATGTCCTTGGAATCCTCCATGCACATCTCTGCTCTCACACTTATCAGATTGTATTATAATTCACAGTGGATACCTCTCGGGTTCTCCCTAGAACATGAGGTCTTTGATGATGGATGATGTTCATTCATCTCTGAATCTTTTGCAACAGATTTATCTTCTATGTCACAGTAGGCACTTCATGAAATGGTTGATGCCTGTATGAACAAATGAATAAATGAAAGCTTCATCCTTTGGAATCAAGTTTTGATGGGATCAGAGATAATACAAAATATAAACATCCCAGCTGAAGCAATAGATTGATGGTATCTTCCCAGAGCTTTTTCTTTGTTAAATATATTTTTTATTGATTTCATAGAAGAAGGGAGAGGGAGAGAGAAGTAGAAACATCAATGATGAGAGAGAATCACTGATTGGCTGCCTCCTGCACGCCCCCACCAGGAATTGACCCCCCAACCTGGGCATGTTCCCTGACTGAGAATTGAACTGTTACCTCCTGGGACACCTACTGAGCCACGCCGTTGGCCAGGCCCATATCTTTTTCTCAGTCCTTGCATGTGAGCAGTAGCACACACGGAGGAGATCTGATTTAAGAAACAATCCCCTCATAAGTCTGTACAGAATGGAGGAACTGCAGGTTCTATACAGGCATTAAAGCAGAGTCTTTGGTCATATAGGCAGCATGCTCTTTAACCAAAGCAAGGAAACAATACTGGAGAAATGTTATCACAAGTCCCATCACAAGTAGGAAGATATGGGTGATAACCTGTGTCTCAGGCGTCACCTCTGACTGTCTGATCCTTTCATCAAAAGTAGGAAACAGAGCCCAAAGTCAGGCCCCAAGTCAATAACAAGTGTGTGGGCAGGAATCCTGGGGGCATGCGCGATGGCGGTGTTCCTGTGAGAAACCCGCATTACCTACTGTGCCAGTGCTTCCTTGCTGTGGGAGCCTGGCTGCTCAGTTATGGGAGAAGAGGAAAGGTGATGAGCACAGGGAGTTCACAGGGACTCTAAGGCACTTTCAGAGCTCTGCTACGACAGTTTCCTGTCCTCAGACCAAGGAGTCACTGCCAGGGCTTTTTTGTTCTGTATTGGCTATATGATCCCTGATAGCCAGCCTGCAGCCACAAAGGAAAGAAATCTCCTCTGCTTCTCTCTCGTCGTTCCACAGGTAGTTTCCTGCCTTTCAGTGAGGTTACTTCACAGCAAAAACTACAGAAACGTCCTGCAGTTCATCAGCCTGCATTGCCTTCAGTCTGAACCCTGACTCTTCAATCACAGCGAACTCATTTGGAATCACACAAATTTAAAGGTCATGACATTAATCACAGATTTACCTAAAGCCCTTTCTTCCTTTTTGGAAGGGGTGGCTTGTCATGGGGTAGGCGGAGTCCTTCATGGTTTCTGCCGCTTGATCAATTTCATATGTGGTTTTCTGATATGATGACCAAATATTTGATACCAGGGTGCTATCTACATAAGGGCCAGTGACATAAGGTTATGAGAGTGGTTCGTGGTTTCAGGTAGGGGTGCAATGGAGTCAGCACGGAGCAGTGTTAGTTAGAGGACTGTTCATTCTGTGGAACAGTGAGTGGGCATTCCCTTCACTCTAAGCCATAATCTTTATAGAAAGCCCTGTTTGGCTTTTCTTAACAATCAAACCTGGAGGGTCTTATGACCATATAAAGTGGGTGGGGAGGCGTGAAAGGGAGAGTTCAAGGATGTGCTGGTGATTCCGTTTTTATGAATAAGACTCTGAGCAGATGGAAATGAAACCACATCCTTTAATGGCAGGGAGGAGAGAAGGTCTGAAGGAATCTGCACTATCACCTGCACACCTGCCATGTGGAAGCTGGGCGGGCTGAGACGGACTCTCTGTTGATTTAGATGAGTGTGATGGCTCAGGAAAGCTGTGCTGACCTCTGCACTTGGTGTGGTTGCTCTGTGACTGTACAGCCAGGGAGAATGGGGGAGTGTCCCCCACTAGCCAAGTTGGCAGGTGGAGATTCTTACACTGAGCATGGAGGATGACTAGAAAGATGAATGGAGAGGGCTCCAGGGCACTGAAAGCTAGAAAGATAACTGGATAGAAAAAGCCCTCCCCCCTCTCTCCCTGTAGACCCCCAGCCTTGAGGAGAAAGGGGTGATGTTCTTTGAGACAGAAGTCCACCATTTCCCCAACTCATGGCACCTGAAGTAACTTCTTTCCCTTTTGGAGCAGTACTGGTCTCAGGAGGCTGGCTGTCACCGGGTCAGGCAGCTGAACCTGCATTTTGGTTTCAGTTCCATACGCCTCTTTTTATAGTGTCTCATAGTAAAACCCAGGACCTAAATCTATCCTAGCTATTCTATAAATTGTTTCAGAGATGTCTTCAATTTTCCTAATTTTGAAACTATTATCATGTAATGGATTAGCTATAATATAAAATTAAGCTTTTGCGAGGTAATTTATGAAACTAACTGCTTACTCTTTCATTTTTTTTGGGGAGGGGGCAGGGGGAGCAATACATAAAAAAAATTGGAGAAAGAAATATACAGCATGTCATAGCCCCAAACAATCACCTATCAACATTGATGAAGATCTCACACAAGTAAATGCGAATCAGAAGAAACTTCAAGCCCAGAGCTGGGATCAAACAGCTTTGGGAAACGCGTTCATTCAGGACACTTGCTGGAAAACAGGTAAAGTGTGTGCATTTGGTTTGGGTCTTTAATAGGTTGTTGGGCATAAAGTGTGGTTCGATTAGTTTCATTTGTTTTTTATTTGTACTATGAACTGGACAGAAACTCGGTGCAAAGGAAACCAAATAGAATACAGAAAACTGGAAGTTTAGACAACATTTTAAAAATGTGTACAAAAAATGAAATGATTAAAGTTGTAACGTCATGTTCCCGAATGATATAACAATAATGATACCTCCACTAGAAAATGTGATAAATATAATATCATACATAGTTAATGTCATCTAATCATGCCATCCCTTGTTAATCACTTACTCAAACAGCATTTGCTTCTCTTGAATAGTGCTTTGATCTGGTCTGTATTCAGTAATTGGATATAAAAAGAAAGCAATGGACTATAATTAAATTTTAAGAAAAGAGAGTACTAGCCATTGAATATAAAGTTTAAAATTACTGTATATGTAGAATCCCTTGAAAGCATTCTCCACGTGTTTTGACTTGAGACGATGTTTCAAAAAACATACAAAATACAATACCATAAAAAATCTAATAAATGATAAGTAAAATAGTGTTTAAAAATGAACAGCTTTCTTCTTCTAATATATTTTAAAGGAAATTATATGTATATCAATAAGTTACGTAAAAACAAATGTACTCATGGGGGAAAGATTAGAAAACATATTCAAAATTATAATAGTAGCTATGTTGAGGAAGTTTATTATTAGTGAATATTTCTCTATTTTCCATATTGGGTAATACAGTTATTTGAATGGAGCAATTTATGTTTAAATCCCATTAGGTAGGAATTTTCCTACATCACTGATTGATACATATTAAATACCCATCAAAATGTGTTGAATGAAAACTTAGGACATTTATTTCATTATAATGTCTTCATTAGATTCATAAAAGTAGATTGTCCGAATCTTGACATTTCCTGCCCCGGCTTTGTAGGCTGTTACCAGGCAGCGAGGCGTGTCCTCCAGGCAGTTCTCCGTGGAGGGAGGTCAGCCCTTGGCCTGCAGAGGCTCACCTCTGAGCTCACTGCTGCCCGACGTCGTGCAGTGCGGCCTCGAGCAGGTTACTCTGTGTGACTCAGTCTCCCCATCTGAGCAGTAGGTGTAATGACGTCTCCTTCCTAGGACTGTGTGAGGACCGAATGTTTCCTACATGTAAATCTCTTAGTGGACTGCATGCCCCATTGTAAGGGACAGATACATGTTGAGCCTATTGTCAGTGTGTTGTTGAGGTGGTTATTATTATTTTTATTATTAGTGGACGTTTCTACCTCTAGCTGTCTGGCCAGTATGTTGTTTTCAGCCTCTAATGCCCACAGTGGTTTCTGCCTCGTGCAACAATTCCCGTGTAAGTCTGATTGAGAGAGATTAAAATCTTGCATTAGGCTCTCAAGGGAATCATTAATCTCCAGATGAGTCTTGAAATACAGATAATATCTGCCTCGGAACTCAAAGGCGGAGAATTGAAGACTCTGAAAGTTGTCTCTCAGGGTTCAAACAGGAGAGAGCTTAAGCCCTTCAGAATGGGTGTCTGCCTGCCTTGCCTCAGCCTGGGGAGCCTGGGGTGAAGGGTGGAGGGATGAGGTGGGGACTGGAGTAGACGCCTGATAGAGATGAGCTGGGAGTGAGGAGGTGGGAGCACTCCCAGGAGAAGGCTTTTCTTCTCTCCACTCGGTCCTTCTCCTTCAAGCTGTCCCCTCACTGGCATCACAGGCCTTCGGGAAGCAGAGCTCTGGGGGGACCAGACGACAGGGCAGGGGCGCTGGCCGGCTGGCTGTCTTCTGCTGTGATGGCCCCAGCGTCTATGGTCTGCGGGTCACTTCACATTTGTGGCAGGAAGGTACATTACGCTATTGTGCAGCCACAATGTCAGCTTCCAAAGTGACAACTTATTTTTAAAAATTTATCAAATAAATGACTTTCTTAAGGTGCCGTTAAGGAAAGGAAATTCAGTTGAAATCTGTAATTCTGAGTTTTACAAATCTAGACGCGATTTTATTGCCTGCCTGTGTTTTCAGTGGAAATTAATTTCACTAATGATTACCTTCTCGGTGCAGGAGTTTCAGAAATGGTGTTCAGAGCAACAGGAAAACTGTCCCTGGAGAAAATGAACTTGGTCATCTAATGGATCAGAACTTTGTTTAGAAGGACAAAATTCCACTTAAGATAAGTCACTGGTTACTACTTCATTTTATAAACCACTGAGCTTTTATTTAGCATATAATTTTATTCTATTGTTATCACGTGTTCTAATTTCTACAGTTATATTTTGTTTACTTTTTAATATCTGCCTTTCTCACGTGACTAAACTCAGTAGCACCCAAATTTCATTTTCCACTTACTGGTAACTGAGAATGCACACTACAGATGATCAAGAAACGTTGATGAGAAAATGAATGAATGATTTTTTTTTTCCGTATCCCCGTAGGAAGAAAGGGGACAGGATTTTTATCAATATACTAGCGAATGAACGAAATACAATATAAAATGAAGAAAATTTCAGCTTCAACTTTTAAAAATAAATATAATAAATAATGAGTGTGGGATGAAATAAACACTTTCAAAGATGTCTGGAGAGAGTATGAGTTGTAGACTTTCTGGGAAACAGTTTGCTTGTTTTTATCAAAAATTTTAAATATTTCATTCTCAGTTCTCACCATTTTAATCTGTAGCAATTTGGTCTAAAACATAATTAAAGACATGCTCAAAAAATGGGAAAAGATTCATTTACACTAATATTAAGTTCAAACAAAAGGAAATGATTAGATACATTATGAAATATTACATATCTTGTAAAAATAATGTTTTTGAATGATTTACATCAAATGGTTCAACATTAGACATTAATGCTTTTAAATTTTTAAAGATATGAATGGTTTAAAAAGTATGACATAGTGTACATGGTATCATAATTTCAACTTTAAGAAACGAATTAGTGGCTGAGAGTACAGAACTGAGTCAAATGAACCAGGTTTGAGTACTGACTCTGCCATTTAGTTGTGAGTTAAAGACATGACATTATCTAAGTGAAATGAGCCAGTCAATGAAGGAAAAATACCACATGATATCACTCTTTCATGGATAATAGAGACCATTATAAACTTTTGAACAATAATACATACAGAGGCAGAGATGCCTCAAACACATTGTCAAACTGCAGCGGGAAGGCCGGGGAGGGTTGGGGGGCAGGAGGGTGGGGGGTAAGAGATCAACCAAAGACTTGTATGCATGCATATAAGCAAAACCAATGGACATCAGACACGGGGGGTAGGGGAGGCTAGGGGACTGTCAAGGGCGGGGTGGAAAAAGGACACATATGTAATACCCTTTGTCATACTTTAAGCAATAAAAAATAATAATAATAAAATAAAATAAAATAAAAAAAAGAAAAAGAAAAAGAAAGCACATGACATTATACAAATTATTTAACCTACCAAAGTTTTTATTTTTTCCTGTAAAATTGACATAATATTATTAGCACCTGCTTCTGAAGTTATTATGAGGATTAAATGAGAGGATGCATTATTACTAATACAAAAATAATTGAGGGAAATCAAGAAAACATTGTGATTTCTCTCTTTGTGATGGCATACAAATGACTTTCCCCTGTAAAATTCCCATATTTTCTAAATCACCTATAATGAAAGTATTTTTTATGATCCAAAATAGATATTGATAATAAAAAAGAGTCCTCTTAGAGGACTCAAATTTTTTTAATGTGAGTGAGCACATTCATATTTATAACTTACAATTTCCTTTTTAAATATTCTATGTATTCTTAAAGAAAACACATTAATCAAGTTTTGTTTGTCAAGGAAATAAACATCAGTCCATTAAGCACATAACATTCTCACTTCTGAGAGTTTAGCTCTCTCACAATATCTCTAATTTAGAACAAAGATGAATATCAAGGAAAACTCTGACAACAACATACGCCCTGAACCAGCAAAATAAATGGTGGGGAATCTGCACTAAACCTCGTATATTTTCTTATTGAAAAGGCCCTCAGTCTTCTCTCAGTGCCATTGTCTGTCTGTCCTTTGTCTGTGTCAATTCTCTTCCTGTCATTGTGCGAGCAGGGCCTGAGGGGCACCCTCCACTTGCTCCTCTTTTCTGGCCTTCCGCCTGCCACAGTCACGTTGCCCCAGGCTGTCCCTGGGTGGTGTGGGGGGTCAGAGGGAAATTCAAACCACCTTTGTGTCTTACTGGCTTATTGGATGTTCCTGAACTGGTCTCCTCCTCTCTAGTCTCCATCCCTTTCATGTCACCCCCTTGCCCCCATCCCGCCCCCCTTTATACCCTTTAGCTGAAATGCATCAAGACTTGCCATTGCTCTGCAGACCAAACTGCAGGCAGGGGCTGCCCCCCTGGCCTTCCTGTGTGGTCCCTGCCTGCTTCTGCAGCTGCATCTCTCCTCGCTGTCACTTATGCTCAGCTGAGATCACAGCACACACTCCTTCCCGTTGCCTACATTCCTCATATTTGCTTGCCCATTGGCCTTTCCCCAAACGGACCTCTGACTTGCACACACACTCGGCTCTTCTTTTCACCTGTGAGCTTCAAGCTGCTCATCCTTTGGGGCTCAGCGTAGACACCTTCTTGGAGAGGCTTTGCTGATCACCCAAGGCCGGAGCCCCTGATGCCATCCTCTGATTCACACCCGCTGTTCCTCGGATCCCAGCCCTGACTGCACAGTCTTCTCAGAGGCTGCCTGCTCTTCCCTTGAATATACTAGTTACTCCTAAAGTAGCTGAGCCACTTCCTTTCCAAGCACCATGTGAGGAGCACCAATTATAAGTGAGAGTAAAAGCCGTTATTGACAGATACACCGACCAAAGTAGAAATGAACAAGCTAGAGAGGAGACACCATAAGGAACTGAAAAGCCTTGGTATCTTTTAGACAGAAGCAAAGTCCTTGAAAGTTTCATTAATAGAGTTCAAGACCATGTCCAAAAACAGTATCTCGGAGAGAGGCATGTCAAGTCAAATAGAATGAAACTGTATTTGAAATACCAGCAAAATAGTTGAAATAACATTTAATCATTTATTACATTTGATAATTGCTTTAGTAAATTATCATGACTTCAGTGTCACCTGGTAATCTCAAAGTGGTCATTTCTGTTCTAGGTGTGTCTACCGTGTTTCCTTCGTTATTGCAGGATGATAAATGATAGAAAATGTAGTTGTGTATACATGTAATTGATAAAATGTTCTCAAAATATACAGTTTATAGAATTATACAATTTGAAGAGTTCTGCAGATAGAATTGATTGAACTGGTAAATTACTGTCTTTGCCGACTTTGCGCAGCCTTTGTAGGTAATAAAACCAACATTGTTACATTGATAGATGCAAATCTACTGCTTTGATGTGGACCAATGTTCAAGGTTTAAGGAAGCAGTTAAAGGAAAAGGGAAGATAAGAGCTTTACCCATTGCATTTGAGGTAATCATTACAAACAAATTAAACACCAACTTAGTTCTTCTTTAATCACACGAAGTATTGATGTGAAATATCTAAACAAGCTTTGGATCAAATAGGAGAGCTCACAAGGAGAATGGTCACTGCTGGTCGTTTTCAAAGAGAACAAGCCCTTGGCTGGGAAGCAGGAAGGGACTCTTGCATTTGTTTGCTGGCCCTTCTGTGTGCGCCCATCTGCCCATTGCATGTGCCGGGCGTTATAATGACACAGCAGTGACTGTGCATCGTGACATTAAAATGTTCTTTTCTCGGTGGGAAATTTAAAAATGGAATAAGTGACCATTTGGAGGGCATTACTTTTAAATGATTACAGTGGAAATCCCCAATCTTTACATTTCATTGAACACTTAATTGAATATTTTATCCCATTTTTAAAATGTCATTCTTCTTTCACAGGTTGGAATAGAAGGAAATTTGGATTACAAAGCTATTCTTGATGGAGTCGGGAATGGTAGTCGCCTCGGTAAGCAAGCTATTTGTAGACACGTCCCTCCAGATTTGGATGCATATGAGTTGTTACAAAATTACAAAAACCAGCTGTTCCAAAAGCAGAAAGGAGCAATCTCTCACTTTTCACACTTGATGACTGACACATTGCACACTAAAGAACAACTTATCCGTCATTTTTGTCTATAATCCATATATTAGCACTACGTGTCCCAACCGCTACTAGGCACTATATAAAGGCCTGTTTTACGTATGTTCCTCCTGAAAGGCAGGAGGAAGAGTTATTAAGAACATTTTTTTGGTAAATACACCCAAGTATTTTCATCCCTTCTGGATTGAATTAGTTGTCCTTCAGCAAGACCAACAGTGGTCAGTGGTCAAGAGCCCTATTACAGTGAATGCTGCCTTTGGAAGAGGACCTCAAGGCGTTCCCTGGGTTCACTCACCCATTCTTCCCTCTGGGGCCCTCTTCCCGCTGGTGTGATGGAGCCAGTGCTTCACACTGAACGGAATAAAGACACTGACCCCTAATGTTCTTCAGCTGAACAGTGTTGTGTAGTTTGAAGTCTCACAAAACATTGATGAGTATCAACAATTCGGGGGAAAGATGGTTTTGAATCACATTATAAATTTGGACTATCCTTAGCCCAAGCAATTCCAATTCATTGAAATTTTGTCAACATATTAGTTGAACAAATTCAAAAGGAGTGATATAAAAACTTGTCTAATGCAGACAAAATATGCAGCCAGTATAAGCACTCTAAGACACCACTGGCCTTTTATTTTACCAGGACAACCCCAAAGGGTGTGCACAAGATCTATTGGTAGTAGATGATAGTGTGGGGAGCACAGTCTATAAGCCTGTGATAAGTATATAGGTGCCTGGTGAGTACCTGAAATTGAGGGAACACTTCGCAATACAGCTGAAACTCACCCAAAATGATACTGAATGTAAACTAATTGAAAAATAAAATGAGACATAACATGAGGGATGGGGGGAGTATTCAGATTAAAAGGAAAATAAAGAGACATAAAGCAACAACTATATACTTAACAGATGTGTATGTTGTCTAAAATCTAAGAAAGATTATTTTTAATGACTGCATTTTAAGTCTCCCCCACGGTGAGTAAAATCAGAAATATATGGGAGCCCTGGAGGAAGGCCTGGCAATGGCACATTCTAGGCTTCTCGGTGTGACTGTGACCCACATCCAGTCTCCTGGGACTCAGTCCAGCAGCAGCAATGGGAACAGTCAGCATGCTGCTCACAGTCCTCTCCATTCCACCCTTCAGGTCACCTTGGAACATGAGCTTCCTCAGTCCTGTGTCTAAATCAGTAGGGAGAGTGCGTGGCAACGCATGAAAGAGGCTTCTCCACAGCTTTCTGAGGACGGTCCTTGGGTTTGTCAGACGGTGGCAGGAGCAGTGGCGTGTGTTCCTGTTCACTCATCGCAATCACACTGCCAATAGGTGGTAATTTTTTTCAATATTTTACAGGCACAGTCATGTTATTTGAAAATTGTGATGTTATCATTTATTCCCATCGAGTCTTTTTTCCTTTATCTGACTTTATTGCAGTGTATACTGTCCAGGGCCATCCATGTTGCACAAAAGTAAGATTTCTTTCTTTGTAATGGCCACATAGCATTCCATTGTGTAAATGTACGGCACTACAGCGTCTTTATCCACTCTTCTATTGATGGGCACTTGGACTGCTTCCAGATCTTGGCCATCTATACTAATAATAGAGGAATGTGCAAATTGTCCTGGATGCCTTCACAGCAATAGTAATGACCAATCAGCAGGCTCCGTGGGACGACCAGGCTGGCAGGGGTGTTAGTGAGGGACGACCAAATGACTGAACAGCAGGTTGCGTGGGGCGACAAGGCCAGCAGGGGGGTTAGTGAGGGAAGACCAAATGACTGAACAGCAGGCTGCGTGGGGCGACCAGGCTGGTGGGGGTGGCCATAAGGGGCCACCAGGCTGGCGGGGGAGAAGGGTTGGTAGGTGAAGGCAACCAGGCTGGCAGGGGGTGCAGTAAGGGGCAACCAGGCTGCCAGGGGGTGGGTGGCAATGAGGGGTGACCAGGCCAGAGGAGAGGCAGTTGGGGGTTTCCTGGCTGGTGGGGTGTGGCAGTTAGTGGCGATCAGGCTGTGAGACAGAGGCAGTTACGGGTGATCAGCTTGGCAGGGGGGCAGTTAGGGGAGATCAGGCAGGCAGGCAGGTAAGCAGTTAGGAACCAGCAGTCCCAGATTGAGAGAGGGATGTCTGACTGCCAGTTTAGGCCTGATCCCCCGGATTGGGTCTAAACTGGCAGCCGAACATCCCCCGTGGGGTCGTGGATTGGAGTGGGTGCAGGCTGGGTTGAGGGGATCCCCCCATGAACCGATTTTCTGCACTGGGCGTCCAGTTGTAAATAACACTGCAATGTACAGAGGGTGTACATATTCTTTTGAATTAGTGTTTCAGCATTCTTAGGACCTATGCCAGCCGTGGGCAAACTATGGCGCACGGGCTGAATCCAGCCCGTTTGAAATGAATAAAACTAAAAAAAAAAAAAAGACCGCACCCTGTTATGTAATGATGTTTACTTTGAATTGATATTAGTTCACACAAACCCTCCATCCATGCTTTTGTTCCCGCCCTCCGGTCCAGTTTAAGAACCCATTGGTGCCCTGGAGTCAAAAAGTTTGCCCACCCCTGATATGCCCAGAAATGGAATCGCTGGATCAAAAGCCAGTTCCATTTTTATCTTGTTGAGGAAACTCCATGCTATTTTCTACTGTGGCTGCAGGAGTCTGGAGGATGGAAATAGAGGTTGCTTGGGGCGATGACTCAAGGTGCAGTGAGCAGGTGATGTTTCATTGAATTGTATACTTGAATGCTGTACGGGTTCGCAAACCAATGTTATCCCAATAAATCCAATTAATGAAGAAAAAAGAAATAGAAAATTAGCACTTATAGACCTGTATATAACATGATTATTTTTCTAGTAAATCATTGTTGTTGGATTTGATAAAAGTACTAGTGGCCTAGTGCATGAATTCGTGCACATTGAAAGGAAATGAATTAGGTGAAATATTTTAATATTGCTACTTCCCCTTTATTGATAATAGCAGTTTCAACCAAATTCATGATAGACAATGACCGATAGAAACACATGCATTTAATTGGCTCCAGAGAGCTCTATATGTATTGCGCATGCGCGAGTCAACTTAGCCTTTTATAGATATAGAATAAACTTGTTTAGTTAGACCTTCTTTCTGATTTAGCGAAACATTTTTCCAGCCCCGTAAAGCACCCCAACTTCTCTTTCAGGTAATTGTCAGCAACACAGCAGTAAATATCAACAGGAAGCAGATTATGATTGTAGATTATGCAGGGAGAATGAAGGTTAAAATATTTAACTGCATTAGTGTTTGACTATATTCTGTGCAGTGAGAAAGTGTGAAGTCATTTTCCAGGTCCTTCATTTCTTACTATTTTTCAGAGGGGTCAAGTTTCTAAGCTTTCTAAATCTCCATTTTCTGGCTAATGAAAAGAGAATAGAATTCCACCAAGTGTCCTACCTACCTATTCCAGGACTTCTGTGAGGATCAAATGAAATGTTCACAGGCAAACGCTTCACAGGCATTTGGTTAAAGTGTGAAATGTTTGCACCTGGCCATAAAGCAAGACTTGTTCCTGGGCTAAAGAAACTCCAACAAGGCTAGTCGGTAGGGAGAGGAAGCTGGGCGTTGCTACTTGATGTCATTACCTGGAGCCCACAGCAACCGATTCCTAGCTGGATTTGCCTATGGGCCGCATTTTGTGCCATGGGGTTTTGGCAGCATTGGCTGCGATTTGGTGGGGTGTCGCTCTGGGGTGGTGGTGAGGCCTGTGTCCCACTTGGGGGAAGCTGAGTGTTGGTTTGTCAGGGCCGTGGCCGCGGTGCTGACCAGTGCACATCAGGGCAGCTCCTACATTGTGTGTCTGTCTCCTGGTGGTCAGTGAGCGCATAACGACTGGTCGGATGGCAGGAGGGACACTTAGCATATTAGCCTTTCATATATATATAGAGTAGAGGCCCGGTGCATGAAATTCATACATGTGGGGGGGTCCCCTCAGCCTAGCCTGCACCGTCTCCAATACAGAACCCCTCTGGGGTTCTCCGACTGCCGGTTTAGGCCAGATCCGTTTGGCCCAATCACCAGGATCAGGTCTAACCAGCAGTCTTACATCCCTATCACAATCTGGGACCGCTGGCTCCTAACTGCTCACCTGCCTGACTGCCTGGGTGCCCCCAACTGCCCCACCCCACCAGCCTGGTCACCCCAACTATCCACCCCCCGCACCCCCGTCACAAGCCTAGTCACCCCTGACTGTCCCCCCTGCTGGCCTGGTGGCCCCTAACTTCCCCCCTGGTGGCCTGGCTGCCCGTTTCTGCCGACCCACTGGCACAGTCGCCACCAACTGGCTACCCACTGGCCTGGTTACCCACAACTGGACCCCCTACTAGCCTTGTAGCCCCCAACTCACCCTTTCTGCTGCTGGCTTGGTCACACCCAGCTGCCTCTCCCTCCCAGCCTGATCTCTCCCAGCAGCCTGCTGTTCAGTCATGTGATCGTCCCTCACTAACCCCCCTGCCAGCCTGGTTGCCCCACAGAGCCTGCTGTGAGGTCATGTGGTCGTCCCTCACTGACCCCCTGTTTGCCTGGTCGCCCCACGCAGCCTGCTGTTCATTCATGTGGTCGTCCCTCACTGACCCCCCTTGCCGGCCTGGTTGCCCCACGCAGCCTGCTGTTCGGCCATGTGGTCGTCCCTCACTGACCCCCTGTTTGCCTGGTCGCCCCACGCAGTCTGCTGTTCAGTCATATGGTTGTCCCTCACTGACCCCCCTGCTGGCCTGGTCGCCCCACGCAGCCTGCTGTTCAGTCATATGGTTGTCCCTCACTGACCCCCCTGCTGGCCTGGTCGCCCCACGCAGCCTGCTGTTCAGTCATATGGTTGTCCCTCACTGACCCCCCTGCTGGCCTGGTCGCCCCACGCAGCCTGCTGTTCAGTCATGTGGTCGTCCCGCACTGACCCCCTGTTTGCCTGGTCACCCCACGCAGCCTGCTGTTCGGTCATCCATCTGGTTGTTTTGGTTGTGACGGTCCCTGCCTTTTTATATTTGTTAGGACTGTTCTCTGCAGATTAGAAATTTAAGACAACAAAACAAACATGTTCCATCACCACAAGGTGTGAAAAGCTTGAGAAGCACAGCCATAAAGCACCCCCTGACCCACCTGGGACCCCAGCCTCACCCCCTCTGACCATTTTGTTACTCCAAACATGCTGTTCCCTTTCCCGGGGTTCCCTTCCATAGCACACCCTCCGATTTCAGAAGTTGTCAAACAGCGTCCACAGCAGGCACCCTGTGGTGCCCAAGAATTCCTAAAACACCCACCACCTGACTATTTAGTCAGGTCACTGCCCTCTCTTCCCTTAGAAGTGCAAATAAAACAATGACAGCAGCCAACTCAAAAGTCATCTGGTGTGAATGAATCAAAATTATACCAACGTTTTTGTCTGATCTGCAAAAAATATATATATATCTGTTGTGCCACAGAACTTTCATACTTAATTTATGTGCAGCGTGAGATGAAAAAGATTAGAAATTGCTGTCGTATTCTAATAAACCAGCTGGTTTAAACTGTCCCAACCAGCTGTGGGAAGCCCCCTATTGTCTCCAGTAGCAGAGAGGTGTGGACAAGGAACCGGAAGACTGGTGACCCTTGATGCCCTGGCAAAGGTCAGGGCTGTGCACACACTGTTAGTTCAGACAATGGTAGCTGAAGCAACTTCCCCATTTCTTATTATGGAAATCCTTGCTGAGGGGCTAGTCTGCCTGTTCCTGGAAATTGCCTGCCTAAGGGCTCTGGGTGGATCCCAAACCAATAAAAGGTTGGTGAGGCCTGAGCACCAGTGGAAGTCCTTCTCCTTGAGTTGGACTTGCCCGCCTAGCCCCACAATATTTCCAAATTATTATTTCTTGTCTTGTCTCTTTCATTTGCCTGCTGCCCTCTCCCAAATCCTGAACTCTGAACCACACAGGATGTGAGGGGAACAAAGAAACATACAACTCTACACACCAGCTTTCTAAATGCTATTCCAGTTTGCAAAATTCCACTCATTTATTTGATCATGAAATGTTCACAAGAATCATACTTCAAATTTTATAGAGATTTTTAATGCATTAATATCATACAGTACTCCATCCCTCTTCCTATGGCTATGTACATTTGCGAGTCAAATGTCATCTCTCTCAGATGATCATTTTCTGGATCATTTGGATGCTAAACCTTATCATTTATGTTTAAGGTTGGCATCAAAATATACCACCTTCCCTGGCAGGTATAGCTCCATGGTTAGAGCTTGACTCCGGGATTGGGTGTGATTCACAATCAAGAGCACATACCTGGGTTGCAGGTTCTGTCCCAGGCTCCGGTGGGGGCCTGTGTGGGAGGCAATGAATCCATGTGTCTCTCTCACATCAATGTTTCCCTCCCTCTCTCTTTCTCACATTCTTCTGCCACTCCCCTCTCCCTCAGTCTCTCTAAAAAATCAATGGAAAAATATCCACCAGTGAGGATTAACAAATATCGATGTCACTCCTTCCAGAAGTGCTGTACCAACTACTGCTAGCTTTTAGCCAAATTGGTATGGAATACGTTTTGGTTCTATCAGACTGCAACCTCTGGCCTTCCATATAGAAGAGGAAGGTTTGTCCAAACCTGGAGGCACACAGGCACTTGCTACCCAAGATGGAAATTCATAGGGCAACTCACAACACCACAGACCAAAAGAACAAAGCAGAGGGCAGGGAGTGCAGCCAAGAAGGCTTTAGGGAGGAGAGGGGCAGGCAGAGAGGGCTGCACACAGCAATGCCTGTGCCGATGGTCAGGGCCAACCTCGATGATCAGCATTTCAGTGAAGGACTGTATGAGCTCCTTCTAGTTGTTTGTTAGTTCCATCATTTTTGTTGAAAAAGAGACAACATTAGCCCCAACCCAAGCCAAAGCCCATAGCATTTATTCTCTCCAAAGCCAAAGAAAAACCTTGAGGGGGCTGGATAGTCAAGGCCAATGGAATCACAAAGGCCTTGTTATCAATACACCAGAATGGCCAAAGGCCGCTCTGGGCATGTGCCTAAACGGGATGTCCAAGGACTCTGAGCCTGGGAATCCTAACCAGGCCAAGATCCCATGAGCGGGTGCAAGGACACAGGGTAGACTTTGCCCTTCAGTAGCCAATATGATTGATGTAACTATTGGCGTGAAGCCTTCTCTGTCTAAATGGTGTAAAAGCAGGTGACTGACCAGCTGGCTGGCTGGAGGAGGCTGGAGTGGGTGAAGAAGTCTGCTGGAGAGAGCAGCTGGGCAGGAGAGAAAGGAGACGCTGCTGAGCGGAGAGCTCGGGTACCGCTATGATGAGAGGCGGTGAGTCCAGGGGGCAGCGTGCGGCTGCTCAGAGAACAGCTGTGGGTACAGAGACGGATGCTGCTTGATGGGAAAGATGCATGTTCACCAGCCGGTGTCCGGCTGCCTGCCTGTGTGGACTTTGCTGTGAGGACTGTGTTGTCTGAAGGCTGTGTGGCCACTGGCTTCAGCAATAAATGCTCATCCTTATACACCCATAGCCTCTCATGGCTTCTCTGTCTAAGACCCAGGGTCCAGGGAGGTCCAGTCCCAGGCAGAGGCCGGACCGGACACCTGTTACTGTGAGCAGAGGAGAGAGGAGGAACTTGGGCTAAGTCCCAACAGTCATCCAGGGGGCAGGGCTCAGGCAGGAGCCAGCCTGGCGAAGTGGAACGGGAGCATTTGGAGAATAATGGCCTCAGCCACTCAGAGCACCAGGGCTCGTGCAGGGCTCCTGCTGCTGCTGATAAAACTGCAGCACCCACAGAACTGGAGCCCTGTGTTCTCAACACCCCCCAAAACACACACATACCACAACCTAAAACGCAGTTCCAAAGACATGCGATTCTCTTGTACACACAGCTAAGCCCAGAAATGGCCCCGCCTCCAGCAGGAGCTGAACTTCATATTCCTTAGGTGGTGGAGGGACACCACCTCCTCTCTTCTTTGTAGCAATTCTTGGGTCTAACACAGGGAACAGGTTCAGATAATACAGCCCCCCCTCCCTCGACCCAACTGGATTCATAACCGCAGCCTCCCCTCCTTCCGTGACCCTCCCTCCCTTCCTCCCACCTCCTGTGTCTGGGATGGGGGCATGGTGTGGGAGGACACACACACACACACACAAACACACACACACACACACACACCCCCAAGAGGCAAAGGCAGATCTCCTGGGGACTAGGAACAGAAAGCAGCAGGAGGTGAGCTCAGAGTTCACTGGGGAAGCTGCGTTCACGTTCACTTCTGTAGGGAATGCTCAAGTCCCAGCCCCATGGCTGTGTTTCTAAACACATGTAACCAACAGTCAGCACTGAGTTAACGGAATGTGCCAAGTGCGAATGCTGAGCACCTTAAAGGCGCGATGCCATTTTTTCCTTGCAAAACCCTCATGTAAGTAGATACCATTTTTATTCCCATTTTACAGGTCAAACTGGGAATATAAGTGAACTGGAGTCTGAGTAGATCTGTGGCCTTTAAGTGGAAGCAGGATTCCTCGGTGACTGTTTAACACGCGCGACTTGCCCTTTTTTGCCGAGCCTGCAGGTCCACCCCGTGTGGATCTGACCAGGTGGTCACTGCTGTCAGCGAGTTTCACACACAGATCAGCTCTGGGTGGCACCGCCTTGAGTAGCTACAGTACATGGTCAGTTCTCCCCAGCACGATGCCTCTATCCACCCCTTTCCCAGGTGCCACCCAACATCCTCCCTGCGTCCCTGCCGAGGTTGATGCTAGGTTTCTGGGTGCTTAGAAAAAGATTTCATTACAGCAGGTGCCACTGTACTTGCAATTGCTTGGACCTTAAACTGGGTCTCAGCCCAGAACAGTGATGGCGAACCTTTTGAGCTCCCGTGTCAGCATTTTGAAAAACCCTAACGTAACTCTGGTGCCGTGTCACATATAGAAATGTTTTGATATTTGCAACCATAGTAAAACAAAGACTTATATATTTGATATTTATTTTATATATTTAAATGCCATTTAACAAAGAAAAATCAACCAAAAAAATTAGTTCGCGTGTCAGAGGTTCGCCATCACTGGCCTAGAAGTGTCTGGGCCCACCATTCATTTTACTCCCAGCTCATCAGCAGGAGGGTTCTTAACTGCTTTCAGGCAGGCACGGCAGGGGTCTGGGATCTCATGCACATGCCCAGGGGGCTGTTCTGGGTCTCCCTGTGCTCGATTTTGTGGGGTTGCCCACGAATAACAGGAAATAGGGTGATGTGCAGTTGGACAATGCCCTCAATGACACAAACAGGAAGACCCCTGGCTCACCACTGGCTCTGCCAGGCCGCTTTGCAGGGCGGGAGCTGAAAACCTCCACTCAGATGAGCAAAGACATGGAGAAGCAAGAGGAGGAGAGAAGAAAAGGACAGACTGGGGGAGGAGTAGAAAGAGGAGGAGGGGGAGGAGGAGGAACAGGGGGAGGAGAAGAAGGAGGAGGAGGAGAAGGAGGAGGAGGAAGAAGAGGGGGAGGGGGGAGGAGGACAGTGAGGAGAGGGGGAAGAGGAAGAGGTGGAGGGGGAGAAGGATGGAGGAGGAAGGAGGGGAGGAGGGGAGGAGGAGGAGAAGGGGGGAGAGGAGGGAGAGGGGGAGAAGGGTGTAGATGGAGGAGGGGAGGGGAGTAGGAAGAGGGGGAGGGGGAGAAGGGTGGAGGAGGAAGGAGGGGAGGAGGGGAGGAGGGGAGAAGGAGAAGGAGGAGGAGGCGTGAGAGGAGGGGGAGGGGGAGAAGGGCGGAGATGGAGGAGGGGAGGGGAGTAGGAAGAGGGGGAGGGGGAGAAGGGTGGAGGAGGAAGGAGGGGAGGCGGGGAGGAGGGGAGAAGGAGAAGGAGGAGGAGGAGGGGGGAGAGGAGGGGGAGGAGGAGGAGGGGAGAAGGGGAGGAGGGGAAGAGGGGAGAAGGAGGAGGAGGAGGAGGGGGGAGAGCAGGGGAAGGAGGAGGAACAGGGGGAGGAGAAGAAGGAGGAGAGGTCTAGGGGAGAAAGAGGAGTGTCACCCAGTCAGGGGTGGGAATAAGACCCTCTCCCGACAACTGCTGAAGTCTCCCTCCCACACAGGAGGGGATGTTTCCGATCGGATAAACACAGATTGAGAAGGTTCTTCCCCACGTTTCTGTAAAACAAGGAGAGCACTGAGGCAGCGTGTGCTCACCCGGGACTGACCGGGAGTGTGAAATGGCTCCACCCGCACGGAGTCCTGTGGTGCCTGAAATGCACAGACATGCGCAGACAGGATCCCACTGAGGGGACGGGCTCCAGCAATAGCACCCGGATATGATGCCCCCCACCTCTGTTTCCACCCTCAATGGGGGGAAGACAGAAGAATTTCTGCAATTCACAAATTACCTATGTTTGCAGTGTTCACAAACACATGATTTACAACCCAAATCACAAGTCAGGGCTCAGCCCAAATGTGGTTCTCTCACTGAGCTCCCTGATCACACCAAGCAGACAGGATCTCTCCAAGCTCCGTACACCTCGGTCCTAGTTCATTTCTCTCTTAGAGCTCTGAGCACAGGCAAGTTCCATAACGTGGATTTGCCTCCTATTGCTGTGTCTTAGAAAACGCACTTTCTTACTGAATCGCAGTGTTTCTCATCCACAGAAGAGGGTTATTCATGTGGGAAGAACAGATTTTTTAAAGGGCAAGTTTATGACCGTGGTAACTAAGATTTAGAGAAGTTAAATAGCTTGTGTAGAGCTAAAACGCTAATAATCAAAGTGTTTCTAAAAATGCTTGTCTTTATGCTTTCCATGGTATCATGCTTCTCTCCCACAGCATTGAATGTGTGAGTTGTAGAAAAATGGTAGATCAGTGGATACCTGCTTGCCCAGTCTCTTCCTTTCCAGCACAAGAGGCAATCACCCACCTAGAGAACTGGTTCAGTTGGCCGCGGAAATTGCTCTGTAAGCAGTCCTTCGGCACGCTGTGAACAGACTGCAGCATTGTAGGAACTTCGCAGAAACAGCCAACGAAAAGGAAGACAATTTAAAACATAATCTAACCTACCTGCTTCAGGGGCATCAGTAAACGCTTTCAAACATATTCTGTGGTAAAGCTTAGGAAATCATTCTTTTTAGGTTCCTCCCAATGACCTCATTTGTTGGCATTTCCGAGATGAGCTGGCTGTCGGAGAGGATAGCTGTATCTAGAAGAAAATCCCGTTCGCCGTGGCCCTGCAGGGAGGACAGGTCACTGAGCCACCGTAAGGGTCACACTTGTCAGTGGAGTTTGGCAGGAGGTTCAGCCTGTTTCCCTAAAGGTAATGACATGCATGTCAGGTGGAAGCCGGCTCTGGAACTCAGCTGCTCAGAACTTCCATGTGCAGAGACATATGCTTTGTCAGGTACGTGCAGAGACATATGCTTTGTCAGGTACGTAAGCAGAATTGTCATGTTAAGAATGTTTTAGATCTAGTTTAAAAAGGGCAGTAAAACTGGCATACTCCTCATTTTTTTACAGATAGCATTACATAGTGTTAGATGCTTCACCTTTACAATAGCAAAATCCTGGAGATACTATTTGCATGTGTAAAATACTCAGCAAACACGTGACTAAATACAAAAACCTGACTTGATAACAGTCAGAATCAGTTAGTGGAAAACAGAAACAAAATCGTGTTGTGATGATCGCCTTGAAATGTCCACAGGAAACAGCCCATGGAAGGATGATTCCTGAAAGCTTTCCCCTTGGGTCAGGAAGGAGCCAAGGACGAGTGCTCACACTGCTCCTAACATTGACTTGGAAGACGGTACCAATGCAATCAAGTCAGACAGAGAAAGCAGACTGGCTAGGAATAAATGATAGCATCACAATTTGCAAATCACGTGACAGTGCATGTAAAATATTGGAAAAAATGACCACCTCTTGGTGGTGTGATTGCGATGACTGAACAGTAACACAGGCCCCTGCTCCTGCCACCATCTTACAAACCCAAGGACCATCCTCAGGAAGGGGTGGAGACGCCTCCTTTGTGTGTTGCCAGGGACGCTCCCTGCTGATTTGGACACAGGACTGAGGAAGCTCATGTTCCAAGGTGACCTAAAGGGGGGCATGGAGAGGACTGGAGCAGCATGCTGACTGTTCCCATTGCTGCTGCTGGACTGAGGCCCAGGAGACGGGGTGCTGGAGATGTTACCACCGAGTAGCCTAGGACGGACATGCCATTGCCTGGCCCTCCTCCAGGGCTCCCATATATTTCTGATTTTACTTACCGTGGGGTAGATTTAACATGTATTCATTCAAATTAATCTTGCTTAGATTTAGACAACATAGACATCTGTTAAATATATAGTTGTTCCTTTGTGTATCTTTGCTTTCCTTTTAATTTTAATGCCATCTCCCAGTGTTATGTCTCTTTTCACTTTTCAATTATTACTCGCGTACATTCAATATTATTTTACATTAGTTTCACAAAACTAAGTGTTCCCTCAATTTCAGGTACACCCCAGGCTGCATATATACTGATCACAGTCTTATTGACTGTGCTCCTCACGCTATCATCTACTACCAGTAGATTTTGTGCACACCCTTTGGGGTTGTGCTGATAAGATAAAAGGCCAGTGGTGTTGTAGAGAGCTTATACTGGCTACATATTTTGTCTGCATTAGACATGTTTTTATATCACTCCTTTTGAATTTGTTCAACTAATATGTTGCAAAAATTTCAATGAATTGGAATTGCTTGGGCTAAGGATAGTCCAAATTTATAATTTGATTCAAAACCATCTTTCCCCCTAATTGTTGATACTCAGCAATTTTATGAGACTTCAAACTACACAACACTGTTCAACTGAAGAACATTAGGGGTCAGTGTCTGTATTCCGTTCAGTGTGATATTGCAGAGAAATTAGTCTTCGTCACTGCTCAGCACAGTCATCGTATATGCTTAATGCTTAGTCGTCATTTGTATTTTTTCATTTTGTTTTTTCCAGATTCCTTGCATTATAGTGTGTCTGTTATTGGTTCCTAAGAGCTTCTTTATGACAAATGATGTTAATCATTTCTCTTGCATTGCAAATTTAATACCATGTTTCTTGTTATTATTTTACAGTGGTGTTATACTTTATTGTATACCAAAGTAGTGTGTTAAATATAATCTTGTTCTGTTTTAAAAAAAAGAATAAAATTATAGATTATTAGAATTAGTAAGTGTATTCAGTAAAGTCACTGCACACATGACCTACATACAAAAATTTATTCTGGCCTAACCGGTTTGGCTCGGTGGATAGAGCATCCGCCTGCGGACTGAAAGGTCCCAGGTTCAATTCCGGTCAGGGGCATGTACCTGGGTTGGGGGCACATCCCCATTGGGAGATGTGTAGGAGGCAGCTGATAGATGTTTCTCTCTCATCAATGTTTCTAACTCTCTATCTCTCTCCCTTCCTCTCTGTAAAAAATCAATGAAATATATTTTTTTAAAAAATTTATTCTGTTTTCATATAACAGTATCACACAATAGAAAGTAATATTAAAGCAATATAACTTCTAACAGCAACAAATAATCAAATAAGAAAATCTAACAATGTGTACAACATCTATACTTAAAATTACAAAATTTTCTTGAGAGAATTAGATAAAACTTCCAAATAATGAGGAATACTTTGTTCATGAGTAGGAAGGTTTTATTATTAGGAAGGTGTTGATTTTATCCAAGTTAATTGATGGAGTCAATAAATCTTAATCGATGTCCCAGGAGTGTGTGTATGTGTGTCTCTGTGTGTCTTTGTATGTATATGTGTGTGTGAACTGACATGCTGATTTGAAAACTTAATAGGAAACACAAAACTATTTAGGTGTAGGGATTCAGAAGTATACATTGGCAGTTACAGGATAGTCATGGGGATATAAAGTACAGAACAGTGAATATAATCAGTAATATGTATGGTGCCAGTTGGATATGAACTAGACTTATCAGGGGATCACTTCCTAAGTAAAATAAATGTGTAACCACCATGGTATACAGCTGAAACTAATATCATATTTAATGTCAACTGCAATTGAAACAACTCCACAGAGAAAACATACTCTTGAACAATAACAAAGCTGGTAAACTTACAGTACTAGATAGGAAGACCTATTATATAAAGCTATAGAAATCATAAGAGTGAGACATTTTTTATATGCTTTGATTGATTTTGAGAGAGAGAGGGAGAGAGAGAAACATCGGTTGGCCACCTCCTGCATGCACCCTACTGGGGATCAAGGTCACACCCAGGCAACCAGGAATCAAGCTGGAGATGCTCAGTGCCTGGGATGATGCTCAAACATGACCAGCACTGGCCAGGGCATGGTCGTGAGGTCTTTATGGAAAAGCAAACAGATGGGACCTTGAAGAGAACCGAGAGTCCAGACCCACATACAGTCACTTGATTTATGACATAAAAAATTACTCTGTGGTTGGAATGGACAACATTTTCAATCAATAGTGCTGCCTGGATTGAATGTCTTTATGGGAAAAAAGTGCATCTTGTTTCCCTTCTTCACACCAAATCAACTCAAAATACATTGCACGGACATCCTCTCAATGCATTATAGATCTAAGTGTGAACAGAATTTAAAACACTTTTAGAGGAAAACAGAATTATTATTGTAACATTATGGTAGGTTAAGATTTCTAACATGGCACACAAGTAGTATTGTTCATAAAGGATACATGATAAATTTTAATATGTGACAATCAAGATATATTCATCAATAGTCACTATCAACACTAATAAAAGAGAAACATGCAAATTGGTGTCACTCCGCTACACCCACCAGCCAATCAGAACAACTATGCAAATTAACCCAACAAAGATGGCAGTTTAATTTGCATACGCAGGCACTGAGCGAAGACCGAAGGCTACGGCAGGAGTGAAGACTAAAGAGTGGAGACTGAAGACTGAAGAGGGCTCACGGCTGCTAGCACAGCAGGGATGGCGAGATCCTCTCCCCCCACCTCAGCAGCGCTAAGGATGTCTGACTGCATCTTAGGCCTGGTCCCCGCTGGCAAGTGGACATCCCCCGAGGGCTCCTGGGCTGCCAGAGGGTTGTCTGACTGCCAGCTCAGGCCTGATCCCCTGGGGAGTGGGCCTAAGCCACCAGGTGGACACCCCCAAGGTGTCCCAGACTGCGAGAGAGCACAGGCCGGGCTGAGGGAGCCCCCCACGGAGTGCACAAATTTTTGAGCACCGGGCCTCTACTATATAAATAACACTGCTGTAGGTTTCCTAAGTGCTTCATCTGACCTTAGGATGATGAAACAATCCCACTTCCAGGTCTCCTTGAATAGTCCCATTTTTGTTTTTGCATCTTTTCAGTAGCGCTGCCTTGGTCTTTAACTGTTTGTGTGCCAGCCCTCACTCCTGGAGGCAGGATTCTGCTTCCCAGCGAGATCTGTGTATAACTTGGTCTCTCAGCCTCCTAGCTACCCAGCCCTGTTCATGTCCTCTGCTACATGAGTGACTTAGGTCATTAAGAAATAGTCCCCGGAGTCTATTTAATCTACTGTAAGTGAGGTGGCATAATGCAGAGCATGTAATTCACCCCTTATTTGCATCATCTGGGAGTTTTGAAATATATACCGCACACTCACCATTAAAATTCAAATCTCTAGTGGTGGGGCCTCAGCATCTGCGTTTTTTTAAAAAGTGCCCCAGATGATTCCAACATGCAGCCAGGGTTGGAAGCCCCAAGTAGGTTGAAGCCTTTGGAAGATTTCAGTCCTTTTGAACTCCACTTTACTCATTATGAAATGAAATGACGGAAATAGATTATTAGGATAGAAAAGCCTTTCTATTTCTTTGCTGTGGCCTTTCACAATTATGAGAAGCATCTGTAGTTAAACCCCATGAGTGGTAGCCCCTCTGATTCAAACAGCCCCTTTGTTTAAACCTCAAGACAAGATAAGTTACTCTCAAGGCTACATTTTCCCATACCCCTCCTTCCTGCTATTTTTACAACTCAGGGACAGTTAATAAGTCCCCTTCTCTCCTCCTCTTCAAACAAGACTCTTTTGAACTCTTCATAACTGTTACTCTATGGAGGATGCTAACTGAGGAAGACGCCTCCCTAGGACATCTGCCTGAACTGTCTCCTAAAAAAAGCTAACAATGTTTTCAAAGACAACCCCCAGATGTCTGCTCAATTTCAGCCCTGAAATTCCCCTCCGTTCCATGTCACCTACAACAGCAGCCAGGGCTTTAAAACGGGGAGAAGTTGTTTATCGCTTGCCCTTGTATTGGTTAGCAATGCACCAGCCCTTTCCCTTGGGGAAAACTCCCTCTCTCTGCACCTCTCTCTTCTCTCAGTTGTGAATTCTTTCACAGCCCATGTCACAGGCCAAAAACCCTAACATAGATTATCTTAATAGTCTGCCTATTAAACTCTAAACTCTATGAAGAGTGAACATATCTAGAAAGATTAAAAGAGAATTTCCATTTCAGAGTTAAATTATTGAATGTTAATTATTCTGCAATACAGAAAATTTTGAAGGAAGGAAAGATATTAACAAATTTATTGATACTTGCTTCCAGTCTGAATTTAACACTGAATGTTAGAAATAAAAATCTATGTGGTGAAAAGGATAGTGTTGCGTATATACAACCTAAACCTAGTTTTAATCCATTAAAAAAAATTCTACCTCTATTTGGTTCCATGGATTAAGTAGTAACTTCTAGAAGTATGTCTTTCTTTCCTCCACTGTCAAGATGAGCGTATCAAAATTCAGACACAGATTCCAGTTCTCTGAAACTGAGGAAAATATTTATTTTAATATGCAAGTATTTTCTCTTTTCAGATTTATGTTTTCCATATCTGACAAAATGTGTGATGAAATAATCTCCTTCGTAATAATCAATTGCTTTAATTTTTCTTTGAAGACAAATTGTATCTACAAGTGTTCTGTGGAAATGTGGGTGTGGAGGTTCCTAAGTGAGGAAGGAGCCAGAACTGACCAGATGCTAAGTGAGGTGGAAAGGAAGAGGCACCAGGGGAGCTAGAGGCTGGGGTGGAGGGGAGAGAGGGTGGGAGAGGAAAGCAGCAGAAGAGAGTTCTGAACAGGGATAAATTTCCTTGAAATAGGGAAAAAAGTAAAGGGGAAATAAGAAGAGAAAGAATCAGAAGGTAGTTTTTTATTCGTCCTTCCCTCACCCCAATATGGAATCTCTTCCTCCTGTCCCTGAGCCTCAGTAGCACTCATCTAGTCTCTCATAGGAAGGTGTTAACCCTTTCGCACCTCGTCTTGCTTTTTATTGACATGCATGTCCAAAGTTCCTGTCTTGCATATCACAAGACTTTTCAATTGCAATAGTGCTTCTCAATTATACCACTGTCACAAGAGAAAACTGCATCCAGGTGAGTTCTTTTGGGTTTGCAAAAATATGTGTTTCATCTGAATCAGGTCACTATTGTTAACACAAAAGAGAATCACACCTGAGCCAAAGTTGCTCTATTTGTGAACAATCATTCATTCATTCATTCATTCATTCATTCATTCAATCGCTATTCCTTTGAACATATATGTTGGTGGTTAACCAATCAATCAGATCCCCCCTCCATAGGAGCGTGGTAGTAGGAGGGGGAAAGACCAGGAGGTTGAGAAGTAGAGAGATAAAGGCCACACCAGGGCCAACCACTAGTGAAGAATACTTGAAACTCAATACTTAAAGCCAACTCTTATTACTCAGGACAAGGAGACTTGAGATGGAGCTCCATTAACACCGCCTGTGAGGACTTTTCAATATAGACATTCCTGGCTGCATTTGTGATTCAGAAAGCACCACAAGTCACGCTAATGAGAATTCCCATTTCAGAGTCACCGATGATGTTATCTGAGGGGTGGCTCCTCCTCCCAATTTGAGAAACTTCAACTACAGTTTTCTATTTTACAGGCTCTGCTTGAGGAATATGAATGCACCATCTTTGCATGGCTGCCACATGTCCTCCCTCTCACCACACCGTAGACAGAACAATGCTCACACAGAGTAGGGATGGAAGGAGGAAGAGAAGGAAAGTAGGGGTGAGGGATGTAAAGAGAAAAGGGTTTGTCTCTTGGAGAAAAATACAAGAAATGAGCAACCAGCCCACATGTTCATGAGACAGGTGTATAATCTGGCTGAGGGTTGAGAAGTGCTGTTTTGGGTAACTCACATTCTATGGAGAGGCAGGATTTGGCATTTGGGCTGCAGTTCCAGAGTCACTGTCAAAGGACAACCATGTCTTCAACTTCCGGGATCCAGCAGCACTGTCTGGGGCCCACATGGGGAAGCCTTCAGTCTATTGGGCTATTTTTTTTTCTAGACTCTAAAATAGATGGAATCCAAGAACGACCAAAATGGGAAAATGCTTAACTTTGGGAGAACTTCACTTATTTAGTTCAAACATATCATATTTAAAAACTTTTCGAATAAAATTAAGACATGTTCCAAGTGTTTTCTGAAACATATACCTGATAGGAATACTCCACAATATAGGGGAACAAACTTTGTGGACAGACTAGGACAGGGGTGGGCAACCTTTTTGTGAGTGTGTGCCAAAACCAGCTAAATCTCTAACTCAGAATTCTTCTGCATGCCACCAATTTTTTGAGAATATGTTATGCCTACTTGATATGTCTTAAGGTGTCCATATGTGAAGAACCTTGAAGAAATAATACAATTCATTTGAGCTTCAAAAACACAGTATATCATGATGAAAAATACAGTTATTTATTTATTTATTTATTTTTTATTTTAATGATTCTTTTTTAAAAAATATATTTTATTGATTTTATACAGAGAGGAAGGGAGAGGGATAGAGAGTTGGAAACATCGATGAGAGAGAAACATCAATCAGCCGCCTCCTGTACACCTCCTACTGGGGATGTGCCCGCAAATAAGGTACATGCCCTTGACCGGAATTGAACCTGGGACCCTTCAGTTTGCAGGCCGACACTCTACCCACTGAGCCAAACAGTGTAGGGCTAGGGCTATTTTTTAATATATCCATGTACACTGATAGTCCGACAGAAAACTTTATGATGCCGTTTCATATTATCAGTAGGACTTTTGCTGCTGCCTCACTGATGACAGAGATTTTACATTAGGTTTATATTTCGTGACCTTCAGAGCTACTCCTATTAGGAGACTTAACAAAATTCATCACTGAGAACAAAGATTCACAAGCGTATGTGGATGAAACCAAAACACTGGTCGGATCTAGGCAGGCAGGGAGAGTGAAGGCAGAGGCATAGAAATTGCTCTTCCCCTCTCTCGTCAATCCATGTCTATGGTCTTTAAGATAACTTGTTATGTAAAATTATTTATTTATCTAAGATGCACCTACACTGAATTTATCTGATAAATAAAAAAGTCGATATTAAGAAAAAAATTGTAAATGGAAGATTATAAGAGAGGGGTTCGCATGCCAGCAAAAGTTACTGGTGTGCCATGTTTGGCATGCGTGCCAGGGGTTGCCCACCCCTGGACTAGTGTCTACATTCTGGTCCTACCTCTTGCCACCTGTGCAGCCTTAGGTGCCCTTGCTGAGCACATTGACCCATTAGGTGTCTAGTGGGTGAGTTGCTGGGCATGGAGGACTATTTTTTTGTGAAAAAGAGGAGGGAGGAAGTTGGTGTACAAGAAGCAGGGCAGAGAGGCAGAAGACAGTTGGGGAACCGAGGGCAGACTAGGATGTGTCCCCAGCCAGTGAAAGAGATTGTTAGTGCTGCTTCCCAGGGCCGAGCCAGGATCCAGACAGAACAATGCTCAGGGAATCCATGTCCTGGGGGAGGGCATGACGTGGCACCAGGGGCTCTGATGAAGCACCGCCTTCCTCCACCTTCCGTAGTTTGCAGAGAGTGGATATTAACAAGGACCCTTTAACCAAAGGACATGAGCAAACGGGTTGTTCAGCTCATAGGAGCACCTTCCTAGAGACCCTCAGGAATGCCTGGAGAGGCCTGGCAACCAAGTGCCAAAGTGCCCCAGTCACAGTCAGCACTAACAACCCAGTGTCAGCATCACTCCTGGGCGCAGGCTGGTGCAAGGCCGGGGACATTCAGAGCTCATTTTTCATACAGTTGGGAGTGTAGGGATTCATACTAGCTGCCTTCTTTCAGGCTTGACACATTTTTTTTTTAATAATTTAAATATTTTATTTTATTATTATTTTTTATTTGGGTACATGTGTTTTTTTAAATATATTTTTATTGATTGGGGAGAGGGAGAGGGAGAGATAAAAGCATCAGTGATGAGAATCATTGACCAGGTGCCTCCCGCACTGATTGGGGATCCAGCTTGAAACCCGGGCATGTGTCCTTGACCGGAATTGAACCCTCACCCTTCAGTCCACAGGCTGACACCAAAACCACTGAACAAAACTGGCTAGGGCATCAATATTTTATTTTTTAAAGAGGCTTCTTGTCTATTATTTTTGTTGGTGCTTCCTCATGATGCCTTGTTTCCTTTATGCTTTATTTATTTTTTTAAATCCTCATGTGAGGATATTTTCCCTTGATTTTTAGAGAGAGTGGAAGAGAGGGAAAGAGAGAAATATCGATATGAGAGAAACACATCAACTGGTTGCCTCCTGCAGGAGCCCTGACCAGGGCCCTGGTCTGGGAGGAGCCTGCAACTGAGGTATGTGGAATCGAACCCGGGACCCTTTGGTCCCCAGGGAGACACTCTATGAACTGAGCCAACGCGGATAGGGCCATGCTTTATTTTTACTGTGAGCTGCTAATTTTCCTTGAAAAGTTTTCTACGGAAATTCCTCCAGAAAAGTTTTACATTTACTTCCTATTTCCAGGCAGTTCAGTATATTGCCAGTCCAAAACTACTTTATTTATTTATTTTTTAAATTAAATCTTTATTGTTCAGATTATTACAGTTGTTCCTCTTTCCTCCCCCCCCATAGCTCCCCTCCACCCAGTTCCCATCCCTCCCTTCTGATTCACTCCCCCACTGTCCTCATCCATAAGTGCACGATTTCTGTCCAGTCTATTCCCGCATCCCCCACACCCCTTTCCCTCCAAGAATAGTCAGTCCACCCCCTTTCTGTACCCCTGATTCTATTATATTCACCAGTTTATTCTGTTCATGATTTTTTATTCACTTGATTTTTAGATTCACTTGTTGATAGATGTGTATTCGTTGTTCATAATTTGTATCTTTACCTTTTTCTTCTTCTTCCTCTTCTTAAAGAATACCTTTCAGCATTTCATATAATACTGGTTTGGTGGTGATGAACTCCTTTAGCTTTTCCTTATCTGTGAAGCTCTTTCTGTGACCTTCAATTCTGAATGATAGCTTTGCTGGGTAAAGTAATCTTGGTTGTAGGTTCTTGTAAGTCTCTTTCTTTCACCAGGTAGGGGAAGTTTTCTGTCATTATTTCTTCAAATAGGTTTTCAAAATCTTGCTCTCTCTCTTCCTCTGGCACCCCTATAATTCGGATGTTGGTACGCTTGAAGCTGTCCCAGAGGCTCCTTACACTCTCTTCGTGTTTTTGGATTCTTTTTTCCTTTTGCTTGAAGCTGTCCCAGAGGCTCCTTACACTCTCTTCGTATTTTTGGATTCTTTTTTCCTTTTGCTTTTCCGGTTAGGTAATTTTTGCTTCTTCATATTTCAAATCTTTGACTTGATTCTTGCGATCTTCTAGTCTGCTGTTGGAACTCTGCATAATAAATATCCTTTATTTCAGTCAGTGTATGCTTAATTTCTAGTTGGTCCTTTTTCATAACCTCGAGGGTCTCACCAGATTTCTTGAGGGTCTCACTACATTTATCGGGGGTCTCACCAGTCTTTTTGAGTGTCTTACTCAATTTATCAGCGGTTTCTAGAAAGTTCTAGAAAAACCTGAAAAGTGTGGTTTTGAACTCTATATCCAGTTGTTTGCTTTCCTCCATTTCTGTCATTTGTGACCTCTTTCTGTGCCTCTGCAATTTTTATGCTTCCCTGTGTTGATAGAGTGACTTCCTGTGCGAGGTATCCTATAGGGCCCAGTGGTTCAGCCTCCCCAATTACCTGAGGAGGACACCCTTGGTGCACCCCCTTGTGGTCTTTGTGCACAGTCTTGTTGTAGTTAAGCCTTGACTGTGGTAGGTATCACTGGGAGGAATTGACCTCCAGGCCAATTGGCTGTGAGAATCAGCTGTGTCTACAGTGGAAGAACGTCTGTGCTGGAGACACCCTTATCAGGCAAGACTTGCTTCAATGGTGCTTTGGTGCTCACTGAGTCTGCCCCCTGAGTGTGTCCCTTATGGATCTGAGGAGTTGTAATTGGATGGTCCCACTCTGACCACTGGGTACACTGGCTCTTGGATCTAAGGAGGTGCTAATTTAGCCTCTGCCTGAGGCTACCCAGCAGTAGCTACAAAGAGATCTTCAGATTCTCCTTCCTTGTTTGGGGTTTGGAGGTGCCCAAATGAGGCCCAGCTGTGAAGCAATGCAAGCTGCTGTGGGGCCTTGAAACTTCTTTTGGATGTTCTGGGTCTCTCTGACCCAGCTGCCGTTTGTTAGGTGATTTTCAGATTGCAAAGGGCCACAGCATTCATATGCTAAAGCCTCTGTGGCAGCTTGGGTGGGGCATAGTCTCAGGGGATCAACAGGGTGGAGCAAACAACTATGGCTGATCCTCAGCCCTGCCCTTAGAGGCCCCGAGTCTCAGTGTCCGGGTAATTGCTGCAAGGACCTCTGAGAGAAAGCCGCCCTCAAGTTCCGTGTTCTGCCCACTGCCAGACAGTCCAGTTTCTCTCCATATGAGTCCTGTGTCCCCAGAGACTCACCCAGAACTGGAGTTCAGAGCAGTCGGGGGCTTGTGACTCCCTCCCGATTCAGAAACACAGCCACGTCCTCAGTCGCCAGCCTTTGCCGCATTCGCCTCCGTACCTCTCCACTTCCACACCTCCTCTGAGTCTCAGTGTGCTTTTCTCTTTCCCTCTAGTTGTAGAATTTCCACTCAGCCAGCCTTCCAGGGGTTCTGGATGATGTCTGTTTGGTCTTTTAGTTGTATTTTTGAATTTGTTGTGGGAGGCAGTAATTTCCGGTGTTTACCTATGCCTCCATCTTGGTTTTCCCCACAATCCACTTTCTTACTAAAAGAGAAAAAAATTAACTGTGGTTTATGGCATTCAATGCTGAATTTCCCAATCTGATCTGGATGGAAGGAGAGAACAGCTTCATCCTGGGTTTGTTTAAACCTTTCAAAAAAAAGAAAGAAAGAGAGAGAGAGAGAGAGAGCCACACTGGGGGAGTTCATATATTCCTGACTTCTCCAAAGTTTAGTTGTCTCCAGTCCTCATATGTTACTGACAAAGATGAATCAACCCTAGGCCAGGTTTCTGCTCTCAAGAAAAGGATGTACATTGATTTTTTTTTCTGATTTCAAATTTTGTGGGTTTGCAAACAACAATAATAATCATTTTATGGATAATTCAGGACAGCGTTAATACTCTGTGTGCCGGTGCTAAATAAAACTAAAATAACAGCCAAAGCCAGTTTGGCTCAGCAGATAGAGCGTCAGCCTGCGGACTGAAGGGTCCCAGGTTCGATTCCGGTCAAGGGCATGCACCTGGGTTGCAGGCACTTCCCCAGTGGGGGATGTGCAGGAGGCAGCTGATCGATGTTTCTCTCTCATCGACGTTTCTCGCTCTCTATCTCTCTCCCTTCCTGTCTGTAAAAAATCAATAAAATATATTTTTAAAAACAACAGAAAAAAACAAAAACAAAAAACCAAAATAAAAGAACAACAATAGGTTTCTTGTCTCTTGCCAATGTTGTCAAAAGCATTTGTTGTGACAAATTACGAGAGCCATGAGGTAGCAGGGAGAACACTAACAAAGCATATGACATCCTCTTGAGCGTCAGCAATTACCTTCTTCCAAAAATCTTACCTTGTCATATTGGTAAAGCAAAGGACTTATCAGGGAAACCACCAGTGAGTCCATTTTAACTTGAGTGAAATTCCCTTTTTCACCTTAAAGCATGATTTTTATAAAATTAATTGGTTTCAAATTATGAATTAGAGTAAAGACAGAATAGATAAATTTGTTTTAATTGCATGATGCAGTTAGATTCTTTTTAAGAATAAAATTAGAAAACTTCAACTTCAGTGAGAGACAGAAACAGAATATCGGGGACTAGCTACAATGATAAGAAATATTAATCGTGCTCTGTTAACTGTGATTGCGCTGTTCTGATTAGAGAAAGCACATTCCATCCTGGATGAGCAGAGTTGTACGCCCTGGGACCTGGGAGCTCACTTTGGGATGCAGTCCACCCTCCTTTCCAGAGAACTGCCCACAGTCCTGGAGAGATTTACAATCTAGTGTTGGAGACGCCCGCCATTTGCACCCCCAGCCCTATTGCCTGTAACCGCCATGCCTTGCCTGCTTTCCCCTGCCTGGAGTTCTTATACTCCCAAGTAATCTTTGCCTCCTACCTTCTGTAAGCAGTTGGCTTATGGGGGTGCAGAGCAGATTTTGGTGGCTGACCTGCTGCTCTCCCATGCTGCTGGCAGTATTGGAATAAACGCTCATATATGACTCAACCCTGTCTCTGCTTCTTTGGCTCAAGTAGCGACAGGCAGCCCGGACCCCCTGGTTGTGCTGCTGCATATTCTGGTGACTCTCGTGGGACACAAGTGGGGGAGTCCTCTGGGGTAAGTACCGGGGATCCCACTTGCTGCATGAACTGGAGGTCCCTTCCCAGAGTGCTGGCGGGAGCCAGGAGCTTCAGGACTACACTTCCCACAGGCCTCCATAGCCCCTCTGAGGTCACTCCTGCTCCACCTTTAGGCAAGTGGAAAGCTGGAGAACCAATTTCTTAGGTCTCTGGTCCAGGTTCTTTCAGAGCCCGAGGAGGTTAAGGGTGTTTTATTTTTTTTTTTAATGTTTGGTCTTATTTGTTACTCAGATAAACCTCCGTTTTGACTAGACTTAGGGGTAGAAGCTCTGAGAGAGGACGGCCTGCACATGCTTCTCAGAAAAGGGACAGGTTTGCACCCATCATCCGCTCAATGAGTTTCTGGCTACTGACTGGGTAGGAGGTGGTCAGCTCGATCCTGAAGCAGTCACTGCCTTCCAATAGCCAGGAAACTGGAAGAGGTCAAGGTGTGAATTTAGAATCTTCTGGCAAATGCAAGGGGTGATCCTCTATTGGCTCCTGAGGGAAATAATCGCATTTTTCCATAAAAGTCATTTGGAGAAAGTTGGGGAAATTTTAATTTGGATTGGATATTGAAAATATTAGGGAAAATTACTGTTACGTAAGTATGAAAAATTCTGAAGTTATTTAGAAAAAATTGACTGTTTAAAAAGACATAACGACTGAAGTATTTAGGATTTAAATTGTATGGCTGGTCAAACTATATTAAACAGATCATGTCTCAAGCTCTGGGCCCTTCTTTCGATTCTTGCCAAATGTTAAAACATAGCAGTTTTTGCAGGTGCCGCTGTAAACAGGATGAGCTTGACAGGAACTCAACCTGCAAAGAAGAAATCAACCTGTAGTTAACCAAATAGTATACATAAGAAGTAACTAAGACTCTCCAAGATAGAGTTTTGGAGATGTGTGTCTCCTTTATGGGTGCAAGTAAATAATAACTACCTAACAACAACCACGTGTAGTTCTTGAATAGAGCACTCCAAGAGGTGAATGTCTTGATTTCGGTAAAAATCATACTACATTTTAACATAAAAGGTCACAGATGGAGAAAAAGTAGTCACTACATATGTTTATTCAACAAACATTTATTGAAAACTTGCTGTTGTGTAATAGACACCATTCTAGATACGTGGATAGCAACGTCAAACTAAATTCCCGCCAGCAGGCGTGGCTCAGGGGTTAAGCATCAACTTAGGACCAGGAGGTCAGTGTTGGATTCCTGGTGGGGGCGCATGCCAGGGTTGCAGCTGGATCCCCAGTGTGGAGTGTGCAGGAGGCAGCCGATCCATGATCCTCACTCATCATTGATGTTTCTATCCTCTGTCCCTCTCCCTTCTTCTCTTGAAAACCAGTAAAAATATATTTCTTAAAAAGATTAAATTCCCTAAACCCCCGTGGAGTTTTTGATTACTTGTTGGGGATACCTATTAGGGTCCCTTCAAGAAATAAGTGCTCACAAATATCAGATTAAAACATGCCCGTTTAATTCCTAATGTTCAAAAGAAGATGATTAGTAAATTTACATTATACATGCCCCAAAATTCATTGCAGGGCTGAGAGCAAAGAAGTCAAGTCCTAAAAGCAAAGGAAACTTCAACTAATTTTTTTACCCTCACCGGAGGATATTCTGTCCCATTGATTTTCAAGAGAGTGGAAGGGGCCCTAACTGGTTGGGCTCAGTGGATAGAGCATCGGCCTGCGGACTGAAGGGTCCCAGGATTGATTCTGGTCAAGGGCATGTACCTTAGTTGCGGGGACGCCCCCAGTAGGCAGTGTGCAGGAGGCAGCTGATAGATGTTTCTCTCTCATTGATGTTTCTAACTCTCTATCCCTCTCCCTTCCTCTCTGTTAAAAATCAATGAAATATATTTTAAAAAAAGAGAGAGTGGAAGGGAAGAAGGGAGGGAGGGAGGGAAGGAGGGGCAGAGAGGGAGAGAGAGAAACACCAAAGTAATAGAGACACATTGATTGCTTGCATCCTGCCCCCCCCCCCACCCCCCCTAAGTCTGACCCCGGTCTAAATCTAAGGTCAAACCCACAACCCAAGAGCATGGCCTGACTGGGTGATGAATCTGTGACCTTCCCCTGCATGGGACATCACTCTAACCCATGGAGCCACACCTCTGGGCTCAACTGTTTCTTTCATGAGCCAGTCCATGCAAAGGGTGAAATGCAAGGACAAGTCAGGAGATGCATGTGATGGTGTCCGCTGGGCACTTGAAAGGCTCTGACCGCTGTGTTGGCTTCAAAGGCCACGGAAGGCCTGGGAGATGCTTCCCTGCGTCCCCTCCATTGCCCCACAAGGTGAGGGACTCCCTCCCAAGAAGGCTCCTGGGAAAAGACTCCCTGTTTGCTCCCTCACAAGGCAGCGTATTGGGGTGCAATCCCTGCTAGCTGCGGGCTCTGCTCTGGATGTGGGGGTGCGGCCCCAGTCAGTTCAGGGCTCAGGTCCACTCCTCAGGAACCTTCTCCCCTGGCCGGGGAGGCGGGCGGCCAGGGCAGCCATGGAGGGAGGCCCTGACTCCGGGCCGGGCCACACAGAGAAGCTGGGGAGCCCGGAGGAGGGGCCACATGCCCGCAGGATCTGGGGGCTCCCGCACTGGCTGTGACAGGCTGGGGCCTCCTGGGCCCTGGGGAAGGCGCCTAAGCGCCCGCAGAGCCCGAGGCAGGCAGGGCAGGTGTGGCGCGGGGACCTGGTCTGGAACAGGCTCCTCCTGCAGGGCCAGCGGGTGCCCAGCTCCTGCCCCACAGCTGGAGGCCCAGGTGCTGGAGAGCCAGGAAGGGCGTGGCCAGTGCTGAGGCCCCGCCCCCTGCCCTTTGACCTCTCCTCCCGCGCTGGACAGGCACGTGCACAGTGTCCAGTCTCCGTTGACGTTTCCATGGAGACATCAGAGCTCCTGGCCCACGTTGGCTCAGTGCGTGCGAGAGCCCCAGCGGAGGAGGAAGCGAAGGAGCAGCGCTCCCGGTCTCCACTCTGACCTCGGCTCGCTTGGCGCACAACTTGCTCTCCATGGGCAATTTGCTTTCCAGGTTTCTTGTTTTAATCCGCGGCCGCCGCCGCTGGGCCTTGCCTGGTGGCCGCCGCCCGGTGGCTTTCAGGGTGCGCAGGGGGGATGCCCCGCCTGGCCGCGCCCACCCCGCGGCTCCTGCACCGGCCCAGGGCCCTGGGCACCGGGTCCTCCCCTGGGGTCCTGCACCTGCCCTGGGCCCTGGTTACCGGGTCCTCCCCTGGGGTCCTGCACCTGCCCTGGGCTCTAGTCACAGGGTCCTCCCCCGAGGTCCTGCACCTGCCCTGGGCTCTGGTCACAGGGTCCTCTCCCGGGGTCCTGCACCTGCCCTGGGCTCTGGTCACCGGGTCCTCCCCCGGGGTCCTGCACCTGCCCTGGGCTCTGGTCACAGGGTCCTCCCCCGAGGTCCTGCACCTGCCCTGGGCTCTGGTCACCGGGTCCTCCCCCGGGGTCCTGCACCTGCCCTGGGCTCTGGTCACCGGGTCCTCCCCCGGGGTCCTGCACCTGCACTGGGCCCTGGGTTCGGGCTCTTACCCTGGGGCCCTGCACCAGCAGCAGCTGGCTGTCTCACAGCGGTGGGAAGGCCGTGTCCTATCCCCCAGACCAGACGATTTTCTCTGGGGCTCCGCCCCTCCGTGGGGTGGGAGGACCCCCCAGAGAAGTGCCGGCTGTGTTCCCCTAATCCCAGGACAGTCTACATCCCTCCTCCCAGGGGCAGACTTGATCTCCCCAGGCCGATAGTCCAGCTTCTGAAGCCAAAACCAGCCAGGACCATCCCACTTCCTCCTCCGAAGGACATGGAAGTGAAGGTCCAAGAAAGGTCCCCAAAAGGGAGGCCAGAGAACCAAGAACATCAGGTACAGAACAAGGCACAGCGTGACCAGGACAGCCCCTACCGCCCTGGGGGCCCCCTGCTGACATGGAGGGCCCCAGAGCCCACGGGGGCCCTCCCTGCGGGCAAGAGCGGTCCTGGGCCATTGGGCCTCCATGCCCAGCACCCACAGGGCAGCGTGAGTGGGAGCACCCCGCTGTCTCCCAGGAGCTGCTCCTCCAAAGGCCGGGTGGGTGCAGGCTCAGGCAGCTGTGAGGGAGGTGCCCCGCCTGCTCTGCAGCCAATCCCAAGCCCCCTTGGCTTCCTGCAGCCACAGAGCCCTGCAGAGGGAGTGCTGCGGGGAGACCGCCCGCCCAGTGTCCCAGTGTCACCACCTTTGTGTGAGGAGGTGGAGGCTCCAAAGCCATCCAGCAGCCATCCTCCACCCGCCTCTGCCCCCAGGAAGTCCTGCAAGAGAACCATGCCCATGCCCCTCCAGCTCCCGCTGCCCCCACTGCGGTGGGATCGAGGGCAGCTGCCCCCGCCTCCTAAGCTGCCTTGCCTTGCAGGTGCCTGCATCCTGGGCGCTGACCCAGAGGCCAGGGCGGGCTGCAGTGCCACTCAGTCTGACCCTTCTCACTCCCCTCCTGGCTCAGCCATGGCAGACACCCTGCCCCTGGCCACTCACCCTGGCCATGTCGCTGCTCCCATCACAGCCGGGGCACCTGATGGTCTCACCTCTCAGCCGCCCTTGCATGATGTGGACAGTGACATGGACACCACTCTCTCCCTTGCTATGCTCGCACTTACCCTGAGTCCACTGTGAGGATCCGGACAATTTACCAATCCCCTGATCTGCAAAGGGACCCTCCAGGCCCCCCACCGGCCGACAAGCACTGAAGGACCGCTGCCCTCCTCAGACCATCCCATTGGCCCCACCCATCCCTCAGCCCACCTGAGGGACTCCTCCAGGTCCCAGAAGGGACCCTCTTCCCGCAGTGCTCCTGTTAGCGCCCAACTCACACTATGGCATTGGCGTTGCCACCGAGATGCTTGACACCGGGAGCAGCAGCTCAGTTTGCCGGTTCCTCGGCAGGCCGACCTGTGGTTATGGTCCTGCGGCTCCCATGGATGGTGCCAGCTGTGGGGTCAGTATGTCCACCCCAGGCCGCACTCAGCCACAGTAGCCGGAGCATGCGCGTTAGAGATGGACTGAGGAAGGCACACAGCCCTGCTTCTGCGTCTCCCTTTGGCCATAAGACCAGGGACCCACCTGGCCACAGCCTGGCCGCTGCGGAGGAGGAGCAGGCATCACCCCAGTGCGTGGATACGCTGCTGGTTCCACCTGCAATCCCACCCCCTGGAGCCCAGCTGTCATTACACAGGCGGTGTGGTGACAGGGAGGGCACCAGTCCCCTGACGGAGGTGCTAGTGTTCACTTGCCATCAGTGCACTGCGGCCGCCTGGACAGGGCACCTCCTGCACTCGCAACAGCCACCACCATGGAGAATGAAGGTACGTCCGAGTCATGTCTGTGTCCCCCTTTCCTCAGGCCTCCCAGGCTGTCCTGGCCGCATGGCCTCCATGATGCGTGCAAGTCCCCCTGTAGTTGCACTTTCTTTCCAAGCCCGGGAACCACCTGTGCAGAATGCAGGTGATGCGATGGGAGGGCCAACATCCCTCCCCTGATGGGAGGACCTGTTACTCCCACTTCCCATCAGAACAACTGCGGCCCACCTGGCCAGCACACAGCTGGTGGCTTCACAGGGAGGTGTCTCACCTGTGATGGGAGGCCACCGTGTCACCACCTGCCATCAGATCCCTTGCAGCCCAGCTATCCAGTGATGGGGACAGCACACCTGCCAAGGCTGGATAGGCTTATGGGGCCCCATTCATACTGAGCCTTGGGCAGCCCTGACCCACACAGCAGTGCTATGGGGGAGAGCAGCAGGCATCTCCACAGAGAAATGTGTGCTCTCAGTCAAACACCTGCCTCCATCCCCCAAGGTCGGGTGCCCCTGTCCCTTTGGAGGAGCCAGGACTGTGTGTGGAGGCTCCTGCTCAGAGCAACGGTGCCTGTCCTCGGGCAGGGCAGACGCTAGCTTTGCAGTTGGGGCATCTGCCTAGGGATTCCTAAGCGCCACCAACCAGTTCTATCACAAACCTCAACCAATTAGGACACCTTCCTCCACAAACTGTGTGTAGCCATGGACTTTGCTTCACTGGGAAGAGGCTTCGCCCCTTCAAGTGAAACTTAACCTGCTGGTCCTACATCAAGTCAGAGGGCCACACCGCAGGGGTCTGTGTGCTTGGGGCAGGCGGCCTTTGAGGGTGAGGGACAAATGAGCCCAGGTGAGAACTACCTGCAACTGAAATCCCTTCAGTAGCCAATCTGCTCTCCTACCCACTCCTCTGCCCTCCCTGCCTCGTATCTTCTGTATCAGCACATAGAACAGTGGTTCTCAACCTTGGCTGCACATTAGAATCACCTGGGAATCTTTTTAAAATTTTGGTTTCTGGGCCTCATCCTCCGGAAATCCTGTTTCTTTGTTACTCATGTTGTGGCTCCACCCCATCACAAAGAAACAGAATTTCCGGAGGATGAGGCCCAGAAATCAAAATTTTAAAAAGATTCCCAGGTGATTCTAATGTGCAGCCAAGGTTGAGAACCACTGACATAGAACTTCCTGCTGTGTTTCCAAATAGCCATTCTGTGCTCAGGCTGTTCTCTCGTTCTAGATACCTCTGCCCGACTTCCTTGCCCACCTTCAATTTGATAATCCTTGCCCATCATTTAAGACTTTTCTCAGGCATCTTGTCATTCAAAAGTCTCCTTTGTCTCTTGTCCCATCTGGACTGGGTGCAACTCTTTTATGTCCTTGGAATCCTCCATGCACATCTCTGCCCTCATACTTATCAGATTGTATTATAATTCACAGTGGATACCTCTCGGGTTCTCCCTAGACCATGAGGTCTTGGATGATGGATGATGTTCATTTATCTCTGAATCTTTTGCAACAGATTTATCTTCTATGTCACAGTAGGCACTTCATGAAATGGTTGATGCCTGTATGAACAAATGAATAAATGAAAGCTTCATCCTTTGGAATCAAGTTTTGATGGGATCAGAGATAATACAAAATATAAACATCCCAGCTGAAGCAATAGATTGACGGTATCTTCCCAGAGCTTTTTCTTTGTTAAATATATTTTTTATTGATTTCATAGAAGAAGGGAGAGGGAGAGAGAAGTAGAAACATCAATGATGAGAGAGAATCACTGATTGGCTGCCTCCTGCACGCCCCCACCAGGAATTGACCCCCCAACCTGGGCATGTGCCCTGACTGAGAATTGAACTGTTACCTCCTGGGACACCTACTGAGCCACGCCGTTGGCCAGGCCCATATCTTTTTCTCAGTCCTTGCATGTGAGCAGTAGCACACACGGAGGAGATCTGATTTAAGAAACAATCCCCTCATAAGTCTGTACAGAATGGAGGAACTGCAGGTTCTATACAGGCATTAAAGCAGAGTCTTTGGTCATATAGGCAGCATGCTCTTTAACCAAAGCAATGAAACAATACTGGAGAAATGTTATCACAAGTCCCATCACAAGTAGGAAGATATGGGTGATACCTCTGTCTCAGGTGTCACCTCTGAATGTCTGATCCTTTTATCAAAATTAGGAAACAGAGCCCAGAGTCAGGCCCCAAGTCAATAACAAGTGTGTGGGCAGGAATCCTGGGGACATGCGCGATGGCGGTGTTCCTGTGAGAAACCCGCATTACCTACTGTGCCAGTGCTTCCTTGCTGTGGGAGCCTGGCTGCTCAGTTATGGCAGAAGAGGGAAGGTGATGAGCACAGGGAGTTCACAGGTACTCTAAGGGACTTTCAGAGCTTTGCTATGACAGTTTCCTGTCCTCAGACCAAGGAGTCACTGCCAGGGCTTTTTTGTTCTGTATTGGCTCTATGATCGCTGATAGCCAGCCTGCAGCCACAAAGGAAAGAAATCTCCTCTGCTTCTCTCTCGTCGTTCCACAGGTAGTTTCCTGCCTTTCAGTGAGGTTACTTCACAGCAAAAACTACAGAAACGTCCTGCAGTTCATCAGCCTGCATTGCCTTCAGTCTGAACCCTGACTCTTCAATCACAGCGGACTCATTTGGAATCACACAAAATTAAAGGTCACGACATTAATCACAGATTTACCTAAAGCCCTTTCTTCCTTTTTGGAAGGGGTGGCTTGTCATGGGGTAGGCGGAGTCCTTCATGGTTTCTGCCGCTTGATCAATTTCATATGTGGTTTTCTGATATGATGACCAAATATTTGATACCAGGGTGCTATCTACATAAGGGCCAGTGACATAAGGTTATGAGAGTGGTTCGTGGTTTCAGGTAGGGGTGCAATGGAGTCAGCACAGACCAGTGTGGGTTAGAGGACTGTTCATTCTGTGGAACAGTGAGTGGGCATTCCCTTCACTCTAAGCCATAATCTTTATAGAAAGCCCTGTTTGGCTTTTCTTAACAATCAAACCTGGAGGGTCTTATGACCATATAAAGTGGGTGGGGAGGCGTGAAAGGGAGAGTTCAAGGATGTGCTGGTGATTCCGTTTTATGAATAAGACTCTGAGCAGATGGAAATGAAACCACATCCTTTAATGGCAGGGAGGAGAGAAGGTCTGAAGGAATCTGCACTATTATGAATAAGACTCTGAGCAGATGGAAATGAAACCACATCCTTTAATGGCAGGGAGGAGAGAAGGTCTGAAGGAATCTGCACTATCACCTGCACACCTGCCATGTGGAAGCTGGGCGGGCTGAGACAGACTCTCTGTTGATTTAGATGAGTGTGATGGCTCAGGAAAGCTGTGCTGACCTCTGCACTTGGTGTGGTTGCTCTGTGACTGTCCAGCCAGGGAGCATGGGGGAGTGTCCCCCACTAGCCACGTTGGCAGGTGGAGATTCTTACACTGAGCGTGGAGGATGACTAGAAAGATGAATGGAGAGGGCTCCAGGGCACTAAAAGCCAGAAAGATAACTGGATAGAAATAAGCCCTCCCCCCTCTCTCCCTGTAGACGCCCAGCCTTGAGCAGAAAGGGGTGATGGTCTTTGAGACAGAAGTCCACCATTTCCCCAGCTCATGGCACCTGAAGTAACTTCTTTCCCTTTTGGAGCAGTACTGGTCTCAGGAGGCTGGCTGTCACCGGGTCAGGCAGCTGAACCTGCATTTTGGTTTCAGTTCCATACGCCTCTTTTTATATTGTCTCATAGTAAAACCCAGAACGTAAATCTATCCGTAGCTATTCTATAAATTGTTTCAGAGATGTCTTCATTTTTCCTAATTTTGAAACTATTTTCCTGTAATATAAAATTAAGCTTTTGCGAGGTAATTTATGAAACTAACTGCTTACTCTTTCATTTTTTTTTGGGCGGGGGGAGCACTACATAAAAAAAATTGGAGAAAGAAATATACAGCATGTCATAGCCCCAAACAATCACCTATCAACATTGATGAAGATCTCACACAAGTAAATGCGAATCAGAAGAAACTTCAAGCCCAGAGCTGGGATCAAACAGCTTTGGGAAACGCGTTCATTCGTGATACTTGTTGGAAAACAGGTAAAGTGTGTGCATTTGGTTTGGGTCTTTAATAGGTTTGTTGGGCATAAAGTGTGGTTCGATTAGTTTCATTTGTTTTTTATTTGTACTATGAACTGGACAGAAACTCGGTGCAAAGGAAACCAAATAGAATACAGATAACTGGAAGTTTAGACAACAGTTTAAAAATGTGTACAAAAGCCAAACCGGTTTGGCTCATTGGATAGACCATCGGCCTGCGGACTGAAAGGTCCCAGGTTCGATTCCGGTCGAGGGCATGTGCCTTGGTTGTGGGCACATCCCCAGTAGGAGGTGTGCAGGATGCAGCTGTTCGATGTTTCTCTCTCATTGATGTTTCTAGCTCTCTATTCCTCTCCCTTCCTCTCTGTAAAAAATCAATAAAATATATTTAAAAAAATGTGTACAAAAAATGAAATGATTAAAGTTGTAACGTCATGTTCCCGAATGATATAACAATAATGATACCTCCACTAGAAGATGTGATAAATATAATGTCATACATAGTTAATGTTTTCTCATCATTCCATCACTTGTAAATCACTTACTCAAACAGCATTTGCTTTTCTTGAATAGTGCTTTGATCTGGTCTGTATTCAGTAATTGGATATAAAAAAAAAGCAATGGACTATAATTAAATTTTAAGAAAAGAGAGTACTAGCCATTGAATATAAAGTTTAAAATTACTGTATATGTAGAATCCCTTGAAAGCATTCTCCAAGTGTTTTGACTTGAGACGATGTTTCAAAAAACATACAAAATACAATACCATAAAAAATCTAATAAATGATAAGTAAAATAGTGTTTAAAAATGAACAGCTTTCTTCTTCTAATATATTTTAAAGGAAATTATATGTATATCAATAAGTTAGGTAAAAACAAATGTACTCATGGGGGAAAGATTAGAAAACACATTCAAAATTATAATAGTAGCTATGTTTAGGTGGTTTATTATTACTGACTATTTCTCTATTTTCCATATTGGGTAATACAGTTATTTGAATGGAGCAATTTATGTTTAAATCCCATTAGGTAGGAATTTTCCTACATCACTGATTGATACATATTAAATACCCATCAAAATGTGTTGAATGAAAACTTAGGACATTTATTTCATTATAATGTCTTCATTAGATTCATAAAAGTAGATTGTCCCAATCTTGACATTTCCTGCCCCGGCTTTGTAGGCTGTTACCAGGCAGCGAGGCGTGTCCTCCGGGCAGTTCTCCGTGGAGGGAGGTCAGCCCTTGGCCTGCAGAGGCTCACCTCTGAGCTCACTGCTGCCCGAGGTCGTGCAGTGCGGCCTCGAGCAGGTTACTCTCTGTGACTCAGTCTCCCCATCTGAGCAGTAGGTGTAATGACGTCTCCTTCCTAGGACTGTGTGAGGACCGAATGTTTCCTACATGTACATCTCTTAGTGGACTGCATGCCCCATTGTAAGGACAGATACATGTTGAGCCTATTGTCAGTGTGTTGTTGAGGTGGTTATTATTATTTTTATTATTAGTGGACGTTTCTACCTCTAGCTGTCTGGCCAGTATGTTGTTTTCAGCCTCTAATGCCCACAGTGGTTTCTGCCTCGTGCAACAAAACCCGTGTAAGTCTGATTGAGAGAGATTAAAATCTTGCATTAGGCTCTCAAGGGAATCATTAATCTCCAGATGAGTCTTGAAATACAGATAATATCTGCCTCGGAACTCAAAGGCGGAGAATTGAAGACTCTGAAAGTTGTCTCTCAGGGTTCAAACATGAGAGGGCTAAAGCCCTTCAGAATGGTTGTCTGCCTGCCTTGCCGCAGCCTGGGGCAGAGGTTCTGAGCTCATGGAGCCTGGGGTGAAGGGTGGAGGGATGAGGTGGGGATGGGACCAGACACCTGATAGAGATGAGCTGGGAGTGAGGCGGTGGGAGCACTCCCAGGAGAAGGCTTTTCTTCTCTCCACTCGGTCCTTCTCCTTCAAGCTGTCCCCTCACTGGCATCACAGGCCTTCGGGAAGCAGAGCTCTGGGGGGACCACATGACAGGGCAGGGGCGCTGGCCGGCTGGCTGTCTTCTGCTGTGATGGCCCCAGCGTCTAAGGTCTGCGGGTCACTTCACATTTGTGGCAGGAAGGTACATTATGCTATTGTGCAGCCACAATGTCAGCTTCCATAATGACAACTTATTTTAAAAATTTATCCAATAAATGACTTTCTTAACGTGCCTTTAAGGAAAGGAAATTTAGTTGAAATCTGTAATTCTGAGTTTTAGAAATCTAGATGCGATTTTATTGCCTGCGTGTGTTTTCAGTGGAAATTAATTTCACTAATCTTCTCGGTTAGGAGTTTCAGAAATGCTGTTCAAAGCAACAGGAAAAATGTCCCTGGAGAAAATGAACTTGGTCATCTAATGGATCAGAACTTTGTTTAGAAGGACAAAACTCCACTTAAGATAAGTCACTGGTTACTACTTCATTTTATAAATCACTGAGCTCTTATTTAGCATATAATTTTATTCTGTTGTTATCACGTGTTGTAATTTCTACAGTTATATTTTGTTTACTTTTTAATATCTGCATTTCTCACGTAACTAAGCTCAGTAGCACCCAAATTTCATTTTCCACTCACTGGTAACTGAGAATGCACACTACAGATGATCAAGAAACGTTGATGAGAAAATGAATGAATGATTTTTTTTTCCGTATCCCCGTAGGAAGAAAGGGGGCAGTATTTTTATCAATATACTAGCAAATGAACAAAATACAATATAAAATGAAGAAAATTTCAGCTTCAACTTTTAAAAATAAATATAATAAATAATGAGTGTGGGATGAAATAAACACTTTCAAAGATGTCTGGAGAGAGTATGAGTTGTAGACTTTCTGGGAAACAGTTTGCTTGTTTTTATCAAAAACTTTAAATATTTC